>NC_080543.1:6047958-6647958 GCF_028640845.1 Ahaetulla prasina | reverse complement strand
AGGAATTTGTCTTTGGTGCATAGGCTCTCAGTGTACATAAAAAGAAAAGATACATTCGTCAAGAATCATAAGGGACAACACTTAATGATAGTCATAGGAAACAAATAAGCAATCGAATCATACTAAGAAACAATCAATATAAATCGTAAGGATACGGCAACAAGTTACAGTCATACAGTCATAAGTGGGAGGAGATGGGTGATGGAAACGATGAGAAGATTAATAGTAGTGCAGACTTAGTGAATAGTTTGACAGTGTTGAGGGAATTAGTTGTTTAGCAGAGTGATGGCGTTTGGGAAAAAACTCTTCTTGTGTCCAGTTGTTCTGGTGTGCAATGCTCGGTAGCGTCGTTTTGAGGGTAGGAGTTGAAACAGTTTATGTCCAGGATGCGAGGGATCTGTAAATATTTTCACGGCCCTCTTCTTGATTCGTGCAGTATACAGGTCCTCAATGGAAGGCAGGTTGGTAGCAATTATTTTTTCTGCAGTTCTAATTATCCTCTGAAGTCTGTGTCTTTCTTGTTCGGTTCTGCAACCCAACAAGAAAGACACAGACTTGGGTTGGGTTGGGTTGGGTTGGGTTGCAGAACCGAACCAGACAGTTATAGAGGTGCAAATGACAGACTCAATAATTCCTCTGTAGAACTGGATCAGCAGCTCCTTGGGCATTTTGAGCTTTCTGAGTTGGCGCAGAAAGAACATTCTTTGTTGTCCTTTTTTGATGACATTTTTGATGTCAGCTGTCCATTTTAGATCTTGCGATATGGTAGAAGCTAGAAATTTGAAGGTCTCTACTGTTGAATTTCTGAGTGTTTTAGTTTTTGTTCAGATTACGGCATAATGGAACTACCTTTTCTTTGTGCTAGTGTGCAATTCAGAGATTTTCATACCCAGCACATGTCAGCATTGCCTCATTTTTGTGGCCACGATATAAAAAAAGATATGGAGACTCTAGAAAGAGTGCAGAGAAGAGCGACAAAGATGATTAGGGGACTGGAGGCTAAAACATATGAAGAACGGTTGCAGGAACTGGGTATGTCTAGTGAAAACAAGGACTAAGGATGGCATAATAGTTTACGCCAAGTGCCTGATCTTCGGACCTTTCGCCGTGAGCTGAAAACGCATTTATTTATTCAAGCGGGACTGGATTAAAAGTTTTTATTTAATTTTAATTGGGATTGATTCTTTTTAGGAAATGGGGTTTTATTGTTTTAATCTGTACTTTTAAACTATGGCCTATTTAAATAAGTTTTTTATCCTGTTTGATATTTGTATTTTATCGGCCTGTAAACCGCCCTGAGTCCTTCGGGAGATAGGGCGGTATAAAAATATGATTAAATAAATAAATAAATAAATAATTTCAATATCTCAGGGGCTGCCACAAAGTAGAGGGGGGCAACTTTAGTTTCCAAAGCCCCTGAAGGCAGAACAAGAAGCAATGGATGGAGAGACTTCCGGTTTGGCTCCGCTGTGTTAATGGCGGCAATTTTAGTCCGCCCGTTCTTTGTGATTCTGTGAGAGCTGTTTAGACAGTGCTAATCTTCTGTCAACAGCTCGTAAATCTCTGCCTCGGGCAAAGAGGGGGAGATGAGCATTTGAACTGAAGTTTGAGCCCCCAAGAAAAGCCCCAGAATGATTTCTGGTGGTTTGATGGGAAACGCTCCTTCGATAGTTCAAAAAAGCTCCAGAGTCCAGAACGCCTCTGCAAAAGCAGAGCAAAACGCAGCGTCCATCTCCGTGACTGAAGAGGATTTATGATAAATTTTTAACACGGAAGAATCGAAAGCAGGAAGGCTGGCATTTGCTTGTAAGATGATTTTAACTCCCTGACAGAGAAGTTATTTGAAGAGTGGAGATGAAGAAAGATGGCGTTTTGTTTTTTGAAAGTGAAAGCTAAGGAAATGCTGATTACAATTGCTGGTGTGGAACCTCTAAGAAGAAAATAACAAGATTTTTTTTTTCTAAATGGAATCTATTTCTTTTTTTATTATCTTTTTTTTTTACAGTGTTTAATTTATTGGGTTTTTTTTTTCTTTTTATTCCCTCCCCCTTTTTTTTTTTTTTTTTTTTTTCTTCTTCTTCTTGATATTACTTAGTTTAAAAATGGCTTTTAAGCAAAGAGATTTAACCACTTCTAAATTATTGGAAATATCTTCACTTCAGGTACGGAAATTGAAAGAAGATATTAAAGACAGTCTAAGGAATTTTTTACAGGAGCTTATGGAGGCTCATCTTTCAGAAATAGATCAAAAATTTAATGAAATGGAGAGAGAAATACTGGATTTTAAAGATTTGGTGGAAGAGCAGAGTAAGGAGATGAAAAAATTAAAGGAATCAATTACTCCATTATTGTTATCTAGTACACAGACAGAAGAAAGACTGAATGAATTTAACCAAATTAATTTAGATTTGCAAAGGAAAATAGATGAAGTTCAAATTAATTTGAATTTAGAAAATAAAATAGATGATATTCAGGTTAAGGCTGATAAGGCAGAGGAAGAAAGGGTTATATTACAATATAAATTAATGGAATATGCTATAAGGGTAAGGGGTTTAAGAGAATTTAAAGAGGAAAATTTGAAAGAGATTTTTATTCAGGCCTTTGCCCAGATAGAGGAATGGAACCAGAAGATTTTGAAGTTAATATTGAAAAATTTATCGTGTTAATTCCTGGTGGGCAAGGCAGAAGTGTTTACCGAGAGATGTGGTTATTTATTTTACAAATAAGAGGATTAGGTATGGAATTTTGCAAGCATTTTATAAAAATAAATTTCAAATATTAGGACAAGATATAATAATGATGAAGGAAATTCCTCCTAAAATGTTAAGAAAGAGAAAAGAATTTGCCTTTCTGGTGGATGAGCTTAAGAAACATCAGATATATTTTAGATGGGAGGTTCCAGCAGGTTTAACACTGAATTATAAAGGAAAAAGTATTTTCTCAATACAATTTGTAAAGCACGAGATTTTTATACTAATGTATTAAAGATTGGGAATTCTTTGTTAACAGATGTTAAGTTGAATGGTGAATAGATGGTTGAAAATGTGTAAGATAGAAGAAGGGGAGGGAGAATGTTTAACTTTATTAAATATGATTATGGTTAATTTTTGTAAATGACTTATTGTGGATATAAATGTGTAATTTTAGGGGTACTATATGATATATTAAAGGTATAAAGGAATAGGAAGATGGAATATTGTTTAATTTTGGAGGATAGATAGTAAAATTTAGGAACTTGGATTAAATATTATATTTAAGAGATGGATGTAATGTTAATTAGAATGTAATTGTTATAATAGATATATTGTGGATGATATAGGTGTAATTTTAACAATGTTATTTGACATAAGTAAGGTAAAGTGAAGATTTTAATTATTACAATTGACACTTTGGATATTTGTAATATTATTTGTTGTATATATAAATGTTAAAGATGTGAAAAGATGGACTATTGCTTACCCCTGAAGGTTGGACAGAAAAATTAAAGAAACTAAGTCGGAAATATGAACTATTTTTGAGAGATTGCTAAGGGAAGAAAGACATTTTAGAAGAAACCTTGGTGAATATTGGAAGATGGAATGTTGTTTTGATATTGATTGATGAAGGTTGGATATTAAAAACTACGTACTTTATTCAAGAATAAACACTAACTCAATTGGAAACTTTGGAGAATTCTAGGAGTGGAATGGTCTGATATATAATGGAGTGGAAGAAAAGTATCTTCTTTGTCTTTGGAAGGAGTGGAGGTTTTAAGGAACGACTATGGTTTATGATTTGTGCTAGATTTTAATTTTTGTTGTTAGTTTTATACCCTGTACTCGGTTCTCGGAAGTCCTGGGGGGTGGGGGGAGGAAGGGGAAGGGAGGGGGAGGGGGTAGAAAATGGATTGATAGTTATTGTACAAAGATGATTGAAGATGTATAATTAATGTAAGATCGGACCTGCCTGGTTACTACTTTAGAATGAAGGGAAAGAAGGAGTAGAAGAGAAGGAGGAAAGAGAAGAGGAGGAGGAGGAGGAAAAGGAAGGAAGGAAGAGGGAAGAGGGAGAAGAAAGGAATAGGGAGGAAAGAGGAGAGGATGTAGATAAGAGAGGGGGAGGATGGTTATGGAAAGTAGAAGAAGGTAAAGAAGGAGAGTAAAAGGAAAAGGAAGGGGGTGGTGACCAGGCAGATCCGATTAATTGTATATGAGGGTACATTAAATATGTTATTGGATATGTTATTGGATAAGAATGTCAAAATAAAACTTTTTAAAACGAAGAAGCAATGGATGGAAACTAACCAAGGAGAGAAGCAAACTAGAACTAAGGAGAAATTTCTTCAACAATTAATCCCTGGAAGGGCTTTGCCACCAGAAATTGTGGGTTCTCCAACACTGAAGGTTTTTAAGAAGAGATTGGACAACCATTTGTCTGAAATGGTATTGCGTCTCCTGCTTGAGCAGTGGGTTGGACTAGAAGACCTCCAAGGTCTCTTCCAACTCTTGTTATTCTGGATTCTGGTAGGGGTTCAGAAGAGAAGGGGTGACATGAGAGTAGTCTCAATATTTGAGGGGCTGTCATAAAGAAGAGGGAGTCAACCTATTCTCCAAAGCACCTGAGGGCAGGACAAGAAGCAACGGGTAGAAACTACTCAAGGAGAGAAGCAATCTAGAACTAAGGAGACATTTGGGTGTAGGCTGGCGACCCCCAGGGGGAGAGCCTTCTCTGTGGGGGCACCTACCCTCTGGAATGAGCTTCCCCCAGGACTTCGACAACTTCCTGACCTCCGGACCTTTCGCCGCGAGCTGAAGACATATCTATTCTTCCGAGCAGGACTGGCTTAAATAGGGTTTTTAAACATGGATTTTATTGGGGTTTATTTTATATTTTGTATTGTATTTTAAATTTAGGCCATATTGAATAAGTTTTTTATTTATTTTATTTATTTATTTATTTTATTAGATTTTTATATCGCCCTTCTCCCGAAGGACTCAGGGCGGTGTACAGCCAGATAATAAAAAACCCACAATATAAACATTAAAACAGAAACTTAAAACCAAGCATATTACAAAGATGGCCGAAATTGAAAAATTTAAAACCCTAAAATAATAACCCCAATTAAACTTTAATAAAACTTTTAACCCAGTCCCGCTTATACGTTTACTATTTAAACTTATACTTATACTAGTATAGTATAGTATAGCTTATACTATTTAAATACGTTTAAATAGTGTTTTTATTGTAATATATTGTATTATTTTATCTGCCTGTTCACCGCCCTGAGTCCTTCGGGAGAAGGGCGGTATAAAAATTAAATTATTATTATTATTATTATTATTATTATTATTATTATTATTATTATTATTATTATTATTATTATTATTATTATTATTTCCTTACAGTGAGAACATTTAATCCGTGGAACGGCTTGGCTCCAGAGGTTGTGGGTGCTCCACAGGGATGAGCTTCAAAAATTTTAGCAAGGGGTTCTCTGCCTGGTTGCTGGGTCGGCGTGGCCATGGTAGCCGTGGCCTAGGTGGCCTCCTGAATCACAGCGGGGGGAGGGGGGGCTTTATGCCCTCTCTGGGCTCCGGAGGCTTTCCTCGAGTCTCGGAGAAGGCGAAAATGACCTCCCCAGCCTCTGGAGGCCCTTTGGAGGCTGGAAACACATCCTGAACTTCCAGTAGGCCTGTTTTTCGCCCTCCCTGAGACTCTGTGTGTGCCCTGCACTTACCTGCATCCAAAACGGGCCTTGTGGGGACTCCTGAGATGGGAGGGGCAGGGTGGGCAGCTCCAGCCAGGAGTGCGATTTGGCGGTTCTCCAAACTGCACCGAGTCTTAGATAGAGGTTCTCCCGAATCCCCAGCAACCCCACCCCTGGTGCTCCATCACTGGAGGCTTGATTGATTGATTGATTGATTGATTGATTGATTGATTGATATATTGACCATCATTTGTGTTGTAAATGTTGTACCTTGATGAAGGTATCTTTTCTTTTATGTACACTGAGAGCATATGCACCAAGACAAATTCCTTGTGTGTCCAATCACACTTGGCCAATAAAAAATTCTATTCTATTCTATTCTATTCTATTCTATTCTATGACTATCATTAAGTGTTGTACCTTATGATTCTTGATGAAGGTATCTTTTCTTTTATGTTCACTGAGAGCATATGCACCAAGACAAATTCCTTGTGTGTCCAATCACACTTGGCCAATAAAAAAAAATTCTATTCTAAACTCTATTCTAAATTCTATTTTGTCACAACCTTATATACAAGCACATACAATGAGAGGAAACAATAGGACAGGAACGGTAGGCACTTTTGTGCTCTTATGCAGGCCCCTTATAGTCCTCTTAGGAATGGGGTGAGGTCAATAGTAGACAGTTTTTGGTTAAAGTTTTGGGGATTTTGGGAAGAGACCACAGAGTCTGGTAGTGTATTCCAAGCATTAACAACTCTGTTACAAAAGTCGTATTTTCTGCACTCAAGATTGAAGCGGTTAACATTAAGTTTGAGTCTATTGTTTGCTCTTGTATTATTGCGATTGAAGCTGAAGTAGTCTTTAACAGGAAGGACATTGCAATAGATGATTCTGTGTGTTAAACACAGGTCTTTCAGAAGAGCCTGGGCAGCCATTTGTCCAGCATTGCATAGTCCCCTTGCCTGAGCAGGGGGGGTTGGACTAGAAGACCTCCAAGGTCCCTTCCAACTGTGTTATTGTGTCTTCAGTGGCCATCCTGGGATAACAGCACAAAAAACGTCCAGCAATGCTTAAATGAAACCTGTTTTTTGTTTTTTTTTACAAAAGCCGTCTACCTCTTCTTCTTCTCCTTCCCAACCGCCCCCCTCGCCTCCCCGTCCCCCCACTCCACCCAGTTTCCGCTATGGGATGGCTTCCCATTCAGGCAGCACTTCATTTTTATTTTAAAGACAGCTTTTGTCCACGGCCAGTTGTTGACTTAGCACACAAAAGACTAGGCCTTCAAAGAGACAAAGATGCTTATCCAATGGCTATTGTTTCCATTGTCTGCATCTCCAGAATCTACTTGAACATCTTCTTTCAAACTTGTTCCAAGAAAGAAAAGCGGGGAAAAAACGTACACATGATTTTACCTGCAAGAGATTTCTTGGCTAAAATGATTTCCTGTGAGATATTTTTAAAAAGAACACACACACACATACACACACACACACAGGAAAAAAATAAACCCCACCATATGGAAATATTTAATTTTGTTGCTTTGCTCAGTTTCAAAAGCCAGATAGGGGTAGTCCTCGCATTGTGACCACGATTGAGTCTCCAGCTTTTTTGTCGCTAAGTGAAAGGTCTCAGAGAATAGAAATAGAAATAGAATTTTTATTGGCCAAGTGTGATTGGACACACAAGGAATTTGTCTTGGTGCATACGCTCTCAGTGTACATAAAAGAAAAGATACGTTCATCAAGGTATAACATTTACAACACAAATGATGGTCAATATATCAATATAAATCATAAGGATTGCCAGCAACAAGTTATAGTCATACAGTCATAAGTGGAAAGAGATTGGTGATGGGAACTATGAGACGATTAATAGTAGTGCAGATTCAGTAAATAGTCTGACAGTGTTGAGGGAATTATTTGTTTAGCAGAGTGATGGCCTTCGGGAAAAAACTGTTCTTGTGTCTAGTTGTTCTGGTGTGCAGTGCTCTATAGCGTCGTTTTGAGGGTAGGAGTTGAAACAGTTTATGTCCAGGATGCGAGGGGTCTGTAAATATTTTCACGGCCCTCTTCTTGATTCGTGCAGTATACAGGTCCTCAATGGAAGGCAGGTTGGTAGCAATTATTTTTTCTGCAGTTCTAATTATCCTCTGAAGTCTGTGTCTTTCTTGTTGGGTTGCAGAACCGAACCAGACAGTTATAGAGGTGCAAATGACAGACTCAATAATTCCTCTGTAGAACTGAATCAGCAGCTCCTTGGGCAGTTTGAGCTTACTGAGTTGGTGCAGAAAGAACATTCTTTGTTGTCCTTTTTTAATGATGTTTTTGATGTTAGCTGTCCATTTGAGATCTTGCGATATGATATGAGGGGGGATCATGTGACCCCAGGACACCGCAGCAACCGTCATAACTATGAGTCAGTTGCCAAGCATCGTGACTTTTGATCCCTTGACCGTTGGGATAATGCCACGGTCGTAAGTGTGAAAGTCGGTCCTGATAACAGTAGCAGAGTCGGAAGGCGCCTTGGAGGTCATCTAGTCCGACCTCCTATACTGGGGATTCGAACCGCCGAACTGCCGACCTTTCTGATGGACAAGCTGAGCGTCTTCGCCACTGAGCCACCTAACCAGGCTAAAGATAACCAGGGCTTGGAGCAATTCAGTGTATTTCATCCCATCTGGGCCATGACTGATAACAGTTAACAGAGTTGGAAGGGACCTTGGAGGTCATCTAGCCCAACCCCCATTTTTTCGTTTTACATTTTTTATTTCGTTTTACGTTTTTCGTTTCGTTTTACGTTTTTCATTTTGTTTTATGTTTTTCGTTTCATTGGACTATAGCGAAAAAAAGTGATATGACCATTTTTCACACTTACGACCGTTGCCGCATCCCCGCAGTCACGTGATTTACCTTGACAACTCACATTTACGACGGTTGCAGCTCACGTGATCCCTTTTTGCGACCGCCAGATAAGCAGACTCAACGGGGAAGCCGGATTCACTTAACAACCGTGTTGCTAATTGAACCACTGCAGTCGATTCACTTAACAATTGTGGCAAGACAGGTCGCAAAATGGAGCAAAATTCACTTAATAACTGTCTCTCTTAGCGGCAGAAATGTTGGGGTCAGTTGTGGTCATAAGTCGAGAAGCACCTGTATTAAATTTCCAAGTGCTGGAAATTTGCCTTCCAAACGGCCTGGACTCTTAGGATCTTTCTCCTCTCTTCGATATTCCGATTTTTGTTTTGAAATGTCCCACGTCAGAGCAATTACAGATAAGGTTAGTCTTCCTTGGTTGGTCCCCACCGCTGAAAACTCTGCGCCGAATAAAAGAACCATATCTTGATTCATGTTTTTGAGCGCTCTTCGTTCTCGCGGTGGCTTTGAGATATTTATTTGCGGAAGATTATGTGCTATGAGCCTGGAAATAGTCTGGAGTTCAATCGGATTCCTTGCGTGATTTGTAGAGATCATTTTGCAAACCCGAAAACCGTGGAGAACAATTGCAAACGGAATGGCGCGTTGTGTTAGAAAGAATTGGCGCTCTTGTAAAAGGATGGGGATGAACGTCGGTATTTAATATTTCGTTTCATAAACAGGTTGATAAAACTTGACTTGAATTACGGGTGGCTCTGGAAGGCTGAGAGGTATAAAGACATACTCAGAATGATGTCAGATGGCTACAGAAATGCAGACTGAGAAGAGCAAACTGTGTATTTATTTCCCATTGTTTGATCGCCTTCCTTCCCGCCCTGTCTTTCTCTATCCTTCCTTCCTCCCTCCTTTTCTTCCTTCTTCCTTCTCTCCCTCCCTCCTTCTTTTCTTCCTTCCTTCCTTCCTTTTCTTTCTTGGCCTTCCTTCCTCCCTCCCTCTCTCTCCCCCACTCTCCTTCCTCCCTTCCACTGACCCCCCCTCACTCTCTCCCTCCTTCTCTCCTTCCTTCCTGCCTCCCACCCTCCCTCTCTTGCTCTCTCCTCTTCTTTCTTCCTTCCTCCCTCCCTCCGTCCCTCCCTTTCTGCCTTTCTTTTTTTCTTCCTTCCTTCCTTCCTTCTTCCTTCTTCCTTCCTTTTTCTTTCTTTCTTCTTTCTTCCTTCCTGCCTCCCACCCTCCCTCTCTTGCTCTCTCCCTCCTTCTCTTCTTTCTTTCTTCCTTCCTCCCTCCCTCCGTCCCTCCCTTTCTGCCTTTCTCTTTCTTTCTTTCTTTCTGTCGTGTCCCACTCCTCCGCTGACGGCCGGGTCAGGGAAATCCGAATCAGGCTTGCCTCTGCAGCTCTGCCCAAAGTCCTAGCAAAGTCCTCAGAGCAGGCAGGAGACCAGAAAGTGACTTCAGCAAGATAAGTTCGACTTTGCCTGACTCAGAGACTGCCAGAAAGCAGATCCTTTATATAGGCCATGGGGTGTGGCTCCATGACTCAGCACTTATCCAGGCCTGCCCCTCCCTTCCTTCTGTTGCCTCCGCCTATCCAGTCTTCTGATGCGAGGGTCACTCCAATCAGCAGCTGTTGGAAAGAAACTTTCCTCAGGCTCACATGCTGTGGAGGAGGGGGAGGGGTCTAGCTGCTCCGTTTGCCTGGGCATGGAGCCAGGGCTGGGGCTGGGGGGTGCTCCCCTGCAGCCTGCTTGGGCATGGAGCCAGGGCTGGGACTGGGAGGTGCCCCCTCCTCTTCAGCTTGTCTGGGCATGGAGCCAGGACTGGGGCCGGGAGGCATACATTCCTCCGTGTTCGGGAGCAGATAAGAAGGCCCCGGCTGCTGTGAGAGCGGGCAAGACACAACACTTTCTTTCTTCCTTCCTTCCTTCCTTTTTCTTTCTTTCTTCTTTCTTCCTTCCTGCCTCCCATCCTCCCTCTCTTGCTCTCTCCTTCCTTCTCTTCTTTCTTCCTTCCTCCCTCCTCTCTTTCTTTCTTTCTTTCTTTCCTTCTTTCTTTCTTTTTCTTTCTTCCTTTTTCTTTCTTTCTTCTTTCTTCCTTCCTTCCTGCCTCCCACCCTCCCTCTCTTGCTCTCTCCTCCCTTCTCTTCTTTTTCTTCCTTCCTCCCTCCCTCCCTCCCTTTCTGCTTTTCTCTTTCTTTCTTTCTTTCTTTCTTTTCTTTCTTTCTTTCTTCCTTTCTTCCTTCCTTCTTTCTTTCTTCCTTCTTTTCTTTTCTTTTCTTCCACAGCTAGCAGCTCACTTTATCTTTTTATATTTGTAAATTCTTCTTAGCCTGTGTTCATGCTGCCTCCTCTCCTATTCCCTTTCTCTCCCTTTCATTATACAACCGCCAGGCACTGATGGGGTGAAACTGTAACATAATAGTTCCTTCTTAATGAAAAGAACCGGGACGAAATCATCACAAAATGAAAGGAAAAGCAGAAATGCTTTGTTATCGGGTTTGATAAACTGGCTAGTGGAACATTAATGGAGAAGTAACAATTATCCTGACGAGCAGTTCACTCAAGCATTTGATCAGGAATCCATTGATTACATATTTTATTTTATTTGTATTCTGCCTTTATTATATTTACAAATAAATCAAGGTGTTAACTTAGACCAACCTGTTTTGTTTTGTTTTTAAGGAACATTTTAACTAGGTATAAAGAGAACAAATGTTGTCGTACTTTTCCAATATCTCAGGGGTTGCCACAAAGAAGAGGGAGTCGGGCTGTTCTCCAAAGCACCTGAGGGCAGGACAAGAAGCAATGGGTGGAAACTAATAGAGGAAGGAAGGAAGGAAGGAAGGAAGGAAGGAAGGAAGGAAGGAAGGAAGGAAGGAAGGAAGGAAGGAAGGAAAGAAGAAAAAAGAAGGAAGGAAGGAAGGAAGGAAGGAAGGAAGGAAGGAAGGAAGGAAGGAAGGAAGGAAGGAAGGAAGGAATCAATCTACCATTTTTATCTATCCATAGTTTAATGAAAAGAAGGACTAGGGGAGACATGATAGCAGTCTTCCAATATCTCAGGGATTGCCACAAAGAAGAGGGAGTCGGGCTGTTCTCCAAAGCACCTGAGGGTAGAACAAGAAGCAATGGATGGAAACTGATCAAAGAAAGAAGCAACTTAGAACTAAGGAGAAATTTCCTGACAGTTAGAACAATTAATAAGTGGAACGACTTGCCTGCAGAAGTTGTGGATGCTCCAACACTGGAAATTTTTAAGAAAATGTTGGGTAGGGTTTCCTGCCTGGGCAGGGGGTTGGACTAGAAGGCCTCCAAGGTCCCTTCCAACTCTGTTGTTATGTTATGTTATGTTTTAAAATGTCTTTTTGTTGCATTGCGGTTTTATTATTTTAATTTTTTTTTTCCTGTAGGAAAGCCAGGTGCTTAACAATACCTATTTCATGTTTCTTGTATGTTAACTGCCAATAATTATTCTCCAAGCCCGTCTTTTCTCTTTCTGGAGCGATCATTTGCCGGATACTCTTAACCTTTTTTGAAGAATTGGTCTGTCATTTTTACTTTCTCCTTACAACCTCTGGATTGAATTATCCTCCAGCCTGCAATGAATTATCCCTTCTTCTCCAGCACCCAAGTGCCATATTTATCATTTCGAAACAAATTCTGGAATGAACTTTCTGGTGTGCGCCAAACAAGAGGATGAACCGTGAGGAAGATGTATGCGATCTTGAGGAAATGTTTCGGAAGGGTTTCTAAATCACCTTTTTCAGGCTATGTGGAATGGGCCAGGGTTTTAAAATAAGGGGGTTTGAGTTTTAGCTTCCTTTCCTTTTTCATCTGGCTTGCTTTTTTAAAAAAAGAAGAATTGTTACCGTTGGCAAGCAGAAGGGGTGAAACAAGATTTTTTTTTTTTTTTTTTGGTCTTTTCCAGTTCTTTTTATAAAATGCCTGTTTTATAGTTTTGGTAGCTGTTGTTCAGCTGAGTAGGAAAAAAACTCTTTGGATAGTGAGATGGAGAAAGAAAGAGAGAGAAAGAATAAGAAGGAAGGAAGGAAGGAAGGAAGGAAGGAAGGAAGGAAGGAAGGAAGGAAGGAAGGAAGGAAGGAAGGAAGGAAGGAAGGAAAGAAAGAAAGAAAGAAAGAAGAGATGGAGGAAGGAAGAGGGAGGAGGGAAGGAAGGAGGGAAGGAAAGAAAGAAAGAAAAAGAAAGAAAGAGAGAGAGAGAGATAAAGGGGGAAGGCAGGAGGGAAGGAATGAAGGAAGGAAAGAAAGAAAGAAAGAAAGAAGAGAGATGAAGGGGGAAGGCAGGAGGGAGGGAGGGAAGGAAGGAAGGAAGGGAGAGAGAAGAAGGAAGAAAGAAGAGAAAAAGGAAGGAAAGAAAGACAAAGAAAGAAAGAAAGAAAAGGAGAGGGAGGGAGAGAGGAAGGAAGGAAGGAAAGAAAGAAGGAAAGAAGGAAAGAAAGAGAAAGACAGATACAGACAGAAAGAAAGAAAGAAAGAGAAAAAAGGAGAAAAAGAAAGGAAGGAAGGAAGGAAGGAAGGAAGGAAGGAAGAAAGAAAGAAAGAAAGAAAGAAAGAAAGAAAGAAAGAAAGAAAGAAGAGGGATAGAGGAAGGGAAGGGAAGGGAAGGAAGGAAGGAAGGAAAGAAGAAAGAAAGAAAGAAAGAAAGAAAGAAAGAAAGAGAGAGAGAGAAAGAAAGAAAGAAAGAAAGAAAGAAAGAAGAGGGATAGAGGAAGGGAAGGAAGGAAGGAGGGAAGGAAGGAAGGAAGGAAGGAAGGAAGGAAGGAAAATTAAGGATGTGTCCATGTCAAGCATTTATTTTGAACTAGGCTTTTTAAATTTGTATTTTGTTTTGCGTATGGCATCTGCAGAGGGCATTCCATCACCAATACTCAAATTTTGTTTAAATAAAGCTCTCTCTCTCTCTCTCTCTCTCTCTCTCTCTCTCTCTCTCTCTCTCTGTATGTGTGTGTGTGATACTTTGTTCTGGAGCCCACAGTCCCAATGTGGGTTTGGACTAGTCACTAGGAGTACGCTGCGCTCACTTTTAATGGGGTGTCCACAGATGATATTCAGCTTTTGGCTCGAATCTGGCCTTGAAAGACTAATTGCATTGAAATAAATTGATTGTGATTGGATTAAATCCCATTGATTTCACAGTTTCTACTTTAAGCAAAGCAGAGCCGGACTAGCCTATCCCTTGTCTAATATCCACCCCATCCTCCCCCTTCATTTTGAAATATATTTTCCCAGAGTGAATTCTCCGTTCATTTTAATTGTTCCCTTATTTTTTTTTTATACCTGTCAGCCTCTTCTTTTTTTTTCCCCAGTTGTTATTGGGTGCTGTCACTTGAAGAGAGAAAGACACAAGGCAGATCAAATAAACAAGCAAATTAAATTTAAGAGTTCTTTTTTTGGGGGAAAAAGAGACTGTAGCGATACGGTTCCTGCCAGGAGTTAATATCCGACTTCTCTCTTTATTCAAAGCTTTTGACTTGAACAATGAAATCTATGAAGTTTTCACAAAACATGTATCTTATTTTTCCAATTGGAGTCAGTTTACCGTCTTCCTTAGTTATTCTTTATTAATCCCGATTTGTCTGTATAGGGTTTCCTGCCTGAGCCAAGGGGGCTGGACTAGAAGACCTCCAAGGTCCCTTCCAACTCTTGTTATTCTGTTCTGTAAATCTAATTGGCATTGCAGCTGCTCCAGGTGCATTCTGTTTGTGTCTGTAGGTGTGTGTGTTTGCTGGTAATAGCACTCTACTGAAAGATGTGACAGAATTAATTTCATTGAATTTTTTTAAAAAAAAAAAACATAATTATTTGTATATATTGGAAAGTCCTGCATTTTAAAAAATGGCTGGCAAGGATAAGTTATCTAGTTTAGTATTTTTCGGCCTTAGCAACATTAAGAGGTGCAGACTTCAATTCCCAGAATTCATGCTGACTGAAGAGCTGTGGGTTAAGATGTATGGACTTCAAGTCCCAGAATTCATGCTTTTCTGAGGAACTCTGGAATAAAATGTCTAGACTTCAACTCCCAGAATTCATGCTAGCTGAGGAACTGTGGGATAAGATGTATGGACTTCAACTCCCAGAATTCATGCTTTTCTGAGGAGCTCTGGAATAAGACATGGGGACTTCAACTCCCAGAATTCATGCTAGCTGAGGAACTGTGGGATAAGATGTATGGACTTCAACTCCCAGAATTCATGCTTTTCTGAGGAGCTCTGGAATAAGACATGGGGACTTCAACTCCCAGAATTCATGCTAGCTGAGGAACTGTGGGATAAGATGTATGGACTTCAACTCCCAGAATTCATGCTTTTCTGAGAAACTCTGGAATAAGACATGTGGGCTTCAACTCCCAGAATTCATGCTGGTTGAGGAACTGTGGGATAAGGTGTATGGACTTCAACTCCCAGAATTCATGCTTTTCTGAGAAACTCTAGAATAAGACATGTGGACTTCAACTCCCAGAATTCATGCTTTTCTGAGAAACTCTGGAATAAGACGTGTGGACTTCAACTCCCAGAATTCATGCTGGCTGAGGAACTCAGAAATAAGGCGTATGGACTTCAACTCCCAGAATTCATGCTGGCTAAGGAACTCTGGAATAAGACGTGTGGACTTCAACTCCCAGAATTCATGCTGGCTAAGGAACTCTGGAATAAGACGTGTGGGCTTCAACTCCCATAATTCATGCTGGTTGAGGAACTGTGGGATAAGATGTATGGACTTCAACTCCCAGAATTCATGCTTTTCTGAGGAACTCTGGAATAAGACGTGTGGACTTCAACTCCCAGAATTCATGCTTTTCTGAGAAACTCTGGAATAAGATGTGTGGACTTCAACTCCCAGAATTCATGCTGGCTGAGGAACTCTGAAATAAGGCATATGGACTTCAACTCCCAGAATTCATGCTAGCTGAGGAACTCTGGGATAAGACATGTGAACTTCAACTCCCAGAATTCATGCTTTTCTGAGGAACTCTGGAATAAGATGTGTAGACTTCAACTCCCAGAGTTCATGCTGGCTGAGGAATTCTGGGAATCGAAGTCCACTTAGCATAAAATTGCAAAGGCTAAGAAATAGCGGCTGAGTTAAGTTATGTGCAGTGTTGTTGCAAATCATTTTGGGGTGAGCAAAGGCTACAACAGCTGGGACGCATTAGCTTAGCAGAATTTTAAATTGGGAGTGGGGGTGATAAGCCATTGAGGTGTAACATTATCCATGGTATGGAGAAAGGGAACAGGGAGAAGTTCCCCCCAATTTTCCAACATTCGGACTTGAAGTGTAGCTAACTAGAAATAGATTTAGAACAGATGAAAAAAAAAAACCTTAAATTAGGGACCACTAATTTGGGCCCGCGAATAGCACAGGCTGGTAAAGCCTGTTATTAAGAACACAAAGCCTGCAATTACTGCAGGTTCGAGCCCGGCCCAAGGTTGACTCAGCCTTCCATCCTTTATAAGGTAGGTAAAATGAGGACCCAGATTGTTGGGGGGGCAATAAGTTGACTTTGTAAAAAATATACAAATAGAATGAGACTATTGCCTTATACATTGTAAGCCGCCCTGAGTCTTCGGAGAAGGGCGGGGTATAAATGTAAAAAAAAAAAAAAAAACTTTGTTAAATTATGGGGTTTGCTCCCACGAGATGCAGGTATTGTAAGTGTTCCTCGCTTTACGCATGAACATTTAGCGACCATTCAAAGTTATGCTGGACGCACCGAAAGGGTACTTACAACCATATTCTGAAGGATGGATAGATCCGAGAACAAATCAATATGGTTGCTAAGATACCAAGTGTATGACAGCTAATTAAGAAAACCAGTTTAGTTTAGTGGTTACAGCACCAGCTAGAAGCCAGGAGACTGAGAGTTCTAGTCCCTTCTTAGTCATGAAAGCCAGCTGGGTGATTTTGGGCCAATCACCAGGAGACTGTGAGTTCTAGTCCCGCCTTAGACGTGAAAGACAGGTAGGTGACTTTAGGTCAGTCACCAGGAGACGGTGAGTTCTAGTGCTGCCTTAGGCGTGAAAGCCAATTGGGTGACTTTTAGGTTAATCACCAGGAGATGGTGAGTTCTAGTGTTGCCTTAGACATGAAAGACAGGTGGGTGACTTTGGGCCAATCACTAGGAGACGGTGAGTTCTAGTGCTGCTAAGGCCTGAAAGCCAATTGGGTGACTTTTAGGTCAATCACTAGGAGACGGTGAATTCTAGTGCTGCCTTAGACATGAAAGACAGGTGGGTGACTTTAGGTCAATCACTAGGAGACGGTGAGTTCTAGTGCTGCCTTAGTTGTGAAAGCCAATTGGGTGACTTTTAGGTCAATCACCAGGAGATGGTGAGTTCTAGTGTTGCCTTAGACATGAAAGACAGGTGGGTGACTTCAGGTCAATCACCAGGAGACGGTGAGTTCTAGTGCTGCCTTAGGCGTGAAAGTCAATTGGGTGACTTTTAGGTCAATCACCAGGAGATGGTGAGTTCTAGTCCTGCCTTAGACATGAAAGACAGGTGGGTGACTTCAGGTCAATCACCAGGAGACGGTGAGTTCTAGTGCTGCCTTAGGCGTGAAAGTCAATTGGGTGACTTTTAGGTCAATCACCAGGAGATGGTGAGTTCTAGTCCTGCCTTAGACATGAAAGACAGGTGGGTGACTTTAGGCCAACCACCAGGAGATGGTGAGTTCTAGTGCTGCCTTAGGCGTGAAAGCCAATTGGGTGACTTTAGGCCAATCACCAGGTGTTTGTGAGTTCTAGTCCTATCTAAGGCATGAAAGCCTGCTGAGTGACTTTCGGCTAGTCCCTTTCTCTCAAACGATTTACGATCATTTGTTTAGTGACCGCTCAAAAATATGACAGCATTGAAAAACAGTGAGTTACAATCAGTCCTCGTGCTTACGACCATTGCAGTGCCTAGAAGAACACCCTCCCCTCGCCAAAAAAAAAACCAAAAAACCCCAATCAACCTTTCAAACTAATTTCAAAATAATTTCTTGCAGATTCCCCCACCTGGACCCAACCCAATCACCCTTAAAAATGAACCGATAAGAACTAAAGAGCCCTTCAATTCACAGAACAGGATATCAACTCAATCCGCGCCATAATCTAGTCCCCTTTCAAAACCAAATGTGTGACCTTGCTAATGTAGACGTGAAATCGAGAAACCCAGATGGTTCACGGGGCGTTTGACTTATTTTATTTTCTACCAGGTTCGCCGGGGAGTTATGCATATAATTGTAGCCTTAAGATGTTTTGGCTGGCGGTATGGATTTCAAATGTCATCTGCCTGCCTTCTGCGATGGAATTTTTGACAGCGGACTGACTTTTTTCTTTTTCTTTTCTTTTTTCCCCCCTGTAAAAGCTTCCGGACCCCAGCCTTAATTGAAGCTTATTAAGAGAACAATGCATATTTGTCAAAACAGCAGTGAAATAGCAATGAAAGCAGTTTCAAAATGAGAGAGAGAGGGAGGGAGGGAGACAGACAGACAGACAGACAGATAGAAAAAAAGAAGGGGAGAGAGAGACAGAAAGAGAGAGGGGGAGAAGGAGAGAGATAGAGGGAGAGGGTGGGAAGGAGAGAGAGACAGAAAGAGAGAGACAGAAAAAAAAAGAAAGAGGGAGAGGGAGGGAGGGAGGGAGGGAGGGAGAGAGACAGAAAGAGAGAGGGGGAGAGGGAAAGGGAAAGGGAGGGAGAGAGATAGAAAGAGAGAGACAGAGAGAGGGAGGGAGGGAGAGAGAGAGTCATAAAGAGAGAGTGGGAGAGTGAGGGAGGGAGAGAGAGGGAGAGGGTGGGAAGGAGAGAGAGACAGAAAGAGAAAGGGAGAGAGAGAGACAGAGAGAAAAGAGATTGAGACAAAGAAAGAGACAGAGAGAGAGGGAAGGAGGGAGAGAGGGAGAGAGAGACAGAAAGAGAGTGCAAGAGAGAGGGAGAGAGAAAGAGACAAAGAGTAAGACAGAGACAGAAAGAGAGAGAGGGAGAGAGAGACAGAAAGAGGGAGAGGGAAGGAGAAAGATAGAAAGAGAGAGAGAGAGAGACGAAGGGAGAGAAAGATAGAAAGAGAGAGTGGTGGATTTTAAAAAGCCATTCCTTCTTTGACATCTCAACCAGGAAAGGCTCTGAAAAGAATAATAATAATATTTTTTTTTTTAAATTGTGGCAGGAATGGGTTTGAAAGGTGGTGAAAAGTGAATGCTCTGATTGATAGAGGCGATTGCATAATAGCTGCTTTTTAAAGACATCTGAACCTCTCACTCATCTTGAAGACTGAACCATCTTCGGAAGCCTTTCACAGGGGCTCAGTCTGAACGGGGGGAAAAAATTAAATTGGGTTTAAGAGCGGAGTTGGCTCGGAGCCATGACCTCTGCTACGTATTTCCCTTCCAATTCTGTGAAAGCAGCTTAATAGCTTCTTTTTTTAAAAAACGATCCTTAATTTGCTACCGGAGAAAATTACTAGGAAGACTGATATGAAGAACCCAACACCCAGGGGGTGAAACTGTAAACATCGGGTGGAGGCCAATCCCTGGAATCTAAAAATAAATAAATAAAAATCTAGCTGACAGGGAAAAATAATATTTTTCTGATTTCTACCTCCTAATGGAGAAACCTGAATTATTCAGTAATTCCAGGTGGTTGTTTTTTTAACGTGCTTCATTAAAAAGAGATTTCCCCTTCTTACATACCGTGTTTCCCCGAAAATAAGACCCTGTCTTCTATTTTGTTGAAGTGTTGAAGTTGTTGAAGTGCTGTCCCGGTGTTTGGAAGCCGTACGGGTCTGGATGGGGAGAAACAGGCTCAAGCTTAATCCCTCCAAGACGGAGTGGCTGTGGATGGCGGCACCCCGATTCAGTCAGCTGCAGCCGCGGCTGACTGTTGGAGGCGAGTTATTGGCCCCAAAGGATAGGGTGCGCAACTTAGGTGTCCTCCTGGATGAACGGCTGTCGTTTGAAGATCATTTGACGGCCGTCTCCAGGAGGGCCTTCCACCAGGTTCGCCTGGTTCGGCAGTTGCGCCCCTTCCTTGATCGGGATGCCTTGTGCACAGTCACTCATGCGCTCGTTACCTCTCGCTTGGATTATTGTAATGCTCTCTATATGGGGCTCCCCTTGAAGTGCACTCGGAGGCTTCAGTTAGTCCAGAATGCAGTTGCACGGGTGATAGAGGGAGCTTCGTGTAGCTCCCACGTAACACCGCTCCTGCGCAGACTGCACTGGCTACCTGTGGCCTTTCGAGTGCACTTTAAGGTGTTGGTTACGACCTTTAAAGCGCTCCATGGCTTAGGGCCTGGGTACTTACGGGACCGCCTGCTGTTACCTCATGCCTCCCACCGACCTGTACGCTCTCACAGAG
The DNA here is from genome assembly GCF_028640845.1 of Ahaetulla prasina. NCBI lineage: Eukaryota > Metazoa > Chordata > Lepidosauria > Squamata > Colubridae > Ahaetulla > Ahaetulla prasina. The sequence continues at coordinate 6,628,047 of NC_080543.1, read as the reverse complement.
AGGGACTTCTCAGGGTGCCGTCCGCCAAGCAATGTCGGCTGGCGGCCCCCAGGGGAAGGTCCTTCTCTGTGGGGGCTCCCACACTTTGGAACGAACTTCCCCCGGGCTTACGCCAAATACCTGACCTTCGGACCTTCCGCCGCAAACTGAAGACACATCTTTTCATTTGCGCGGGGCTGGCTTAAATTTTAAATTTTAAATTTTAAATTTTAAATTTTAAATTACATAAATTTTATCGATTTTAAATTTTTTACTAATTTTAAATGGGGTTTTGGTTTTTATAAATTTTTAAAGTTCTAGGCTAATTATAATAAGTTTTTTAACTTGCATTTTAAATTGTATACTGTAGTGTCTGTATTTTATTGTAGCCTGTACACCGCCCTGAGTCCTTCGGGAGAAGGGCGGTATAAAAATCAAATAAATAATAATAATAATAATAATTTTGTTTTGAACCCTGAAATAAGCGCTTGGCCTTATTGCCATGAGCTCAAAAGCTTATTGGGCTTATTGGGCTTATTATCAGGGGATGCCTTATTTTGGGGGGAAACAAGGTAGGTGGACCAATAATTATTCAATTGTAAAGGAAGGGATATACGAATGACAGCTGATTGTGTTTGTGCGTTGATGTTGGGTTTTGTCTAAAGATGAGTTAAGGGATTAACAAAATCCCAAATCTTTAGGGGTTTTATTCTTGGAAGAAACATGCCTTTAATTCAGGGGTCTCCAACCTTGGTTCCTTTAAGACTCGTGGACTTCAACTCCCAGAGTCCCTCAGTCAGCAAAGCTGGCTGAGGAACTCTGGGAGTTGAAGTCCACGAGTCTTAAAGGGACCAAGGTTGGAGACCCCTGCTTTAGCTCAGTGGTTCTCAACCTTTATAGTGCTGCGACCCCTTTAATACAATTCCCCACAATGTGGTGACCCCAACCGTAAAATTATTTTCGTTTTGAATTGATCGCGCCTGAAGCCGTATTGGCTAGCGATCTGAACTGCTTGCGATTGCCTTGAGGACGGAGGCATTAAAGCGGAGACTCCTCCCCTATTACGTTTATCGCGACTGAAGCCAGATTAGGCTAGTGATTGGGAGTGATTGCAGCTGGCTTGAGAGGGAGACATCAGAGCAAAGATTTCTCTCTTTTTTAATTCATCGCGCCTGAAGCCGAATTCGGCTAGCGATTTGAAGAGCCTGCAGCTGGCTTGTGGAGTCAACCACTGGAGCGCGATTCTTCGACTCGCAAGTATACTTCCCATATTTCCGATGGTCTTAGGCGACCCCTGGCAAATCGTCATTCGACCCCCAACGGGGTCGCGACCCACAGGTTGAGAACCGCTGCTTTAGCTGAATGGTCCCGGCATTAAGTAGCAGGAAGGTGTAAAAATAAAAGTTGATCTCAACGTGTCTGAAAATATAAAAATATACAAGGAGTTTAGCTAAATCAGACCAAAGACATTTCTAGTCTACCATTAGTTTGTTAGTGATAGAACAGAATATTTGTAGCTCAAGGTTGAAGTGAGCAGTCCTTGGTGCTCTCTGAGCTTGGTGGTTTTCTTGCAGACGTTTCATGACCCAACTAGATAATGTTGTCAGTGTTAGAAGGGAGTGGGGTTGGGAGAGGAGGAGGAGTCGTCTACGGTTCTTGGTGGTGTCTGTCTGAGTTGACTTTTTTCTTGTAGACGTTTCATGACCCAACTAGGTTATGTCATCAGTGTTAGAAGGGAGTGGGGTTGGGAGAGGAGGAGGAGTCATCTACGGTTCTTGGTGGTGTCTGTCTGAGTTGACTTTTTTCTTGTAGACGTTTCATGACCCAACTAGGTTATGTCATCAGTGCTGGAAGGGAACGGGACTTGAGGAAGAAGAGGAAGGCAGCAGCTGTTGGGTCCTTGATGCTCTCTCTCCACTTGGTGGTTTTCTTGCAGACATTTCATTACCAACCAGGTAACGTCATCAGCGTTAGAAGGGAGTGGGGGAGGAGGATGAGAACTCTAGGGTCCTTGGTGTTCTCTGAGCTTGGCTGTTTTCTTGTAAACGTCTCATGATCCAACTAGATAATGTCATCAGTGCTAGAAGGCAGTAGCATTTGAGGAAGAGAAGGAGGAGGAGAACTGTAGAGTCCTAGGTGCTCTCTGAGTTTTGCAGATGGTTCATGACCCAATTAGGTAACATCATCAACGCTAGGACAGAGTCGGCTTCGCTCTCTGTTTATATACAGGTGATTTGCCCAATCAGTGTTGGTGGGAGTGGTTCCTTGATCAAGCTATTTACTGTGAGTTTGTTTGTCTGAATTTTTTGTCGCACACAAATCAAGTGTGTTGTGTCCCACTCCTCCGCTGACAGCCAGGTCAGGGAAGTCCGTATCAGGCGTGCCTCTGCAGCTCTGCCAAAGTCCTAGCAAAGTTCTCAAGGCAGGCAGGAGACCAGGAAGTGACTTCAGCAATTCAAGGTAGACTTTGCCTGACTCAGAGAATGCCAGAAAGCAGATCCTTTATATAGGCCATGGGGTGTGGCTCCATGACTCAGCACTTATCCAGGCCTGCCCCTCCCTTCCTTTTGCTGATGCCGCCTATCAATTCTCCTGAAGCGAGGATCTCTCCAGGCTCCAGCTGTTGGCAATTCACATTCCTCAGGCTCACATGCTGTGGGGGAGGGGGAGGGGTCTAGTTGCTCTGTTTGCCTGGGCATGGAGCCAGGGCTGGGGGCTGGAGGCACGTCAGGCCCTTCATCTTGCTCGGCCTGTCTGGGCATGCTGGGGCCTGGAGGCATGCCAGGACATTCCTCAGCGTTCGGCAGGAGCTAAGAGGGACCCGGCTGCAGGGACAGCGAGCGAGACACAACGAAGTGATGCCCTCCAAAGCATCCTAAGTAAGCCAAAAGATCCAGCAGTTCCAGAAGGAACAAAACAAAAGTTATCTAAAATATACAGTGTAAGGATTATAACGGCCACTGTATAGGACAGAGAGACAGAGCACATCCGTGAACACCCAACTAGCAATCAGAAAGATACGCTGAACTTTTTAAACAACGCAAAAGACAAACTTAACTGGGAGACTCTGTGCATCCTAGACCAAGCCAAGTCCAAACACACTGGAGAATTCCTGGAAGCTTGGCAGGGAGTAAAATCAGCCATCGACTGGAACATAGAGATAAACAACATTTACATACCATTCAAAAGAGACAAATCAAAAAGCCGGAAAAAGAAAGGAAAAAGACCAAAACAAATCCTCAGCGGCAATCAATGCCCAGATAAACAAGAGATTAACCCCAAGATTAATGCTAGAAAAACAATCAAGCAGGAAACAATACCCTGATCCAAGAATTACAAAGTCAGACAAACAATCAAACAAACAGTAAATAATAGCTTGATCAAGGAACTAATGCATCAATGTTGACAGGGCAAACAGAGAGCAAAGGGCACTCCCACATAGCACTGATGATGTTACCTAGCTGGGTAACGAAATGTCTGCAAGAAAACCACCAAGCTCAAAGAACACCAAGGACCCAACAGCTGCCCCCCCCCCTCCTCCTCCTCCTCCTCCTCCTCCTCCCACTCTCCTCCATTCCATGACCCTCTTCCGTTCTAGCACTGATGGTGTTACCTAGTTGGGGAACGAAACGTCTGCAAGAAAACCACCAAGCTGTTGTGTCTTGCCCGCTCTCACCTCAGCCGGGGTCTTCTTATCTGCTTCCGAACATGGAAGAAGAAATACCTCCAGCCCCCAGCCCTGGCTCCATGCCCAGACAGGCTGAAGAAGAAGAAATACCTCCAGCCCCCAGCTCTGGCTCCATGACCAGGCAAACGGAGCAACTAGACCCCTCCCCCTCCTCCACAGCATGTGAGCCTGAGGAAGGTTTATTACCAACAGCTGCCGACTGGAGTGACCCTCGCGTCAGAAGACTTGATAGGCGGAGGCAACAGAAGGAAGGGAGGGGCAGGCCTGGATAAGTGCTGAGTCGTGGAGCCACACCCCATGGCCTGTATAAAGGATCTGCTTTCTGGCATTCTCTGAGTCAGGCAAAGTCTACCTTATCTTGCTGAAGTCACTTTCTGGTCTCCTGCCTGCCTTGAGAACTTTGCTAGGACTTTGGGCAGAGCTGCAGAGGCAAGCCTGATTCGGATTTCCCTGACCCGGCCGTCAGCGGAGGAGTGGGACACGACACAAGCTCAGAGAGCACCAAGGACCCAACAGCTGCCCCCACTTCTCCTTCTCCTCCCACTTTCCTCCATTCCATGACCTTCTTCCCTTCTAGCACTGATGATGTTACCTAGCTGGGTAACGAAACGTCTGCAAGAAAACCATCAAGCTCAGAGAACACCAAGGACCCCGCAGTTCTCCTTCTCTTCCCCAAACCCTACTCCCTTCTAGCAGTGATGGCATTGCCTAGTTGGGTCATGAAAAGTCTACAAGAAAAAGAAGGAAGTAGAAGAGAGAAGGAGGTAGGAAAGAGAAGAGGAGGAAGAGGAAAGGAAGGAAGAGGGATAGAAGAGGGAGAAGAAAGGAGTAGGGAGGAAGGAGGAGAGGATGGTTGTGGAAAGTAGAAGAAGGTAGAGAAGGGAAGAGAGTTAAAGGAAGGGGGTGGTGACCGGGCAGGTCCGATTAATTGTATATGATGGTACACTAAATATGTTATTGGATATGAATGTTAAGAATAGAATAGAATTTTTTATTGGCCAAGTGTGATTGGACACACAAGGAATTTGTCTTGGTGCAGATGCTCTCACTGTACAGAAAAGAAAAGAAAAGATATATATTAAAAAAAATCTACAAGAAAAAAGTCAACTCAGACCACCACCAAGAACTGTAGACTCCTCCTCCTCCTCCTCTCCCAACCCCACTCCCTTCTAGCATTGATGACATTACCTAGCTGGGTCACGAAACGTCTGCACGAAAACCAGAGAACACCAAGGACGTAACACGAAATTGCTAGCTATCCTGCCGCAAAATGGTACCAAATTCTGGTGCTCGGCTGCCTCTTATTAGCAAGTCATCCACGGAAAGGAAAAAGTGTTGATATCTTTCCAAAATTAATAGACGCCCACACACATTTTAAAACAAAAACCCAGACAACAGCAATGATTGCTAATACATTTCCACACACACACACACACACACCCCAAAAAGAAAAAGAAAAGAAATGATTAGATAGCTTGTCGTGAAAAAGTGTATTTTAAACGTGGAACGTGTCCATTTTCTTTAATTGTCCCGAATAGCCGATGTCAAAAGTTTCTTTTCTGTAGCTAAAATAAACACTGAGTAAAACGAACAAGCTGTGTCAGGGGAGCCGAAGTTGACCGTGGTAGCAACTGTTCAAAGAATTTGGCAGGGTAATCTGGTTTGTTGTAGATTCTGGCTGAGGTCCACAAGCAGCTTTCGATGGATTTTGTTTTTCCTGATCCTGGTGCTAAAATGTGGAAGCTCTCGGGCAGCGAGCCGGTTTTGAATCCCCCTAAGACAGTGTTTCTCAACCTTAGGAAATTTAAAACGGGCAGATTTGAGCTTCCAGGCTGGCTGCGAATTTCTGGGAGTTGGACATCCGTATACCTTAAACTGCCTGAGATACCCTAAAGCTATCCAGACCAATAGCAGTAGCATCAGTAGACTTATATTCCACTTCAGAGTGCTCTATTGCCCTCTCTAAGCGGTTTACAAAGTCAGCATTTTGCCCCCAGTAATCTGGGTCCTCATTTTATCAACCTTGGAAGGATGGAAGTCAGCCTTGAGCAGATCACAGTCGAACTGCTGGCAGTGGTCAGAGTTAGCCTGCAATACTGCATTCTAACCACTGTCCCACCATAGCTCCTTCCTTCCCCCCTCCTTCCTTCCTCCCTCCCTCCTTCGTTTTTTCCTTCCCTCCCAATATCACTTAGACTTATATACCGCTTCACATTGCTTTCCAGCCCTCTCTAAGCGATTTACAGTCATCCAGTTGCCCCCAACAATCTGGGTCCTCATTTTACCCACCTCGGAAGAATGGAAGGCTGAGTCAACCTTGAGCCTGCCTGGTGAGATTTGAACTGCTGGCAGCTGGCAGTCAGCAGAAGTAGCCTGCAGTACTGCATTGTAACCACTGCGCCACCGCAGCTCTATATAATATATATAACTAGCTGGACGCCCATGCTTCGCTACAAAACTATCTGACCGGGCATGATAAATTGACACTTAAAGCCTGAAACTTAATGTAGAGTAAGGCAACTGGCAGTTGGAACAGAGGGGGAGGGGGAGGAGAATGTCCCAGCCCACAGGCCGGATGAGTCACATGCTGGCCACTCCCACCTCCGGGGTAGCAAACGGGTAGCATCAGAGCATGTTAATACAAGACAACTGGCAGTTGGAACAGAGTTCTTTTCAGGTGGGGAGGGGGAGTAGAACGTCTAACACCTTAGCATCAGAGCGTGTGAATATAATACTGTATAGGAAATACTAATGCCGTGATAGTCATTTCGAAAAATCCTTTCTGAGTGAGCACCTAGAAGCCAAGAGGAACATACGTGGCAAATTTCAAGTTCGTAGGCTTTACCGTTCTGCAGATTTCACGACGAGTGAGTGGTATTTGGCTTTTTATATACTGTATGTGGAAGATATGTAATATTACATGAAGTATATAATAGTAGTCCTGTGTCTAGTGATGCAATCAATGAGAACATTTGCAAGCCCTTTCATGAAATACGAGCTGTATTATGTAATTCCTCAGATCCCTCCTCCAGGATATTCTCGTCTATCTCAGCCCACTCCAATATTTTTATTCTGAACAGGTGAATACATACTGCCAAGAAACTGCTCTCCTCAACACCCTTATTTTATTTTCGAAAAACACCAAGACAGATGCAAAGGCATTTTTGGAAGGGAAGATGAATCAACAGCTGAGGTTTCCCAGGGCAGTGGCCCAGCCTTGCCGATCATCCATTTCCAATTAAAAGAGCATTTTTAACTAATTAAAATCAGGGAGGGAGAAGGATTCGGCTTCCAAAGGAGACAACCACAGATGCTTGGAGGGAACATCTTGTGTCTCAACTCTTTGCACTGGAGCTCCACCAACTCCTCGCTTTCTTTTATTAAATTTATAGGCCGCCCAGCTCCATGATTGTTCTGGATGAGGTGGAATATGAAATGTTTAAAACAATAAAGACCACACAGTAGAAAGTAAAATTTCAGGAGGGGAAAAAGCCACAATGCACAGATCCAGCAACCCACAATGGGTGATTACCCAATGCCTCTAAACAGTCGGATTTTAGAGACTAGACTAAACTAAGCTAGACTAGAATCTGGACTGGACTGGACTGGACTGGACTGGACTGGACTGGACTGGACTGGACTGGACTGGAGTAGAGTAGAGTAGAGTAGAGTAGAATAGAGTAGAGTAGAGTAGAGTAGAGTAGAGTAGAATAGAGTAGAATAGAATAGAATAGAATAGAATAGAATAGAATAGAATAGAATAGAATAGAATAGAATAGAATAGAATAGAATAGAATAAATTCTTCATTGGCTAACTGTGATTGCACACACAAGGAATTGTCTCCGGTGTATAAGCTCTCAGTGTACACATATACAACAACAAAGATAGATAGATAGATAGATAGATAGATAGATAGATAGATAGATAGATAGATAGATAGATACTGAACACTTTAACAACAGAATAATCAGAGAAGCCATTGAGATAGAAAAACGCCCACACAGCATGAACAAACGAGATGATACCTCCCGCCTACCAGCCATTTGGAAACCTGCCCTTATTGACAAACGAGTCCCTAACACGAGGAATGACACCAGACCCACACTCATGAGGTCCACACAGGATGTCACCACCGCACATCCACCCAGAAAGCAGACCCAAACCCACACTGATCATGAAGCACGACCAAGGACCAGAAGCCAGACCGCAGCTGCAACATTAGCCATTTCAAACCCCTCCAATCCATACATGCAGCAGACTGACACCCACTATGAAGATGTAGCACGACCACAAAGCCAAACAACAGCTATGCAGCTCACCAGCTCAAATCCCTCTGCAACACAGACTAAACTGAGCACAACCAAGCCCCCACCCAAACAGGACACAGCCCCAGCCAATCAGAGCACAAAAAAACCCCCATCCAATCAGAGCACAGCCAAACTCCCACCCAATCAGTTCAAACCCCCACTAGCAGTTAAAAGGAAGAAACAGCTGCGATCACACACTGCTCCCAGAAGCACGAAGCTGAAGCCTGAAGATGACGAATGAGATTCGTCGAAACGTCGCCAAGACACTTCCAATTTTACACAGGACAAAACCCGAACAACCAAAGACCTACATAGATAGATAGATAGATAGATAGATAGATAGATAGATAGATAGATAGATAGATAGATAGATAGATAGATAGATAGATAGATAGATAGATAGATAGATAGATAGATAGATAGATAGATAGATAGATAGATAGATAATAGATAGATAGATAGATAGATAGATAGATAGATAGATAGATAGATAGATAGATAGATAGATAGATAAAATACCTGACTCAGAGAGATATATCTTAAGGCTTGTTTCAGTTAAGATAAAGTCGTGGAGCTTTGGGCGGGTTGGGGGGGTGGACTAGAAGACCTCTGAAGTCCCTTCCACCCCTATGATTCTGTGTCCTTATGGACCTCTGGGACGGGGACATCCAACCAGAAGTAGTTGCTGGGACCGAGCAGGACCAGAGAACATTTATCGGACTCTACACTGAGAATATGATTTTTGCAATTACGTTTTAAGAGATGCTCGTTTTGGGTTGTTTTTTTTTACGATTCTTGCTTTACTTCTCTTCATCTTAAAAATATCACTTGCTGACCTATAAATATCTAACTTGAAAGGAAAGTGGGGAGTCCTTCCAGGCAGGAGAAGAAAATAAAACATAAGTGGCTTTTACCAGAATGTCTTTTCCTATAGTAAATATTTTAAAAAAATGCGGGTGGAATTTACCAAGCATTTTTAGGCCGAGTTTGAACGTTGCTTTAAAAACCCGGAGTATTCTAAGCGTGGGTGTTTGCATTGCAGATCAAACAAAGAGATCAGTTTTAAGTAGTCGCTAGGAGTTGTATCTGAGTATTTGTGTGCTTCCATGCTGTGCGGTCAAATAATGATATATCCAGCTGACGTAATTTTGTAATTATTGCATTAAAAAAAAAGAAGTAAACTGCTTGATTTCTGAAAAACGTATCATTCTATCCCCGAAGGGACCATCGCCAACAGTGTTTTCCTGAAAATAAGACCGGGTCTTATATTAATTTTTGCTCCAAAAGTCATTAGGGCTTATTTTCTGGTTAGAGCTTATTTTGGGGGAAATTTGGTACTAAATGCATCCAACTGGCTGTTGTTGTCCGCCAGCAGCCTGTGGAGCTGGCAGCGGAGTCGGAGGCTGGGGAGGACAATGGGCCAGTCCTGGAGTCAGGGGAAGGCCCGGACGAGGGCTTTGCGTTGGAGATGTCGTGTCCCACTCCTCCGCTGACGGCCGGGTCAGGGAAATCCGAATCAGGCGTGCCTCTGCAGCTCTGCCAAAGTCCTAGCAAAGTCCTCAGGGCAGGCAGGAGACCAGAAAGTGACTTCAGCAAGATATGTTTAGACTTTGCCTGACTCAGAGAATGCCAGAAAGCAGATCCTTTATATAGGCCATGGGGTGTGGCTCCATGACTCAGCACTTATCCAGGCCTGCCCCTCCCTTCCTTCTGTTGCCTCCGTCTATCAAGTCTTCTGACGCGAGGGTCACTCCAGTCTGCAGCTGTTGGCAATTGACCTCCCTCAGGCTCACATGCTGTGGAGGAGGGGGAGGGGTCTAGTTGCTCCGTTTGCCTGGGCATGGAGCCAGAGCTGGGGGCTGGAGATACTTCCTCCTCTTCAGCCTGTCTGGGCATGGAGCCAGGGCTGGGGCCGGGAGGCATACTAGGACATTCCTCCGTGTTCGGAAGCAGATAAGAAGGACCCGGCTGTGGGGAGATCGGACGAGACACAACAGGAGGCAGAGATGGGGCCAGGGCCATCTGGGAGCGATGCGTGGACTCCAGAGCCTCCAGAGGCGGATAGCAGAGAGGCAGAAGAACAGGAGGAGCCTGTTCCTAATGCAATGCATGTGAAGACAAGAGCAGCTAAAGCAAAAAGGATGACTAGGGAGTAAGGACAGGAGGTGATTGGCCCCTCCTATAAGGCTTAAAAGAGCAGCAACAGCTCTTGGGCTCTTTTTAGGAAAGCAACGTTGCTACATTGGTTTCTAGTCGGGGTCTCTTGTTTCTGAACTTCGTGGGGCTTTGCCAAGAAAAGCTTTTGGTAGGGTGCCAAAGAAGACAGAGGTTTGTGATAAGGCCGAAGGACTTTTTCTGAAGGACTTTGTTTTGGAATTAATTTGGACTAAGCTGAGAATAAAGGAATTCTCAGCTGTTCTAATAAAACACATTTGTTTAGGACTGATTGTGTCTGGTAATAACTATTTGGGCCTAGGTCACAACACTGGTTGACAATCATAACTGGGGTTTATTTTGGTGGTAGGGCTTATATTATGAGTATCCTGAAAAATCATGCTAGGACTTATTTTCCAGTTGGGTCTTATTTTCGGGGAAACAGGGTAGTTTGATCACAAGTGTAATGTGGGTTAGTTATTTCAACCTGCCATGACCTCACTTTTTGTTCAAAGAAAAATTAATATTCTGTTGTATTTGTCTTCAATGGTATCCATTCGTTCTGTCCCCTATGCAGGATTGATCCCAGGAATTGTAATTATAGGCTTAGGGTAATGATACCCATGGAAGAGAATTTTTGAAGCTCAAGGCTGGACTGTGGGGTCCTTGGCGCTCTCTGAGCTGGGTTGTTTTCTTGCAGATATTTCATAACCCAACTAGGTAACATCATGAGTGCTAGAAGGGAGTGGGGGTTTGCAGAGAGGAGGTGGAGGAGGAGGAGGAGGAGGAAAGAAGGAGGATGGAGGGAGAAGGAGGAGGAGTACTGTGGGAGTCCTTAGTGCTCTCTGAGCTTGGTTGTTTTCTTGCAGACGTTTCATGACCCAACTAGGTAACATCATCAGTTCTAGAAGGGAGCGGGGTTTGTTCTCTGTTCATACACAGTGGCTTCCCCTGTTTTGTGGGGACGTTATTTTCTTCTTGGTAGTTCCTTGATTAGACAGCTGTTTATTGTCTGATCATTTGTCTGAATTGGCAATTCCATGATTGGGGTATTGTTTAACAAACAACAGCTTGAACCGCAAGAACTCTCCCGCTAACGCTATCAGAGCAAGCCACTTGTATATAAACAGAGAGCAAACTCCCTCTCTCCCCTCTAGCACGGATGCTGTTACCTACTAGGTCAGTGCTTCTCAACCTTTATAGTGCTGCGACCCCTTTAATACAATTCCCCACGATGTGGCGACCCCAACCGTAAAATTATTTTCGTTTTGAATTGATCGCGCCTGAAGCCGTATTGGCTAGCGATCTGAACTGCTTGCGATTGCCTTGAGGACGGAGGCATTAAAGCGGAGACTCCTCCCCTATTAAGTTTATGGCGCCTGAAGCCAGATTAGGCTAGCGATTGGGAGTGATTGCAGCTGGCTTGAGAGGGAGACATCAGAGCAAAGATTTCGCTCTTTTTTATTTCATCGTGCCTGAAGCCGAATTCGGCTAGCGATTTGAAGAGCCTGCAGCTGGCTTGTGGAGTCAACCACTGGAGCGCGATTCTTCGACTCGCAAGTATACTTCCCATATTTCCGATGGTCTTAGGCGACCCCTGGCAAATCGTCATTCGACCCCCAACAGGGTCGCGACCCACAGGTTGAGAACCATTGTACTAGGTAATGAAACGCCTGCAAGAAAACAAGGAATCTCAAGAGAGCATCAAAGGGTAATGAAAAACCTTTTCGTGATGTCACAGGAAGAAGCCAATCATTGCTTTCTAACGGTTTGAACCGGTTCATCTGATATGCCATCCTATTTAGGCATGTTTTTGAAGCCAGGAAGACACGCGTGTGCGCAAAGCTCATGCGTGGAAGGCCGGGCGCATGTGCAGAAGGCAGGCGTGCGCATGCACGAAGCGAGCGTGAATGCTTGGGGGGGGGGGGCGAACCGATAGTAACATAATTTGAAACCCACCATTGTATCTAACCATCCATGCAGAATTGAATTTTTACAGGGGCTTTAGCAGATGAACCTATCACGTCTTACCCCAAACAAGAAATAAACCCTTGCAATTAATTCTACATCCGTTTCTGTCCTAGCAAAATGTCACGCCTGTATTATAAACTGGCTCCTTCCCACCCAGGCAGCCAAAATGCTTTTTTTTCTTTTCTTTTCTTTTTGCAAAATTGCAAGTAACCAGCTGATTAAAGAAAACATTGCAAACAATCACTCTAATTGATTTAAATGCCTGTGTTTTTCCCCATATTGGTTTAGCCGAACGCCCTCTTTTAAATAAATAGCTAGCACCGTCATTGGGAGCCTTTAATTAGATAATAAATTAATAGATAAATGGATTAGAAAGTTCGGCGCGGATTTGCCTCGCTCCTGCTAGCGGCACGAGACGCGGTTGCTGTGCGATAGCGTTGCTGATGAAGAAGGTAAGGATGCATTAAAGGAAGAAGAAAAGAGAGAATAAAAAGTCCAGCTAGATTACAAGGGGTGCGGAACCAGAGTCCTTTTATGACTTGTGGACTTCAACTCCCAGAATTCCTCCCAGCATTCCATGTTGGCTCAGGAATTCTGGGAATTGAAGTCCACAGGTTACAATGGGGCCATAATTGATGGCTCAGGAATTCTGGGAGTTGAAGTCCACAGGTCACAAAGGGGCCATAATTGCTGGGTCAGGAATTCTGGGAGTTGAAGTCCACAGGTCACAAAGGGCCATAATTGATGGGTCAGGAATTCTGGGAGTTGAAGTCCACAGGTCACAAAGGGGCCATAATTGATGGCTCAGGAATTCTGGGAGTTGAAGTCCACAGGTCACAAAGGGGCCATAATTGATAGCTCAGGAATTCTGGGAGTTGAAGTCCACAGGTCACAAAGGAGCCATAATTGTTGGTTCAGGAATTCTGGGAGTTGAAGTCCACAGGTTACAAAGGGGCCATAATTGTTGGCTCAGGAATTCTGGGAGTTGAAGTCCACAGGCCACAAAGGGGCTATAATTCTTGGCTCAGGAATTCTGGGAATTGAAGTCCACAGGTCACAAAGGGGCCATAATTGATGGCTCAGGAATTCTGGGAGTTGAAGTCCACAGGTCACAAAGGGGCCATGATTGATGGCTCAGGAATTCTGGGAGTTGAAGTCCACAGGCCACAAAGGGGCTATAATTCTTGGCTCAGGAATTCTGGGAGTTGAAGTCCACAGGTCACAAAGGAGCCATAATTGTTGGTTCAGGAATTCTGGGAGTTGAAGTCCACAGGTTACAAAGGGGCCATAATTGATGTATCAGGAATTCTGGGAGTTGAATTCCAAAGGTCACAAAGGGGCTATAATTCTTGGCTCAGGAATTCTGGGAGTTGAAGTCCACAGGTCACAAAGGGGCCATAATTGTTGGCTCAGGAATTCTGGGAGTTGAAGTCCACAGGCCACAAAGGGGCTATAATTCTTGGCTCAGGAATTCTGGGAGTTGAAGTCCATAGGTTACAAAGGGACCATAATTGCTGGCTCAGGAATTCTGGGAGTTGAAGTCCACAGGCCACAAGGGGCCATAATTGATGGCTCAGGAATTCTGGGAGTTGAAGTCCACAGGTCACAAAGGGGCCATAATTGCTGGGTCAGGAATTCTGGGAGTTGAAGTCCACAGGTCACAAAGGGCCATAATTGATGGGTCAGGAATTCTGGGAGTTGAAGTCCACAGGTCACAAAGGGGCCATAATTGATGGCTCAGGAATTCTGGGAGTTGAAGTCCACAGGTCACAAAGGGGCCATAATTGATAGCTCAGGAATTCTGGGAGTTGAAGTCCACAGGTCACAAAGGAGCCATAATTGTTGGTTCAGGAATTCTGGGAGTTGAAGTCCACAGGTTACAAAGGGGCCATAATTGTTGGCTCAGGAATTCTGGGAGTTGAAGTCCACAGGCCACAAAGGGGCTATAATTCTTGGCTCAGGAATTCTGGGAATTGAAGTCCACAGGTCACAAAGGGGCCATAATTGATGGCTCAGGAATTCTGGGAGTTGAAGTCCACAGGTCACAAAGGGGCCATGATTGATGGCTCAGGAATTCTGGGAGTTGAAGTCCACAGGCCACAAAGGGGCTATAATTCTTGGCTCAGGAATTCTGGGAGTTGAAGTCCACAGGTCACAAAGGAGCCATAATTGTTGGTTCAGGAATTCTGGGAGTTGAAGTCCACAGGTTACAAAGGGGCCATAATTGATGTATCAGGAATTCTGGGAGTTGAATTCCAAAGGTCACAAAGGGGCTATAATTCTTGGCTCAGGAATTCTGGGAGTTGAAGTCCACAGGTCACAAAGGGGCCATAATTGTTGGCTCAGGAATTCTGGGAGTTGAAGTCCACAGGCCACAAAGGGGCTATAATTCTTGGCTCAGGAATTCTGGGAGTTGAAGTCCATAGGTTACAAAGGGACCATAATTGCTGGCTCAGGAATTCTGGGAGTTGAAGTCCACAGGCCACAAAGGGGCTATAATTGCTGGCTCAGGAATTCTGGGAGTTGAAGTCCACAGGCCACAAAGGGGCCATAATTGTTGGCTCAGGAATTCTGGGAGTTGAAGTCCACAGGTCACAAAGGGCCATAATTGCTGGGTCAGGAATTCTGGGAGTTGAAGTCCACAGGTCACAAAGGGCCATAATTGCTGGGTCAGGAATTCTGGGAGTTGAAGTCCACAGGTCACAAAGGGCCATAATTGCTGGATCAGGAATTCTGGGAGTTGAAGTCCACAGGTCACAAAGGGCCATAATTGATGGCTCAGGAATTCTGGGAGTTGAAGTCCAAAGGTCACAAAGGGCCGTAATTGATGGCTCAGGAATTCTGGGAGTTGAAGTCCACAGGTCACAAAGGGGCCATAATTGATGGCTCAGGAATTCTGGGAGTTGAAGTCCACAGGTCACAAAGGGGCCATAATTGATGGCTCAGGAATTCTGGGAGTTGAAGTCCAAAGGTCACAAAGGGCCGTAATTGATGGCTCAAGAATTCTGGGAGTTGAAGTCCACGGGCCACAAAGGGGCTATAATTCTTGGCTCAGGAATTCTGGGAGTTGAAGTCCACAGGTCACAAAGGAGCCATAATTGTTGGTTCAGGAATTCTGGGAGTTGAAGTCCAGAAGTCATAAAGGGATCATGGTTCCCCACTTCTGACTTAGAAATCTACTACAAGCAGCTTCCGCCTGAAAGCACTTCTTGGCTAGCAGATCTCAAAATCCCCCCCCCCCCAAAAAAAATTGCAGCAGGTAAAAGTACCTGGCTGCCAGGTAGTCTTCGACTTACAACATTTCGTTTAGCGACCATTTGAAGTTACAATGGCCCTGGAAAAAAAATGACTTGTGTCCGTTTCCACACTCACGACCATTGTACCATCCTTGTGGTCACAGCATCAGAATTCAGAGTCTTGGCAACTGACTCATATTTATGACGGTTGCAGCGTCCCCGGGTCACGTGATCCCCTTTTGTGACCTTCTGACAAGCAAAGTCCATGGGGAAGCCAAATTCATTTAACAACCGTGTTACCCACTTAACAACTGCAGTGCTTCGCTTAACCACTGTGGCAGGAAAGGTCTTAAAACGGGTGCGAAACTCACTTAACATCTCTCTTGCTCATCAACGGAAAGTTTGGGCTCAGTTGTGGTCGTAAGTCGAGGACTGCATGTCCTTGGATGAGGGACCACAAGGAAATCCCTGGGCTCAACTTGAGTGGAAGTCCAAAAAATGTCCCACCGTAAGGCCAAAACCAAATGAATTTTAAGAAATTCACCCATCCTGGGAATTTGCTAAGGACAATTCAAGTGGGTTTTAAAGACATCTAAGAGCAGACGTCAAACTCAACTGCTAGTAATTACTACAAGGTTTGACGAGGGATGGTTTAGGCCAGTGTTTTCTCAGCCTGGGCAATTTTCAGATCTGTGGACTTCAACTCCCAGAATTCCTCACCCAGCCTTGTGCTTGGCGTATGTGTGTGATGGATTATGTACCATCAAGACAACGCCAGCAGTCACATAGATGAGGTTTCTCCAGGAGGATCGGTCCCCAACCTGGTCTTTGAGATCTTCCAAAAACATCATCACTGTATCTGAGTCCATCCACCTTGCCGTTGGCCATCCATCCTCTTCCTCTCTTTTCTTTCATCTTCCCCAGCATTGTGGTCTGCTCCAGGGAGGTGTGTCGTGTCCCACTCCTCCGACAACGACCGGGTCTAGGAAGTCCGTATCAAATGTGACAACGAAGCCTCTGCAGCTTGTCAAATTCCTTCGAGGTTTATCAGGGCAGGCAGAAGTCCAAGTTGTGACTTCAGCGATAGAGTCTGATAGCAGCAAACTAGATGAGACTTTGCTTGACTCAAGGTTGGAATGCCAAAAGCAGGTCCTTTATATAGGCTGTGGGGTGTGGCTCCATGACTCAGCATTTATCCAGGCCTGCCCCTCCCTTCCTTCTGCTGGCGTCGCCTCTCAGATCTCCGGAAGCGAGGATCCTCCCACTTTGAATTCTCTTCAGCTGGATCTACTGTCAGTAATTCCAGCACGTGGCTGGCTTCCGGCTCATACACTGTAGGAGTGAGGTTTATCAGGTTTGTCTGTTCACTCCTGACATCCTGTCCGGGCACAAGGCCAGGGCCGGGGGCTGGAGGCATGACAGGCCATTCATCTTCATTATCAGACTCAGAGTCTGATAACAGGCCCGGGTATAGATGGGTGGGGCCCGGCTGAGGAGAGGGGGGAGGACGAGGCACAACAAATTGATTGATTATCGCTTGTGAACCACCAAGCCATTTTCAAGTCCTAGCAACCTACCAACCACGTACCGTGGGTTAAATGTTTTCCGTGACAAGCCATGTTTTCACCTTCAACTATAATTGTGAAGGAGTCCTTCACTTTTCAGCTGGTTCATCCTCTTCCACCCTTTGCTTCAAGCTTCCCCAGCTTCAGAGCCCACTTCAGGGACCTGGGTTTTTATCAGAGTTTCTTGCAAAAAAAATCAAATCCAGAAGCACACCAGGATAACTGATTCATCAGGATTCATGAACGTCTCTTTATATACATAATAACAGATGAAGTATATTTTACAATACCAATAGCAGAGTTCTTTCAATGTGGTAGACGTTACAGGCAGAACACAAGGCAGGAGAGAACAGTTTCCAGTTTCATTTTAGCAGACTTTAACAAGCCCAGGCTTGTTTCATTTCAGAGCTGAGCACAGCACTTAATACAAAGAGACCCTCCTCTATACAGGGCAGTTAAGCTTCTGCACAGACTCAGTTGCCTAAGCCACGCCCAGACTTAGTTTCTGTTTCCAAACAAGCCTCATTGGCTGAGCCTGTTACCATGCTTATTCATTGGCTGACCTGGTTATCATGTCTCCATTCAGTCCCCATTGGCTGATCTATTATTCCAGTCCGTGAATATTCATACTCTTTTTTTTTATAAAATTCTTTTTATTTTATTTTATACACAAACATTTAATACATCAATCCTTCCGTGTGTCATCTCGGTGTTTCTTCCATGCCTTCTTCTTGTTGTTGCTCCTCCTCTTCATTTTCTCTTAATCTATTACAACATTTCTCCTAAAAAAACATATTTTGGTTATACCATTCTCTTATATTGCTATTAATTTATTTATCTATATCTCTTTTCTAAGGGACATGGTGGCTCAGGGGCTAAGACGCTGAGCTTGTCGATCAAAAGGTCGGCAGTTCAGTGGTTTGAATCCCTCGTGCCGCATAACGGGGTGAGCTCCCATTACTTGTCCCAGCTTCTGCCAACCTAGCAGTTCGAAAGCACATAAAAAATGCAAGTAGAAAAATAGGGACCGCATTTGGTGGGAAGGTAACAGCGTTCTATGCGCCTTTGGCATTGAGTCATGCTGGCCACATGACCATGGAGACGTCTTCAGACAGCGCTGGCTCTTCAGCTTTGAAACGGAGATGAGCACCGCCCCCTAGAGTCGGGAACGACTAGCATATATGTGCAAGGGGAACCTTTACCTTTACCTTATATCTCTTTTCGAACCAATGATAAAATTGTCCCCATATCTTAAAGTATTCTGTATCCTCTCTTTCTTTAATTGTCAAAGATAATTATTCATTTCTGCACAATCTAGAATGTTCTTAATTACTTCCCCTTCCAAGGGGATTTTCTCCGCTTTTCAATTTTGCGCAAATCATATCCTCGCTGCCGTTATTATATGTATAATCAAGTATATATTTTCTTTACTAATTTTCTCTGGAAGAATACCCAATAGGAACAGCTCTGGTTTTAAATCAAGAAGTCTTTGCGTCATTTTTTCTAACCACGTCTTAATTTCACTCCAATAGTTTCTAGCTTCTGAACATGTCTACCACATACGATAGTAAGATCCTGGTAACTGATGACATTTCCAAATATTCATACTCTTGACAGTTTTCACATCATGTTGTCTGAAGTAGGAACATTTGACTCTGGTCATTTGTGGCTTGAGTGAGAACTGAGTATGGATTTCTCCAACTTTCCATCAGTTTCCTTTTTCTTGGCTGCTCCTGCCCTGGTCTTTTCATGTCTTTTTTTATTATTATTATTTGAATTTATATCCCGCCCTTCTCCGAAGACTCAGGGCGGCTTACATTGTGTTAAGCAATAGTCCTCATCCATTTGTATATTATATACAAAGTCAACTTTTATTGCCCCCAACAATCTGGGTCCTCATTCTACCTACCTTATAAAGGATGGAAGGCTGAGTCAACCTTGGGCCTGGTGGGACTTGAACCTGCAGTAATTGCAAGCAGCTGCTGTTAATAACAGACTGCATTAGTCTGTTGAGCCACCAGAGGTCTTCATCAAAGTTCCAAGGAATTCGCTCTTTTGCTATCCTGAAAAAATTGTTACACTTCAAAGAGAAATTATTTGTTTGCTTGTGTGTATCTTGCTTTTATTATTTATACAAATAACTCAAGGCGGTGAAAATATCTAGTAATATTCCTTCCTCCATCTATTTTCCACAATCACCCTGTGATAATAAGAATAAGAGTAAGAATGATAATAATAATAATAACAACAACAACAACAGAGTTGGAAGGGACCTTGGAGGTTTTCTAGTCCAACCCCCTGCCCAGACAGGAAACCCTACACAAGGGTTGTAAGGTGAGTTGGACTGAGATGAAAGGACTGTTTCAAGATCACCTGGACAGCTTTTATGTTCTAAGGCAGAACTAGAACTCACAGACTCCCAGAGATTGGCCCAAGGTCACCCAGCTGGCTTCCATGCCTAAGGCAAGACTAGAACTCACCATCTCCTGGGGATTGGCTGAAAGTCTCTCAACTGGTTTTCATTCCCTAAACTGGAACTAGAATTCACCATCTGAGTGACTGATCCAAAAATCACCCAGATGGCTGATCTCATGGCCAAAGTGAAACTAGAATTCATCATCTCCTAGTGATTGGCCCAAAGTCACCCAACCAACTTCCATTCCAAAGGCAGAACTAGAATTTACCGTCTCCTGGTGATTGATCCAAAGTCATCTAGTTGGCTTTCATGGCTAAAGTGAAACTAGAACTCATCATCTCCTGATGATTGGCCCAAAATCACCCAGCTACCTTTCATTCCAAAGGCAGAACTAGAATTCACTGTCTCCTGGTGATTGATCCAAACTCATCTAGTTGGCTTCCATGGCTTAAGGCGAGGCTGGAATTCACTATCTCCTAGTGATTGGCCCAAAGTCACCCAACCAACTTCCATTCCAAAGGCAGAACTAGAATTCACCGTCTCCTGGTGATTGAACCAAAGTCATCTAGTTGGCTTTCATGGCTAAAGTGAGACTGGACTTCATAATCTAAAAAAGCCAACACAGTTCTGGGCTGCATAAACAGAGGGATAGAATCAAGATCACGTGAAGTGTTAGTGCCACTTTATAATGCCTTGGTAAGGCCACACTTGGAATATTGCATTCAGTTTTGGTCGCCACGATGTAAAAAAGATGTTGAGACTCTAGAAAGAGTGCAGAGAAGAGCAACAAAGATGATTAGGGGACTGGAGGCTAAAACATATGAAGAACGCTTGCAGGAACTGAGTATGTCTAGTTTAATAAAAAGAAGGACTAGGGGAGACATGATAGCAGTGTTCCAATATCTCAGGAGTTGCCACAGAGAAGAGGGAATCGGGCTGTTCTCCAAAGCACCTGCGGGTAGAACAAGAAGCAATGGGTGGAAACTGATCAAAGAAAGAAGCAACTTAGAACTAAGGAGAAATTTCCTGACAGTTAGAACAATCAATAAGTGGAATGACTTGCCTGCAGAAGTTGTGAATGCTCCAACACTGGAAATTTTTAAGAAAATGTTGGATAACCATCTGACTGAGGTGGTGTAGGGTTTCCTGCCTGGGCCGGGGGTTGGACTAGAAGGCCTCCAAGGTCCCTTCCAACTCTGTTGTTATATTATATTATATCTCTTGGTGATTGGCCCAAAGTCACCCAGCCACCTTTCATTCCAAAGGCAGAACTAGAATTCACCATCTCCTGTGTTTGATCCAAAGTCATCTAGTTGGCTTTCACAGCTAAGGTGAAACTAGAACTCAAAGTTTCCTGCTTTCTAGCTTGGTGACATTAAATGCTAACTAGAAGAATTGAATTGTGTTTTAATTCATTGTGGCTTCTGGGTGATTTCTTCCCTCCTCCTTCTTCTCAAATGACTTGGGCGGTGGGGGAGGAGAGGGGAGGAGAGCAAACGAAACTCTTTTTCCCTTTTTTTTGGAGGAGGGGGTCTGCCAAATTCTGTCCTTTCGCGTCCCGTTGAAATAAACAATGCAGATTCTTCTTATTTCTTTTTCCTTCATTGTGTTTTCTGCCCTTGGGTCTCCCATTTCCCGGTGAATTTGACTCCGCCGTTTAATCAAGAGAGCTTTGATTTTTGCCTTCTCCCCTTTTCTGTGATTTGCCAAAAGCTGCACCGAGTAAAGGAGTTTGGCAGGTCGGCTTCAGCTCGGCTCTGCCCAGATTCCTGGGAGCAAGGAAAGTGAAGAAAGGGAGGGGTTACCCCCAAGTAGGAGAACTTTGATCGGCCCCGTCGCCTCGTGAATTGAAACGACAAGTGCCTTCCCTGGATTTCAACAAAGCAACAAGAAACCAAGTCTGGGGGCCCACGGTGGATAAATTGCTGGGTTCTCCTCATGCGTAACAATGTCGGTTGCGATTTCATTTGCAATTTCTTCTCTTAATTGTGTATGTTACTTCCCATGAAATTCGAGACAGGAGAGCCACGGGCTGGGCACTGTTCCCCTCTCCCAATTTAAGACACATGTTCTCTTCCTCCAGTTCTGTGTAAATCGATATATTCTCCCAGCACTTGACTGAGTCAAGACTGGACAAAAAAAAAAAAAAAACAGTCAGAAGTTGCCTAGGGCCCACCAACAGAAGAGCCCTGGGCTGGCTATCATTCCTGGTTGAAAATTTACACTTCCTAATTTTAACTTTAAAAAAAGGTTAACATTCCAGTTTATAATTTTGATTTCTTTTTTCTAACCAATCATGTAATTTATTCCACACTTTGTAGTATACCGACTCTTCCCTTTCCTTAATTTCTAGCGTCATCTTGTCCATTTCTGCACACTGTTGGTACCTCACCCCAAAACCACTGATGATCTCCTCCTCCTCCTCCTCCTCCTCCTCCCTTTCCTTCTTTCTCCTTCTTCTTTCCTTCTCTTTCTCTTACTTCCTCCTCCTCCACAAACCCCTTTTAGTATTGATGACGTTACCTAGTTGGATAATGAAACGCCTGCACGAAAACCACCAAGCTCAGAGAGCACCAAGGAGCCCCTCGATTCAACCCCGAGCTACAAATATTCTCCTTTACTGGTGGCGGGAACTGGATGTGGTAACGTTACCGGTCCAGTGATGGGAAGAGTGGTGGCGACAATGCAGAACGTACGCCTGGTTTGGAAGAACAGTAACATGGGAAGGAAGATCTCAAGGGCTGCCCCAAAGAAGAGGGAGTCAAGCTATTCTCCAAAGCACCAGAGGGCAGGACAAGAAGCAATGGGTGGAAACTAATCAAGGAGGGAAGCAACTTAGAACTAAGGAGAAATTTCCTGACAGTGAGAACAATTAATCAGCGGAACAACTTGCCTCCAGAAGTTGTAAATGCTCCAACACTGGAAGATTTTAAGAAGAGATTGGATAACCATTTGTCTGAAGTGATGTAGGGTTTCCTGCCTAGGCAGGGGGTTGGACTAGAAGACCTCCAAGGACCTTTCCAACTCTTGTTATAATATTCTAAGAGATGAGACGCCATTTTTCCAGCCAGATGCTGTCCAACTGTTGAACTTCAACTCCCATAATTCCCAGCGTCGCCACCTTCTCTCTCTCTCTCTCTCTCTCTCTCTCTCTCTCTCTCTCTCTCTCTCCCTATTCCCCACCTTTCTCTGAGAACTGTTTATAGTGGAATACTTTTCACTGAGATGGATATCAGGCAAAATATCACATAGGGTTACCGGTCCATTGGCATTTACTCCGAGGGACCAGTTTGCAAAGGTGATGATAACGGAGGGAATTGTCTATAATGCAACTGCTTTTATTTTTTTATTTATTTTATTTATTTATTTTGTCACAACAGTATATATAAGCATAAGCATGAAAGTAACTATATAATATATAAGCATATATATGAGCATAAGTATGCAATAACTATATTATTTGGATATAATGAAAGGAAAACATTAGGACAGGAACGGTAGGCACGCTGGTGCTCTTATGCAGGCCCCTTATAGACCTCTTAGGAATGGGGTGAGGTCAATAATAGACAGTTTTTGGTTGAAGATTTTGGGGATTTTGGGAAGAGACCACAGAGTCAGGTAGTGTGTTCCAAGTATTAACAACTCTGTTACTGAAGTCATATTTTCTGCAATCAAGATTGAAACGGTTAACATTAAGTTTAAATCTATTGTTTTGCTCTTGTATTGTTGTGATTGAAGCTGAAGTAGTCTTCAGCAGGAAGGACATTGCTATAGATAATTCTATGAGTTAAACACAGGTCCTGTCGAAGGCGGCGGAGTTCTAAGTTTTCTAAGCCCAAGATTTCAAGTCTGGTGGCATAAGGTATTTTGTTGTATTCAGAGGAGTGGAGAACTCTTCTTGTAAAATATTTCTGGACACGTTCAATTGTATTGATGTCCGAAACGAGGTGTGGGTTCCAGACAGGCGAGCTGTATTCAAGAATTGGTCTAGCAAATGTTTTATATGCTCTGGTTAGCAGTGTGGTGTTTCTGGAGAAGAAGCTACGTAAGATTAGGTTTACAACTCTTAAAGGCTTTTTTGCGATGTAGTTGCAGTGGGTTTAGTTTAGTTCTTGCAATGGGGGGGGGGGACACACACACACATACCCCCCAAAAGAGAGACACTTGATATTAATCAAGCTCCTTTTTTTAAAAACAAAAAAAAAATTCTTTGAAAGGAATAATATCTACAGAAGGCCAGACGTTCCCTTCTTGTTCCACCGGGAAGCTTTTGGAAAGACAGAACCAACAAACTTGATCCGGCTGATAATTTAACCCTGATGGGACTTCGGAGACACAATTTGCGTTCGCCTTTTGACAACCGTGCGAGAAACCATTTGGCCCAAAGTTGGGAGATGAAGAACAGAAGGAAACTTTAAAGGGATGCCACCGGATAGTCCTTGGCTAACAACGGTTCATTTAGTGACCGTTCAAAGGTTCAGCGGCCCTAGACAAAGTGAGTCGGGACCGGTTTTTCCACCACTTAGGACAGTGGTCGCATTCCCATGGTCCTGTCATCAAAATTCTCTCTCTCTCCCCCCCCCACCAGTCACTCTCCATTTCTCTCTCTCCCTCTCTTCCTTTTTCTCTCTCTTCCTTGCCATCTTTCTCTCTCCCCCCTTCTCTTTCCCTCTCTCTCTTTCTCTCTCTCTGTTTTTCTATCTCTTTCCACCCTTCTCTCTCCCCCTTCTCTCTTTCCCTCTCTTTCTCTCCCTTTGTCACTCTCTCCCTTCTCTCTCTCCTTCTCTCCTTCTCTCTCTCTCCCTTCTCTCTCCATCTCTCTCTCCCCTTCTCTCTCTCTCTCTCTCTCCATCTCTCTCTCCCCTTCTCTCTCTCTCTCTCCCTTTCTCTCTCTCTCCCCCTTTCTCTCTCCCTTTCTCACTCTCTCTCCCTTTCTCTCTCTCTTTTTCTATCTTTCTCCACCTTTCTCTCTCTCTCTCTCTCTTCTCTCTCTCTCTCCCTTTCTCTCTCCCTTTCTTTCTCTCTCCCCCCCGCACTTTCTCTCCTTTTCTCTCTCTCTCTCTTTCCCCCCAGGAACTGCAGTTGCTGAACGACTGACAATACTAAAGAGACTCTGGGAAGCTATTGCAAAAATGTATCAGTTAATTAATGAACAAGGAACCGTTTATTGTCACGTAATTCAATCTCTTCTGCATCCAGATTATTTCAATGCAGGCTGGCACAGAATCCCCAGCGGTGGGGGAAAACTTGTGAGGTAGGTGTCAGGTTTGGGATAGGGTGAACCTATCAGAATCCAAATTTTAGGCTTATTTTATTCCTCAAAGCAAAGCAGCCCTTCTCTTGGCCACAGGAATTCCCTTTTCAGAAAAGATCGGGGAAGAGAAACGGCGAGCGATAGGTCAGCCATTAAAACTCAGTGTATCAGCCTGTCTCCAACTGCCCTTTGGGGCATACCTCTAAATAGAGAGTTTACGACCATAATGGAACCTGCCCGTTATGGCCATGGGCCAAACCTATTCTCCAAAGCACGACAAGAAGCAACGGATGGAAACTAATCAAGGAGAGAAGCAACCTAGAACTAAGGAGAAATTTAGAACAGTTAGATCAGTGGAACGACTGGCCTCCAGAAGTTGTGGCTGCTCCAACACTGGAAGTTTTCTTTAAGAAGAGATTGGACAACCATTTGGGTGTAGGGTTTCCTTCCTGAGCAGCGGGTTGGACTAGAAGACCTCTAAAGTCCCTTCCAAGACCACATCTAGAATACGGCATCCAGTTTTGGTCACCAGACTATAAAAAAGATGTGGAGACTCTAGAAAGAGTGCAGAGAAGAGCAACAAATATGATTAGGAGACTGGAGGCTAAAACATATGATCAACGGTTGCAGGAACTGGGCTTGGCTAGTCTAGTGAAGAGAAGGATCAGGGGAGACAGGAGAGCATCTTCCAATATTTGAGGGGCTGCCACAGAGAGGAGGAAGGGGGTCAAGCTATTTTCCAAAGCACCCGAAGGCCAGACAAGGAATAATGGATGGAAACTGACCAAGGAGAGATTCAACCTAGAAATAAGGAAAAATTTTCTGACAGTGAGAAACAATCAACCCGTGGAACAGAAGTTGCCTTAGAAAGTTGTGGGAGCTTCATCGCTGGAGGCTTTCAAGAAGAGACTGGACTGCCATCTGTCAGAAATGGTGTAGGGTCTCCTGCTTTGGCAGGGGGTTGGACTAGATGACCTACAAGGTCCTTTCCATTATCTAATATAATTGGAAAATATGATGGACGTAAAGCAAACACATGGGTTAAATGTATGGTTTATGTGCTCCTGGTGAGCATTGTATGGACTGGAATTCTAGTAGATATGCAGGGATAAGGAGGAGGAGGAGGAGGAGGAGGATATCATCCTTTACCTTTAAAGCGCTCCATGGCTCAGGACCAGGTTACTTACGGGACCGCCTACTGCTACCGATTGCCTCTCACCGACCCGTGCGCTCTCACAGAGAGGGACTCCTCAGGGTGCCGTCCGCCAAACAATGTCGGCTGGCGGCCCCCAGGGGTAGGGCCTTCTCTGTGGGGGCTCCCACCCTCTGGAACGAACTTCCCCCAAGGACTTTGCCAACTTCCGGACCTTCGAACCTTTCGCCGCGAGCTGAAGACATATTTATTCATCCGCGCAGGACTGGCATAGGATTTTAGATTTTATCTGGTTTTTAATTTTAGTGGGTTTTATTGTTTTAAAGATATTTTAATTTGGGCCGAATTGAATAAGTTTTTTAAATATTATTTTATTCTGTATTTATTTCGTTGTTCTGTTTTTAATCTGGCTGTAAACCGCCCTGAGTCCTTCGGGAGAAGGGCGGTATAAAAATTTGATTAAATAAATAAATAAATAAATAAATAAATAAATAAATAAATAAATAAATAAATAAATAAATAAATAATTTATTTATTAAATAATTATTATTAAATTATTAAATTTACTTAGCCGCGGTGTGGCTCAGGCTGTAAGAAGCCTGTTATTAAAACACAGCAGCCTGCAATTACTGCAGGTTCTAGTCCCACCAGGTCCAAGGTTGACTCAGCCTTCCATCCTTTATAAGGTAGGTAAAATGAGGACCCAGATTGTTGGGGGGGCAATAAGTTGACTTTGTAAATATACAAATAGAATGAGATTATTGCCTTACACACTGTAAGCCGCCCTGAGTCTTCGGAGAAGGGCGGGATATAAATGTAAACAAAAAAAAAATTCAGTCATGTCCGAATCTTGATCTGAATTCTAGAATCTGAATTCACAGAATCTAAATTCTATGGTCCAAGTCTCACCATATCTTCTGCTCTTCCACTGCTTCTTTGAGTTGCTCTGTGCTCTGGCTGATGTCAGTCAGCTTTGATGGTGTCCATCTACTGTGTTCTTTGGAGGCCCCGTTTCCTTTTATCGCTAACTTTTCCAAACATAATTGCTTCCTCCAGTGAACTTCCCCCGCATGACGTGGCCAAAATAAATGAGACCCGGGGATAATATCATGGTTAATTAACACCGGCATTGATCTCTTCATCTATTCTGAGACTCAGAATATTTTGCAATTAATTCTGCAGACCATGAATTCATCCCTGTAAAGTGGGCGGTTTTATGGATTTGTACACAGAGGGGACCGCAGCAGCTGTGTTTTCATGCGTGACATTTTCCTCCCACCGTATTTTCTACATTTCATCCATTGCATTGGGTTACTGCTTTCAGGTGTTTTACGGTCTTTGACTTTCAACCTCCCGTCTTTTCACACCTCCCTTCTGAAGGTATTTCAGCGTGAAGTGTCAAAGGGATGACATGTTGTTGTCAGGTCTGTTTTTTTATATCACTGGCTGGAAGGAAGGAAGGAAGGAAGGAAGGAAGGAAGGAATAGAATAGAATAGAATAGAATAGAATAGAATAGAATAGAATAGAATTGAATTGAATTGAATTGAATTGAATTGAATTGAATTGAATTGAATTTTATTGGCCAAGTGTGATTGGACACACAAGGAATTTGTTTTGGTGCATATGCTCTCAGTGTACATAAAGGGGGAAAAAAATACCTTCATCAAAGGTACAACATTTACAACACAAATGATGGTCCTAGGTTGCAATTTAACCCGTAATGATAGCAACAAAAAGTTACAGTCATACAGTCATAAGTGGAAAGAGATGGGTGATGGAAACGATGAGAAGATTAATAGTAGTGTAGATTTAGTAAATAGTTTGACATTGTTGAGGGAATTATTTGTTTAGCAGAGTGATGGCCTTCGGGGAAAAACTGTCCTTGTGTCTAGTTGTTCTGGGAAGGAAGAAGGAAGGATGGAGAAGGAAGGAGAAAAGAATCAAGGAAGAAAGGGGGGGAGGGAGGGAGGAGAGGAGGAAGGAAGGAGGAGGGAGAGAGAAAGAAGAGAAGAAAGGAAGGAAAGGAAAGGAGGGAGGGAGAAGAAGAAAGAGGAATTAAAGAGGGAGGGAAGGAAGAGAGAAGAAGGATGGAGAAGGAAGGAGAAAAGGATCGAGGAAGAAAGGAAGGGAGGGAGAGGAAGAAGAAAGGGATGGAAGAGGAGGGATGGAAGAGAAGGAGAAAAGGAGGGAGGGAGGAAAGGAGGGAGGAGGAACGAAGGATGAAGGAGAAAAGGATCGAGGGAGGAAGGGAGAGAAGAGTGAGGGAGGGAGGGAGAAAGAAGAGAAGAAAGGGAGGAAAGAGGGAGAAGAGATAAGGAGAAAAGGAGGAGAGAAAAGAAGAAAGGAGAGGATGGGAGGGAAGAAGGAATGAGGTAGGAGAAAAGGAAAGGAGGAAGAAGAGTGAGGAGAAAATAAGGAAAGAGGGAAGGAGAGGGAGGGAAGGAGAAGAAAAGGAGAAATGAAAGAGGGAGAGAAAAAGAAGGAAGGAGAGGGGATAAGGAGGAAGGAGAAAAGGATCAAGGAAGAAAGGGAGGGAGGGAGGAGAGAAGGGAGGAGGGAGAAGGGAGAGAGAAAGAAGAGAAGAAAGGGAGGAAAGAAGAAAAGAGGAAGGGAGGGAAGGAGAAGAAGAGACAAGGAGAAATGAAGGAAGGAGAAAAAAGGAAGGAAGAAGAGAGGATGAGAGAGAAGAAGGAAAGAGGTAGGAGAAAAAAGGGAAGAGGAGGGAAGGAAGAAGAAGAGAAGAATTAGGGAGGAAAGAAGGAAGGAAGGAAGGTAGAAGTAAGGAGAGACAGAGAGGAATGAAGGAGGGAAAGAAAAAGAAGGAAGAAGAGGGGAGGGGAGGAGAAAGAAAGGAGACAGGAATGAGGGAGGGTGGATGGATGGATGGATGGATGGAAGGAAGGAAGGAAGGAAGGAAGGAAGGAAGGCCAGCACCCACACTAAGCAAAGGAAAAAGAACTTGCTTTATATTTCAGATCCCATCATGAAATTCCTCGATTTGTCAAGCGTAGATCTGTCATGTGGCCATCAAAGAAACACACCATTCTGTCAAGGTATAAAATTCAGATGTAGCTAGATTGGAGTGGTCTGGTCTGCCACGAATTTGCTCAGATATTTCTTCACGCAACAATAGTGGCTTTTTATTTTTATTTTTTTATTTTTCTTTCCTGATCTAATTTCCCAGAAGGTGCTTGCAGATTTCTTAACCAAATTCAGCTGGGGGGTCGTTCCTCAAATGGAGAATTGGCTGCAGGCAGGAGGAATCGCTGTTGGCGTTGCAATAGTTCCATCGCACCAAAGCTTGTTGCCGCCTCTGACAATTTCTCCAAAATTCACGGGGAATTTGCAGAAAGCGTTCCCTTCGCCTGTTAATTAAAAGTAAATAAGTAAATAAATAAAGTCACCTTGGACTGCAAGGCGATCCAGCCGGTCAGTCCTAGAGGAGATCAACCCTGACTGCTCTTTAGAAGGCCAGATCCTGAAGATGAAACTCAAATACTTCGGCCACCTAATGAGAAAGAAGGACTCACTGGAGAAGAGCCGAATGCTGGGAACGATGGAGGGCAAAAGAAGAAGGGGACGACAGAGAATGAGGTGGCTGGATGGAGTCACTGAAGCAGTAGGCATGAGTTTAAATGGACTCCAGAGGATGGTAGAGGACAGGAAGGCCTGGAGGAATGTTGTCCATGGGGTCGCGATGGGTCGGACATGACTTCGCAACTAGCAACAACAACATGGTTTTCCTAGTTGCAGTGTCTGGCTGTGAAAGTTGGACCATAACGAAGGCTGAGCGCCAAAGAATTGAGGCCTTTGAACTCTGGTGCTGGAGAAGACTCCTGGGAGTCCCTTGGACTGCAAGGCGATCCAACCGTCAGTCCTAGAGGAGATCAACCTGACTGGTCTTTAGAAGGCCAGATCCTGAAGAGAAACTCAAATACTTCGGCCACCTAATGAGAAAGAAGGACTCACTGGAGAAGAGCCGAATGCTGGGAACGATGGAGGGCAAAAGAAGAAGGGGACGACAGAGAATGAGGTGGCTGGATGGAGTCACTGAAGCAGTAGGCATGAGTTTAAATGGACTCCAGAGGATGGTAGAGGACAGGAAGGCCTGGAGGAATGTTGTCCATGGGGTCGCGATGGGTCGGACATGACTTCGCAACTAGCAACAACAACATGGTTTTCCTAGTTGCAGTGTCTGGCTGTGAAAGTTGGACCATAACGAAGGCTGAGCGCCAAAGAATTGAGGCCTTTGAACTCTGGTGCTGGAGAAGACTCCTGGGAGTCCCTTGGACTGCAAGGCGATCCAACCGGTCAGTCCTAGAGGAGATCAACCCTGACTGGTCTTTAGAAGGCCAGATCCTGAAGAGGAAACTCAAATACTTCGGCCACCTAATGAGAAGGAAGGACTCCCTGGAGAAGAGTCGGACGCTGGGAACGATGGAGGGCAAAAGAAGAAGAAGGGGACGGCAGAGAACGAGGTGGCTGGATGGAGTCACCGAAGCAGTCGGCGTGAGCTTAAATGGACTCCAGGGGATGGTAGAGGACAGGAAGGCCTGGAGGAACGTTGTCCATGGGGTCACAACTTCGCAAGTAACAACAAGAAGTGAATAAAAGCAGTTTCTCACTTCAAGTGAAATGAGGAAAAAATAGGATTTTTTCTGCCTGGGGATCGAAAAACGGCTATAAATTGTTTTTAAGTACAGTTAGTCCTCGACTTACAGGCACAACGGAGCCCAAGAATGCCTCTCGCCAAGCGAGACAATTCTGAAATGAGTTTTGCCCCCTTGTTACGGCCATTCTTGCCACGGTTCTTAAGTGAGTCGCTGAAGTCGGCAACTGACTCGTATTAATGACGGGTTGCAGTGTAAAGCCGGGGTTGTGTGACACCCCCACCTTTTTGCGACCTTTTGATGAGCAAAGTGAAGGGGGGGAGGGGGCACAGGGAGAAAGATTCGCTTAACTTTGCTAAGTTGCTAAGTTGACAAGTTAACTTCCCTTAACGACGGTGGCAAGAAAAGGCATAAAATGGGACGAAACTCCCTTAGCAACACATTTCTCGCTTAGCAATAGAGATCTGGGGGGCTCAATTGCAGTCATAAGTCAAGGACTACGAGTATGGACACAGTGGATGGTTAGATAGTCAGATTTTTGGCTCGTACCTACATCCCTGATTGTAGGAATTAGATTTAGCTAAATTGACAAGACTCTGGATAGAAGTCAACGGCTGGTTCTGTTCGTTCGTTTGTTCTTTCTTTGCCGTTTAAGCCCTGAAGAAAACCTGAAACAGGTGTGCTTGCTTGAATGGAAAATTTGGGGAATGAGAGACGTGCGTGGAAACTCTTCCTAAGGCCAAGAATTAGGGGGGGAAAAAATCACTAGAAAAGTCCCCAAAGTGCTTTTAGTTGTTTTCAAGAGGCAACTAAACTTTTCTGGGTGGTTTTTTGTTTCTTTGAAGATGTTTCACTTCTCATCCAAGAAGCTGCATCAGCTCTGACTGGATGATGAGCGAATGGAAGGATTGATACTCCTTGCAGACAGCTGGTCATTTTTATTCTTTTTTAGAGAGCCGTTGAGGGCCACCCCACAGCCATTTGCACCACTCAGGTGACCTGAGGACACAGGTAAACCTCCAGGTGGCCTCACTGACAGCACTGATGATGTTACCTAGTTGCAAGCAAACAAGCAGCTCAGAGAGCACTAAGGGCCCCCACAGTTGTCATCCTCCTCCTCCTCCTCTTCCTCCTCCTCCTCAAACCGCACTCCCTTCTAGCACTGATGATGTTACCTAGTTGGGTAATGAAATATCTGCAAGAAAACAAGCAAGCTCAGAGAGCACCAAAGACCCAACTTTCCATTCCATTTGTATTTCATTTCTATTCTATATGATAGATAGATAGATAGATAGATAGATAGATAGATAGATAGATAGATAGATAGATAGATAGATAGATAGATAAAGATAGAGAAGATAAATAGATAGGTAACATAGATAGATAGATAGATAGATAGATAGATAGATAGATAGATAGATAGATAGATAGAGAAGATAGAGAAGATAAATAGATAGGTAACATAGATAGATAGATAGATAGATAGATAGATAGATAGATAGATAGATAGGATAGAGAAGATAAATAGATAGGTAACATAGATAGATAGATAGATAGATAGATGATAGATAGATAGATAGATAGATAGAGATAGATAGATAGATAGATAGGAGAAGATAGAGAAGATAGATAGATAGAATAGATAGATAGATAGATAGATAGATAGATAGATAGATAGATAGATAGATAGATAGATAGATAGATAGATAGGAGAAGATAGAGAAGATAAATAGATAGGTAACATAGATAGATAGATAGATAGATAGATAGATAGATAGATAGATAGATAGATAGATAGATAGACAGATAGATAGATAGATAGATAGATATAGATAGATAGATAGATAGATAGATAGACAGATAGATAAAGATAGAGAAGATAAATAGATAGGTAACATAGATAGATAGATAGATAGATAGATAGATAGATAGATAGAGAAGATAGAGAAGATAAATAGATAGGTAACATAGATAGATAGATAGATAGATAGATAGATAGATAGATAGATAGATAGATAGATAGATAGATAGGATAGAGAAGATAAATAGATAGGTAACATAGATAGATAGATAGATAGATAGATAGATAGATAGATAGATAGATAGATAGGAGAAGATAGAGAAGATAAATAGATAGGTAACATAGATAGATAGATAGATAGATAGATAGATAGATAGATAGATAGATAGATAGATAGATAGATAGATAGATAGATAAGATAGAGAAGATAAATAGATAGGTAACATAGATAGATAGATAGATAGATAGATAGGATAGAGAAGAAAAATAGATAGGTAACATAGATAGATAGATAGATAGATAGATAGATAGATAGATAGATAGATAGATAGGATAGAGAAGATAGATAGATAGATAGATAGATAGATAGATAGATAGATAGGATAGAGAAGATAGATAGATAGATAGATAGATAGATAGATAGATAGATAGATAGATAGATAGGATAGAGAAGATAGATAGATAGATAGATAGATAGATAGATAGATAGATAGATAGATAGATAGATAGATAGATAGATAGATAGATAAGATAGAGAAGATAAATAGGTAGGTAACATAGATAGATAGATAGGATAGAGAAGAGAGAGAGAGAGAGAGAGAGAGAGAGAGGATAAATAGATAGGTAACATAGATAGATAGATAGGATAGAAGAGAGAGAGAGAGAGAGAGAGAGAGAGAAAATAGAGAAGATAAATAGATAGGTAACATAGATAGATAGGATAGAGAAGATAGATAGATAGATAGATAGATAGATAGATAGATAGATAGATAGATAGATAGATAGGTAGGTAGGTAGGTAGGTAGGTAGGTAGGTAGGTAGGTAGGTAGAAATAATGATTTTTTATTGGCCAAGTATGATTAGACGAAGAAGGAATTTGTCTTAGATGCATACGCTCTCAGTGTACATAAAAGAAAAGATATGTTCATCAAGAATTATAAGGTACAACACTTAATGATAGTCATAGAGTGCAAATAAGCAATCAAATCATACTAGGAAACAATCAATATAAATCATAAGGATTGCCAGCAACAAAGTTACAGTCATACAGTCATAAGTGGAAAGAAATTGGTGATGGAAATGATGAGAAGATTAATAGTAGTGCAGATTTAGTAAATAGTTTGACAGTGTTGAGGGAATTATTTGTTTAGCAGAGTGATGGTATTTGGGTAAGAAACTGTTCTTGTGTCTAGTTGTTCTGGTGTGCAGTGCTCTGTAGCCTCGTTTTCTGTATTTTTATATTCCATTCCTATTCTGTTTCTGCTTTTACCTGCTCATCATGGTTATTCTTGATAAAACAGCGGAACGAAACGTGTAGACTCCTACTCTGCCCCACAGGGTTCACCGACATCCGTGTTATTTGCACACGACCCACGGGGCCCTGGGGAGAGATCCAATTGCTGCTGTCCAGATGAAGTTAGAGCAAACGAGATTCGGTCCCTTGGGTGTCTGAATTTACGGGGGCATCTGTGAACACGAGAGGCAGGGGTTGAGTTTCAATTCCTCGGCTCTCGCTCCGAAAGCGGCCCCATCTAGCCATCCGCTGAGAGTGAGCCACCATAAAAAAAAAGTGGTCTAAGAAAACAAAAAGAGTAGATAGAATTTTTTTCCCCTCCCCAAACCAGCCAACCAAACTCAACTTAAAACCAGGGAGGGAGATTCCCCCCTACAAAAAAAAAAAACCCAAAAAACAAAACCACTGATCACGACACAGTCCAGCAACTTAGGAAAGAAAGAAAAAAAGATGAGCTTTGAATTCTCTGAAAGTTGGCATATCTTTTTCCAAAGGAAAGAGAGAGAGGGAGGGAGAAAGAAAAAGAGGGAGAGAGAGAGAGAGAAAGGGAGAGAGAGAAAGACAGAGGGAGAGGGAAAGGGTGAGAGAGAAGGAGGGAGGGAGAAAGAGAGAAAGGGAGAGAGAGAAAGACAGAGGGAGAGGGAAAGGGAGAGAGAGGAGGAGGGAGGGAGAAAGAGCGAGAGGGAAGGAGAGAAGGAGAGAGAAAGAGAGAAAGGGAGACAGAGAGGGAGAGAGAGGAGCGGGGAGGGAGAAAGGGAGAAAGAGAAAGGGAAAGGGAAAGGGAGAGAGAAGGAGGGAGGAGAGAGAGAAGGAGGAGGAGGAGGAGGGAGAGAGAGAGGAGGAGGAGAAGAGAGAAAGGGAGAGAAGGAGAGGGGCAGGAGAGGAAGGAGAGAGAGAGAGAGAGAGAAAGAGAGAGAGGAGGAGAAAGAGAGAAGGAGAGAGAAAGACAGAGGAGAGGAAAGGGAGAGAGGAGGAGGGAGGAGAAGAGAGAGAGGAAGGAGAGAAGGAGAGAAAGAGAGAAGGAGACAGAGAGAGGAGAGAGAGAGGAGCGGGAGGAGAAAGGGAGAAAGGAAAGGAGAGAGAAGGAGGGAGGGAGAAAGAGAGAAAGGGAGGGAGGAGGAGGGAGGGAGAAAGAGGGGTGGCGGGAGACGGAGAGAAAGGGAGAAAGGGAGAGGGGGCAGGAGAGGGAAGGAGAGAGGAGAGAGAGAAAGAGAAAGGGAGAGAGGAGGGAGGGAGAAAGAGAGAAAGGGAGAGAGAGAAAGACAGAGGGAGAGGGAAAGGGAGAGAGAGGAGGAGGGAGGGAGAAAGAGAGAGAGGGAAGGAGAGAAGGAGAGAGAAAGAGAGAAAGGGAGACAGAGAGGGAGAGAGAGGAGAGGAAAGGGAGAGGGGCAGGAGAGGAAAGGGAGAGAGAAGGAGGAGGGAGGAGAAAGAGAGAAAGGAGGAGGAGGAGGAGGAGAGAGAAAGAGGGGTGGCGGAGACAGGGAGAGAAGGAGAGGAGAGGAAGGAGAAAGGGAGAGAAGGAGGAGGAGGAGAAGAGGGGTGGCGGGAGACGGAGAGAAAGAGAGAAAGGGAGAGGGGGCAGGAGAGGGAAGGAGAGAGGAGAGAGAGAAAGAGAAAGGGAGAGAGGAGGGAGGGAGAAAGAGAGAAAGGGAGAGAGAGAAAGAGAGAGGGGCGGGAAAGGGAAAAGGAAAGGGAGAAGGAGGGAGGGAGAAAGAGAGAGAGAGAAAGAGGGAGGGAGGGAGAAAAGGAGACAGAGAGAAAGGGAGAGAGAAGGAGAGAGGGAGAAAGGGAGAGAAGGAGGGAGGGAGAAAAAGAGAAAGAAGGAGGGAGAAAGGGAGAGAGAAGGAGAGAGAGGAGGAGAAAGGAAGAGAAGGAGGGAGGGATAAAGAGAGAAAGAAGGAGGGAGAAAGGGAGAGAGAAAAAGGGAGAGAGAAGGAGGGAGGGAGAAAGGGAGAGAGAAGGAGGGAGGGAGAAAGGGAGAGAAGGAGGAAGCGAGAGAGAGACAGAGAAAGGGAGAGGGAGAGGGGGCAGGAGAGGGAAAGGGAGAGAAGGAGGGGGGGAAAAAGAGAGAAAGAAGGAGGGAGAAAGGGAGAGAGAAGGAGAGAGAGAGAAAGGGAGAGAGAAGGAGGGAGGGAGAAAGGGAGAGAAGGAGGAAGCGAGAGAGAGAGAGAGAAAGGGAGGCGGCAGGAGAGGAAGGAGAGAGAGAAGGAGGAGAGAGAAGAGGGAGGGAGGAGAAAGGAGAGAGAGAGAAGGAGAGAGAAGGAGAGAGGAGAAAGGGAGAGAAGGAGGAGGAGAAAGAGAAAGAAGGAGGGAGAAAGGGAGAGAGAGAGAGGGAGAAAGGGAGAGAAGGAGGGAGGGAGAAAAAGAGAAAGAAGGAGGGAGAAAGGGAGAGAGAAGGAGAGAGGAGGAGGAGAAAGGAAGAGAAGGAGGGAGGGATAAAGAGAGAAAGAAGGAGGAGAAAGGGAGAGAGAGAGGAGGGAGGAGAAAGGAGAGAGAAGGAGGGAGGGAGAAAGGGAGAGAAGGAGGAAGCGAGAGAGAGACAGAGAAAGGGAGAGGGAGAGGGGGCAGGAGAGGGAAAGGGAGAGAAGGAGGGAGGGAAAAAGAGAGAAAGAAGGAGGGAGAAAGGGAGAGAGAAGGAGAGAGAGAAAGGGAGAGAGAAGGAGGGAGGGAGAAAGGGAGAGAAGGAGGAAGCGAGAGAGAGAGAGAGAAAGGGAGAGGCGGCAGGAGAGGGAAAGGGAGAGAGAGAAGGAGGGAGGGAGAAAGAGGGAAAGGGAGAGAGAGAGAGAGAGAGAGAGAGAGAGAGAGACCTGCAGAAGCTAAACCCAAACATCCCTCTCTAATTGCTGTTGAGATTACAAACTTTCCTCTCTTTTTCCCCTCTTTCCCTTTCTCTTCCCCCCTTCCTTCCTTTAGAAATTGATCCTTGGCAGCTCCTCATATGGTTTTGCTTATCCCAGCCTATAACTTTTAAATAAAGGCGTTAAGAAACTCAGATGAAATTCGGCTTGTCAAGCCTGGCTCCCATTTCTCAGGCGATCCGTTTACTTTTACAGTTCCTCCCCCCCCACACCCCGAAATCGGAGCGATACGTTCCCTGATGGCACAGTTAGTCCTCGACTTATAACCATTCGTTTAGCGACTGAAGTTACCATGGCCCTGAAATAAAGGGACGTACGGCCGTTTTTCACACTTAAGGACCTTTGCAGCATCCTCATAACTGAAATCCCGTTGCTCGGCAACTGGCAGGTACATATGACTGTTGCATGGTCCTTTTTTGTGATCGCTTTTTGCGACCTTCCCAGCGGGCTTCCAATAAGCAAAAATCGATGGGGGAAGCTCTATCCGCTTAACAACTGTGTGATTTGCTTAACGACTCCGGTGATTCGCTTAACAGCGGTGATAAAAAGGTCGTAAAATGGGACCAAACTCACCTAACTCGCTTAGCGTTGGAAATTTGAGCCCGATTTTGGTCGTAAGTCAAAGACCGCCCCTGCAGTCTTTTCGGTTTCTTGCATTTGATGGACAGGTCAATAGATTATTGATGGACAGGTCAAAAACTGATTGACTTTTTCGAGGGCATCGGACAGTTCTTGTTCTCACCTGACTTCCTCCATTTGCGATTTTTATTTATTTATTTATTTATTTATTTATTTATTTATTTATTTATTTATTTATTTATTTATTTTGTCACAACAATATATGTAGGAATCATACAAAAGATTATATAGTATATAAACATATATGGGTAAATGTAAGGAGGTATAAGCATATATATAGAAAGAAGAAAAGAAAAACAATAGGACAGGAACGGTAGGCACGTTTGTGCGCTTATGCACGCCCCTTATGGTCCTCTTAGGAATGGGGTGAGGTCAATAGTAGAAAGTTTTTGGTTAAAGCTATTAGGATTATGGGAAGAGACCACAGAGTCAGGTAAAGTGTTCCAAGCACTGATGATTCTGTTACAGAAGTCATATTTTCTGCAATCTAGATTAAAGCGGTTGACATTAAGTTTAAATCTATTGGTTGCTCTTGTATTATTGCAACTGAAGCTGAAGTAGTCTTTGACAGGAAGGACATTACAATAGATGATTCTGTGAGTTAAGCTTAGGTCTTGTCGAAGGCGACGGAGTTCTAAGTTTTCTAAGCCCAGGATTTCAAGTCTGGTGGGATAAGGTATTTTGTTGTTTTCAGAGGAATGGAGAACTCTTCTTGTAAAATATTTCTGGACACGTTCAATTGTATTGATGTCAGAGATGTGGTGTGGGTTCCAAACAGGTGAGCTGTATTCTAGAATTGGTCTAGCAAATGTTTTATATGCTCTGGTTAATAGTGTGGTGTTTTTGGAAAAGAAACTACGCAAGATTAGGTTTACAACTCTTAGAGCTTTTTTTGCTATGTAATTGCAGTGGGCTTTGGCACTTAGATCATTTGACATGAAAACTCCAAGGTCTTTAACGGGATGGGGGTCATCTGTAAGGTAATGTCCATCTAGTATTTAGCAATATCCAAAGACCCCTGGATGAACTTCAAGCAGAACGCCAAAGGTTTCCCTTTTTTTCTTGTGGTCGGAACATGGTGTGATTCGCAAACCACGATTCGTGGTTCAGCGGGACACGTGAACCCAGATCAACCTGGCTTAGTTAATAAACCAGGCCTAGCTTTCTGGCTTTCTTCCCATTGTGCGAAGGCCCTTGAAAACTGCATGGACATCTCACGGCCTTCATTCGGGAGACGCTACCTATCATGGTTTTTTCGACAACAAAGCCATGATAGCTAGACAAACTAGGTTTCGTCTCCCCAATCCCCCCCCCACTTCATTTTTCTTTCCCAAAAGTAAATTCTCTGGTTCACAATCTAACAGAAACCCACTATCCTGGGTTTGCTTCTTTTGGCTTAACCCCTCGTTTTCAAACTCAGGAAATCCACGGTTTTTAAAAAAACCTGGCTTAAAAGTTACACGTGAACCAGGCGACCCCACATCTCTCAACCAACAACAAGAAAGTTTCTAGGTGGTTGGGTTTTTTTACTCTTTCTTTTCTCCTTTGATGCATCTTTTTAAAAACAAAAACCTGCACCCTCTCCGAAGTTGGTTGAAAATCTTCGCCGGCTTGTTACGAACCGGTTTCATCATGCAATTCCGTGCTGTTGCAATCTTTCACCTGTCCTTAGAGGGACCGGTCGGCTGGCTTAGAAATCACCTAGACGTATGATTTAATCCAGCCTCAATACCCTTGTTTGTTTATCGCGGCATATTATTTGATCGGTCGATGACATCCGAGCCAGCTGCGGAAGCAAGGGGGGTGGGGAGAGGGGAAAAAAAGAAAAGAAAAAAGATCCAAGCTTTTTTAAAAAAAACAACCACCAAAAACTTTGGTTTTTCCTTTAGCGAGAGATTGCCAGCTTCCTCTGCAGCATCCTGCAAACCCAACCTAAGTGGGTTTACCCTTATTTATTTTTATTTATTTATTTATTTTGTCATAACAATATATGTAGGTATCATACAAAAAGATTATATAGTATATAAACACATATATGAGTAAATATAAGGAGGTATAAGCATATATATATATATAGGAAGAAGAAAAGAAAAACAATAGGACAGGAACGGTAGGCACGTTTGTGCGCTTATGCACAGCCCTTATGGTCCTCTTAGGAATGGGGTGAGGTCAATAGTAGACAGTTTTTGGTTGAAGATTTTAGGATTATGGGAAGAGACCACAGAGTCAGGTAAAGTATTCCAAGCACTGATGATTCTGTTACAGAAGTCATATTTTCTGCAATCTAGATTAAAGCGATTGACATTAAGTTTAAATCTATTGGTTGCTCTAGTATTATTGCAATTGAAGCTGAAGTAGTCTTTAACAGGAAGGACATTACAATAGATGATTCTGTGAGTTAAACTTAGGTCTTGTCGAAGGCAAGAAAAACAAACAAAAACCCTTCAATGGGATTTTTCCCATGCATTTTATCTGGAAAGGTAGAAAAGTCTGCACCCTTCTAAGGAGAAATTTCCTGACAGTTGGAACAATTAATCAGTGGATCAACTTGCCTGCAGAAGTTGTGAAATGCTCCAACACTGGAAGTTTTTAAGAAAATGTTGAATAACCACTTGTCTGAAATGGTGTAGGGTTTTCCTGCCTGGGCAGGGGGTTGGACTAGAAGACCTCCAAGGTCCCTTCCAACTCTGATATTATTATTAAATATGCTGTTGTGCAAGGAATTCTGCACAAGGGCAGTTTTGGCTGCCGCTTTTGCACACCTCGCAATCCCACCTGCCCTCCCCCTCCTTTTTTTTTCCCTTCGCAAGCAAAATTTTCGAAGCTGAAACCACTTTTCTCCAGTATCCCGTTTGTCTTTTTGTTTTAAAACGTTACACCTTTATTACAAAACGTTCCACTTTTATTTTAAAACGTTCCCCCTGTGTAGCATGCTTCAGGTGTCCGCTCTGTACAGAGAAGTGTGAGTGTCTATATCCATGTGCTTAGTATGTGTGGCGCGGGTGTGCATATATATATATATATGTGCATGTGAGTATATATGTCTATGTAGGTCTTTGGTTATTCGGGTTTTCTCCCGCGTAAAATTGGAAGTGTCTTGGCGACGTTTCGAGGAAGTCTCATGCGTCATCTTCAGGCTTCAGCTTCGTGCTTCTGAAGCTTCCCAGAAGCATGAAGCTGAAGCCTGAAGATGACGCATGAGATTCCTCGAAACGTCGCCAAGACACTTCCAATTTTACTTTTGGGCTTCAGCTTCGTGCTTCTGGGAAGCTTCAGAAGCACGAAGCTGAAGCCTGAAGATGACGAATGAGACTTCGTCGAAACGTCGCCAAGACACTTCCAATTTTATGCGGGAGAAAACCCGAATAACCGAAGACCTACATACAAAACACCCGCGAAAACCTCAGAAAACAAATATATATCTATATATCTATATGTTTTTTTTCCCCGTCTGTGTTTTATTTCCCCGGTTTGGGTGCAAAGTTTCTGTTTAATTTATGGTCTGTCTTGTGTTTTGTGTTTTGTGTTCCACAGGCCCCCCCTTGCATTGCTCATCTGCCTCCTCCACCCCCGTGGAGCCCTCCCCTCCTTCTCCTCCCTCCCACCCCTCCCCGCCAGCCAATGAGAGCCAGAGAAGGTTGCTAGGCGATGGTGTCGCCCAGCCAACTCAGGAGTCTGACTCCGAAGAAGAGTTTGTCCCCAATTCCTTCTTAGTTAAAAGTGGCTCTGAGAATCTCTCCCTCCCATCTAATGGTGAGTCGCCTCTCTACCTACCTTACCTGCTTACTCAAGGTGACGTTGTCGGGCTGATGCATCTTCTACCCGCTTGGAAAATTGAGCAAGGCTTGTGCATCCTCTGGGTTTTGATTTTTTGTATTTCTTTCTTTATGTTCTTCTCTTTCTCCTTCTCTTTCTTTCTTTCTTTCTTTCTTTCTCCTTCTTCCTTCTTCCTCCTCCTCCACTGCTTCTTCTCCTTCCCCTCCTCCCTCTCCTTCTTTCTTTCTGCGTCCGCCTCCTCTTCTTCTTCCCCTTCTCCTTTCCTTCTGTTACTTTTTCTCCTTCCCCTTTTCCTCCTCCCTCTCATTCTTTCTCTTCCTTCCTTCCTCCTCGTCCTCTTCTTCTCCTTTCCTTCTCCTCTTTCTTTCTCCTTCCCCTTCTCCCTCTACTTCTTTCTCCTTCTCCTCCTCCCTTCTCCTTTCCTTCTCCTTCTCTTTCTTTCTCCTTCCCCTTCTCCTCCTCCGCTCCTTCTTCTCCTTCTCCTCATTCCTCTCCTTTCTCTTTCTCTTCTTTTCTTCCTCCTCCTCTTCTTCTCTTTTCCTTCTCATTCTTTTTTTCCTTTCCCTTCTCCTCCTCCCTCTCCTTCTTTCTCTTTCTCCCTCCTCCTCTTCTTCTCCTTCTCCTTCTCCTCCTCCCTCTGCTTCTTTCTCATTCTCATTCTCCCTCCTCCTCTTCTTCTTCTTCTTTCCTTCTCCTCCTCCCTCTGCTTCTTTCTCTTTCTCCTTCCTCTTCTTCTTCTCCTCCTTTCCTTCTCTTTCTTTCTCCTTCCCCTTCTTCTCCTCCTCCTCCTCTTCCTCCCCCTTCAAACAGAAGCAAAGCGCGAGGTTGCATGACCGGGGAGGGGGGCTTTTGAAGGTCGGGTGGGGTGGGGTGGGGGAGCTTTTCGGTTCTGCCGCTCCGTTGCAAAGAGGGGGAAAAACGGGGGGCGGGCGATGCATCCAGTTATGCGATGCTTTCTCTCTTTTTTTTTTTTTGCAAACTTTTGCTCCGGTTGCATGGCTTGAAAATGTGCCCCGGCGTGCTTTTTCTGCCGTCTCGGGTTGGGTGCAATGCGGGAGATTTGGGGGTGGATTATTTAAAAAAATATCATGATGATTATTTGGCATTAATGGGATGCATTGAATGAGAAGGACGCAGATGCTTCGCCTTAGGGGGGAAACTAGCTAGCCTCCTCTTCGTTTCAAAAAGGGGAAAAACCGTGATGAGCGTTAAAAATTTTGTGCATTTGTGCTGTTGCTGTTGCTGCTGCTGCTGCTGCTACCCGATCTCAGTTTTCCCTTCTTGGTAATCCATGGCTCTGTTTTGATTCTCAGGGAGAAAAGAGGCTGTTAATTGTTTTCACAACTAGAAGCAAAACGTTGCTTTTGCTATTAAAAAAACAAAAACAAAAAACCTTCCCAAGCCATCAGTCTCTCCCCTTCGACAGCTCTTACTGTTTGTTCACACAACGTTGAAAAACTTCTGTTGTTTGCTTTGGTGACTCTTTTCCCATCCCCCCCCAAAAAAACTGGGTTTGACTTAAAAAAAAAATTCAGAAATCCTTATTTAACACAAGGTGCAGGCCTGCCCGCTCGACTTTTAGAAAATGCAGAATAAAATTAAAAAAAAGTTTTACGATCATCTTTGCAGCTCCTGTCCCATTTTTGCAGAAAGTGGAGGTTTTTTGTTTTTTTTTAAAACAGTTTTGTGATCACCCTTGCAGCTTCTGTCTGGGTCGATTTTCAGAAAGTGGAGATTTTTAAAAGGAAAAAAAAAAAGTGATATTTATAACATTGTTGCCGTTTCTGTTTTGAGAGCTTGGACCATGTTTAAAAAGCATCTCTAATGGATGCTGCTCTTCCGCCCGAGATAAAGATCCAAGTTTTTATTAAAATGGACAGAAGGAAAAGGTCTCATGCGAAGGCCCGTTAGGTAGAATTGTGCGCGCCTGCATTTCCTTTATGATTTGTGTTTTATTATAGAAACTTTGTAATGGTCTTGTTATTCCGCGTATCCCCATTGCTGGGGTAAAATGACGTGTGAATTTGCATCCAGAGGTATTTTTAAGTGTTTGGAGAGTCCTGTTGCCTTCAATATGTATGTATGTATAGGACACATTAATAAATAGACCAAGAAAGATCCCTGTATTAAACATTTACGTTGTACAAATTGCATGTCTACAT
This sequence comes from Ahaetulla prasina, assembly GCF_028640845.1. Classification (NCBI taxonomy): domain Eukaryota; kingdom Metazoa; phylum Chordata; class Lepidosauria; order Squamata; family Colubridae; genus Ahaetulla; species Ahaetulla prasina. The sequence continues at coordinate 6,584,962 of NC_080543.1, read as the reverse complement.
ACTGTAGTGGCCAAAATTGTGGAAACCTTTTGGGGAAAGTGTATTTTTGAGGTTTGATAGCTAATAATACCACTTTTTTGGGGGGGCGGGGTTCAAGATAATCCTATTCCACTGCTGGAATGGCCTGGGAATAGCCCAGACCTTCACCCAATGGAAAATCTATGGAATTTCCAACTAACTGGTTAGTCAGAAGCAACCCAGCAATAAAACCCAGTTAATAGAAGCCATCATTCAGTCTTGGTTTCACATTCAAAACAGCTGCAGAACTCAAAGACTTGGTTCACTCCATGGGACGACTTTGTAAGGCCGTAATTCATGCTAAAGGTTACCCAACTAAAGATTAACTGACATGGGGATCATTTTGGTATATCTCGTTTTTTCTGTGGTTCTCATTTTTGTAGATCTCGTTCTTTCTACGTGTTTCCCTTTCCTTCTTTATACTGTAACCGCTATTCTAATAGCAAATCCTTCCTAAAAGTTATTGCGTTACATTCATGATTCAATTATCTTTCCATTGATATATAATTTTATGGTACTACTCCCCAGATAAAGTGGTGTTATTAGCTAGTTTTAGAAAATACACTTTCCCCAAAAGGTTTCCACAATTTTATTTATTTATTTATTTATTTAATCACGTTTGTATACCGCCCTATCTCCCGAAGGACTCAGGGCGGTTTACAGCCTAATAAAAACATACATATGAATACAAAATAAAATACCAATTTAAAAAAACTTATTAAATAAGGCCGAATATTAAAAATTGCAATAAAAATAATAAAACCCCATTAAAACCAAATTAAACTAAATTAAATTAAATTAATTTTGGCCACTACTGTAGATTAAAGACCAGGTAAATATATGAGAGCAGAATTTGCAGTCCTCCCCCAGCCTTGAGTTTGCCAATTTTAAGAAATAAGAATTAAAAGCAAATGTTATTATACAAAGGGGAAGGTATTTTTTTTAAAGTTTGAAACAATGACATCACTTTAACATTCTCTGACTGCAAGGAATACCATCTGTATAAGATCTTGGATGTCTGTACAGATAATCCTCAATTTACAACCAGTCCATTTAGTGACCATTGTTGTTTTCCCCACTTAACGACCGTTGCAGAATCCCCCTGGTCACACAATCAAAATTCAGACGCTTGGAAACTTGACTCATATTTATGACACTTGCAATGTCCCGGGGTCACGTGACCTTCGGACCTTCGGACAAGCAAAAGTCAATGGGGAAGCTAGATTCACATAATAACCATGTTACTAGGTTAACAACCGTAGCGACTCACTTTAACAACTGTGGCGAGAAAAGCCATCAAATGAAGCAAAATCCACTTAGCACATTTCTCGCTTAGCAACATAAACTTTGGGCTGAGTTGCGGTCGGGATTCGAGGACTACGTGTATCACAGCAGAGAAGCAACAAACAAAATGGGTGTTGTTTTTTTGTTTGTTTGTTCGTTCGTTTGCTGGACAGATAACTCAAGGAAGTGAGCCGAGTCGTGTGCTGTTGATTCATCCGTAAGGTGTGCATGACATGGTCTGGCAGTTCAGGAAGTTTAGCAGCTCTGCTAATTGTTCTGTTTCCCCAGATGTGTTAGAAAAGCCTTTTGCATTTCACCGCTTATTTCAGATGTGAAGGCGTAAAGTGGGTAAACATTTTTTTTTTGGGGGGGGGGGTGTCTTTAAAAAGGAATTAAGAAACCCTGGATTGGAAAACCAGCTGTTCCTTCTTCTGATCCCTGCTGTGATTCTACTTGTGCGTGGAGATTTCATCAAATGATTACAAATGACCAGGAGGGGACAGCTCTGAAACTCGAAAGCCAGCTGGCCCCTACTAAGACTTCTCAAGCCACTAGAAAGCAAACCAGCTTTGTTTTCACACATACGATGGCCCAGAAGTCGGCTTCATCGGAGCCATGCTCCATAACCCTTGTGTTGTGACCTAGGCTCACTTACGCATAAAAGACACAATTAGTCTTAAACAACCCTATTTTATTAGAACAGCTGGGAATGAATTAATTAGCCCAAATTAATTTCCAAAACAAAATCCTCCAGAAAAAAGTCCTTCGGCCTTATCACCAACCTTTGTCTTCTTTGGCACCCTGCCAAAGGCTTTTCTTGGCCAAGCCCCACAAAGTTCAGAAACAGGAGATGCTGACAAGAAACAAATGTAGCAATGTTGCTTTTCTACAAAGAGCCCAAGAGCCTTTGCTGCTCTTTTAAGCCTTATGGAAGGGGCCAATCATCTCCTGGCTTTACTCCCAAGTCGTCCCTTTTGCTTTAACTGGTCTTGCCTTCTGGCAGCTCTTCCCATGCGTGCACTAGGAACAGGCTCCTCCTGTTCCTCTGCCTCTCTGCTGTCCGCCACTGGAGGCTCCAGAGTCCGCATATCGCTCCCCGATGGCCCTGGCTCTATCTCTGCCTCTGATGCAGAGCCCTCATCTGGGCCTTCCCCTGACTCCAGGACTGGCCCATCATCCTCCCCAGCCTCCTTACTGTCCAACTCCGCTGCCAACTCCACGGGCTGCTGGCAGACCACAACACCTTGGTCCATCTTGTCTTCAAAGAAGCCACACCAAGGTTCGTCTTTCAGAATCAGAATAGAGCTGGAAGGGACCTTGAAGGTCTTCTAGTCCAGCCCGCTGTTCAAGCAGGACATCCTATACCAGTGATAGTTAACCATTTCGGGCACTAAGTGCTGAAATTGGACCGCACACACGCCGGAGTGCCAGAAGCGAAGAGAACTGCTGGCTGGTGCGCATGTGCGTGGCAGCCAGCTGCTTTTCAGGGTTCTGTCGCACACAGGAATGCCGGACAGCTGGTCCATCATGCATACACACCAGGCAGCTGCTGTTTTCCGGGTTCTGGCGCTCCGGAAGACCAGCTGGTCTTCACACAAACCCGGCAGAACCTGAAAAGCAGCTGGTGACGGTGTGCATGCCTACAGGAGCGCCATCATGGTCCTATACTAGTGGCAAAATCCATTTTTTTTTACTACCGGTTCTGTGGGGGTGGCTTGGTGCGCACGGTTTGATGGGCGTGGCAGGGGAAGGATACTGCAAAATCTCCATTCCCTCCCCCTCCAGGGGAAGGATACTGCAAAATCTCCATTCCCTCCCCACTCCAGGGGAAGGATACTGCAAAATCTCCATTCCCTCCTCACTCCAGGGGAAGGATACTGTAAAGTCTCCATTCCCATCCCACTCCAGGGAAAGGATACTGCAAAATATCCATTCCCTCCCTCCAGGGGAAGGATACTGTAAAGTCTCCATTCCCATCCCACTACAGGGGAAGGATACTGCAAAATCCCATTCCCACCCCACTCCTGGGGGAAGGATACTGCAAAGTCTCCATTCCCACCCCACTCCAGGGGAAGGATACTGCAAAATCCCCATTCCCACCTCACTCCAGGGGAAGAATACTGCAAAACCCCCATTCCCTCCCCACTCCAGGGGAAGGATACTGCAAAGTCTCCATTCCCACCCTACTCCAGGGGAAGGATACTGCAAAATGTCCATTCCCACCCCACTCTGGGGTCAGCCAGAGGTGGTATTTGTCAGTTCTCCAAACTACTCAAAATTTCTGCTACCGGTTCTCCAGAACCTGTTAGAACCCGCTGAATTTCACCCCGTCCTATACCATTGATCAAGCTGAAGATGTTATGTATGTCAGGCATTTCCCAGACATCCGTCCTTCAAATCGTATAGATACTCCTCGTCCTATTACAGTTCATTTAGCGCAGCGGTTCTCAACCTGTGGGTCGGGACCCCGTTGGGGGTCGAATGACGATTTGCCAGGGGTCGCCTAAGACCATCGGAAATATGGGAAGTATACTTGCGAGTTGAAGAATCGTGCTCCGATGGTTGACTCCACAAACCAGCTGCAGGCTCTTCAAATCGCTAGCCGGATTCGGCTTCAGGCGCGATGAATTGAAAAAGAGAGAAATCTTTGCTCTGATGTCTCCCTCTCAAGCCAGCTGCAATCACTCCCAGTCGCTAGCCTAACCTGGCTTCAGGCGTCATAAACTTAATAGGGGAGGAGTCTCCGCTTTAATGCCTCCGTCCTCAAGGCAATCTCAAGCAGTTCAGATCGCTAGCCAATACGGCTTCAGGCACGATAAATTCAAAACGAAAATAATTTTACGGTTGGGGTCGCCACATCGTGGGGAATTGTATTAAAGGGGTCGCAGCACTATAAAGGTTGAGAACCACTGGTGTAGAGACTGTTCAAAATGACAACAGCCCTGAAAAAAATGACCTTGTGCCCGTTGTCACACTCACGAGGCTTGCAGCACCTCCATGGTCACATGATCGAAATTCGGAGGCTTGGCAACTGGCATGTACTCGTGCCTGTTGTGGTGTCCTGGGGTCCTGTGATCATCCCCTTTTGTGACCTTCTGAGAAGCCAAGTCAATGGTGGAGCCAGATTCACTTAACAACCGCGTCACTCACTTAATAACGGCCCCGATTCATTTCACAACTGCGGCCAAAAGGTCGTGAAATGAGGTAAAACCCGCTTAAACGTTGCCCCGATCTGCGACTTGTCTTGCCGCGTTTGTGAAATGAATCACTGCCATTCTTAATTTAGTCACACTAAATTAAGGTTGTTAAGTGAATCTGGATTTGGATGACCGTGAGGATGCTTGCAGTGGCCGTAAGTGCGAAAAGCGGTCATAAGTCACTTTTTCCAGTGCTGATGTAACTTTGAACGGTCACTCAGTGAACCACTGTAAGTCGAGGACTACCTGTAATTGCAAGTTTGACTCTCCTGAAGGATTATCCTTAAGAGACCTTCTGCATAAGCACTTTGGTTTGGAATTCCTCAATCATCAATAGAATCATGAGAGAAAAGAAAGAACTGAAAGAATGAAAGAAAGAAGGAAGGAAGGAAGAAAGAGGGAGAGAAAAAGAAGGAAGGAAGGAAGAAAGAAAGAGAAGGAGGGAAGGAAGGAAGGAAGGAAAGAAAGAAGAAAGAAAGAAAGAAAGAAAGAAAGAAAGAAAGAAAGAAAGAAAAGAGAGACAGGGAAGGAGGGAAGGAAGGAAGAAAAAGGAAAGAAAGAGAGACAGAAGGAGGGAAGGAAGGGAGGGAGGGAGAAAGAGAAGGAAAACGAAGGAAGGAAGGAAGGAAGGAAGGAAAGAAAGAAAGAAAGAAAGAAAGAAAGAAAGAAAGAAAGAAAGAAAGAAAGAAAGAAAGAAAGAAAGAAAGAAAGAAGAGAGTCAGGGAAGGAAGGAAGGAAGGAAGAAAAAAGGGAAAGAAAAAAGAGAGACAGAAGGAGGGAAGGAAGGGAGGGAGGGAGAAAGAGAAGGAAAACGAAGGAAGGAAGGAAGGAAGGAAAGAAAGAAAGAAAGAAAGAAAGAAAGAAAGAAAGAAAGAAAGAAAGAAAGAAAGAAAGAAAGAAAGAAAGAAAGAAGAGAGTCAGGGAAGGAAGGAAGAAAGAAAGAGAAGGAAGGAAGGAAGGAAAGAAAGAAAGAAGAAAGAAAGAAAGAAAGAAGGAAGGAAGGAAGGAAGGAAGGAAGGAAGGAAGGAAGGGGGAGAGAAAAGGAAGGAAGGAAGGAAGAAGGAAGGAAAGAAAGAAGGAAGGAAAGAAAGAAAGAAAGAAAGAAGGAAGGAAGGAAGAAAGAGGGAGAGAAAAGGAAGGAAGGAAGGAAGAAGAAAGGAAGAAGGAAGGAAGGAAGGAAGGAAGGAAGGAAGGAAGGAAAGAGAGAAAGAAAGAAAGAAAGAAAGAAAGAAAGAAAGAAAGAAAGAAAGAAAGAAAACTTTTAGCAGAGCACCCATTACAGATAGTCCTCAACTTACGGCCATAATCGAGCCCAAAAATTATGTTGCTAAGCGAGACATTTGTTAAGTGAGTTTTGCCCCCATTTTACGATAAGATGAGCTTTATCTGTCTCATCAGGGTCGCCTGAGTAGTGCAAATAGGTGTGGAGAAGTAGTGGGTTTGAAATCCCGGCGCTACCCGTTCGCTATCGGTAGCGCGCAGGCGAGCGCGCGGCGCTTCTACACGTGCGCAGAAGCTTCTGCGCATGTGCAGAGCGTTTTTGATGACATCTGGGCAGGTAGGTGGAGCCTTCCGTTGCCGCCGCTACGGTTTCGCCCGAACTGAGGCGAACCTGTAGAAACCTACCACTGGTGTGGAGCCTTCTTGGAACTCAAAGATAAACTTCCAAGTGGCCTCAGTGACTCTCTAAAACGGGGGTCTCCAACCTTGGCAACTTTAAGCCTGGAGGACTTCAACTCCCAGAATCCCCCAGCCAGCAAAGCTGGCTGGGGAATTCTGGGAGTTGAAGTCCACCAGGCTTAAAGTTGCCAAGGTTGGGGGACCCCTGCTCTAAAAGGATGCAAATCAATGGTCGGTTGCTGCTGGTTCTCCCCGGTTTGGGAGATCCGGTGGTGGAGATGTTGAAGAGACAGCGAACCGGTTCGCTGCAAACCGGTTCGCTGCCTCCCTCCCGCCCCTGTGCTATACCTACCTTCATTCCTCCGTTTTTAGCCCAGCTGAAAGCCACGGCAGAGCGGATTGAGCCATTCAGAAAATCATTGCGCTTGCGCCAAGCGCGAGATTGGCGTGCATGCGTGTGAAACTTCCACGTGCGTGTGCCGATTGCGCACAAAGCGTGCACGCGAAGCGAACCGGCGGTATAACACCGGTTAGAAGCCACCACGGATGCAAATGAGCAGCCGTCTGCAAGGAGTATCAATCCTTCCATTCCCGCCACATCCAGTCAGAGCTGAAGAAGCTTCTCGGATGAGAAGCGAAACGCCTTCAAAGAAAAAAAACCCAAGCAAGTCCAGTTGCCTCTTGGAAGAAGAAGAAAAAAAAGCATTTTTGGAACAACCGTGTGTAACTGGAGGACCGAGAATCTCCGTATTTTATTTATTTATTTATTTATAATTACATTTCTATACCGCACCATCTCCCGAAGGACTCAGGGCGGTTTAGAGCCACTATTAAAATACACCAATACAATATAATAAATAACAATATTTAAAAACAATTAAAAGCAAAAATTTAATGGCCGAATCACTAAAACGGTCAGAGACCGATTAAAACCCATTAAAATTTCATTAAAATATGTCTTAGGCTAGTCATCGTAGACATCCTTCCTTGGATACTTCAATTCCTGCCTCTTGCATCCTCCTGCTTACCCCACATACCCACAGCTCCTACAAAAACATCTCCAAAAACCCACGAAATTTTTTTTTAAAAAAAGGAGGACATTCTTAAGAAGCAGCAAGGATGCTCGAAAGCTGCAGTATAAATCAGTAAGTCCTGCGCTTTAAAAATCATTAACTGTCTTTCAACCGCTGTTCTGGATTGTTGGGGGTTTTTTTTGCCAGAATTTGGGGCGCCTTATCTAACGCCCTTTTATTCCTTTACCTTGGGCATCCCTGAGGCGTTGCCTGATTCAAATTGGCTTCCAAGCGGCTCTTTGTCCAATAAAGTGATTTATATCCGACAGGGTTGCCTTACAACAGCTGGGCGCGGGAAACAGAATTGCGGTTTCCCCGCAGGTTGCTGAAAAAGGGTTAGCGGTACCACTGTGCCATTGATCTTTTGAAATTCTCCACCGACTTTCTTGACACATTGGGGTTCCAACAAGGCCTTCCAAGTGTTTCCACAAGACAGGAGAAGTTCTTCCCCCCAACAATCCACACACACACACACACACCCGAAGAGGATTCTCCCCCCCCCACTACTTTTCAACGGGAGCAATTCTGCGGGGGGCGGCGGGGGGAAGGGAAATGCTTTTCCTTAGGAATTGAAAGAATGTGTGGGAAGCCCAGAGGGTTTGCTGGAGTGTCATAGAATAGAATTCTTTATTGGCCAAGTGTGATTGGACACACAAGGAATTTGTCTTTGGTGCATAGGCTCTCAGTGTACATAAAAAGAGAAGATACATTCGTCAAGAATCATAAGGAGGAGGAGGAGGAAGAGAAGGAGAAGGAGAAGGAGAAGAAGAAGGAGAAGGAGACAGTACAATTCTTTATTCACCAAGTGTGATTGGACACACAAGGAATTTGTCTTTGGTGCATAGGCTCTCAGTGTACATAAAAAGAGAAGATACATTCATCAAGAATCATAAGGAGGAGGAGGAGGAAGAGAAGGAGAAGGAGAAGGAGAAGGAGAAGGAGAAGGAGAAGGAGATAGTACAATTCTTTATTCACCAAGTGTGATTGGACACACAAGGAATTTGTCTTTGGTGCATAGGCTCTCAGTGTACATAAAAAGAGAAGATACATTCGTCAAGAATCATAAGGGACAACATTCTCAGGAAGAGAATATCATTTTGTCCCCTCACAGCCCATTTGCAATGAAACCAGGGTCAAGTTTTTAATGGTCAATGAGCTCAAGGGTTCAGATCCTTAAAAAAAATAAGATTTTTTTTAATTTTATTTTTTGCAGATGTGCCTTTCCAGCAAGGCAACCAAGTTGCTAGGTTTGCTTTGCTCTCGTTTAAACTTAGAATAGAATAGAATGTTTTATTGGCCAAGCGTGATTGGACACACAAGGAATTTGTCTTTGGTGCATAAGCTCTCAGTGTACATAAAAAGACAAGATACATTCGTCAAAAATCATAAGGTACAATAGAATAGAATAGAATAGAATAGAATAGATTAGAATAGAATAGAATAGAATAGAATAGAATAGAATAGAATAGAATAGAATAGATTAGAATAGAATAGAATAGAATAGAATAGAATAGAATAGAATAGAATAGAATAGAATAGAATTCTTTATTGGCCAAGTGTGATTGGACACACGAGGAATTTGTCTTGGTGCATATGCTCTCACTGTACATAAAAGAAAAGATACGTTCATCAAGAATCATAAGGTACAACACTTAATGATAGTCATAGGGTACAAATAAGCAATCAGGAAGCAATATCAATATAAATCGTAAGGATACAAGCAACAAGGTTACAGTCATAAGTGGAAAGAGGTTGGTGATGGGAACGATGAGAAAATTAAAAGTAGTGCAGATTTAGTGAATAGTTTGACAGTGTTGAGGGAATAATTTGTTTAGCAGAGTGATGGCCTTCGGGAAAAAACTGTCCTTGTGTCTAGTTGTTCTGGTGTGCAGTGCTCTGTAGCGTCATTTTGAGGGTAGGAGTTGAAACAGTTTATGTCCAGGATGTGAGGGATCTGCAAATATTTTCACAGCCCTCTTTTTGACTCGTGCAATATAGAGGACCTCAATGGAAGGCAGGTTGGTAGCCATGGTTTTTTCTACAATTCTAATGATCCTCTGAAGTCTGTGTTTTTCTTGTTGGGTTGCAGAACCAAACCAGACAGTTATGGAGGTGCAGATGACAGACTCAATAATTCCTCTGTAGAGCTGGATCAGCAGTTGGGACATGAATGCGCGCGTACACACACACACACACATACACACACACAAATCTTCTTCCTACTTCTTCCCCTAAATATTGTCGCTTGGAAAGGAGAACTTTTTTAAAAGCAAAGCTCTCTGGCCAGTTAGAAAATAACGGGAGGCAGTTTTTTTGGGGGGGGGGGCTTGGCATTCACTAGAGCAGGGGTCTCCAAGCTGGCTGAGGAACTCTGGGAGTTGAAGTCCACAAGTCTTAAAGGGACCAAGGTTGGAGACCCCTGCACTAGAGCAGATTGGGAAGCGGGTTGCAGGAAGGGGAATTTTCAAGGGAAAAGAAGAGCGGGGGAGGGCAATTTTATTATTATTTAGACCTTTTAGACGTTTAGACTTTAGCAATCTGTGCTGCACCAACGGATCTTCCTTCTTTGCCAGGTTGGGTGTCACTCATTCATTCTCCTGCTAATGTTTCTTGCCTGGAGGAGTGGAAGGCAAGATATTCTGATCGAAGGTGACAAGGTGGACAACTAAACAGCAGTTCAGTAGAAACACAAAATCTAAATTCTGGGATTTTAAACCGTTAAGGTTGGAGCATCAATACATATGTTGCCTCTTCTTCCTTTCTTTTTTCCTCCTTTTCCTCCTCCTTCTCTTCCTCCTCTTTTTTCTTCCTTTCTTTTTTCCTCCTCCTCCTCCCTTTCTTCTTTCCTCTTTCTTTCTTTCTTTCTTTCTTTCCTCCTTGTTGCTTTCTTCTCTCCTCATCTTCCTTTCTTTCCTCCTCCTTCCTTCCTTCCTCTCCTCCTTCACCTTCATTTCTTCTTTCTTCCTCCTTATCTTTCTCTTCTTTCCTCCTCCTCCTCCTCCTTTCTTTCTCTCTCTCTCAGTCTCGTTCTTTCTTTCTTTCCTATCTTTCTTCTTTCTTCTTTCCTCCTTCTCCTTCATTTCTTTTTTCTTTCTCCTCCTCATCTTTCTTTCTTCCTCCTCTCTTTCTTTCCTTCTTTCTTTCTTCTTTCTTCCTTCTCCTTCTTTTCTGCTATCTCCTGCTCATCTTCCTTTTTTCTTTCCTCCTCCTCCTCCTTTCTTTCTTTCTCTCTTTTTTTTTTATTTGCATTTATATCCCGCCCTTCTCCGAAGACTCAGGGCAGCTTACACTGTGTCAAGCAATAGTCTTCATCCATTTGTATATTATATACAAAGTCAACTTATTGCCCCCAATAAGTTTAATAACTTATATTTATATATTTAACTTATAAACTTTAATAAGTTTAATAACTTTCTTTCCTTCTTTCCTTTCTTCCTTCTTTCCTCCTTCTCCTTCCTTCTGTCTCCTGCTCATCTGCCTTGTTTCTTTCCTCCTCCTCCTCTCCTTTATTTCCTTCTTTCCTTTCTTTCTTCTTTCCTCCTTCTCCTTCCTTTCTTCTGTCTCCTGCTCATCTTCCTTTCTTCTTTCCTCTTCCTTCCTTCCTTCCTTCCTTCCTCCACCCCTTCCTCCTCCTCAGAATTGATTAAGTGTCTTGAAAAAACCCCAGCTTCAGACCTAGGAAAGGCAACTTGGCTGACTGCTGGATTCACATCCACAAGTGAATGACTTCCGAAGTAGGAATCTGGTTATTTACAAAGAGATGGCAATTTCTCTGGGATTAGTGCTAACTGCCCTAGTTCGAAGGATTCCTTTGAAAAAGATTGAATCTGAAAAAGATTGCAAAACTGCAAAAAGGTTGCAAATGTTTTATGGTCATCCTAATTGTAAAGGTATTTGTTGATTATACCACTAGACGCAGGAATAGCACTACAATCAGGTTGCCTTTGCTTAATTTCAAATGCTACTTTAACCCATCAGTTTGTGGGCTGATCAGGGAAGAGACTACGAAGCTACATATCTTAGCACTCCGGTTAATTTCAGTGGAATAATTCCTACGTATTGTTTTCAGTACTTTTTTTTTTAATACAGCATAGCCCAGGGGTCTCCAACCTTGGCAACTTTAAGACTTGTGGACTTCAACTCCCAAAATATCAACAACTCTGTGAGTTAGTTAGTTGGCCTAGGAGAAGAAGAAAGCTACTGGCTTCAGATCACCGAGTCAGCTTTTGAGGCCAAAGATGGACTTGAATAACAGAATAACAGAGTTGGAAGGGACCTTGGAGGTCTTCTAGTCCAACCCCTTGCTTAAGCAGGAGACCCTATACTATTTCAGACAAGTGTTGTCCAATCTCTTCTTTAAAACCTCCAGTGTTAATGCTCCCACAACTTCTGGAGGCAAGTCATTCCACTGATTGATTGATTGATTGATTAATTGATTATCCTCACTGTCTGGAAATCTCTCCTTACTTTTAGGTTGCTTCTTGTCTTCCTTAGTTTCCATTCGTTGCTTCTTGTCCTGCCTTTGGAGAATAGCTTGACTCCCTCTTCTTTGTGGCACGCCCTCAAATATTTGAAGACTACTATCATGTCTTCCCTAGTCCTTCATTTCATTAAACTAGACCTACCCAATTCCTACAACCGTTCTTCATGTGTTTTCCCTAATCAGAGGTGGGCTGCTAGGGGTTCGGGAGAACCTCTAGCTAAGATTCTGAGCAGTTCAGAGAACCCCCAAATCCCACTCCTGGCTGGCTCCACCCACCCACCCGACCCCAGCCCTCCCAGGAGTCCCCACGCGGCCCGTTTTGGATGCAGGTAATTGCATGGCGCTTGGGGAAGATGAAAAATGGGACTACCGGAAGTTCGGGAAGGCCTCCAGAGCCTGGGGAGGCCGTTTTTGCCCTTCTGGAGGCTCAACGAAAGCCTCCGCAGCCCGGGAAGGGCAAACACCCCCCACCATGGTGCAGGAGACTGATTAGGCCATGCCCACCATGTCCATGGCTAGCCAGCAACCAGGCAGAGAACCCCTTGCTAAAATTTTTGGAGCCCACCCCTGCTCCAGTTCCCTAATCATCTTTGCTTATTTTCTCTGCACTCTTTCCATTTTTATTTTTTATTTTTTTTTTGTATCATGGCAACCAAATCTGGGCTCCAGTATTCCAAATGCGGTCTCACAAACACACCTATGATTTCCGGTGATCTTCACAGTCCTTTTCATCGATGTAAGGTGATCAACTCGCTCCATCTAGTCAGAAGGACTGTCTTTATCTATCACGATTCCCCTTCCTGTGATACTATTTTAGGGAGAGAGAAAAACAGGATGAAGAGCAAGCATGAACGGTTGAAAAAAACAGTAGGAGAGGAAAGGTATGGAAGTAAGCCTTTGAATCTGAAGCGATAACATGAAATAAAATATTACGGCGTGACAAATGACAGTGCGCCCGTTGCAAATTTCCGCGAGATGCTTTGATGTAACTTCTTGGGATTTAACAAAGTACAGCCTTTTATTTTTCTGTAGCTTTTCTGTATTTAGATCAATTAATCTTTTATTCATTCCTGTGACGCACCTTGTTCCGTTCAGTCTTTTTTTTTTTTTAATGCTTTTTGCTGTGATCAAATCAAACTACGACCCTGCAGTTTTGTGGTTTTGAAAATGAAGCAATTGTCAGCTTTTCCCAGTACCTTTCGTAGGGAAAAGGCTAAAAGTGTCACGGGATTATTTAAATCGGGGGAAACTGCCTGAACTCTCTTCTTTTCCCAGTCTGAAATGCATTTGGATGCTTGGCAACTGACTCATATTTATGACGGTCGCAGTGTCCCGGGGTCTTGTGATCATCTATTGTGACCTTCTGACAAGCAAAGTGCTGTGGTCCGTCAGCAGCCTACGGAGCTGGCAATGGAGTCAGACAGCGATGAGATTGAGGTGGGGCCAGGGCCATCGGAAGTGAGGTGCAGACTCCAGAGCAGTGGTTCTCAACCTTTATAGTGCTGCGACCCCTTTAATACAATTCCCCACGATGTGGCGACCCCAACCGTAAAATTATTTTCGTTTTGAATTTATCGCGCCCGAAGCCGTCTTGGCTAGCGATCTGAACTGCTTGCGATTGCCTTGAGGACGGAGGCATTAAAGCGGAGACTCCTCCCCTATTACGTTTATCGCGCCTGAAGCCGGGTTAGGCTAGCGATTGGGAGTGATTGCAGCTGGCTTGAGAGGGAGACATCCGAGCAAAGATTTCTCTCTTTTTTAATTCATCGCGCCTGAAGCCGAATTCGGCTAGCGATTTGAAGAGCCTGCAGCTGGCTTGTGGAGTCAACCATTGGAGCGCGATTCTTCGACTCGCAAGTATACTTCCCATATTTCCGATGGTCTTAGGCGACCCCTGGCAAATCATCATTTGACCCCCAATGGGGTCCCGACCCACAGGTTGAGAACTGCTGCTCCAGAGCTTCCAGAACCTGATAGTAGTGACGCAGAGGAACAGGAGGAGCCTGTTCCTAATGCACGCATGAGAAGAGCTGCCAAAAAGCAAGAGCAGCTCAAGCAGAGAGGACAACTCGGGAGTAAGGCCAAGAGATGATTGGCTCCTCCCATAAGGCTTAAAACAGACCAGCAACGGCATTTGAGCTTTGCTGGAAAACAACATTGGTAGCTTCATCTTCTGCTTCATCTTCTGCTTCGTGTACATCTTTGTTTTTCGTGGCTTCTGGACGTTTGCCAGGAAGGGCCTTTGGCAGTTTGCCTAATTGGACTAAGGTTTGTGAGATAACCAAGGAATTTGTGTTGGGAGGCATTTGTTTTACTTTGAGTTGAACTTCGAATAAAGTTTGTTTTTCCACAGACTAAGTTTATTACTGCCTACTTGGGTCTGGGTCACAACACAAAGTCAACAGGGAAGCCAGATGCACTTAAGAACCATATTGCCAATTTAATAACCACAATGATTCACTTAACAACCGTGACAAGGGAGGTTGTCAAATGGGACAAAAGCCACTTCACTGTCTCGCTTAACAGCCAAAATGTTAAGGGCTCAATTGCGGTTGTAAGTCGAGAACTTACAGACGCCCCCATCACCGCCGTACCATAACTGAATCCATCCATCCGGCTGTTGATCACTCTTGTCTTCTTCTCTTTCCTTCCCACCCTTTTATGGACTTCTCCATGGTGCGGTGGCCCAGAGGCGGAGCTCTCGCCTCACAATCGGGAGGCTGTGAGTTCGATCCTAAGTAGAGGCAGATATTTCTCTCTCTCTCTGGGCGCACTGAGAATATATATCTGCTGAACAAAACTCTGCACTGGCAACAGGAAGGGCATCCGGCCAGGAAACACTCAGCAGCTCCGTTCCGTTGCCCAGACACCACCTCATTGCAAGGGATTATGGAATGGTTTAAAAAGAGATGATTATGGAAGATGATTATGGACTTCTTTCTCTTTTGCTGATGCTGCTGTTGAGGTATTCTGCTATTATTTCTTTATTTAAAAAAATCTTCTCCAGAGTGAGGGAGAGATGAAAGCTTTTAATCTCGCTGCTTGCTAATTAACAGGCCCCAAAAAATTTTTTTTAAAAAAAAGCATGGCTTAGTCTCTGCAGTGGGCTGATGACATTATTGTATTATTGATGATCTGGGCTTGTTGATGGCTTGAAGTCCTTTTCATTATCTCCTGCCCATCTTCTTGAAGCTTTGCTGGATTTTTTTTTTTTTATAACTTCTCTGCCCAAGAGCAAAATGGTATGGGAGAAGTAATAAACAGCCCTAGGCTACATAAACAGAGGGATAGAAATTAAGATCACGTGAAGTGTTAATACCGCTTTATAAGGCCTTGGTAAGGCCGCACTTGGAATATTGCATTCAGTTTTGGTTGCCACGATGTAAAAAGGATGTTGAGACTCTAGAAAGAGTGCAGAGAAGAGCCACAAAGATGTTTAGGGGACTGGAGGCTAAAATATATCAAGAACGGTTGCAGGAACTGGGTGTGTCCAGTTTGATGAAAAGAAGGACTAAGGGAGACATGATAGCAGTCTTCCAATATTTGAGGGGCTGCCACAAAGAAGAGGGAGTCAAGCTATTCTCCAAAGCACCTGAGGGTAGAACAAGGAATAATGGATGGAAACTAATAAAGAAGAGAAGCAACCGAGAACTAAGAAATTTCCTGACAATGAGAACAATTAACCAGTGGAACAACTTGGCTCCAGAAGTTGTAAATGCTCCAACACTGGAAGTTTTTAAGAAGAGGTTGGATATCCATTTGTCTGAAGTGGTGTAGGGTTTCCTGCCTAGGCAGGGGGTTGGACTAGAAGACCTCCAAGGTCCCTTCCAACTCTGTTATTCTATTTCTGATATCTGCTTTGTTTTCTTAGAAAAATATCCTATAGGTTTTTTTTCCAGAATGCTATTTGAAATAGGACCTAACCGTGAGCTAAAATTGACTTACGTATTTGGTTAGAGCATAGTGTAAGCATCATATTCTGCAAAGCGCCTGAAGGCAGGACAAGAAGCAATGGGTAGAAACTGATCAAGGAAAGAAGCAACCTAGAACTAAGGAGAAATTTCCTGACTGTAAGAACAATTAATCTGCGGAAAACTTGCCTCCAGAAGTTGTGAATACTCCAACACTGGAAGGTTTTTAAGAAGATGTTGGATAACCCAAATATACCATTTCATAACATAACATAACATAACATAACATAACATAACATAACATAACATAACATAACATAACATAACATAACATAACATAACATAACATAACAACAGAGTTGGAAGGGACCTTGGAGGCCTTCTAGTCCAACCCCCTGCCCAGGCAGGAAACCCTACACCATCTCAGTCAGATGGTTATCCAACATTTTCTTAAAAATTTCCAGTGTTGGAGCATTCACAACTTCTGCAGGCAAGTCGTTCCACTTATTAATTGTTCTAACTGTCAGGAAATTTCTCCTTAGTTCTAAGTTGCTTCTTTCTTTGATCAGTTTCCACCCATTGCTTCTTGTTCTACCCTCAGGTGCTTTGGAGAACAGCCCGACTCCCTCTTCTTTGTGGCAACCCCTGAGATATTGGAACACAGCTATCATGTCTCCCCTAGTCCTTCTTTTTATTAAACTAGACATACCCAGTTCCTGCAACTGTTCTTCATATGTTTTAGCCTCCAGTCCCCTAATCATCTTTGTTGCTCTTCTCTGCACTCTTTCTAGAGTCTCAACATCTTTTTTACATCGTGGCGACCAAAACTGGATGCAATATTCCAAGTGTGGCCTTACCAAGGCATTATAAAGTGGTACTAACACTTCACGTGATCTTGATTCTATCCCTCTGTTTATGCAGCCCAGAACTGTGTTGGCTTTTTGGCAGCTGCAGAGGCACGCCTGATTCGGATTTCCTGACTGTAAGAACAATTAACCAGTGGAACAACTTGGCTCCAGAAGTTGTAAATGCTCCAACACTGGAAGTTTTTAAGAAGAGGTTGGATATCCATTTGTCTGAAGTGGTGTAGGGTTTCCTGCCTAGGCAGGGGGTTGGACTAGAAGACCTCCAAGGTCCCTTCCAACTCTGTTATTCTATTTCTGATATCTGCTTTGTTTTCTTAGAAAAATATCCTATAGGTTTTTTTTCCAGAATGCTATTTGAAATAGGACCTAACCGTGAGCTAAAATTGACTTACGTATTTGGTTAGAGCATAGTGTAAGCATCATATTCTGCAAAGCGCCTGAAGGCAGGACAAGAAGCAATGGGTAGAAACTGATCAAGGAAAGAAGCAACCTAGAACTAAGGAGAAATTTCCTGACAATGAGAACAATTAACCAGTGGAACAACTTGGCTCCAGAAGTTGTGAATACTCCAACACTGGAAGTTTTAAGAAGATGTTGGATAACCCAAATATACCATTTCATAACATAACATAACAACAGAGTTGGAAGGGACCTTGAGGCCTTCTAGTCCAACCCCTGCCCAGGCAGGAAACCCTACACCATCTCAGTCAGATGGTTGTCCACTAGGACTCCAAGATCCCTCTCACATTTCAGATTTCAGACAAATGGTTATCAATCTCTTCTTAAAAACTTCCAGTGTTGGAGCATTCACAACTTCTGCAGGCAAGTCGTTCCACTTATTAATTGTTCTAACTGTCAGGAAATTTCCTGACAATGAGAACAATTAACCAGTGGAACAACTTGGCTCCAGAAGTTGTGAATACTCCAACACTGGAAGTTTTAAGAAGAGGTTGGATATCCATTTGTCTGAAGTGGTGTAGGGTTTCCTGCCTAGGCAGGGGGTTGGACTAGAAGACCTCCAAGGTCCCTTCCAACTCTGTTATTCTATTTCTGATATCTGCTTTGTTTTCTTAGAAAAATATCCTATAGGTTTTTTTTCCAGAATGCTATTTGAAATAGGACCTAACCGTGAGCTAAAATTGACTTACGTATTTGGTTAGAGCATAGTGTAAGCATCATATTCTGCAAAGCGCCTGAAGGCAGGACAAGAAGCAATGGGTAGAAACTGATCAAGGAAAGAAGCAACCTAGAACTAAGGAGAAATTTCCTGACTGTAAGAACAATTAATCTGCGGAAAACTTGCCTCCAGAAGTTGTGAATACTCCAACACTGGAAGGTTTTTAAGAAGATGTTGGATAACCCAAATATACCATTTCATAACATAACATAATATAACATAACATAACAACAGAGTTGGAAGGGACCTTGAGGCCTTCTAGTCCAACCCCTGCCCAGGCAGGAAACCCTACACCATCTCAGTCAGATGGTTGTCCACTAGGACTCCAAGATCCCTCTCACATTTCAGATTTCAGACAAATGGTTATCCAATCTCTTCTTAAAAACTTCCAGTGTTGGAGCATTCACAACTTCTGGTGGCAATATACATATATGCAGGAAGTCCTCAACTTAGGATCACAATTGAGCCCAAAATTTCTGTCGTTCAGTGAGACATTGGTTAAAGGACCTTTGCTCCCTTGAACAACCTTTCTTGCCATGGCCATTCCGTGAATCACTGCAGTGGGTAAAGTTAGTAAGCCGGTTGTTAAGTGAATCCAGCTTCCCAATTGACTCTGCATGTCAAAAGATCGCAAAAGGTGGGGGGAGGGGAATCATGTGACCTTGGGGCACACGTATGTACCAAATTCAGCCAAGCGTCTGGATCACATGATCCTAGGAAGGCTACAAGGGTCGTAACTGTGGGGGAAAAAAACTGTTGCAAGTCACTTTTTTCAGCGTCGTTGTAAGTTCGGTCACTCAACGAACTGTTGTTCAGTCGAGGACTACTTTTATAAATTCACCTAGAAATCCAGACGATAAAGCAGGGGTGAAAATCCAGCAGGTTCTGACAGGTTCTGGAGAACCGGTAGCGAAAATTTGGAGTAGTTCAAAAAACCGGTGGCAAAAATTTTGAGTAGTTTGGAGAACTGGCAAATACCACCTCTGGCAGGCCCCAGAGTGGGGTGGGAATGGAGATTTTGCAATATCCTTCCCCTGGAGTGGGGTGGGAATGGGGAGTTTGCAGTATCATTCCCCTGGAGTGGGGTGGGAATGGGGAGTTTGCAGTATCCTTCCTTTGGAGTGGGGTGGGAATGGGGAGTTTGCAGTATCCTTCCTCTGGAGTGGGGAGGGAATGGGGAGTTTGCAGTATCCTTCCTCTGGAGTGGGGTGGGAATGGGGAGTTTGCAGTATCCTTTCCCTGGAGTGGGGTGGGAATGGAGATTTTGCAATATCCTTCCCCTGGATTGGGGTGGGAATGGGGATTTTGCAATATCCTTCCTCTGGAGGGGGGTGGGAATGGGGATTTTGCAGTATCCTTCCTCTGGAGTGGGGTGGGAATGGGGATATTGCAGTATCCTTCCCCGGCCATGCCCGCCACGCCACGCCCACCAAGCCACGCCCACCAAACCAATAGTAAAAAAAAAAATTGATTTCTCCACTGCGATCAAGGGGGCTTTGATTTGCAAATTCGTTTCCCAGGCCAACCAACTAAGGCTTGTAAATTTCTATTTATTCACTTGCAAGAGCGGCTTATAACTGGCCAGCATGGTCTTCTCTTTTATGGCCTGGCGGTCTTTTTAGCCTGACCCTCCCAATAATCTGGATAAAACAGGGTCTCTTGGCAGGGATTAACCTCTTAAACTAAGACTTTTGGTATGCAGAGGTCAGAGGGTGCGGTGGGGGGGGGGATAGAGACTGTTTCTCTTTGGGGAATTTAAAGGGAAAAGAAAAAAGAAATCTCTTGTCCTTTGAGATAATTTAAGAGCTGCTGGACAGCCCCTGCTGCCCTTCCTCCCCTGGAAAAAAAAATCAGAATTAACTAATCCTATTATTAGATCATGCCTGAGGTGGGTGCGGATTGGCATCCAGGCCAAAAACCATGTTAGCTGTTGGTTTTCAATAGTGTGGGGTTTTTCCCCACCCACCCACCTTCTTTCTTTGATCCAGAATCAGTTTAGCTAGGTCAACCTTAGCAACTTTTAAACTGGGTGGACTTCAACTCCCACAATCCCCCGCCTGCCTGCCTGCCCCAGCTAGCATAGCTGGGTGTTCAGAAACGCTTTAAAGCTGGTAAAGTTGAGAGAAAGGTTGGGATTTTTTAGGCCATGTTAGGTTGTGTTGATCAGGATGAGAGGGGAGATGCCCTCCGTCAGTTGGGTTTAGCTTTTATGGAATGATGACCCCGTATTCACACACACACACGTACCCCTTTCCTTTATTGAATAAGCTTTCAGGGTTTGGTTTAAGTTTTATAAAATAATCGTTTGTTCGTTCGTTCGTTTGTTCGTTCAACCATTTTTACAGCCCGGCGCAATCTGAATTACGATGATGGGCAAATGATTAGATTGCTTCTGGACTAGTTCTTCCTTCTTTTAAAGTTTAGATCTCTCTCTCTTGATCTCTCTCTCTCTCTCTCCCTTCCTCCCTCCCTCCACCCCTTTCTCCCTCTCTTTCTCTCTCCCTTCCTCCCTCTTTCTCTCCCCCTCTCCCCCTCTCTCCCTTCCTCCCTCCCTCCACCCCTTTCTCCCTCTCTTTCTCTCTCCCTTCCTCCCTCTTTCTCTCCCCCTCTCTCCCTCTCTTTCTCTCTCCCTCCCTCCCTTCCGCCCTCTTTCTCCCTCTCTTTCTCTCTCCCTTCCTCCCTCTTTCTCTCCCTCTCCCCCTCTCTCCCTCTCTTTCTCTATCCCTCCCTCCCTTCCGCCCTCTTTCTCTCTCTCTCCCTCTCCCTCTCCCTCTTTCTCTTTCTCTCTTTCTCTCTCTCCTTCTTTCCTCCTCTCTCTCTCCTCTCCTCTCCCTTTCTCTTTCCTCCTCTTTCTTTCTCTCTCCCTTATTTTCTCGCTCCTCTCCCTCTCCCTCTCCCTCTTTCTCTTTCCTCCTCTTTCTCTATTTCTCTCTCCTTCTTCCTCCCTCCCTCTTTCTCTCTCTCTCTCCCACTTTCTCTTCCTCCCTCTGTCTCTCTTCTCCCTCTTTCTCTTTCCTCCTCTTTCCCTCTCCCTTCTTCCCTCTCTCCCTCTTTCTCTCTCTCTCTCCCTCCCACTTTCTCTCCCTCTCTTTCTCTCTCCCTCCCTCTTTTGCTCCCTCTCTCTCTCTCTTTCTCTCTGCCTCCCTCTTTCTCTCCCTCCCTTTCCCTCTCTGCCTTCCTCTCCCTCTCTCTCCCTTTTTTTCTTTCTCTCTGTCCTTCTTTCACACTCACTTTCTTTCTTTCTTTCTTTCTTTCTTTCTTTCTTTCTTTCTTTCTCTCTCTTTCTCTTTCTCTCTCTCTCCCTCTTTCTCTCTCCCCTCCCCCTCCCCAAGGAAATTCTCTGTGGTTTCAGCTTTAACCAGTGGTTGGGCAATCTCACCTGCTGTCTTTTAAATTCAAGTCTTATTTTCCATAGGGATGTTTATAGATCCCTGCCACAGACTTGAAAGCATGCATTGTCTGCGGAAACCAAACACCTTCCAGCAACAGACCCTCACACATATAAAGCGCATGTTCAAGGAAGGTTAGCCTGTGCTGCCAGAGGACCACTGGGATTGTGGGACGGGGAGGGGAGGGGAGGAAATGACCAGGTTTTGCCTTGGAGTTAGTTGGGTGGCGAATCAATAAAAATAAACAAATAAAACGGGGTTTTTTTCCCAGACTTGGCTAGTTCTTATCTCCTAGGGCAGGGGTCTGCAAACATGGCTCTTTTAAGACTTGTGGACTTCAACTCCCAGAGTTCTTCAGCCAGCTTTGCTGGCTGAGGAACTCCTGGGAGTTGAAGTCCACAAGTCTTAAAAGAGCCATGTTTGCAGACCCCTGTCCTAGGAGGATGCTTCAAAAGTGCCTTATTGCTTGAGAGAAATTGGCCTTTCGGGCATACAGGTGGTCCTTGACTTATGACCGGCTTCTTAGCGATGTTTGAAACAACAAAAGCTCCACGGAGAACAGTGGGTTCGCTTAACGACCAGAGATTGAGGGATCTGACGCAGGCAAATGGATGAAGGGAAATTCAAGAGGGGGTGAAGAAAGATGGAGATGTTTTTTAGTGGACTTTCCAGTCCAAGGTGTGAATTCCATGGACGTTTAACCGAGTGTTGTGTCTGCACCCTCCCGAGCCGGGCATCCTGCCAGAAAGTGACTTGGAAAGTGAGGGGGAAGGGCCATCAGGACTTACCTCGGGAGCACCGGCTTCCCTGGCTCAGCTCCAGGAGCCAGAGGCAGGCCAGGTGGAGGAGATAATGAGGCCTCCGTCCCCTGACTCTTTCCCCCCCAGGCCACACCTCCAGACCCAGCTGATGGCAATCAGGCCTGGCTGGACCCTAGATTTCGTAGGCAGGAGAGGCGGGAACAACAGAAGCAGGGGTGGGGCAGGCCTAGGAAGTGCTGAGTCATGGAGCCACACCCCACAGGATATAAAACCAGCCAGGGCTGCTATGCCTCTTCGTAGCAGGCAAATCAACTGCTTGACTAGAGCTGAAGTACTGTTTGTTCCTGGGTGACTCATCGGCCTCAAGGGAGATAACAGAGACACTTGGCAGACTCTCGCTAGTTTGCTGCCAGAGCTGATAGTGCCGGCTAATTAAGCCATTGCTCGGACGGAGGCGAGGGGGGACAGAACACCGAGAGGCAATAGAGAGCAACAGTTCCTGAAAGTTGGAGCTGGATTTGATGACAGGGGGTGTTGCAGGGCGTTAATGGTAAAATAGGTGAAGGGGCCCTTAGAGCCCCTTTTGAGCCTCAGGTAAGTGATAGACTTGTTTGCATAGTTGTGGGCCTCAGGGATGTGTGTGTGTGTGTGTGTGTGTGTGTGTGTGTCTCCATCAAAGAGGAATGTTAGGATGCTATTATCTCAAGGAGCTTGTCCTGCTAGCATCTTGCATGGTTAAAAATGGAGTCCACAGTTCTTTTGTTCTGTTTTAGAGTGGCTGGGAAACCAGGTTGGGACCAGGCAGATGATAACCCTCACCTGGGACAGATTGAGATATTCTTCTTCCTCTCCTCCTCCTCCTCCTCCTCTTCCTTCCTCTCCCTCCTTCTCCTTCTTCTCTTCCTCCTCCACCTTCTGCCTCTCCTTCCCCCTCCTCTCCCTCCCGTTCCTCCTCCCTCCTCCTCCTTCTCTTCCTCCTCCTCCTGCTTCCTCCTCTTCCTCTTCTTTCTTTTCTTCCTCTTCCTCCTCCTCCTACTTCTCTACCTCCTCCTTTTCCTCTTCCTTCCTCTCCCTCCTTTCCCTCCTCCCTCCTCCTTCTCTTCCTCCTCCACCTTCTGCCTCTCCCTCCCCTCCTCTCCTCCTCCTCTTCCTCCTCCTCCTGCTTCCCTCCTCCTCTTCCTTCTTCTCTTCCTCCTCCTCCTCCTTCTTTTCCTCCTCCTTCCTCTCCCTCCTCTTCCTTCTGATCCTCCTCCTCTTCCTCCTGTTCTTTCTCTCTCTTCCTCCTCCTCTTCTTCTTCTTCTTTTCCTCCTCCTCCCTCTCCCTCCTGTTTCTTTCTGATCCTCCTCCTCTTCCTCCTGTTCTTTCTCTCTCTTCCTCCTCCTCCTCTCCTTCTTCTTTTTCCTCCTATTCTTTCTCTCTAATATCTCCTCTTCTTTCCATCCTCCTCCTCCTCCTCTCCCTCTTCTTCTTCCCTTCACAACTGCAACCATTTGTTTCAGAACTTTTGTGCCAAAAAGCTCAAAAAAATCAGCCGTGACTCACTTAGCAACCATCTTGCTCAGCAGTGGAAATGCAGGTCCCAACTGCGGTTAACAAGTCAAGGATTTCCTGTAGTTGTTACTATTTTTTTTCCTCCTTCCTCTTCCTTGGCTGTGCTATTGTTCCTCTAGTTTAATTATCGTGTTCGTCTATTTGGGGAAATGGTCGTGCGTCTGAAGACTCCTAATTTCTTTTCTGACTTTCTCAACCAAGGATGAGCAGGGGAATTTTCACTGCTCCCAGGCTGTTTCCTTGATTCTTTAAATTTCAATAAGGTAAAAGATAAAGGTTCCCCTCGCATGTAAGTTCTAGCCGTTCCTGACTCTAGGGGGCAGTGCTCATGTCCGTTTCAAAGCCGAAGAGCCAGCGCTGTCCGAAGACGTCTCCGGGGTCATGCGGCCGGCATGACTCAACGCCAAAGATGCACAGAACTCTGTTCCCTTCCCATCAAAGGTGGTCCCTATTTTTTCTACTTGCATTTTTTTACCTGCTTTCGAACTGCTAGGTTGGCAGAAGCTGAGACAAGTAATGGGAGCTCACCCCCGTTACGCGGCACTCGGGATTCGAACCGCCGAACTGCCGACCTTTCGATCAACAAGCTCAGCCTTTTAGCCACTGAGCCAACTTTTTGTCTCTTATACTGAAAATAAATTTCAGTATTGGCTCCTAAAAACAGGGCTTGAAAGGGCCGGTCTGTGAGACCGGAACGCTTCCTTATTTTACTTAGCTACTGTAAATAATTGCATTTTTCAGGAGCCCTTCGATTCTCTTACATTTAACTTTGAAAGTTCTTTCTCCCGTATTTTAATTCCCTATCAAGGTGAACTTTCTATTCCTGATCAACAGGGAGATTTGGAAAAAGAAAAGAGGAGGAAGGAAAAAAGAGAATTCTGAGTGTGGCGGGGGGGGGCCTCTCCGATGGTTGTTTTGTCTGCAACTTGGCACAAGGGCTCCGTTTGTGAGCAAGATAACCGCGAGACACACCTGTGCGGCAGACACACAACCCCAAGGATTAGCGCTGGGTTTAAGCTACCCTCGTAGCATTTCCTCCCGGCTTTTCACAAAGCCCGTTTCTCGCTTTTATTTAATTTTTATTATTATTATTACTATTATTTTTTTTGGCAGCGGTAGTAGCTCAGATTCCTGGTTGGCGAAGCTCTCGTCGTGTCTGCAAGTCCTTGCGAATTGAGATGCGGAACAATGGGCGTTTTGTTCCTTTGTTTGAACCGTGGTTTGTTTTTAAAGGTGGGATTTTAATGGGGCAAAGGAAACCGGAGACCCGGCAATCCTGGAGGTTGAAATTGGACGCCCGATGGAGACTTTCTCAAGCTGCTCTATTTTTTTTCAGGGAGTCCCATTTGCTCGGCTTTGAAAGGAAACCGAACCCCTCCTCACCCTTCCTTCTAAATGGGTGGAAACTAATCAAGGAGAGAAGCAATCAAGAACTAAGGAGAAATTTCCTGACAGTGAGAACAATTAAATCAGTGGAACTACTTGCCACCAGAAGTTTTAAATGCTCCAACACTGGAGGTTTTTAAGAAGAGATTGGATAACCATTTGTCTGAAGTGGTGTAGGGTTTCCTGCCTAAGCAGGGGGTTGGACTAGAAGACCTCTAGGGTCCCTTCCGACTCTTCTATTCTATTCTATTCTATTCTATTCTATTCTATTCTATTCTATTCTATTCTATTCATTAATCCTATTCTATTCCATTCCATTCCATTCCAGTCTATTCTATTCATTAGTCCTATTCTATTCTATTGTATTCCATTCCATCCCATTCAGTAATAATAATAACAATAACAACAACAACAACAACAACAACAATAATAATAATAATATCAGAGTTGGAAGGGACCTTGGAGGTCTTCTAGTCCAACCCCCTGCCCAGGCAGGAAACCCTACACCATTTCAGACAAATGGTTATCCAACATTTTTTAAAAAATGTCCAGTGTTGGAGCATTTACAACTTCTGCAGGCAAGTCGTTCCACTTATTAATTGTTCTAACTGTCAGGAAATTTCTCCTTAGTTCTAAATTGCTTCTCTCCTTGATTAGTTTCCACCCGTTGCTTCTTGTCCTGCCCTCAGGTGCTTTGGAGAATAGCTTGACTCCCTCTTCTTTGTGGCAGCCCCTGAGATATTGGAAGGCTGCTGTCATGTCTCCCCTAGTCCTTCTTTTTATTAAACTAGACATCCTCAGTTCCTGCAACTGTTCTTCTTTATTTTTATTTATTTATTTATTTTTATTTATTTGAATTTATATCCCGCCCTTCTCCGAAGACTCAGGGCGGCTTACAATGTGTTAAGCAATAGTCTTCATCCATTTGAATATTATATACAAAGTCAACTTATTGCCCCCAATAATCTGGGTCCTCATTTTACCTACCTTATAAAGGATGGAAGGCTGAGTTAACCTTGGGCCTGGTGGGACTTGAACTTGCAGTAATTGCAAGCAGCTGTGTTAATAACAGACAGACTTAGTCCGTTGAGCCACCAGAGGCCCCTATTCTATTCTATTCATTGGTCCTATTCTATTCTATTCTATTCTATTCTATTCTATTCTATTCTATTCTATTCTACTCTACTCTATTCCATTCCAATTATTCCATTCCATATTTTCTTTTCTATTCTATTCTATTCTATTCTATTCTATTCTATCCTATTCTATCTTTCGTGCCCATCGCTTTCAGCATTGTTGCTGGCAGCAGTAGTCCTCGGCTTACGACCGCAATTCAGCCCCAAATGTATGTTGCTAAGAGAGACATTTGTCAAGCAAGTTTTGCCCCAACTTATGACTTGCCTTCACTTTGTTAAGTGAATCACCGCAATTGTTAAATGAAACACACGGTTCTTAAGGGAATCTGGTTCTCCCCCGTTTGATTTTGTTGGCCAGAAGCGGGAATCACGTGATCCCCGGGACACGGCAACCATCATAAATGTGAGTCGGAGGTTCAAGCATCCGAATTTGAATCTGCGTGACCATGGGCAATGGTCATAAGTGTGAAAAATGGCCATGTCCCTTTTTTACATTCCCGTTAAGTGAATCATTGCCTTTGTGAAGATAGTCACAAACGCTTTTGTGAAGTTGCTAACAAACTCATTTCTTGGGTGAGTTTGGCCCCTTTTTATGACTTTTCTGGCTACAGTCGTTAAGTGAAATCACTGCACTCCAGAGGAAGGATACTGCAAAATCCCCATTCCCACCCCATTCCAGGGGAAGGATATTGCAAAATCCCCATCCCCACCCCATTCCAGGGGAAGGATACTGCAAAATCCCCATTCCCATCCCACTCCAGGGGAAGGATACTGCAAAATCCCCATTCCCATCCCACTCCAGAGGAAGGATACTGCAAAATCTCCATTCCCACCCCACTCCAGGGGAAGGATACTGCAAAATCCCCATTCCCACCCCACTTCAGGGGAAGGATACTGCAAAATCTCCATTCCCACCCCACTCCAGGGGAAGGATACTGCAAAATCCCCATTCCCATCCCACTCCAGAGGAAGGATACTGCAAAATCTCCATTCCCACCCCACTCCAGGGGAAGGATATTGCAAAATCTCCATTCCCACCCCACTCCAGGGGAAGGATACTGCAAAATCCCCACCCCACTCCAGGGGAAGGATACTGCAAAATCCCCATTCCCATCCCACTCCAGAGGAAGGATACTGCAAAATCTCCATTCCCACCCCACTCCAGGGGAAGGATACTGCAAAGCCCCATTCCACCCCACTTCAGGGGAAGGATACTGCAAAATCTCCATTCCCACCCCACTCCAGGGGAAGGATACTGCAAAATCCCCATTCCCATCCCACTCCAGAGGAAGGATACTGCAAAATCTCCATTCCCACCCCACTCCAGGGGAAGGATACTGCAAAATCCCCATTCCCACCCCACTTCAGGGGAAGGATACTGCAAAATCTCCATTCCCACCCCACTCCAGGGGAAGGATACTGCAAAATCCCCATTCCCATCCCACTCCAGAGGAAGGATACTGCAAAATCTCCATTCCCACCCCACTCCAGGGGAAGGATATTGCAAAATCTCCATTCCCACCCCACTCCAGGGGAAGGATACTGCAAAATCCCCATTCCCATCCCACTCCAGAGGAAGGATACTGCAAAATCCCCACCCCACTCCAGGGGAAGGATACTGCAAAATCCCCATTCCCATCCCACTCCAGAGGAAGGATACTGCAAAATCTCCATTCCCACCCCACTCCAGGGGAAGGATACTGCAAAAGCCCCATTCCCACCCCACTTCAGGGGAAGGATACTGCAAAATCTCCATTCCCACCCCACTCCAGGGGAAGGATACTGCAAAATCCCCATTCCCATCCCACTCCAGAGGAAGGATACTGCAAAATCTCCATTCCCACCCCACTCCAGGGGAAGGATACTGCAAAATCCCCATTCCCACCCCACTTCAGGGGAAGGATATTGCAAAATCCCCATCCCCACCCCAATCCAGAGGAAGGATACTGCAAAATCCCCATTCCCACCCCACTCCAGGGGAAGGATACTGCAAAATCTCCATTCCCACCCCACTCCAGGGGAAGGATACTGCAAAATCCCCATTCCCATCCCACTCCAGAGGAAGGATACTGCAAAATCCCCACCCTACTCCAAAGGAAGGATACTGCATAATCCCCATTCCCACCCCACTCCAAAGGAAGGATACTGCATAATCCCCATTCCCACCCCACTCCAGGGGAAGGATACTGCAAAATCCCCATTCCCACCCCATTCCAGGGGAAGGATATTGCAAAATCTCCATTCCCACCCCACTCTGGGGCCTGCCAGAGGTGGTATTTGCCAGTTCTCCAAACTACTCAAAATTTTTGCCACCGGTTCTTTGAGTTATTCACTTAACTTAATTGTTAAGTGAATCTGGATTCCCCCTTGACTTTGCTGGTCAGAAGGTCACAAAAGCGGATCATCTGACCCCGGGACACCGCGACCGTCATAAATACGAGTCAGTGGTCAAGCGTCTGAATTTTAATCATGCGACCACAGGGATGCTGCAGTGGTCGTAAGTGTGAAAAACGGCCGTAAGTCCCTTTCTTCAGCACCGTTATAACTTTGAACGGTCACTAAATGAACTGTCGTAAGTCGAGGACTCCCTGCATTTCATTTCTTCTCCTTTTTTTTTTTTACCAATTTCTTCCCGTCCCACCTTCTTTCAAATTCCTTTAGCTTTCCAACGTTGAACTGACGCCGGATGAAAGATGGATAAGTTCGCCGGTTAGACGAAAGCTTTCAACGTGGTTTACTCAAAAGTCAGGGGCTTTGTAGTTAATATTTTCACAGCCGATTGAGCCCAGAAAGGCACTTAATGTTCAACGGTGCCCTTACCAGATTGGGGCACAAAAGAATCATGGAAGCTTGTAAAACACAACAAACACGGTTTTATGGTGAGAAACTCAAGAGCTGAGCTGGGGGGGCCAGGAAGAGACAAAGTTGGCCAGTCTCTTTGGCTCCGTTTTGCGCTTCCCAAAATACGGACACCCTGACAAACGTAATCTATGCACGCATTCTTGGAATGAAACAACCCCGGGCTTCGCCAGGATTTAAATCCTGATAAATCCAGTGTTAGTCTCGCAGTCTCTAGCCGGTCCATAAAGTTCTCAGTTCGAAAGACAAAAGGATTTGAAAAAAACCCTCCTTTCATTTTGTCCGCTGCTGTATGGTGCCCAGTGACTTGAATGATGCCGAAAACGTTTCACGAGTTGGAAGATTTCTCGGTGAGATTTCTGCTTGAATCCGCAGAAATTAAACTTCTTCTTCTTCTTCTTCTTCTTCTTCTTCTTCTTCTTCTTCTTCTTCTTCTTCTTCTTCTTCTTCTTCTTCTTCTTCTTCTTCTTCTTCTTCTTCTTCTTCTTCTTCGTGCCATATCCGTCATCAGACGTTGGCGATCGTGTTTATTTATTTATTTATTTATTTGGTCAAACATAACAATATATATATAAGTATAAGCATGAAATAACCACACAAAATGAATATAACCAAAGGGAACATTAGGACAGGAACGGTAGGCACGCTGGTGCTCTTATGCACGCCCCTTACGGACCTCTTAGGAATGGGGTGAGGTCAACAGTAGACAGTCTTAGGTTAAAGTTTTGGGGATTTTGGGATGAGACCACAGAGTCAGGTAGTGCGTTCCAGGCAGTAACAATTCTTGTTATTGAAGTCATATTTTCTATACAATCAAGACTGGAGCGGTTCACTTTAAGTTTGAATCTATTGTGTGCTCGTGTATTGTTGCAATCGAAGCTGAAGTAGTCTTCGACAGGAAGGACATTGTAGCAGATGATTTTATGAGTTATGCTCAGGTCATGCCGAAGGCGGCGTAGTTGGTGATCCTATTTTTATCACACGAAAAAGGGCTGCTGAGTTTTGTCCAGACTTAGATAATGAAGCCATGATCTTCTTCTTCTTCTTCTGCCTGGACCTCGTTTGCCTTCAATCTTTCTCTGGAGGATTAAGTGAAGTAGGCAGTATTTTTCCGGGTGTCGCATCCCCTGTCCGAAATATTCTAACTTTCACTTTTTGATGGTTTTGAGGATTTCCCTTGGCTTTCCTAGGTGGCTTATCGTTTCCTCATTTCTGATTTTGTCAACACAGTTTAAACGTAACAACCGCTTGTAAATCCACATTTCAAATGCTTCAAATGTTCCAGCCGGTTCAGTCGAACCGGTAGTTAAATTACTTATTATTCACCAAAGCACCTGAGGGTAGAACAAGAAGCGATGGGTGGAAACTAATCAAGGAGAGAAGCAACTTAGAACTAAGGAGAAATTTCCTGACAGTTAGAACAATTAATAAGTGGAACAACTTGCCTGCAGAAGTTGTGAATGCTCCAACACTGGAAGATTTTAGGAAGATGTTGGATAACCGTTTGTCTGAAGTGGTGTAGGGTTTCCTGCCTGGGCAGGGGGTTGGACTAGAAGACCTCCAAGGTCCCTTCCAACTCTTTTTATGATTATGATTACTGGCTGCCCCCGCCACTTCCCACCCCGCCCCTTCCAGGAATCCCCACACACCTGATTTTGGCTCCCAGGTAAGTGCAGAGAGGCCTGCTAAGCCCAAAGTGGGGCTCGTGGGGGGCAGCACCCCTCCCCCCCCGTGGCCCATTTTTGCTCCCAAGGGAGGTACAGGAGGCTGAGTGCTACTTGCCACACTCTCCGGCCACACCTACTATGGCCACGCCCACCCAACCGGTCATTAGGGCAGAGAACCAGTTGTTAAAATTATTTGACTCCCACCACTGGGTGAAACTCTGGGTGAAATTGTGGTCACAAGTCGAGGACTTCCTGCAGACCGCCTGGTGGATGCTATTTGCTGTGTCGTTCGGTATCGTCGTAACTTTGGTCGCTAAAGGAACGGTTGTTAAGTTGAGGACTGCCCCTTAATTGAAATGTGTTGTGTATGCGCGTGTTAGAAGAAGACTCCATGGTCGCGGTTTAATGACCCCTCTAATCCCTCGCGGGGTGGAGTCGGGGCAACTGAATGGAGCGGATTGTTTCCTGGCTGGATGCCCTTCCTGTCGCCAATGGGGAGTTTTGTTTCCCCAGCAGAGATATTCTCGTTCTGCCCAGAGAGAGAAATATCTGCCTCTACCTAGGATCGAACTCACAGCCTCCTGATTGTGAGGTGAGAGCTCCACCGCACCATGGAGAAGTCCGTAAAATGGTGGGAAGGAAAGAGAAGACGACAAGAAAAGAGGGATCAACAATTGTCAACAATTTTTTTAATGCTTAAAAGTGGCGTTCTGCTCACCTTCGTCTCCGTGGCGCATAACAAGCAGTGCGCCAGGCCGTTGTTGTCAGAAAATGCTCCAGTTTTCGCCACCTGTTTGGCGGAGGAAAAGTCAACCTCTGCATTTCCAGATGCGTGTGGCTTTTAAAATAATTTGGCAAAAGTTGAGAAGGCGGGAAAGAGACAGAGGAACAGGCTGGCATTAGCGACACTGAATCCCTTTGAACTAAACGGCTTTTCATAACTTGGCAGTCAGAAACATCTAGAGGGTTATTACGCAAAAGGCAAAGATTTCTTGCTTTTTTTTCTTTTAAAAAAAAGAAAGAAAGAAATGGGCTTCCTACCTGTTCAAGCGAACCTTTTAATTAACAATCTTTCGCAGGCAACAGACCAGTGGTGAAACGTAAAATTTGTTACTACCGGTTCTGTGGGCGTGGCTTGGTGGGGAAGGGTAATGTGATTGGGTGGGCGTGGCCAACTTTCCCGAGTGCCGCGTAACGGGGTGAGCTCCCGTGATTTGTCCCAGCTTCTGCCAACCTAGCAGTTCGAAAGCAGGTTAAAAAATGCAAGTAGAAAAATAGGGACCACCTTTGGTGGGAAGGGAACAGCGTTCCGTGCGCCTTTGGCGTTGAGTCATGCCGGCCACATGACCACGGAGACGTCTTCGGACAGTGCTGGCTCTTCGGCTTTGAAATGGAGATGAGCATCGCCCCCTAGAGTCAGGAACGACTAGCACATATGTGCGAGGGGAACCTTTACCTATACCTTTACTACATTCTAACCACTACACCACCATAGCTTCTTCCTTCCTTCCTTCCTTCCTTCCTTCCTTCCTTCCTTCCTTCCTTCCTTCCTTCCTCCCTCTCTCCCTCCCTCTCTTCCTTCCTCCTTCCCAATAGGCCTTAGACTTATATATTGCTTTACAGTGCTTTTCAGCCCTCTCTAAGCAGTTTACAGAATCAGCCTCTTGCCCCCAAACAATCTGGGTCCTCATTTTACCCACCTCGGAAGGATGGAAGGCTGAGTCGACCTTGAGCTGGTCAGGATCGAACTGCCGGCACTCGGCAGAGTTAGCCTGCAATACTGCACTCTAACCACTGCTCCACCACTACATCACTTGGAAGTTTTGGTGTGTAGGATAAAACCGGTTGCTCCTTGGATACAATGGAGGCAAAAAATGGTTCCAAGCAAGAATTCCACATTGTCTAAAAGCCACTCTAAAATACATCCAACGCAGGTAGTCCTCGACTTCACGTCCACAGCTGATCCCCAAAAATCTCTGTTGCTAAGCGAGATGGTGGTGAAGTGAACTTTGCCCCATTGTACGACCTTTCATGCCACCGTTGTTAAGTGAATCGCTGCAGTTGTTAAGTCAATGACATGGTTGGTAAGTGAATCGGGCTTCCCCATTGAAGTTGCTTGTCAGAAGGCCACTAAAAGTTATCGCGTGGCCCTGGGACACTGCAACGGTCATGACTGTGAGTCAGTGGCCAAGGGGTTTGAATTTTAATCATGGGGATGCTGCAATGGTCGTATGTGTGAAAACGGTCATAAGTCATTTTTTTTCAGTCACTAAATGGATTGTTGTAAATTGTGGATTATCTGTCCTTTCAAATCCTTCTTAAGAAAGAGAGCAGTTAAACTCAGGCTGGTAGGAGGAATTAAAAAAAGGAAATGCCTAGGTATTAGAGAGATAAAAATACCACACACACACACACAAAGAACACACACACACACACCACTTTAAATCTTGCACCGACTTTATAATTCACAGTAATTTAGCAAGAGACCGCTTCCTGCTTTCATCCATCCTTGGGGATTTTAATTTTTCTTTAACAGGAATGCAACTAAACTCTCATTAGGATGTGAAGAGGATGAAGGTTTAAATAACAGCCACCCACCAAATCTTGGAGAATTAGGAAACTTGGGGAATTTGGGAGGCAGACAGGAACTTCCATTTCTCTTGGCACCTTTTCAGGAGAAATGGTTCACTCCTTAAGCCCTTCGTTTCTTAATTGGAGCGGGTATCTCTTGCCTGGCACAATGCATATAAAAAGAGAGGGGGCCCTGAGCCATTTGAAGGCCCAGTGAATAGCAGAGAAGAGAAGGGAAGGGAAGAGAAGAGAAGAGAAGAGAAGAGAAGAGAAGAGAAGAGAAGAGAAGAGAAGAGAAGAGAAGAGAATTAGTGGAAGGAAGGGAAGGAAGGGAAGAGAAGAGAAGAGAGAAGAGAAGAGAAGAGAAGAGAGAAGAGAAGAGAAGAAGAAGAGAAGAGAAGAGAAGAGAATTAGTGGAAAGGAAGGGAAGGGAAGGGAAGGGAAGGGAAGAGAAGAGAAGAGAAGAGAAGAGAAGAGAAGAGAAGAGAAGAGAAGAGAATTAGTGGAAAGGAAGGGAAGAGAAGAGAAGAGAAGAGAAGAGAAGAGAAGAGAAGAGAAGAGAAGAGAAGAGAAGAGAAGAGAAGAGAAGAGAAGAGAAGAGAAGAGAAGAGAAGAGAAGAGAAGAGAAGAGAAGAGAAGAGAAGAGAAGAGAAGAGAAGAGAAGAGAAGAGAAGAGAATAAATTTCAACTAAACTCGAAATCCAGGTGGTCTTTGTCTTAGGATCACAGCGAAACACCCCCCCCCAAAAAACAATTTCTACTGCTAAGCGAGACAGTTGTTACGTGAGCTTTGTCCCATTTTACAACTTTCCTTGCCGTCGTCATTAAGTGAATCCCTGCAAGTTCTTCAGTTAGTAACACGGTCACTAATCCGGCTTCCTCACCGGCTTGGCTCGTCAAGAAGGTTGCAAAAGTTGATCCCGTGATCCCGGGACACCGTCATAAAAAGGAGTCGGTTGCCAAGCGTCTGAATTTCGATCTCGTGACCATCGGGAGATGGCGCAAGGGCCCTAAGTGTGGCCAACGGCCGTACGTCCCTTTTTTTCGGGGCCGTGGTAACTTCGAGTGGTCTCTAAAGGAACTGTTGTAAGTCAAGGACGACCTGTGCAGCTTTCCTGCAAATCATAGTCGGTTATCTTCATCAATCTGGGCTTGTTTGCACACAGCACCGTTTTGAAAAGAGGCAGAGAGAAGCAATCTACTTTGGTGGTCTGGAATCCATGGATCACACCGGATCTCCATGCTTGGTGCCAACGTGGCATGGGGAAGAAGGCTCGGTCTCTAGATCTGTTGATCCTGGGATCCTTTAGCGGGGCTACATTTGTGCAAATGCTCTTCTCTGCAGCGGGGCCCATCTCTTCTACCGCCCCCCCCCCTTCTGTTGTAGATCATTAACATTGGTCCCAATGATCTCTTATCTCCAGGAGAAAAGCAGATCTCTGCCTTCAATCGCTTTCCACCAAATGAGCCACCTGATCTTCCTTTTTAACCCGCCTGCCGTGTTGTTGTATTTTTCGGGAGGGATGAATGGACGGATTGTCAGGATTGAGACATGGACCAGATCAGTTTCGACAAAGGGTGGAATGGAGGGTGGGTGTGTCATGCAGATGTTTTAATTAAAACTGCCCCCCTTTCTCCCTCTCACTCTCCCCCTTTCTTTTTCCCCCTTTCTCCATCTCTCTCTCCCTCTTTCTCTTTCTCCTTCTCTCTCTCCTCTCCCTCCCTCTCTCTCCCCTCTCTCTCCCCCTGTCTCTCTCCCTCTCTCTCCTTTCTCTCTTTCTCTTTCTCTCTCTCCCCCTCTCTCTCTCCCCCTTTCTCCTCTCTCTCTTCTCTCTCTCCTCTTTCTCTCCCTTTCTCTCTCTCTGTCTTTCCCCTTTCTCTTTCTCTCTCCCTCTTTTCTTTCTCTCCTCCTCCCTCTCTCTCCCTTTCTCCTCTTTCTCTCTCTCTCTCTCCCTTTCTCTCTCCTCTTTATCTCCCCTTTCTCTCTCTCCATCCCTTTCCCCTTTCTCTTTCTCTCTCTCTCTTTCTCTCTCCTTCTTTCTCTCTCTCTCCCCTCTCTCTCTCTCTTTCTCTATCTCCTCTTTCTCTCCCTTTCTCTCTCTCCTCTCTTTTCCCCTTTCTCTTTCTCCCTCTCTCTCTCTTTCTCTCTCCCTCTTTTCTTTCTCTCTCCCTCCCTCCCTCTCTCTCCCTTTCTCCTCTTTCTCTTTCTCTCTCTCTTCCTTTCTATCTCCCTCTTTATCTCCTCCCTTTCTCTCTCTCCATCTCTTTCCTTCTTTCTCTTTCTCTCTCCCCCTCTCTCTCTTTCTCTCTCCTTCTTTTCTTTCTCTCTCTCCTCTCTCTCTTTCTCTCCTCTCTTTCTCTCCCTTTCTCTCTCTCCCTCTCTTTCCCCTTTCTTTTTCTCTCTCCCTCTCTCTCTCTTTCTCTCTCCCTCTTTTCTTTCTCTCTCCCCCCTTCTCTCCCCCCTTCTCTCTCTCTTTCTCTCCCCCTCTCTCTTTCTCTCTCTTCCTTTCCCCTTTCTCCCTCTTTCTCTCTCTCTCTTCCTTTCCCCTTTCTCTCTCCTTTCTCTCTCCTCTCTCCTCTCCCCATCTCTCTCCCTCTTTCTCCTTTCTCTCCCTCTTTCTCTCTATCTTTCTCTCTCTCCCTCCCTTTCTCTCTCCCTCTTCCTCTCTCTCTCTCCCCCTCTTCCTCTTTCTCTCCCCCTTTCCCCCTTTCTCTTTCCCTCTTTTCTTTCCCTCCCTCCCTCCCTCTCCCTCTCTCTCCCTCCCCCTAAGATGCTTGGAACGGTCCTTCTCAAGGCAGCCTAATCACTGTAATTTTACAGATTCCGTAATTACCTGCCTGGCATGCAAATCCTTTGGTTGCTGTTTCTTTCTCCAACCTTATTCCAAGAGACGACGGGGCTGAATTGAGAAAGCCAGAGGAACCTTTCGCATGCCAGCCAGGGAGCGCGAGGGTGGTCTGGGTTTGATAGCTGCCCTGAGGGGTTTCCCAAAAAAACCGGGCATCCAGCCATGGGAAGCCTGCTGGCGAACAGATCTGGGTTTGTACCACGCTAGAATGGCTGCCGGGGGACCCTTGTTGTGGGTGGTTGGAGTTGTAAAAAAACAACAACCAGATCACTGCCGAAGGTAAGCCAGGCAGGGAGAAAGTTTGGTGTAATAAGCTTTGTTACCTTTAAGGATCATACACGTTTAGGGTTCAGCCAAGATTGGATGGAGTAAATTGGTTGCCACGATGTAAAAAAGATGTGAAGACTCTAGAAAGAGTGCAGAGGAAAGCAACAAAGATGATGAGGGGACTGGAGGATAAAACATATGAAGAATGGTTGCTGGAACTGGGTAAAAGTAAAGGTTGCCCTCGCACATACATGCTAGTCGTTCCCGACTCTAGGGGGCGGTGCTCATCTCCGTTTCAAACCCGAAGAGCCAGCGCTGTCCGAAGACGTCTCCGTGGTCATGTGGCCAGCATGACTCAACGCCAAAGGCGCACAGAACGCTCTTCCCTTCCCACCAAAGGTGGTCCCTATTTTTTCTATTTGTATTTTTTACGTGCTTTCGAAACTGCTAGGTTGGCAGAAGCTGGGACAAGTAACAGGAGCTCACCCCGTTACACGGCAGCACTAGGGATTCGAACCGCTGAGCTGCAGACCTTTTGATCGACAAGCTGCAGGAACTGGGCATGTCTAGTTTAATGAAAAGAAGGACTAGGGGAGGCATGATAGCAGTCTTCCAATATCTCAGGGGCTGCCACAAAGAAGAGGGAGTCAAACTATTCTCCAAAGCACCTGAGGGCAGGACAAGAAGCAATGGGTGGAAATGAACTTAGAACTAAGGAGAAATTTCCCGATGGTGAAAACAATTCACCAGTGGAACAGCTTACTACCAGAAGTTGTGAATGCTCCAACACTAGAAGTTTTTTAAGAAGATGTTGGATAACCATTTGTCTGAAGTGGTGTAGGATTTCCTGCCTGGGCAGAGGGTTGCACTAGAAGACCTCCAAGGTCCCTCTCAACTCTGTTAATTTGACTCTAAATTCGGTAAAAGGGATTGAGATTTTATGAGCCCTTTTTTGAGAGTGTTCAGATCTTCTGAATAGAATAGAATAGAATAGAATAGAATAGAATAGAATAGAATAGAATAGAATAGAATAGAATAGAATAGAATAGAATAGAATAGAATTTTTTATTGGCCAAGTGTGATTGGACACACAAGGAATTTGTCTTGGGGCATATGCTCTCAGTGTACATAAAAGAAAAGATACGTTCATCAAGGTACAACATTTACAACACAATTGATGGTCAATATATCAATATAAATCATAAGGATTGCCAGCAACAAGTTATAGTCATACAGTCATAAGTGGAAAGAGATTGGTGATGGGAACTATGAGAAGATTAATAGTAGTGCAGATTCAGTAAATAGTCTGACAGTGTTGAGGGAATTATTTGTTTAGCAGAGTGATGGCCTTCGGGAAAAAACTGTTCTTATGTCTAGTTGTTCTGGTGTGCAGTGCTCTATAGCGTCGTTTTGAGGGTAGGAGAAGGAGAGAAATGCTAGTCAAAGGTAAAGGTTCCCCTCGAACATCTGTGCTAGTCGTTCCTGACTCTAGGGGGCAGTGCTCA
This sequence comes from Ahaetulla prasina, assembly GCF_028640845.1. Classification (NCBI taxonomy): domain Eukaryota; kingdom Metazoa; phylum Chordata; class Lepidosauria; order Squamata; family Colubridae; genus Ahaetulla; species Ahaetulla prasina. The sequence continues at coordinate 6,547,391 of NC_080543.1, read as the reverse complement.
TCTCCGTTTCAAAGCCGAAGAGCCAGCGCTGTCTGAAGACGTCTCCGTGGTCATGTGGCCGGCATGACTCAATGCCAAAGGCGCACGGAGCGCTGTTCCCTTCCCACCAAAGGTGGTCCCTATTTTTCTACTGGCATTTTTTTACCTGCTTTCGAACTGCTAGGTTGGCAGAAGCTGGGACAAGTCACGGGAGCTCACCCCGTTACACGGCAGCACCAGGGATTCGAACCGCTGAACTGCTGACCTTTCGATCAACAAGCTCAGCGTCTTAGCCATTAAGCCACCGCATCCCTTAAATGTCAGTCTACAATAGTCCGAAATTCAGAAGGCCTAAAAGACCTGGTTATAAACCCAGGCTATGGTCCTGAATGTGTGAAGAGGGTATCGGTTTCCCGGTTACGGTGATACAGGTAATCAACGTACGATAGAGACCAAAATTTCCATTACTAAGCGAGGCAGCTTAGCTGAGATGAGCTTTGTCCCATTTTACAACCTTCCTTGCCCCGGCTGTTAAGTGAATCACTGGCAGGCGTTAAGTTAGTAACACAGCTATTAAGTGAATCTGGCTTCCACCCCCATTGACTTTGCTGGTCAGAAGGTCACCCAAAAATGACCCTGAGATACTGCAACCATCATAAATATGAGTCCATTGCCAAGTGTCTGACGTTTGATAACATGTCCTTGGATGTTGTGGTCCGTCGGCAGCCTACGGAGCTGGCAACGGAGTCAGACAGCGATGAGGCTGAGGTGAGGCCAGGGCCATCGGGAAGTGAAGTGCGGACTCCAGAGCCTCCAGAGACTGGTAGCAGTGAGGCAGAGGAACAGGAGGAGCCTGTTCCTAATGCACGCATGAGAAGAGCTGCCAGAAGGCAAGAGCAGCTCAAGCAGAGAGGACAACTCAGGAGTAGGGCCAAGAGATGATTGGCCCCTCCCATAAGGCTTAAAACAGACCAGCAATGACGTTTGGGCTTTGCCAGAAAACAACGTTGTAGCTGCGTCTTCTGCTTCGTCCTCTGCTTCGTGTATGTCTTTGTTTTTGTGGCTTCTGGACGTTTGCCAGGAAGGGCCTTTGGCAGTTTACCTAACTGGACCAAGGTCTGTGAGATAACTGAGGAATTTGTGTTTGGAGGCATTTGTTTTACTTTGAGTTGAAGGACGCTGGGAATGAAGTAATTCCCAGCTGTTTGAATAAACTTTGTTTTTTCACGGAGTAAGTTTATTACTACCTACTTGAGCCTGCGTCACAACATTGGGGATGCTGCCACGGTCATAAGTATGAAAAACCTTCATGACTTCATTAGCATTTTTTCCAGGGATGTTGCAACTTCGAACAGTCACTAAATGAACGGTTGTAAGTTGAGGACTTCCTTACTGATGGATAATATCTCTTGAATTTTACTTGTGTTTTCTTCCTTCCTCCCTCCCTCCCAAGTTCTCCAATTTATCAACACCATTCCAAATTGTATTGCTGTCTTCTAAGCTATTAGCCATCCCACTCCATTCTCTATCACTTGCAGATTTGATAAAGATTTCCTCTTTATTAAAGCCATTCATCAAATGTTCAATACCAAGATTTGGGATCAGATCCCAAGGCACCAAAATTAACGGCTTAGTTCGAAAACAGCGATGATCTCTCTCGGAGTACAGTGTTCGTTTGTTTTTTAAGTGACCATAGTGGCATTTATTTTAATAGAAATATTACCCCGCCAATATTTTTACCAGCTTCTTCCTGTGGTCTTGATTAAATGCTTTGCAGAAATCAAGATAAAGTACGTTTACAGCATTCCCACAGTCTATTAAGCAAATGGCCACCTGGAAAAGAAAATATGAAATAGGGTCTTGTTTTTAGCCTATGGGAAAAATTAGAACTAAGGAGAAATTTCCCGACAGTGAGAACAATTAATCAGTGAAACAACTTGCCTCCAGAAGTTGTGAATGCTACAACACTGGACGTTTTAAAGAAGATGTTGGATAACCATTTGTCTGAAATGGTATAAGATTTCCTGCCTAAGCAGGGGGTTGGACTAGAAGACCTCCAAGGTCCCTTCCAACTCTGTTGTTATTCTATATTGGTGAAAAACAGCGAAGAGTTCTGAAAACTACGATTAAGTCCCTTCCTCCCTTAAAACTCCACTGCAATCGTTTTGTGATGATATATATATATATATTGCCGTGTAGATGAACGAGGAATGTGATGGTCTGCTGAACGTTACTGGAGCAGAAATTAGGAATATCGCTGGATCTGCTCTTTTGCTGTTCTCGGGTTTTGTTTTTCTGGTTTGCTGTAAGAATCTGCTTTCAAGGCATTACCTCATTTGGCAGAGGAGGGTGGAAGAGCCATCACCTGTCTCGGGGAAAAGCTTTAATTTTCAAAACAAGGAAGAGAGGAGACAAGTAGGGATACGGGGGATGCTGCTGTGCTTGAGTGTCTTCCTTAAAGGTGACTCTTGAAACTGCGATCCTGTTGGCACTTTTATCCTGTTCTCAATCATTAAAAGCCTCTGCCCAGACTCCGTAATCAATCCTCTTGGGAGGGGGAGTGTAAAAAAAAATCGATGCAAGTCAGCGTAATTACCCATATATATTTTTTTTTCAAGTCAGTGACGCAGAGACAGGATGAAAGAGAAGGTGAGGAACGACCCGTGTCCTGTTTGCTTCTTTTACCTTAATATAGGTTATTATTATTATTATTATTATTTATTGAATTTCTAGACCGCCCTTCTCCCGAAGGACTCAGGGCGGTGTACAGCCAGGCTAAAAAACATACACAATATACAATTTAAAAACTAAATTAAGAAACTTATTACACAATCGGCCGAGAAATTAAAATATTTAAAATCTAAAAACCCCAATTTAAAACATAAATAGAATTTAAAATTTAAAAACTAAACAGTTTAAAAAGTTTAAGCTAGTCCTGCGCGAATAAACAAATATGTTTTCAATTCGCGGCGAAAGGTCCGAAGGTCAGGTATTTGGCGTAAACCAGGGGGAAGTTCATTCCAAAGAGTAGGAGCCCCCACAGAGAAGGATCTTCCCCTGGGGGCCGCCAGCCGACATTGTTTGGCGGACGGCACCCTGAGAAGTCCCTCTCTGTGAGAGCGTACGGGACGGTGGGAGGCATGAGGTAACAGCAGGCGGTCCCGTAAGTACCCAGGCCCAAAGCCATAGGTTGACTATCTTCCAGCTTTTACACCCAATAGTTTAGGCCAGGGGTCTCCAACCTTGGTCCCTTTAAGACTTGTGGACTTCAACTCCCAGAGTTCCTCAGCCAGCTTTGCGCATGCGCTCCAGCTCCTCCCGCACCCTATTTTGGCTTCCAGGTTGGTGGAGAGGGCTTTCCAGACCCAAAACGGGGTGTGGGGGGGCATGCAAGGATACTGCAAAATCTCCATACCCTCCCCACTCCTGGGGGAAGGATATTGCAAAATCCCCATTCCCTCCCTACTTCTGGGGGAAGGATATTGCAAAATCCACATTCCCTGCCCACTCCTGGGGGAAGGATATTGCAAAATCCACATTCCCTGCCCACTCCTGAGGGAAAGTATATTGCAAAATCCCCATTCCCTCTCTACTTCTGGGGGAAGGATATTGCAAAATCCCCATTCCCTCCCCACTCCTGGGGGAAAGGATATTGCAAAATTCCCATTCCCTCCCCACTCCTGGGGGAAGAATATTGCAAAATCCCCATTCCCTCCCTACTTTTGGGGGAAGGATATTGCAAAATCCTCATTCCCTCCCTACTTCTGGGGGAAGTATATTGCAAAATCCCCATTCCCTCCCCACTCCTGGGGGAAAGGATATTGCAAAATCCCCATTCCCTCCCCCCTCCTGAGGGAAGGATATTGCAAAATCCCCATTCCCTCCCTACTTTTGGGGGAAGGATATTGCAAAATCCCCATTCCCTCCCCACTCCTGAGGGAAGGATATTGCAAAATCCCCATTGCCTCCCCATTCCTGGGGGAAGGATATTGCAAAATCCCCATTCCCTCCCCACTCCTGGGGGAAAGGATATTGCAAAATCTCCATTCCCACCCCACTCTGGGGCCAGCCAGATACTGGCTTGTGTTCAATCTAACAGAAAGCGGACCGGTTTACAGCAAAAAGAACAATAAATGGCAACAAATGGAAAAGACGTTAAGACATTACATATACCGCCCAGAGTAAAATAAGGAATTAAAGAGCAAAACAATAGTAAAGGAGAAAAAAAAGTTAAACATAACAGCAGCCTAAAATTATTAACAATCTTGAGACAGGAAAAATGCTGGACAGAGCCACAACAGGTATATAGAATTTTATAGAATAGAATAGAAATTTTTATTGGCCAAGTGTGATTGGACACACAAGGAATTTGTCTTGGTGCATATGCTCTCAGTGTACATAAAAGAAAAGATACGTTCATCAAGGTACAACATTTACAACACAAATGATGGTCAATATATCAATATAAATCATAAGGATTGCCAGCAACAAAGTTACAGTCATACAGTCATAAGTGGAAAGAGATTGGTGATGGGAACGATGAGAAGATTAATAGTAGTGCAGATTCAGTAAATAGTTTGACAGTGTTGAGGGAATTATTTGTTTAGCAGAGTGATGGCGTTTGGGGAAAAAACTGTTCTTGTGTCTAGTTGTTCTGGTGTGCAGTGCTCTATAGCGTCGTTTTGAGGGTAGGAGTTGAAACAGTTTATGTCCAGGATGCGAGGGGTCTGTAAATATTTTCAGGGCCCTCTTCTTGATTCGTGCAGTATACAGGTCCTCAATGGAAGGCAGGTTGGTAGCAATTATTTTTTCTGCAGTTCTAATTATCCTCTGAAGTCTGTGTTTTTCTTGTTGGGTTCTAGAACCGAACCAGACAGTTATAGAGGTGCAAATGACAGACTCAGTAATTCCTCTGTAGAACTGAATCAGCAGCTCCTTGGGCAGTTTGAGCTTACTGAGTTGGCGCAGAAAGAACATTCTTTGTTGTCCTTTTTTAATGATGTTTTTGATGTTAGCTGTCCATTTTAGATCTTGCGATATGATAGAACCTAGAAATTTGAAGGTTTCTACTGTTGATACTGTGTTGTCTAGTATTGTGAGAGGTGGAAGTATGGAAGGATTTCTCCTAAAGTCTACCACCATTTCTACGGTTTTGAGTGTGTTCAGTTCCAGATTGTTTTGGTTGCACCACAAGGCTAGTCGTTCGACCTCTCGTCTATATGCGGATTCGTCATTGTCTCGAAGGAGACCAATCACTGTTGTGTCATCTGCGAACTTCAGTAGCTTAACAGATGGATCATTGGAGATGCATATTGCCTTGAAGCAGGGGGCATTTCAAAGTTAAAAGAGCTGATTGGAGATTCTACTGTAGGTATTTGTTATTTCTGTTACTATTGTTGTGTTTAGAGTTGCATCACTGGCATTGCTTAAAACAGAGCAGGAAAAATAAGCATTGAGTTGACTGGTGCTAATGCCATATGAAAGAGCCAATCGAGACTCATTTTCAGATTGATTCATTTCCCAGAAGTCGTTTTCCCAATATCCAATTTGTGAGCCCACCAATCATTTATGAGTTAGGAACAGGGTAATTGCTTAAAATGGCGCCTTTGCAATGGAGTTGGGATTTCAATTCCCAGAATTCCAACCTGGCCTCCAGATTTTTTTTGGGTGTGGGGTGAGAATCCGAAGCCATTGCTCCTTGTCTACCAATCAGGGAACTGGATTCACCCTGGGCCCTATTTATTTTTATTTTATTTATTTATTTATTTGTCACAACAGTATATATAAGCATAAGCATGAAATAACTATACAATATATAAGCAGAAATATAATCATAAGTATGTAATTATATGAAATTGGATACAATCAAAGGGAACATTAGGACAGAAACGGTAGGCACGCTTGTGCTCTTATGCACGCCCCCTTACAGACCTCTTAGGAATGGGGTGAGGTCAATAGTAGATAGTTTTTGGTTAAAGCTTTGGGGATTTTGGGGAGAGACCACAGAGTCTGGTAGAGCATTCCAGGCATTAACAACTCCTTTACTGAAGTCATATTTTCTGCAATCAAGATTGGAGCGGTTCACATTAAGCTTAAATCTGTTGTGTGCTCGTGTATTGTTGTGATTGAAGCTGAAGTAGTCTTCAACAGGAAGGACGTTGTAACAGATGATTCTATGAGTTAGGCCCATGATGGCGAACCTATGGCCCGCGTCCAACTTTCATAAGCCATACGTTGCAACTGGGAAAACCATAGCCTTGACTATAGGCACTTTTGTTGGCAGGGTGATGTCTCTGCTTGAGATATCGCTTCTTCCATCTCCGTTGAACGATGTCGTGTCCCACTCCTCCGCTGACGGCCGGGTCAGGGAAATCCGAATCAGGCTTGCCTCTGCAGCTCTGCCCAAAGTCCTAGCAAAGTCCTCAGAGCAGGCAGGAGACCAGTAAGTGACTTCAGCAAGATAAGTTCGACTTTGCCTGACTCAGAGACTGCCAGAAAGCAGATCCTTTATATAGGCCATGGGGTGTGGCTCCATGACTCAGCACTCATTAAGGCCTGCCCCTCCCTTCCTTCTGTTGCCTCCGCCTATCCAGTCTTCTGATGCGAGGGTCACTCTAATCAGCAGCTGTTGGAAATAAACTTTCCTCAGGCTCACATGCTGTGGAGGAGGGGGAGGGGTCTAGCTGCTCCGTTTGCCTGGGCATAGAGCCAGAGCTGGGGGCTGGAGGTATTTCTTCTTCTTCAGCCTGTCTGGGCATGGAGCCAGGGCTGGGGCCGGGAGGCATACATTCCTCCGTGTTTGGGAGCAGATAAGAAGGCCCCGACTGCTGTGAGAGCGGGCAAGACACAACAAACGAGATGAGGCAAAAGACCCTTCCTTTGTTTCCCCCCCTTCTTTTCTCTCCTCTCATCTGAATTCGGGTTTAAATGCACCCATGACTCGCTTTAATATCTCATCACCTCCCCCCCCACACCAAAGGGTTTCAAGCTTCTTATGATTTGTTTCAGGGATAGCTCAGATTCTCTTTTTTGACCCCGTGTGATTTGCAGGCATGTTTCCAATCCAGTTTGACAGCGTGCTTCATCTCCGAAGAGATTTAGACTCTCTTGGGGTTTTAAAGAAAGAGGGGGGGGGGAAACCTGCCGTAAAATTGATTTAGACGCTGTTAGGAGCAAAGCTTGCCTTGAAATCCAACCTCCCAAGCTCTCGTCAATGCCAATCCTTATTTATCTATTCTTTTTATTATGGTGTACCTTGGTCCTTTGGAAATGAAATTTTGAATGCGTTTGCCGGCCTCCTTTCTGCTGACCGAACTGCATGTATTACATTAGAAGTAATAAAGTCGCCTGGCCGGTAATTCTTTCTGCTCTTTAATTTATAACGCTTGCGGTGAGGAGTCGGGCTGCCGAGCTTCGTTTGTTTTCCGTCTCCAAAGAGAGAAGGGTTGAAAAATGCACTCCTTGAGTTACAGATAACCAACCTTTTATATGCTCTGCCCTAAAAATCGCACTGATTTAATATCATTTTCCTCCGCTGCTTATGGCAAAAGCTATGATACAGTTTGAGATCTCGGGGTGGGGGGGAGGAAGATGGATACACAAGAAATTTGTCTCTGGTGCATAAGCTCTCAGTGTACACACAAGTTTCTGTAATTTAGAATAGAGAGTAGAGTAGAACAGAACAGAACAAAACAGAATTCTTAATTGGCCAAGTGTGATTGGACACACAAGGAATTTGTCTCTGGTGCATAGGGTCTCAGTGTACTTAAAGGAAAAAATAAAATACATTCGTCAAGAATCATAAGGTACAACACTTAGTGATAGTCATAGGATACTAATAAGCAATCAAATCATTTGTTGTTGTTAGTTGCGAAGTCGTGTCCGACCCATCGCGACCCCATGGACAATGTTCCTCCGGGCCTTCCTGTCCTCTACCATCCTCTGGAATCCATTTAATCTCACGCCGACTGCTTCAGTGACTCCATCCAGCCACCTCATTCTCTCCCCTTCTTCTTTTGCCCTCAATCTTTTCCAGCATTCGGCTCTTCTCCAGTGAGTCCATCTTTCTCATTAGGTGGCCAAAGTATTTCAGTTTCCTCTTCAGGATCTGGCCTTCTAAAGAGCAGTCAGGGTTGATCTCCTCTAGAACTGACTTGTTTGTTCGCCTTGCAGCCCAAGGGACTCGCAGGAGTCTTCTCCAGCACTAGAGTTCAAAGGCCTCAATTCTTTGGTGCTCAGCCTTTCTTATGGTCCAATCGTGACAGCCATACATTGCAACTGGGAAAACCAGAGCCTTGACTATACGTACTTTTATTGGCAGGGTGATGTCTCTGCTTTTTAGAAGGTGTCTAGATTTGCCATAGCTTTCCTCCCCAGGAGCAAGCGTCTTTTAATTTCTTGGCTGCAGTCCCCATCTGCGGTGATCTTGGAGCCCAGGAAAATAAAATATGTCATTACCTCCATTTCTTCCCCATCTATCTGCCAGGAATTGAGAGGGCCGGATGCCATGATTTTAGTTTTCTTAATGTTGAGTTTCAAGCCAACTTTTGCACTCACAATAAAAACAATATAAATTCTAAAAATACGAGCAACATGGATATAGTCATAAGTGAGAAGAGATAGGGAATAGAATAGAATAGAATAGAATAGAATAGAATAGAATAGAATAGAATAGAATAGAATAGAATAGAATAGAATAGAATTCTTCATTGGCCAAGTGTGATTGGACACACAAGGAATTTGTCTTGGTGCATATGCTCTCAGTGTACATAAAAGAAAAGATTCGTTCATCAAGAATGGGCAGAGATATTGAGAGTGCCTGGGTTTTATGCCCTCTGCTGGGCTTTGAATTTGAGCTGGTATTCTGATTGGTTGTCAGACTTCCATGGGGCTATGCAGGGGCAACTGTAGGCTGTGTTTTTGAATCCCAAGCTTGGTTGAGCCTTGCTGGGTGATATAATCTTCCCAGGTGCCATGTCGTGAGATGGGCAGAGGGCAGTGATGAAATCCAAATTTTTGTACTACCGGTTCTGTGGGCGTGGTGTGGTGTGGCTTGGTGGGCGTGGCAGGGGAAGGATACTGCAACATCTCCATTCCCACCCCACTCCATGGGAAGGATAATGCAAAATCCCCATTCCCTCCCCACTCCTGGTGGAAGGATACTGCAAACTCTCCATTCCCATCCCACTCTGTGGCCAGCCAGAGGTGGGTTTTGCCAGTTCTCTGAACTACTCAAAATTTCCGCTACCGGTTCTGCAGAACCTGTCAGAACCTGGTGAATTTCACCCCTGGTAGAGGACATGTCCTGGAAGGCCATGTCTTAATCCCATCACCTTGGAGCTGAAGGTCTTTTGTGTTGTCTTTTGGCTTTCCAGGGCTATGAACAAAGGCGGGGGCTGCTTTTGGAGAGCATGTTTCTCATTTTCTCGTCCAGGAAGGTGTCCTTTTTCTGCCTTTTTCATATTTCCTAGAATACTTCATTTTTCTAAGAGAGGCATGGGCGCTAATTTCCCCACAAAACCCTTCAGCCTGCAGATAATAGATAATAAATATGATACTTGGGCTTCCTTTTGAAAGAGTTTTTCAAAACACATTAATTTAATTCATTAGCCTGCCTAATTTCTAACGTTTAAAGACGAATTTTTAATTAAGATAATTACATTCCTGATATGCACATTCAACAAAAGCAAAAAAAATAATATAATATCTGCAGGCTCGCAGAAGCCGTCTGTTGTTTAATCCTGCAATGGTAGCGATGGCTAAGCTTTTTGTTGTCGCATGCCGAAAGCATGGACACACGCATGTGACAGGGCGCATGTGTGCCTCCGCCCATAATGCAATTGGCGCGCAACCCTCCCACAAGCCCCGCCCCCTGCACATGCACACTCAAACCCCCCGTGCTCTCCCCACCCCCTGTGCATGCGCACATGACCCCCCACACACACACTCCCCCTGTGCCTTGTTTTGGGCCTAGTAGTCCCCCTTGCAGCCTCCTGGGAGCAAAAATGGGCCACGGATGGGGCCTCATGCTCCGTTTGGGCCTAGTAGGCTTTCCTGCACTTATAACCCATAAAGCAATGCACACACGACACCCCCCCCCGGACGTGACCCTCCTTCCCCGCACATGCACGCAGGTCTCCCACATGTGCCCCCCCCTTGCACATGTGTGGAAAAGACCCCCAAATCACCTGGCTGTTGTGACCCAGGCCCAAGTAGGTAGTAGTAGACGCAATCAGTTCCCCTCCCTCCTCCCCTTCCTTATCTTCTTTCCCTTATCCCTTCCTTCCTCTCTCCTTCTTCCTTCCTCCTCCTTCCTCTCCTTCCTCCTCCCTCTTCCTTCCTCCCTCCCTTTCTTCCCTCCCTTCCTTCCTCTCTCCTCCCTCCTTCCTTTCTTCCTCCCCTTCCTCTTCCTCCCTCTTTCCCTTATCCTTCCTTCCTCCCTCTCTCCTTCTTCCTTCCTCCCTCCTTCCTCCTCCTTCCTCTCCTTCCCTCCCTCCCTCCTTCCTTCCTCTCTCCTCTTTCCCTTATCCCTTCCTTCCCTCTCTCCCTCCCTCCTTCCTTCCTTCCCTCCCCCCTCCCCCTTCCTCTTCCTCCCTCTTTCCCTTATCCCTTCCTTCCTCTCTCCTCCCTCCTCCTTCCTTTCTTCCTCCCTCTCCTCCCCTTCCTCTCCTCCCTCTTTCACTTATCCTTCCTTCCTTTCTTCCTCCCTCTCCCTCCCCTTCCTCTCCCTCCCTCTTTCCCTTATCCCTTCCTTCCTCTCCTTCCCTCCTCCTCCTTCCTCTCCCTCCCTCTTTCCCTTATCCCTTCCTTCTGTAGGAATTTAGCACCCACCCCCCTCCTAGAAGAATGAAATATTTAGAAAATATTTAAAAAGGCAGAATATATTTCCCTGGATGAGAAATGGAGAAACATGTTTTAAAGACAAAGCAACTCCCCCCCACCTTTGTCAATGGGCCATTAAGGCCTGAGCCAGTCCATTGTCTACATGACAAAGATAGGATTAGCCCCTAACCATCTAGCAACAGAATCTTACCACATGGCAAGGCTCAGGCAAGCTTGAGGGACAACCTACAATGTTAGCTAAGACCCCTAGACCACCTGGGAGTCTGACAACCAATCAGGATACTCTTCCTGTGCCCCAGAAAGTTCAAAGCTCAGAAAAAGCATAAAACCAGGGAGCACACAGGATCTCAGCCCTTTTCTGTTCAGGATCTCAAGCCATGTGATCCTGGCCACCATTAAACCATCTTTCCAAGCAGTCTCCATTTTTCCAGTGTCTTTGTCCCCACTTGGAACTGAACCCAGATGGATATTTCTTCCAACACTTCCCTCTCTCCCTCCTTCCTTACTTCCCTCCCTCCCCCCTTCCTCTCCTTCCCCTCCCTTCTTCCTCCCTCCTCCCTTCCATATCCTCTTTACCTTATCCCTTCCTTCCCTCTCTCCCTCCTTCCTTACTTCCCTCCCTCCCCCTTCCTCTCCTTCCCCTCCCTCCCTCCCTCCCTTCCTCCCTCCTCTTTCCCTTATTCCTTCCTTCCCTCCTTCCTTCCTCCACCCCTTCCTTCCTTCCTTCTATATTTTCCAGATAGTCCCCGACTTACGACCACAACAGAGCCCGAAATTTCTGTGGTTCAGTGAGTTTTGCTCCGTTGCCTCTGTACGAATTTTCTTGCCACCGTTATGAACCGAATCACTGCAGTTGATAAGTTAAGTCACCTGGTTTTCCAGTGAATCTGGTTCCCCCACTGACTTGGCTTTGTCAAAGGGGGATCACGTGACCCCGCTCCAACCCGTCGTAAATACGAATCAGTGGCCAAGCGTCTGAATTTTTATCGTGTGACCATGGCGAGGGTTGCAATTGTCACGTTAAAAGCAGCCGTCATCTGGATTTTGTCATAGATTTTTATCTGTCATTTATTATTTTACTCCAGCATTTTTAATTGGACACTCTCACTGAGTGTTTTAAGGAACGCGGTGGCTCAGGGGCTAGGACCTTGAGCTTGTCGATCGACAGATCGGCAGCTCGGCGGTTCGAATCCCTAGGGCTGCCGTGTAACGGGGTGAGCTCCTGTGACTTGTCCCAGCTTCTGCCAACCTAGCAGTTTCGAAAGCACATAAATTTTTTTATTTATTTATTTATTTATTTATTATTTAAATTTGTATACCACCCTTCTCCCGAAGGACTCAGGGCGGTTCACAGCCAAGTAAAAATACATAATACACTATAAATACAATTAAAATACAATTAAAAAACTTATTAAATTGGCCAGAATTAAAATTTAGAAATAAAACCCATTAAAAACTCATAAACTTAAAAAACTAACCCAGTCCAGCGCAGGTGAATAAGTGAGTTTTAAGCTCGCGGCGAAAGGTTCGGAGGTCCGGAAGTTGACGAAGTCCTGGGGGGAGTTCGTTCCAGAGGGCGGGAGCCCCCACAGAGAAGGCCCTTCCCCTGGGCGTCGCCAGATGACACTGTCGCGCCGACGGCACCCTGAGGAGTCCCTCTCTGTGAGAGCGCACGGGTCGGTGAGAGGTATTCGGTAGCAGCAGGCGGTCCCATAAGTAACCCGGCCCTATGCCATGGAGCGCTTTAAAGACGTTCACCAACACCTTGAAGCGCACCCGGAAGGCCACAGGTAGCCAGTGCAGCCTGCGCAGGATAGGTGTCACTCGGGAGCCACGAGGGGCTCCCTCTATCACCCGCGCAGCTGCATTCTGGACTAACTGTAGCCTCCGGATGCCCCTCAAGGGGAGCCCCATGTAGAGAGCATTGCAGTAGTCCAGACGAGACGTCACAAGGGTGTGAGTGACCGTGCATAGGGCATCCCGGTCTAGAAAGGGGCGCAACTGGCGCACCAGGCGAACCTGATGGAAAGCTCTCCTGGAGACGGCCATCAAGTGGTCTTCAAAAGACAGCCGTTCATCCAGGAGAACGCCCAAATTGCGCACCCTCTCCATCGGGGCCAATGACTCGCTCCCGACAGTCAGCCGCGGACTCAGCTGACTGTACCGGGATGCCGGCATCCACAGCCACTCCGTCTTGGAGGGATTGAGCTTGAGCCTGTTTCTCCCCATCCAGACCCGTAAAAAATCCTGTAAAAAATCCCAGTAAAAAAATAGGGACCACCTTTGGTGGGAAGGGAACAGCGTTCTGTGCGCCTTTGGCGTTGAGTCATGCCGGCCACATGACCACGGAGACATGTTCGGACAGCGTTGGCTCTTCGGCTTTGAAACGGAGATGAGCACTGCCCCCTAGAGTCAGGAACGACCAGCACGTATGTGCGAGGGGAACGTTTACCTTTATCTTACTTAGTGAGTGTTTTAAGTTCTTCTGATCTCTGCTCTACAGTGGTCATATTCAGCCGGTTTGGAGTGGTTTGTACCGGTTCGAGTGAACCGATAATGGAAACCTGCAGTTGGGCCTCCCCACCTGCCCCAGCGCTATGCCGTCCTATTTAGCCACATTTTCTAAGCTGCGTGCAAGCGGGGCGCGAGCAAAGCGCATGCACGGAAGGCCGCACGCATGCACAGAAGGCACACGCTCACATTTTCGATGCGCGGCGAACCGGTGGTAAAATTACGTGAAACCCACCTCTGCTGGTCTATGACTGTAATAAACCGAACACCCAAATAAGTCGTAAGTCACTTCCTTCAGTGCCGTTGTGGCTTCCAACGGTCATTAAACGAGCTGTCGTATGTCGAGGAGTACCTGTAAACACCTCGATGCACGCAGCCGTGGATCGAACAGAAGGGTTTTTAGTCCTTTTTGCTTTGAGTCACTTGATCGCGATGGGCCTGTCTTTATTCCCCGTGGCAGCTGCGACATCTGTAGATTGCCGTAAAAGGGTTTTGTTACCTGCAACTTTAGATGCCGCGATTGAAATTCGCAGCGGACGGAAAGAAAAATGGAAAACAAATGTCCGGCTCCATAAAGGCCTTCACCTGCTCCCTCCGGATGTTATTAATCCTCCGGAGATGACGGTGATTGATTGATACAATGTCTAATAAATACAACCAGAGGTACAGCTTAACCCCTGACACCCCCCCCCCAAAAAAAAACGTTTCATATTTCTGCTCTGCAGATTCTATACACATATATATATATATGTATATGTATATATATATATATTTTCTGAGGTTTTCGTGGGTGTTTGTATGTAGGTCTTTGGTTATTCGGATTTTCTCCCACGTAAAATTGGAAGTGTCTTGGTGACGTTTCGATGAAGTCTCATTCGTCATCTTCAGGCTGGTGTTTACAGCTTCTAGTGTTTTTTGCTCCTAGAAGCTTCTGGTGTTTATTGCTCCTAGAAGCATGAAGCTGTAAACACCAGCCTGAAGATGACGAATGAGACTTCATCAAAACATCACCAAGACACTTCCAATTTTACGCGGGAGAAAACCCAAATAACCAAAGATCTACATATACATATATACATACATACATAAATACATACATACATACATACATACATACATACATACATACATACATATATATAGGTCTTTGGTTGTTTGGGTTTTCTCCCGTGTAAAATTGGAAGTGTCTTGGCGACATTTCAACGAAGTCTCATTTGTCATCTTCAGGCTTCAGCTTCGTGCTTGTGGCTTATTTTAGCGCATGCGCTCGAAAGACCGATTGGGCTTAGTATCCAGGGAGGTCTTATTTTTGGGGAAACAGGGTAGGTAACAGCAAAACTGCATGTTATAATTCAGCTTCTACGATTAGCAAAGGATGGGACGAGGCCTAGTGCACAAGGAATTTCAAGCACAGACAAACAAACAGTGCGAACGCTTGTGCATAATGTTTTTCTTTACACGTTAAATTAACCCAGCAAAATGTGACAAGTTTAAATAAGCCAACAACTGGGTAACAAGCGCCAGGGAAGCTCAGGCGTAATTGGGCGATGCGAGCAGGAGGGGAAAAGCTTTTATTAACTACAAAGTTGACTTTCGTTTTTTCTAGCCTCTGATTCCCACACTGAGCAAGGACTCCAACCTCTGGCAAATTTTACGCCGCCGCGTATTTAAAGTAATGTCACGCCTGCTTTTATGCGCCAGCCTTGCGAGGTAGCCCAGATCTAAAGGACACCCAGGAGTGCTAGCTCTCTCTTTATTGTAAGGTGACATTAACAGAATCTTGCAAGTCTTAAAAGATCTCTCTCCCCATTAGACTTTAGGGTCCCCCCCAAAATAGGAAGGGTCCCTTCGGAGATGTTTTCCACACTGTGTTCCTTTTTTTCTTTTTTACATTTTTTTTCTTTAATCAACATAAGTGCTTATTGAACAATGTATTGTCTGAGTCGATTTGATTGAACAGGCTGATGTTAATAATAATGGTGCTAATTGTGATAAGCAGAATGTTGTCCCTCGTCTTCGTTATCGTGAAGATGTATAGAAGTTGCTTTCTACAGCCCAACATACACCCAGCCCACACTCTGGAACGAACTTCCCCCGGGTTTACGCCAAATACCTGACCTTCGGACATTCCGTCGCGAACTGAAGACACATCTTTTTATTCGCGCGGGGCTGGCTTAAATTGATTTTAACAAATTTTTAAATTCTTAGTAATTAATTTTAAATGGGTTTTTTTAGCTTATTATATATTTTACTTCTCAGGCCAATTTTAAAATAAGTTTTTTAACTGCATTTTAAATTTGTATATTGTACCGTCTGTTTTATTCTTGCCTGTACACCGCCCTGAGTCCTTCGGGAGAAGGGCGGTATAGAAATCAAATAAATAAATAAATAAAAATAAATACAGGGAATCCTCGACTTCAAACAATTCATTTAGTGACCGTCCAAAGTTACAAGGGCCCCGAAAAAAGTGACTTACCGTTTGACCGTTTTTCACCCTTAACTCCCCTCGCAGCCTCCCCGCAGTCACCTGACCAGAATTCGGTTGCTTGGCAACCAACTCACATTTACAACGGTCGCCGTGCCCCGAGGGTCACGCGATCCCCTCCCGACGAGCAGAAGTCAACCGGGAAGCCCGATTCACTTAACAACCCACGTGACTAACTTCACAACGGCAGCGATTCACTGTGGGAAGAACCGCCGTACGAGGGGGCAAAATTCACTTCTCGACTGTGTCTCGCTTACCAAAAACAGAAAATTTGGGGGAGGAGGGGCCCTCTTTGTGGTCGTAAGTCGAGAACTAACTGTTTTCCTGGCTCTTGGCTTTGGATGTGGTTTGAAAGGTTTGAAAGGAGGGATGAGGAAAGGTTTGAAAGGAGGGATGAGGAAAGGTTTGAAAGGAGGGATGAGGGAAGCGTCGAGGTTGCTCGACAGGCAAGGTGAGCTGCTCGGGTTCCCGCTGCGCCACCGAAGTGACTTGTTTCTCCCTGCGTCTGTCGTACGATCCATCTTCCTGTCAAAAAAGAGGCAGGCAAGCCAAGAAGACCCCGCTAAAGATTGTGTGAAGTTTTTTTCCTTCAATTCGGGGTTGAGGTAAAAAAAGAAGAAACAGGAGGCAAGATCACGGTGATAAAAAGAACTTTCCCGCGTTGCGGTATAAGACGGTGTAACTCAGTTGGAGTCCAGCGTATCTCGGGGAAGGGAAGTTTCAGAGAGCGGATGTGGCAACGCAATTATTTCTTCCCGCGGCCCAGAAATTGAAGTTTGCGTTCTGCAACTCCGCTCATCACCGACTGGATGCAATGATAAAGTAGCCCTCGACTTACAGTCGCTCGTTTAAGGACAGTTCAAAGCTACGGCGGCACTGAAAAAAAAGGGACTTATGACCATTTTTTACACTTAATGACCATTTCAGCATCCCCATGGTCAGGTGATCAAAATTCGGGCACTTGGCAACTAGCATGTCTTTATGTATGGTTGCACTCTCTTTCTTTCTCTCTTTTTCTTTCTATTTCTCTTTCTCTCTCTCTCTGTTTCTTTCTCTCTTCCTTTCTCTTTTTCTCTTTTTCTTTTTCTTTCTATTTCTCTCTCTTTTTCTTTCTCTCGGTCTCTTTCTTTCTGTCTCTTTCTCTATCTTTTTCTTTCTATTTCTCTTTCTCTCTTTCTTTCTTTTTCTTTTCTTTCTCTCTCTTTCTTTCTCTTTCTCTTTTTCTTTCTATTTCTCTTTTTCTTTCTATTTCTCTCTTTCTCTTTCTGTTTCTTTCTTTCTTTCTCTTTTTCTTTTTCTTTCTATTTCTCTCTCTTTTTCTTTCTCTCGGTCTCTTTCTTTCTGTCTCTTTCTCTATCTTTTTTTCTTTCTATTTCTCTTTCTTTTTCTGTTTCATTTCCTTTTTTCTCTTTCTTTCTATTTCTCTTTTTATTTTTCTTTCTATTTCTCTTTTTCTTTCTATTTCTCTCTTTCTCTTTCTCTTTCTTTCTTTCTTTCTCTTTCTCTTTTTCTTTTTCTTTCTATTTCTCTCTCTTTCTCTTTCTTTCTCTCGGTCTCTTTCTTTCTTTCTCTTTCTCTATCTTTTTCTTTCTCTTTCTCTTTCTTTTTCTGTTTCATTTCCTTTTTTCTCTTTCTTTCTCTTTCTCACTTTCTCTTTTTATTTTTCTTTCTATTTCTCTTTTTCTTTCTATTTCTCTCTTTCTCTTTCTGTTTCTTTCTTTCTTTCTCTTTCTCTTTTTCTTTTTATTTCTCTTTTTCTTTCTATTTCTCTCTTTCTCTTTCTGTTTCATTTCCTTTTTTCTCTTTCTTTCTCTTTCTCACTTTCTCTTTTTATTTTTCTTTCTATTTCTCTTTTCTTTCTTTCTCTCTTTCTCTTTCTGTTTCTTTCTTTCTTTCTTTCTCTTTCTCTTTTATTTCTCTTTCTTTCTATTTCTCTCTTTCTCTTTCTGTTTCATTTCCTTTTTTCTCTTTCTTTCTCTTCCTCACTTTCTCTTTTTATTTTTCTTTCTATTTCTCTTTTTCTTTCTATTTCTCTCTTTCTCTTTCTTTCTTTCTTTCTCTTTCTCTTTTTCTTTTTCTTTCTCTTTTTCTTTCTATTTCTATTTCTCACTTTCTCTTTCTCTTTCTCTTTCTTTCTTTCTTTCTCTCCCTTTCTTTTTCTTTCTATTCCTCTCTCTCTCTCTTGCTTTCTGTTTCTTTCTCTCTCTTTTTTTCTGTCTCCTTCTCTCTCCTTCTCTCCTCCCCCCCCACCTCATCACAGACTATGAGAAAGAGACATCTTAAGGCCTCCATTTTCCACCTTTCTGGCTATGTTTTTTTTTTTCCCTTGAAACCCAACATCTGTTCTCGTGTTTATTCAGACATCTTTTGTTGACCTGCAAGTTATGGATTCTTGGCCTTCAACACCAGAAGCTTTATTTTCTTACAGGAAAGGCATGTATTTTTCATACGTGGTATTGCTTGGGATGGAATGATAAAGGAGATGTGTGTATATTTGTGCGAGTGTGTGAGGGCAGGCAGCCAGATGTGTAATAAGCGGTGCTGGAGGTATGTCAACACGCGAAGGACTTAGGTGGGAACTTCCCTTGTAAGATACAGGAAGTCCGCAACCTAATGACCACAATTGGGAACAGAATTCCCGTTGCTAAGCAAGGCTCTTACTTGAGTAAGCTGCCCCTTATTTTGCAAAACTGTTAGTCACGGCTGTTAAGCGAATCGCTGCAGTTGCTAAGTGACTCATACGGTCGTTAAGCGAATCCAGCTCCCACCAATGACTTTGCTTCTTACAACCTGGCCGAGAAGGACACGAATGACAATTGCGTGTCCCTGCAATGCTGCAGCTGTTTGTAAATCCATGCCGGTTGCCAAGGGCCTGAATTTTGATCATGTGGCTGTGGATGCCGGCATCCCGGTACAGTCAGCTGCAGCCGCGGCTGACTATTGGGGGCGAGTCATTGGCCCCGATGGAAAGGGTGCGCAACTTGGGCGTCCTCCTGGATGAACGGCTGTCCTTTGAAGATCATTTGGCGACCGTCTCCAGGAGAGCTTTTTACCAGGTCCGCCTGGTTCGCCAGTTGTGCCCCTTTCTAGACCGGGATGCCCTATGCACGGTCACTCACGCTCTTGTGACGTCGCGTCTGGATTACTGCAATACTCTCTACATGGGGCTCCCCTTGAGGAGCACCCGGAGGCTCCAGTTAATTCAGAATGCGACTGCGCGGGTGATAGAGGGAGCCCCTCGTGGCTCCCACGTGACACCTCTCCTGCGCAGACTGCACTGGCTACCTGTGGCCTTCCGGGTGCGCTTCAAGGGTCTGGTGACTATCTTCAAAGCACTCCATGGCATAGGGCCGGGATACTTACGGGACCGTCTACTGCTACCGAATACCTCTCACCGACCCGTGCGCTCTCACAGAGAGGGACTCCTCAGGGTGCCGTCGGCCAGGGGAAGGGAAGGGCCTTCTCTGTGGGGGCCCCCACCCTCTGGAACGAGCTTCCCCCAGGACTTCGCCAACTTCCCGACCTTCGAACCTTTCGCCGCGAGCTTAAGACACATTTATTTATTTGCGCAGGACTGGACTAGATTTTAAATTCGAATTGGTTTTAATGGGGATTTTATTATTTTTATTGTCACTTTTAATTATTCGGCCATTTGTAATAAGTTTTTTAATGGATGTTTTATTTGTATTTATATGTATATTTTTATCTGGCTATGAACCGCCCTGAGTCCCTAGGGAGATAGGGCGGTATAAAAATACGAAAGATAAATAAATAAATAAATAAATGTGACCGTGAGGGTCTCGTGACCGTTGTAAATGCGAGGACTAGTCGTAAGTAGAGGTAGGCCTCGGCTTAACAACGGTTCACGTCGTGCCCATTCCAATTTACATCGCCACCAAAAAATAGGGACTTACGAATGTTTTCCATACTTCACAACTATTAAAAGAATCTCCATGGTCACATAATCAAAATTATGGCAACAGACTCGTATTTATGACGGTCGCCATGCCCTGCCCACCCACCCCCCGGTCCAAGTCAGTGGTGGAGCCAGATTCCCTTAACAACCACATTACTCAACAACGGCAGTGATTCGCTTAACAACTTTGGAAGAAATGTGATAAAATGGGGCAAAAAAAAATAAATCGCTGAACAAAAGTTTCGCCCAAGCTAGGGAAATTTTGGGTTCCCCTTGTGGTCGTCATTCGTGTACTTCTTTTTTTCACCGCTGTTGCAAGCTTGAATGGTCGCTAAACGAAGGGTCGTAAGTTAAGGACTACCTCTGATCGCGGTTTAGCCTGTTTAGAGAGCCAAGGTGGCGCAGTGGTTAGAGTGCAGGACTGCAGGCTAACTTCAGCTGACAGCTAGCTGCAGTTCGGCAGTTCAAATCCCACCGGCTCAAGGTTGACTCAACCTTCCATCTTTTCGAGGACGGTAAAATGAGGACCCAGATTGTTGTGGGACAATAGGCTGACTCTGTAAAGCGCTTAGAGAGGGCTGTAAAAGCACTGTGAAGCGGTATAGGAAGGAAGGAGGGAGGGAGGGAGGGAGGGAGGGAGGGAGGGAGGGAGGAAGGAAGGAAGGAAGGAAGGAAGGAAGGAAGGAAGGAAGGAAGGAAGGAAGGAAGGAAGGAAGGAAGGAAGGAAGCAGTTTAATCCTGACTGGCTCAAGGTTGACTCAAGGTGGCGCAGTGGTTAGAAAGCAGAATGGCAGGCTGACTCTGCCCACTGCCAGTAGTTCGATCTTGACCAGCTCCAGTTTGACTCAGCCTTCCATCCTTCCGAGGTGGGTAAAACGAGGACCCAGATTGTTGGGGGCAGTTATGCTGACTCTGTAAAACCGCTTAGAGAGAGGGGCTGTAAAAGCACTATGAAGCGGTATATAAGTCTACAAGTGCTGTTGCTGTTGCTAGCCACCAACCCAGCCGTAACGAAGGGACACCGCCGATGACGAAGGACTCAAAGGAGTTGCCATTCGGAAGCCCGCTGACGGTTTATTCTATTTCCTCCCGCAGATCATCCAAACCTTCCGAACCCCTCGAGACTACGGACCCCTCCGCCTCCTCTCTCTCACGCCCACACGCCAAACCAACACCACGCCGCATCCATCAACTCTTTAAACCGAGGGAACTACACACCACGCAGTAATCCCAGCCCTGCCCCCACCGACCATTCGCTCTCTGGAGAACATCAGGCAGGGAACCAAGAACCTACGCACGCTCAGGACAACTGGTTACTAAACAGTAACATCCCGCTGGAGACCAGGTAAAAAACCCCGTTTTGCTTCCCCTTCCCCGCCTCCCTTTGGTATCAACCGTTATAGTTGTTATATCTTCAGGCGTGTAATAAAAGTGCTTGAAAGGGCAACTCCATCGCTTGGGTTGCCTCAAAAGACAGAGGGAGAGAATGGATGGATTTTTATCCAATTCGGTTATATCATATGGCTGTGGTGGCGAACCTAGGGTGCCCAAAGTGACACGCAAAGCCGTCACATAGGCACGCGCGGCCTTGCCCGTTTGTCTTCCAGGGTTTCTGGTGCGTGTGCGCACGCAATGATCAGCTGTCTGCACACACGGTAGTGCCAAAAATAGGGGTGCCCATGCACGCTGGCCAGCTAATTGTCGGGTGTGCCTACGCGCCAGAACTCGGAATTTTGGCTTTTCTGGAGCACAATTCCTTCACGCGCACGGCAGTGCCGCAAACCCGCCTGCAAATGCACGCCGGCCAGCTGATCGTCAGTCGCCTATGCGTGCTAGAACCTGGAAGTTCAGCTTTTCTGGAGCGCGAACCCAACGAGCGCGAGAGAGACATTTCGACGCACCGAAAAGGTTCGCCATCGTTGTCATATGCTATGTGCAGCTACTCACCCATAATCCATTTGGCATGGCCCGTTTTCACTCCTCTGAGCTTCTGAATGCCCCCTGGTTAAATTTCTGAAGTACAGTTAGTCCTCGTCTTACAACGGCTCATTTAGTGGCCGTTCAAATTTACAACGGCACTAGAAACAGTGAGCCACGATTTTTCACACTTACAGACCATTGCGGCCATCCCCTGTGGTCAAAATTCAGACGCTTGATTCGTATTTATGAGGGTTGCGGGGTCTTGGGGGGAGGTCATGCGATTTCCTTTTGAGACCTTCTCCCAAGCCAAGTGAACGGGGAAGCCAGATTCACTCAACAACCATTTTATTAACTTAACAACCGCCATGGTTCCCTTAGCAACACCGGCAAGAAAGGTCGTAAATTTTGAAAACTGAACAACTGGGTTAGCAATGGGAATTTTGGGCTCGACCACGGGCGAAAGTCGAGAACTACCTGTAGGATCAAAATAATGCAAATAACAGGGGCCAAACTCCTTGCAGCTGCTCATAACCCAGATTCTTAGACTCTTTATGAACCAGATTTATCGAAAGCAGAAAAGAGATTAGCTTAATAATTTTGAAAATTAGCTTGGTGCGTTTTAGCTTCCTGTTTCCTAGTAAATTCATGACCTCTCCTGAGCTTTGTAATCTAAAGTGGCTCCCATGATTCATAGCTAGGCATCCAAATTCCAATAGCAAATAGCACTTATATACCGCTTCATAATGCTTTACAGCCCTCTCTGAGTAGTTTACAATGTCAGCCTATTACTCCCAACGATCTCGTTCCTCATTTTACCGACCTCTGAAGAATGGCAGATTGAGTCAATCTTGAACCGGTCAGGATTGAACTCCTGACAGTGAGCATTGAGTTAGCCTGCAGTACTGCATTCTGACCACTACTGTTGTGACAGAGGCCCAAGTAGTGATTACCAAACACAATTCAGTCCTGAACAAACATGTTTTATTAAAACAGAATGAATTGAATGAATTAATTCTCAGCTTAGTCCAAAACAAAATTCTTTGGCTTTATCACCAACCTTTGTTGTCTTTGGCTTATTTTTAGGGTAGGGCTTATATTATCAGCATCCTGACAAATCACGCTAGGGCTTATTTTCCAGTGGGTCTTAGTTTCGGGGAAACAGGGTATGTATGTAAACAACCTGTACATCGTGAGGCATACCTTCGACAATTGAGACGTCTAAATGTCCTTAATTGTTTTGCAACCTCCGCAGAAGTGTGAACATTGCTGGATAACGCAGTGTGATCTCTGCTTTAGCGCCAGTCATGTTTGTTTTTTTCAAGGAAGGAAGGAAGGAGGGCAGGCAGGAGGGAAGGAAGGAAGGAAGGAAGGAAGGAAGGAAGGAAGGAAGGAAGGAAGGAAGGAAGGAAGGAAGGAAGTTTAATCCTGACCAGCTCAAGGTTGACTCAACTTTCCATCCTTCCAAGGTCAGTAAAATGAGGACCCAGATTGTTGGGGCAATTATGCTGACTCTGTAAACCACTTAGAGAGGGCTGTAAAAGCAGTATGAAACGGTATATGAAACAGTATGAAACTGTGCTATTGCCCTTCCATCCTTCCTTCCTCCTTCCCTCCCTTCCTCTCATCCACCTATCTTCAGCAGCAGCAGCGGTGGTGGGCTGCCCCCAGTTCAGACCGGTTCTTGTGAACCGGTAGTAAAACCGGGGGCAGGCTCCGCCTCCGCATATGTACAGAAGCAAGCGCGATCCTGCTGCAAACCAGTAGTAAAGGTGAGTAGAGCCCACCTGTGATCCTCAGTCTAAAATTGTCCAGATAATGATAGAGGGAGTTCCAGGTAACTCCCATGTAACACCTCTCCTGCGCAGACTGCACTGTCTACCTGTTGCCTTTCGGGTGCATTTCAAGGTTTTGGTTACCACCTTTAAAGCGCTCCATGGCTTAGGGCCCAGGTACTTACGGGACCGCCTGCTGTTCCCTCATGCCTCCCGCCGTCCCGTACGCTCTCACAGAGAGGGACTTCTCAGGGTGCCGTCCGCCAAGCAATGTCGGCTGGCGGCCCCCAGGGGAAGGGCCTTCTCTGTGGGGGCTCCTACTCTTTGGAATGAACTTCCCCCTGGATTACGCCAAATACCTGACCTTCGGACCTTTCTCCGCGAATTGAAAACATATTTGTTTATTCGCGCGGGGCTAGCTTAAATGTTTTTAAACTGTTTAGTTTTTTAAATTTTAAACTCTATTTATATTTTAAATTGGGGTTTTTTAGATTTTAATTATTTTAATTTTCGGCCAATTGTGTAATAAGTGTCTTAATTTAGTTTTTAATATTGTATATTGTGTAAGTTTTTAGCCTGGCTGTACACCGCCCTGAGTCCTTCGGGAGAAGGGCGGTCTAGAAATTCAATAAATAATAATAATAATAATAATAATAATAATAATAATAATAATAATAATAATAATAATAATAATAATAATAATAATAATAATATAACTATTTGTGACAATTATGAATTTTAAAGCTGGCAAAAAGGATTGGAGAAACAGATACTGCTAATACCGTACCTAGCCTCAAAGTAAACCTTCTTCCGCCATGGTTTATGGGTGGTGTTACAATCGATTGGGTTCATCTAATAGAGGGCTTCTTGACTGAGCAGGAGGCTGGACTAGAAGACCTCCAAGGACCCTTCCAATTCTGTTATTATGTTATCTTTCTTTTCTCCTCCTCTCTTTCTTTCTTTTTCTTTCTTTCTTTCTTTCTTTCTTTCTTTCTTTCTTTCTCTTTCTTTCCTTCCTTCTTTCTTCTTTCCTCCTTCTCCTTCTCTTCTCCTATCTCCTGCTCATCTTCCTTTCTTCTTTCCTTCTCCTCCTTTCTTTCTTTCTTTCTTCCTTCTTTCCTTTCTTCCTTCTTTTCTCCTTCTCTTTCCTTCTGCTCATCTGCCTTTCTTCTTTCCTCCTCCTCCTCCTCTTCCTTCTTTCTTTCTTTTCTTTCTTCTTTCCTCCTTCTCCTTCCTTTCTTGTCTCCTGCTTACCTTTCTTTCTTCTTTCCTCTTCCTTCCTTCCTTTCTCTCTCTCTCTCTTTCCTTCTTTCCTTTCTTTCTTCTTTCCTCCTTCTCCTTCCTTTCTTGTCTCCTGCTCATCTTTCTTTTTTTCTTTCCTCCTCTTCCTTTCTTTCTTTCTTTCTTTCTTTCTTTCTTTCTTTCTTTCTTTCTTTCTTTCTTTCTTTCTCCCCCTCTCTCGCCATGGTTTATGGATGGTGTTACAATCGATTGGGTTCATCTAATAGAGGGCTTCCTGACTGAGTAGGAGGTTGGACTAGAAGACCTCCAAGGACCCTTCCAATTCTGTTATTATTCCATATCACGGGTTCACTCGTTGGTTTCAAACCACAGCTAGCTCCTACAAGATCAAAACCAAGCCAGTTAACCAGCGGAACAGCTTGCTTCCAGGGATGGCGGCCGCTCCGTCACAGGAGGCTTTTAAGAAGGGTCTAGATCATGGGTTTCAAACTCGACTTCATTGGGGGCTGCATCACCGGGCCGCGGTGTGGCTCAGGCTGTAAGAAGCCTGTTATTAAAACACAGCTGCCTGCAATTACTGCAGGCTCGAGTCCCACCAGGCCCAAGGTTGACTCAGCCTTCCATCCTTTATAAGGTAGGTAAAATGAGGACCCAGATTGTTGGGGGGGCAATAAATTGACTTTGTAAATATACAAATAGAATGAGACTATTGCCTTACACACTGTGAGCCGCCCTGAGTCTTCGGAGAAGGGCGGGATATAAATGTAAATAAATTGATTAAAATAATAAAATAATAATCAGGGTTGTGTTTGACTTTGGGGTGGGCGTGGCCAGGATGGGAGTGGCCAGCTGGATGTCACTCATGTTGACGGCGCCTGCGGTGGCCCTCAGTCTGTCTCTCCGAGTTCTCCGGACAGAATATCTGTCAATGGGGAAGCCAGGTTGCCTTTATATCCATATTATTAACTTAAGAACTGCAGTGATTCATTTTAACAACCATATTAGTAACTTAAGAACTTCTGTGATCCATTTAACAACCACGGCAAGTAAGATAGAATAGAATAGAATTTTTATTGGCCAAGTGTGATTGGACACACAAGGAATTTGTCTTGGTGCATATGCTCTCAGTGTACGTAAAAGAAAAGATACCTTCATCAAGGTACAACATTCACAACACAATTGATGGTCAATATATCAATATAAATCATAAGGATTGCCAGCAACTAAGTTACAGTCATACAGTCATAAGTGGAAAGAGATTGGTGATGGGAACGATGAGAAGATTAATAGTAGTGCAGATTCAGTAAATAGTTTGACAGTGTTGAGGGAATTATTTGTTTAGCAGAGTGATGGCCTTCGGGAAAAAACTTTCCTTCTGTCTAGTTGTTCTGGTGTGCAGTGCTCTATAGCGTCGTTTTGAGGGTGGGAGTTGAAACAGTTTATGTCCTGGATGTGAGGGATCTGTAAGATCACCAAAGAGGTCAAAATTCATGTAGCCACTGACTTGCTTAACCACACAAATTTGGGGCTGAATTACGGTCGTAAGCCGAGCACTGCCTATTAGCTTATTTCCAACCAATGTCTAGCACCGGATGAAGAGAGAGAGAGAGAGACAAAAAAGGAAATTTCCTAGTTGTCTCCCGCCACTTAAAAATATCATTGACATTAGCTGGAGCTTGTAAGGCTATTCTGCCCATTTAAAATGGGCGCGAGTAGAATAAATTTCAAAAGGGGCACCCAGCCACCCGATGTTCATTCATATAGTTTCATTCCCCCCCAAAGAGGCATCGATCAATATCCTATTTAAGTAACTGAAATGGGTAGATACTTCGAAAAGATTTACTTATCTGAGCAAGGCGGGCCGTAAGGGATGTAATTGGAGGCGACTGCAGAGGAATCTTGTTAAGATATAATATTCAGACGGTTGCCGGCTGCATTTCTCTCTTATTAAAATATTAAAATATTCTGCAGAACGCCCGCATCAGTCATTGAGTAGCGTTTTCCAACCTACCCTTCCCTCCCTGGTCTTTCTCGGCCCCATCGCTCTTCCCTCGTCCTTTTTTTTTGTTTTTGTTTACATTTATATCCCGCCCTTCTCCGAAGACTCAGGGCGGTTTACAATGTGTAAGGCAATAGTCTCATTCTATTTGTATATTTACAAAGTCAACTTATTGCCCCCCCCAACAATCTGGGTCCTCATTTTACCTACCTTATAAAGGATGGAAGGCTGAGTCAACTTTGGACCTGGTGGGACTAGAACTTGCAGTAATTGCAGGCAGCTGTGTTTTAATAACAGGCTTCTTACAGCCTGAGCCACACTGCAGCCCATTGTTGTTGTTAGTTGCGAAGTCGTGTCCGATCCATTGCAACCCCATGGACAACGTTCCTCCAGGCCTTCCTGTCCTCTACCATCCTCTGGAGTCCATTTAAGCTCACGCCGACTGCTTCAGTGACTCCATCCAGCCACCTCCTTCTCTGCCGTCCCCTTCTTCTTTTGCCCTCAATCTTTCCCTCCTCCTGACTTTGGATAGTTGCACGTTGTAGTTGTGGTTTACTACTGCCATCGGTTATGTAATCCGGCGGAACGTGTTGTGGTGTTTTTTGTTTCCCCAAACAACACACCGCAAGCTTATGTAGAGTCCGTGGGCCGTCTTAAGGCGGCGTCCTGGGATAACGTTAGGAGATAATAGAATAACAAGAGTCGGAAGGGACCCTGGAGGTCTTCTAGTCTGACCCCCTGCTCAACCGGGAGATTCTGTACCATTACAGACGAGGGACTGTCCAGCCTCCAGTCCAAGGGTGGGTTCTATTTACCTTTACTACCGGTTCGCAGCGGGATCCCGCTTGCTTCTGCTCATGCGCAGAAGCTTCCTGATGACGTCGGGGTTGATGGGCAGAGCCTTCCCCCCCCCCCGGTTTTACTACTGGTTTGCAAGAACCGGTCCGAACCGGGAGCAACCCACTACTGCTCCAGTCCCACAACTTCTGACATCCCACTCGTTAATTGTTCTCAATCAATTAATCAGAATAGAGCTGGAAGGGACCTTGGAGGTCATCTAGTCCAATCCCCTGTTCCGGCAGGAGACCCTCTACCATTTCAGACAGGTGGGTCATCCAGTCTCTTCTTAAAAGCCTCCAGTGATGGAGCACCCACAGTTTCCGAAGGCAAGCCATCTCACTCGTTAATTGTTCTCAATCAATTAATCAGAATAGAGCTGGAAGGGACCTTGGAGGTCATCTAGTCCAACCCCTGCTCAAGCAGGAAACTGTTGTGCCTCGTCCTCCCTCCTCTCCTCAGCCGGGCCTCTCCCGTCTCCTCCCGGGCCTGCTATCAGATTCGGAGTCTGATAATGAAGATGAACGGCCTGCCATGCCTCCAGCTCCCAGCCCTGGCCCCATGGCCAGACAGGATGTCAGGAATGAACAAACAAACCTCACTCCTACAGCGTGTGAGCAGGGAGCCAGCCACGTGCTGGAATTACCAACAGCAGATCCAGCGGAAGAGAATTCACAGTGGGAAGATCCCCGCTTCCGGAGATCTGAGAGGCGATGTCAGCAGAAGGAAGGGAGGGGCAGGCCTGGATAAGAGCTGAGTCATGGAGCCACACCCCACGGCCTATATAAAGGACCAGCTTGAGTCAAGCAACCTTGAGTCAAGCAAAGTCTCCTTTAGTTTGCTGAAGTCACAACTTGGATTCCTGCCTGCCCTGAGAAATCTGAAAGGAATTTGGCAAAGCTGCAGAGGCTTTGTGGCCACGCTTGATACGGACTTCCTAGACCCGGTCGTCGGAGGGGGAGGGGGACACAACAGAAACCCTATACCAGGGATAGTGAACCTTTTCGGCACCAAGTGCCTATAAGGGAGCACTTCATGCGCGCTCATCAGGGCCGTGACCAGGAAGGGGAGCTGCCCAGGGGGCATGCACGCACTAGATAAGGTACTTCCGGTTTCCAGTGCACGCATGCGTGACAGCCAGCCAGTCTTCCGGTTACAGCTGTGTATGCGCATGCGCCGATCAGCTGGCTGGCACGCATGGTCATGCCGGAAAACGGAAGACCCACTCTTGCGGTTTCTCGCACCGCCGCACGCACAAAGGCCAGCTGATTGGCAATTGCGAATCTGCACCAGAAACCCAGAAGAGAACGGGCGACGCTGTGCATGCCAGGCGACATAGCTCCGCGGGCCATTTCGGGCACGTGTGCCATAGGTGTGCCATCATGGCCCTATACGATTCCAGACAAATGGTTGTCCGGTCTCTTCTTAAGAGCCTCTAGTGATGAAGCACTCACAGTTTTTCCATCGGTAAAATTGTCCTGTCAGGAAATTTCTCCTTAGTTCCAGGTTGCTTCTCTCCTTGATTAGTTTCCATCCATTGCTTCTTGTCCTGCTTTCAGAATCAGAATCAGAATAGAATTTTTTATTGGCCAAGTGTGATTGGACACACAAGGAATTTGTCTTGGTGCATACGCTCTCAGGGTAAATAAAAGAAAAGATACCTTCATCAAGGTACAACACTTAGAACACTTAATGATAGTCATAGGGTACAAATAAGCAATCAGGAAATAATATCAACATAAGCCGTAAGGATACAAGTAACAAAGTTACAGTCATACAGTCATAAGTGGAAGGAGATGGGTGATGGGAACGATAAGAAGATTAATAGTAGTGCAGATTTAGTGAATAGTTTGACAGTGTTGAGGGAATTATTTGTTTAGCAGAGTGATGGCATTTTGGAAGAAACTGTTCTTGTGTCTAGTTGTTCTGGTGTGCAATGCTCTATAGCGTCGTTTTGAGGGTAGGAGTTGAAACAGTTTATGTCCAGGATGCGAGGGGTCTGTAAATATTTTCACTGCCCTCTTTTTGACTCGTGCACTATACAGGTCCTCCATGGAAGGCAGGTTGGTAGCCATTGTTTTTTCTGCCATTCTAATTATCCTCTGAAGTCTGTGTCTGTCTTGTTGGGTTGCAGAACCAAACCAGACAGTTCTAGAGGTGCAAATGACAGATTCAATCATTCCTCTGTAGAACTGGATCAGCAGCTCTTTGGGCAGTTTAAACTTACTGAGTTGGCTCAGAAAGAACATTCTTTGTTGTGCTTTTTTGATGACGTTTTTGATGTCAGCTCTCCATTTTAGGTCTTGCGATATGGTAGAACCTAGAAATTTGAAGGTCTCCACTGTTGATACTGTGTTGTCTAGTATTGTGAGAGGTGGTAGTATGGAAGGGTTTCTCCTAAAGTCCACTACCATGTCTACGGTTTTGAGTGTGTTCAGTTCCAGATTGTTCCGGTCGCACCACGAGGCTAGTTTTTCAACCAGGTGCTTTGGAGAATAGGTGGCCACAACTCAAAGCCCAGCCCAAAGCGCATATTCCAGGAGAGAAATTCCCCGAAGATGATCTCCAGTATAAGTCCAAAAACTCAGAAAAATAAATCTCTGGTCCGGGTGACAGATCCAAATTCGATTTTGCAGTTTCGTAAGTCTCTGTTGTCATTTTTTCTGCTACCAGACTGCAATAATATATGTGGTAGCCTTCTGATCTCTTAAAAGTCTGTTCCAAGTCCAGGCACAGGCAGGGTCACCGTTGAGATATAATTACAAAATTGAGCAGTTAATTTGTAGGTGGCGTCATCCGATTGACCTTGCAGGACCTTGGACAGTTCCATCATTTAGCAGAGTGTCTTCAACGAGACATCCAAGAACGACACGATATGTACTGCTGGGTGTGCTGCTGATTTAAGTATTATTTCGGTTTATACGAAACCTTTTCGTCCCTTGGATACTCAAGGAAGCTAACGGTCATGACGAAAGCGGTAGGAGACAACTCGCCGCGACCAACTCACTCGGAGAATCATTCAGCAGGGCCAAGTTGACGTGGGACAACTTGCTGCAGGACAACTCAACCCTTACAACGTAATGATTTAAAGTCATCTTGGATATTATTTTAACTTTTGTCCTTCATTTTTGCCCCTCCTTGGGCATCCTTTCTTTCAAGTGATTCGATTCCACTATTTCTTCGATAGCGGTGTAACTCTTTAACTATGGGGTGTTGTCCTGCGGCAAGGTGGTTGCAGTGAGTTGGGGAGTGGGGTGCGTTGTCGTCGACCCTGACCAAAGACCTCATAATCAAAAAGTTGAAAACCCATTGAAAATAAGAGCTGTAATTATGGAGCCAGCTTTAAACACTTGACAGTAGACGAAGGTTTGATTCTTCTTTATCCAAGAGATGGATAAAGTCTAATCTCTTCTATTCTGTTCCTTCCCTTTCGTCCTTTATACCTCCCTCCCTCCCTTTTTGCGTTTCCTTCCTTTCTTCCTCCATCCATCCTTTTACTCTCTTTTACTCTCTCCCTCTTTTCCTCCCTCCCTCCTTCTTGTCTTTTCCTTCCATCCTTTCTTCCTTCCTTCCTCCTTTCCTTTTCTCTTTTCCTTCCTTCCTCAATCTATCTATCCATCCATCCATCCGTTTATTGTCTTTTACTCTCCCTCTTTTCCTTCCTTCCTTCCTTCCTTCCTTCCTTCCTTCCTTCCATCCTTCCCTCCCTTTACTCTCTTTTCCTCTCTCCCTCCCTCCCTCTCTTTTTCTTTCTTCCTCCCTCCCTCTCTTCCTTCCTCCCTCCCTCCCTCTCTCTTTTTTCCTTCCTTCCTCCCTCCCTCTCTTTCTTTCCTTCCTCCTCTCTCTCTCTTTTCCTTCTTTCCTTCTTCCCTTCCTCCCTCTCTTTTCCTTCCTTTCTTTCTCCCTTCCTTCCTCCCCCCCTCTCTTTTCCTTCCTCCCTCTCTCTCTTTTCCTTCCTTCCTTCCTCCCTCTATCTTATCTCTTTTCCTCCCTCCCTCCCTGTCTCTCCCTCTTCCTTCCTTCCTTCTTTTCTTCCTTCCTTCCTTCCTTCCTTCCTTCCTTCCTTCCTTCCTTCCTTCTCTCCCTCCCTCCCTCCCACTTCCTTGCTTGTGTGCTTCAGCCCATCTCAACCAATAAACAACTCAGGGCAGCCGACAGACACCAAAAAGACAAATATCAAAACAATTACAATTTCAAAAAGCTGTACCAAAAAAAGCGCTACAAAACTTCTTTGCTTCTCCCTACTCCAGTCCAATGACATCTTCGTCATCCACACGACGCAATTTCAAAATCACCAGGATTTTCATCTAAGATCCCATGTTTTCCCCTTTGGGAAAACTTTTTTCCGAATGTCCGAAATACCAGATCCTGCCGAAAAATTATAGTTGTCAAGAATTTTTTTAAAAAAAAAAACAACAACCTAAAATTTTGGAAATTGCTTCTCTCTTTTTCTTTCTGCTTTTGCAATTTATTTTCCCCCACCGGTTTTTTCGCTCTCCAATCTTACTTCCTTGTTTTGGTTTCATTATTGACAGTTGCATCAAGGCGGCATCACTCGGAATTGTATCTCTTTTCTTTTATATATATATATATATATATCGGCAAGTTCCTGCCAAATTGCACAATTTCATTTTGAAAACAGCAACAATCAACAAGACGGCAAGCCTTAAGTACCGATAATTCTCATTTGCGTCTTCCCTGCTATGCCATCATCCGTCAAAAATTCCTCTTTTATGATTTTCGTTCTGGCAGGCCGTTTTTGCCTATCGGTCTGAGGAAAGCGTGAAGGCAAACAACAGCTCGCTTTGATTTTAGCCTTGGTCAAGCTCTGTGTTTCTAATTCACGCCGGTCGAATGCAGGGGTGAGATTCAAAAACATCAGCAACCGGGTCTCTGCCAAGTTGCTGGGTGGGCATGGCCATGGTGGGCGTGGCCTACTCGGCCTCCTGAACCACAGCGTGGGGGGAGGCTGTTTTTGCCCACCCCAAGCTCTGGAGGCTTTTTTAGAGCCTCCGGGAGGGCGAAAACAGCCTCCCCTAAGCTCCGGAGGCCTGTTGTAGTTTATCAGCAGCCTATGGTGCTGGTGGCGGAATCGGAGAGTGATGAGGCGGAGGCGAGGCCAGGGCCATTGAGAAATGGGGTGCAGACTCCAGAGCCTCCAGGGCCTGAGAGTAGTGAGAGTGAGGTGCAGACTCCAGAGCCTCCAGAGGCCGAGAGTAGCAAGGAGGAGGAGGAATTGGGAGAGCTGGTTCCTAATGCCCGAATGAGAAGAGCTGCCAAGAGGCAGGAGCAGCTCAAGCAGAGAGGTCACCTCAGGGGTAAAGCCAAGAGATAATTGGCCCCTCCCAGAAGGTTTAAAAGGAGACCAGCATCGGTGTCTCAGTTTGCCGGAAAACAACGTTGGAGCTGCGCTCGTCCCATTCTCTTATCTGGATGTCTTTCCGAGAAGGCCTTGGCAGCTCTCCATTCTCTGCTCAAGACGCTTATCTGCAAAGGACTTTGGCCATTATCTAATTTGGACCAGGTTGGAGACAATGACAGACTGTTTTGTGTGAGAAGCCTTTGCTTTCCTTTGAGTTTCACGACGCTGGGAATGGGTCAATTCCCAGCTGCTTGAATAAAGTTTATTTTCATCAAGGACTGCATTTGTTGCTACCTGCTCGAGTCTGGGTCACAATAAGGCCCTCTGGAGGCCGGAAATGGGCCCGTTTCTAGTACTTCCAGTAGGGTTGTTTTTTGCCCTCCCCAGGTTCTGGAGGCTTTACTTGATAATAATAATAATAATAATAATAATAATAATAATAATAATAATAATAATAATAATAATAATAATAATAATAATAATTTAATTTAATTTAATTTATAGACCGCCCTTCTCCCAAAGGACTCAGGGCGGTGAACAGCCAGTTAAAATACAGAAAAACAGACAATATTAAAACAACCCTTAAAAAACTCATTCAATTGGCCAAGACTAAAACACAATTACCCCCTATAAATTATTAAAAATTTTAAAACCCCAATTAATCAGATTAAAAAATTTTTTAAAGATCAAGCCTCTGGGAGAGCAGAAATGGCCTCCCCCTGGATCCGGAGGCCCTCCGGAGGCCGGAAATGCGCCCATTTCCAGACTTCCAAAACTTCCGGGAGGCCCTATTTTGTCCTCCCAAAGCCTCCGTGCGGGCCCTGCACTTACCTGGCATCCAAAACAGGCCGTATGGAGACTCCTCGGAGGGGAGAGGCAGGGTAGCTGAGGCCAGCCAGTCCTTGAAACTACCGGTTCAGCGAACCAGATGTAAAATAAGCATCCGGTTCATCTGAATCGGTCCGAACCGGCTGAACCCTACCACAAGTTGAATGTCTGTGGAGGTTCTCAGTCGTCCAGGTCATGGCTGTTCCCAAGGTGCTTTTTTTCAAAAGGCAGCTGGACTTTCCTGGGTTTTCCTCGAAGGCGTTTCGCTTCTCATCCAAAAAAACCTTCTTCGGATCTTCAGAAAAGATGTTGCAGAGTGAGGCGTTTGTTAATGAGTTTTAATGCCTTTCCTTGCCACGGTCGTCCTTAAGTGAATCACTGCAGTTGTAAAGTGAAGTAACCCCGGTTGTTAAGTGAATCTGGCTTCCCCATGGACTTTGTTTGTCAGGAGGTCGCAAAAGGAGATCACGTGACCCCCGGGATCCTCGTATTTATCATCATAAATATGAGTCAGTTGCCAAGCATCCCAATTTTGATGACGTGACTATGGGGATGCTGCAAGGGTCGAGTGAAAAGTTGTCATAAATCACATTTTTTCAGTGCCCTTGTTACTTTGAATAGTCACTAACTGAGAACTGCCCCGTAACGGGAAAAGAAAAGGAAAGAGAAGAAAAAAAATGAGAAGAATTCAAGGTGTAACAGGAAAAGAAAATTAAAAAAATAAGGAATAAGACAGCATTCTGCAAGCTTGGTTGCTTTTTTGCAGACTTGCTGGCACTGATGATGTTACCTAGTTGGGTAATGAAATATCTGCAAGCAAACAACCAAGTTCAGACAGCAGCAAAAGGACCCAACAGTCAGGGTTTCAATTACCCCAGTTAGACTATTTTGACACAACTCATTCCGCTCAACTTCTCTATGGATCAACTTGCTTGGTTATCTGTCTACATTACCTGCCTTTAGCTCCAAATAATTGTTGTGACCGAGGCCCAAGTAGTGATTACTAAACACAATTCAGTCCTCAACAAATTTATTTTATTGAAACAGCTGAGAATGAATTAATTGGTGCAAAAGAAAATCCTTAATAATTAGTCTATTGGCCTTATTACCAACCTTTGATGTCTTTGGCAACCTGCCTGTCGTGTCCCACTCCTCCGCTGATGGCCGGGTCAGGGAAATACGAATCAGGCGTGCCTCTGCAGCTCTGCCCAAAGTCCTAGCAAAGTTCTCAAGGCAGGCAGGAGACCAGAAAGTGACTTCAGCAAGATAAGGTAGACTTTGCCTGACTCAGAGAATGCCAGAAAGCAGATCCTTTATATAGGCCATGGGGTGTGGCTCAGCACTTATCCAGGCCTGCCCTTCCCTTCCTTCTGTTGCCGCCGCCTATCAATTCTCCTGAAGCGAGGGTCACTCCACTCTGCAGCTGTTGATAATTGACCTTCCTCAGGCTCACATGCTGTGGGGGAGGGGGAGGGGTCTAGGTGCTCCGTTTGCCTGGGCATGGAGCCAGAGCTGGGGGCTGGAGGCACTTCTTCCTCCTCGGTCTGTATGGGCATGGAGCCAGGGCTGGGGCCGGGAGGCATGCTAGGACATTCCTCAGCGTTCGGAAGCAGATAAGATGGGCCCGGCTGCGGGGAAAGCGGACGAGGCACAACACTGCCAAAGGCTTTTCGTGGCAAAAAACCCCCCACAAAGTTCAAGGGACACTAACAAGAAGCAATGGAATCAACATTGCTTTTCTACAAAGAACCCAATGGCTCGTTGCTGCTCTTTTAAGCCTTATGGAAAGGGCCAATCATCTCCTGGCCTTACTCCCGAGTCGTCCTTTTTGCTTTAGCTGCTGTTGCCTTCTGGCAGCTCTTTGCATGCGTGCACTAGGAACAGGCTCCTCCTGTTCCTCTGCCTCTCTGCTGTCCACCTCTGCAGGCTCCGGAGTCCGTACATCGCTCCCAGATGGCACTGGCCCCATCTCTGCCTCTGACGCAGAACCCTCGTCTGGGCCTTCCCCAGAGGCCAGGACTGGCCCAATGTCCTCCCCAGCCTCCTCACTGTCCAACTCCGCTGCCAGGTCTACAGGCTGCTGGCGGACCACAACAATAATGTTAATTGTTTGTGTTGTCTCTTGGGCTGTTGTGGTAAACTCAGAGGTGCAAATTGCAACTCTTAATTTATTTATTTTTATTGAATTTACAAGTTCCACTAATAGAAAGTAAGTACGTTGGAAGATCGTCTCGAGATTGTCTCAGGTTGGAAAAGAAACTTAAAAGGTAGTCAAAGAATAAAAGTTTGGGGATTGTTGAAGGTACCGTTCCTTTGACGTTTTTTGACTGGCATATTCTGTGTTCTTACTAGCGTGTCTGTAGTCATTCTCAGGGTGAAACTGGATAAAATTACAATGTCCAGTAGATCAGGAAAAAATCCATGCTTTTGGATTCCTAGGTTGGCATCAAAGCTATTAAATCTGAAGGCACTTATGAAATAAGTTACTTTTTTAAAAAAATAAAAATAAATACATGCCCACAGATGAAGTTGTATTTTTATGTAGAAGTAAATCAATTCTTGTTGAAATTTGGTTGCCATTGGCCCTTTCTTCTCACTTTTGATAATACTCTCAATCCAGTTCTGTGAATGTCTGAAAATTCCAGATTAAACTTGTTGCCAGGGATCTTACTCTATGTGTGATGATCGACGTTCCTTGAGGTAGTACCAAGATCAGCAAGCTGTGTTTACAAATACAGGTAGTCCTTGACTTACGGCCGTGATCGAGCCCCACATTCTCCAGTGTACTGGGAGGCTAATCCAATCATGTGGGTTTGTAGACGTCTCTTCCGCTTTGGCGACTGAGTCAATCAGATCCTTGACTTCTCTGACTGAGCATGCCCAGTATTTGACTCAGTCATCAAGTGAAGGAGACGTGCGAGGGTGGCTGGCGCAAAGAAAAGTGAAATGTTTTGCGACATTTGTTCAGTCACCCACAGCGGTTGTTCAGTTAGTAACACCGCTGCGAAATGAATCTGGCTTCCCCATTGACTTTGATTGTCAGGTCGCCACGGATGATCGTATGACCCCGGAATGCAGCAACCGCCATAAGTACAAGTCAGTTGCCAAGCGTCTGAATTTTGATTATTCCGATCGTGGGGATGCTGCAACGGTCACAAGGGGTGAAAGGCGCTTTTTTTTCAGTGCCGTTGTATAACATTGGTCACTAAACGAACTAGACTACCCGTAGTCTCAGCTTTTCATTGGAATACCCCTATTGTGATACCTATATTTTCCGTTGTGATTGCGTATGAGGGGTAGTGTTCAGACCCAGTGGCCCAGACACCACAAACCCTCTAAAGTTAACCCAAACATTTTTTTATTAGGAGCGCCGGTAGCCCCGGCAAAAAGTTTCTCTCTCCACTCCAGCTAACAAGTCCGTCCTTCCGGAAGATGAATAGTTGTCTGCCACATCTATTCATCTCCACCCCCTACCTTTTATCCCCCAGAGCTAGGGTGGAGCTTCCCTAGCAGCGGTGGCTCTTCTGTCCCAAGGACCGGCCCATAGATTTCCACTGCTCTCCTCTCCTCTGCCTTCTGTGCGTCTGTGCCTCAGGCACAGGACCCAGCTGTTCCTTCTCTTTCTCACCAGCCACCTCCACACCTGGGGACTGTTAACTGTCCATCTGAGGGCTGATGGACGGCCCAGGCTCCACCTCTGTCTCTCTCTCTCTGACAGCTCCATTCCCTCTTCCACCTCAGAGCTCTCAGGTTGCCTGGACGCTGACCTGGATTCCCATGCCGCCGCCTCCTCCTTCTCTGTTTCAGCTGCCGGAGGGGCCGGCAGCATGGTCCACACACCAAGTCGATTTTTTTGTCAAGGGTGCTTCTCCTGCGTTGTATATCTCTATATATGTTGCCACGCGCTATGCCTATGGACCGATGGGCCGTCATTCTAATTCCATGCGCAGCCACCCTGATAACCATTGTTGGGTTTGTGAGGGCGCCACGCTTCACAGCTGCATGTCTCACTTGCCTTCATTCGTGTTTCCACATGTACATAGAAACATACCAAAGCAGACATTCCTAGAGACATTACAGGACAACTTCATTGAGATGGACATTCTTACTTCTTCCCGACATGACGGTGCTTACAATGATGGGTATGTTGATATGCTTAATGCGATAATTTATTTTTATGTTTTTGTTTTTATTTCTTTTGACTCTTGCATGCCAAAACCCAGCTCATCTGCGAAGCTCTCTCTCCCCCTAACTTCCTGTCTCATTTAATCCAACTTTTTCTCCCTTGCCTTCCCCCCCCCCCCCGCCGAATGAAAGCCGTGAGGTACTTCGGCGCAAAGGAAACATTTAAAAATTGTCCTGTACATATTAATGGCAGCCTCGTTAATATGCTAATTCATGCCATCTCATTTTGGCTTCGTCTGGATTATCATTTCACTAACGCCGTAGAAGAGGACGTGGAAGATGGGCCTGGTTTTTTTTTGAATCGGTGTGGGATTTCAATCTAGCGAATCTGATGTTTTCCAAGCTTGACAGGAAAAAAAACCCCAACAAATTTCTCATCTATTGACCATTCTGCTTATTCTCTTCCACAGTATTTTTCCTGTTTTTATATTTACCCTAGGAAGAGAAACTTCGAAGAACGTACTATTCAGGTAGTCCTCGACTTACGACTACAACCGAGTTCCAAATTTCCATGGCTGATTCTCCCCACCCCACATTTTACAACATTTCTTTCCACAGTTGTTAAGCGGCTCCCTGCAGTTGTTAAATGAGGGACATGGTTGTTAAGTGAATCTATCTTGCCAGAAGGTCGCAAAAGGGGAATTACATGACACCCACACCTCCCCAAAGACAAACTGCGACCGTCATAAAGGTGAACCGGTGGCCGAGCGTCTGAATTTCGATCGTGTGACCAGAGGGATGCTGCCACGGTCGTAAAGTGTGAAAAACGGTCACTTCCAATGGTCACTAACTAAACAAACTGTTGTACGTTGAGGACTACCTGTATTTCAAATAACGGGATAATAATCAGTATACGGTGCCTCAGAATTACGCATTAGGGCTACAGTTAAGTAAGATTTAATGACAAATAGGTAATTATTTTCTGGCCCCAAGAGAGTAGTTTTTTGATGAAGCCAGGCAAGAATGGAATAATAATAATAATAATAATAATAATAATAATAATAATAATAATAATAATAATAATAATAATAATAATAATAATAATAATAATAATAATAATAATAATAATAATAGGCGCTGACAAGATCACCATTGGTCAGCTGCAGAAGGCCACCTTACTGGAATCTGCTCGCATAATTCGCCAATACATCACGCAGTCCTAAACGCTGGGGAAGTGTTCGACTAGTGATCTGTGATACAAAATCCAGCATAGTTATCTCATTTGCTGTGTATACTGTCATTTTGTGTAAATAAAATAATAATAATAATGGCAATAACAATAACAACACAATAATAATAATAATAATACAGTCATCACCAGAATCTTTTTAAGATTCAGCAGTTCATTTGAAAACTCACTCCCTAACTTTCTTCTTATCTTGTCTTCCACTGTTTTTATCCACCGAAGCAAATAATTCAATAATTGAATGAGTGGGAGGAATCGTGAAGAAATCCTTATTTATTAGAACTTATTTAGTGCCTAAACAGAGGGATAGAATCAAGTTCACGTGAAGTGTTAGTGCCATTTTATAAGGCCTTGGTAAGGCCACACTTGGAATACTCCATTCAGTTTTGGTCGCCACCATATAAAAAAGATGTGGAGACTCTAGAAAGAGTGCAGAGAAGAGCAACAAAGAGGATTAGAGGACTGGAGGCTGAAACATACAAAGAACGGTTGCTGGAACTGGGTATGTCTAGAATGAAAAGAAGGACTAGGGGAGACATGATAGCAGTCTTCCAATATCTCAGGGGTTGCCCCAAAGAAGAGGGAGTCAAGCTATTCTCCAAAGCACCTGAGGGTAGAACAAGAAGCAATGGGTGGAAACTAATCAAGGAGAGAAGCAACCTAGAACTAAGGAGAAATTTCCTGACAGTTAGAACAATTATCCAGTGGAACAACTTGCCTCCAGAAGTTGTGAATGTTCCAACACTGGAAATTTTTAAGAATATGTTGGATAACCATTTGTCTGAAGTGGTGTAAGTTTTCCTGCCTGGGCAGGGGGTTGGACTAGAAGACCTCCAAGGTCCCTTCCAACTCTGGTTATTCTATCCTATTCTATTTAATCTGTCACACAGCCACCTGTTCTCAAAGACACGACACTCACCTCGATTTAAAACTAGATAGACATAAAAAGCAAAATAAGACACAGAAAAAACATAGAACAGGGGTCTCCAACCTTGGCAACTTTAAGACTTGTGGACTTCAACTCCCAGAGTTCCTCAGCCAACAAAGCAAAGCTGACTGAGGAACTCTGGGAGTTGAAGTCCACACGTCTTAAAAGTTGCCAAGGTTGGAGACCCCTGACATAGAACACAATTGGCAGATAATCGTTTCTTGAGCTGTACAGTTTTACGTTCCTTATTTCTGTTGCTAAGGAAGAGAATGGTTGAGTAAGTTTTGCCCCGTTTTACGACCGTTGTTCGGTGAATCATCGCAGTCGTTAAATTAGTAACACCGTTGTGAAGCGAATTTGGTTCCCCCCCCCCACACCTTGACGTTGCTCGTCAGAAGGTTGCAAAAGAGGATCACGCGACCCCCCCTCCCAGGGCACTGCGACCGTCATAAATATGAGACGGATTGCCAAGGGTCTGAATTTTGATCACATGACCATGGGGATGTTGCAAGGATCATAAGGGTGAAAAATGTGAAAAGTCACATTCTTCAGGGCCATTGAACCTTCAAACAGTTACTGAGGGAGGTTTTGTAAGTCGAGGGCTACCTGTAAAGTCATGATCAAGGACGCCCCCTGGAAGGCAACGGATCAAAGCAAGCGAATCCCATCTAAATCCAAGTCTCCCCCTCTTTATTCCAACCAATGAAAAACCAAAAAAAGAACAATAAATTCAAACAGTCTTACAGTTACGTCTTCAATACCTTGGTAGGGTTTACGTCTGGTTGCCATTCTATCTTTTTAATGGTTGTATTTCTCTTTCTTTCTTTCTTTCTTTCTTTCTTTCTTCCTTCCTTCCTTCCTTCCTTCCTTCCTCTTCCTTCCTTCCCTTTCCTTCCTTTCCCTTCCCTTTATCCCTTTACCTTTCCCTTCCTTTCCCTTCCCTTCTCTTCCCTTTTCTTTCCCTTCCCTTCCTCTTTCTTTCTTTCTTTCTTTCTTCCTTCCCTCCTTCCTCTTCCTTCCTTCCCTTCCTTCCTTCCTTCCTTTATCCCTTTACCTTTCCTTCCTTCCCTTCCTTCTCTTCCTTTCTTTCCTTCCTTCTTTCTTCTTTCTTTCTTTCTTTCTTCCTCCCTCCTTCCTTCCTTCCTTCCTTCCTCTTCCTTCCTTCCCTTCCTTCCTTTCTCTTCCTTTATCCCTTTACCTTTCCTTCCTTCCCTTCCTTCTCTTTCCTTCCTTCCTCTTTCTTTCTTTCTTTCTTTCTTTCTTTCTTTTTTTCTTACTTCTTTCTTTTGCTCTCTCTCTTTTCTTCCTTCCTTCCTTCCTCCTCCTTCCTTCTTTCTTTTCCTCTTTTCTCCCCTTCCTTCCTCCCCTTTCCTCCCCTTTCCTCCCTTCTCTTCCTTTCTTTCTTTCTTCCTTCTTTCTTTTGCTCTCTCTCTTCCTTCCTTCCTTTCAGTCCCTTCCTTCCTCCCCTTTCCTCCCTTCCTTCCCTTTATCCCTTCCTTCCTTCCCTTCCCCATCCATCATTCCTTCTCTTCCTCTCTCCTTCCTTTCTCTCTTTCTCTCTCTCTCTCCTTCTCCTTCCTTCCTTCTTTCTTTTGCTCTCTCTCTTTCCTTCCTTCCTCTTTCCATCCCTTCCTTCCTCCCCTTTCCTCCCCTTCTCTTTCCTTTATCCTCTTCCCTTTCCTTTCCCTTCCCCATACATCAATGGGGCATTCAATCTCTCCCTCCCTCCTTCCTCTCTCTCTCTCTCTCTCTCTCTTTCTCTTTCTCTCTTTCTTTCTTTTTCCTCTTTTTCTCCCCTTCCTTCCTCTTTGGTGCATGGTGCTAAATCTGGGCTCTGTGGTGTTTGCATCGGAGCCCGAAGCCTGCGTGCGCGTGGGCCTCTTCCTGCTTTGACCCTCGTCCTTTTTCTCTTTCTCTCTCTCTCTCTCCTTCTCCTTCCTTCCTTCCTTCTTTCTTTTGCTCTCTCTCTTTCCTTCCTTCCTCTTTCCATCCCTTCCTTCCTCCCCTTTCCTCCCCTTCTCTTTCCTTTATCCTCTTCCCTTTCCTTTCCCTTCCCCATACATCAATGGGGCATTCAATCTCCTTCCTCTCTCTCTCTCTTCTGTCTTTCTTTCTCTCTTTCTCTCTTTCTTTCTTTTTCCTCTTTTTCTCCCCTTCCTTCCTCTTTGGTGCATGGTGCTAAATCTGGGCTCTGTGGTGTTTTGCATCGGAGCCCGAAGCCTGCGTGCGCGTGGGCCTCTTCCTGCTTTGACCCTCGTCCTTTTCTCTTTCCGCAGGCACTTCCTCTTCAAGCCCGGGGGAACGTCTCCACTCTATTGTACCACCTCGCCAGGGTATCCCTTGACCTCCAGCACGGTCTACTCGCCGCCCCCTCGGCCCCTCCCCAGGAGCACCTTTTCCAGGCCAGCCTTTAACCTGAAGAAGCCATACAAGTATTGTACCTGGAAATGCGCAGCTTTCAGTGCTATCCTCATCTCCGTCACGCTGGTGGTGCTGCTGGCATATTTCATAGGTAAGCCGCTACCCTTGACTTCCTACTTGGAGAAGAAGCAAGTTGTAGTAGTCTCGAAAGGCAGAGGGGGTTTGGGGTGGGCAACGCCTCCCTTGGGGGCATGGTTCTTTTCGATCGAAGGGAATAATTGCAATTCAGAGTTGAGCCGCAGGGCCCCGGGTGGTCTCCGAACGAGGTTGTTTTCTTGCAGACGTTCCAGGACCCAACTACACAACGTCATCAGTGTTGGAAGGGAGTGGGGTTTGTGGAAAATGAAGAACAAGAGGGGAAGGAGGAGGACCGTGGGGGTCCTTGGTGCTCTCTGAGCTGGGTTGTTTTCTTGCAGACGTTTCATGACCCAACTAGGTAACATCATCAGTGCTAGAAGGGAGTCTGGATTGCAGAAAAGAGGAGGAAGACAATGGGGGTCCTTGTTGCTTTCTGAGCTTGGTGGTTTTCTTGCAGACGTTTCATTACCCAGCTAGGTAACATCATCAGTGTATCATCAACGTCTGCAAGAAAACCACCAAGCTCAGAGAGCACACCAAGGAGCCCGGGGAGTGGTGGTCATTCTGAGTATAGATAGTCCTCAACTTAACAACCATAACCGCGACTGACGCAGCTTTTATTATATTGATTGACTGATTAAAATTCTACGCAGCCCATCTCTCTTTCCAAAGCGACTCCGTTAAAGGAGCAGCGTCCCATTTTACAACCTCTCCTGCTACGGTTGTTAG
Source organism: Ahaetulla prasina (assembly GCF_028640845.1). Taxonomy (NCBI): domain Eukaryota; kingdom Metazoa; phylum Chordata; class Lepidosauria; order Squamata; family Colubridae; genus Ahaetulla; species Ahaetulla prasina. Next base: position 6,504,171 of record NC_080543.1, on the reverse strand, counting down.
CAAAAGCAATAGCTCTCAGACTTACCTACCGCTTCATAGTGCTTTTACAGCCCTCTCCGGTTGTAAGTTGAGGACTAACCGATAACCCTAACGGGAATGTAGTCCTATGCAGGGGTGGGATTCAGAAATTTTAGCAACCGGTCCTCTGCCTGGTTTCTGGGTGGCCGAGGCCTACACCACGGAGGCGTGTGGTGGCGTTTTCACCCTCCCCAAACTCCGGAGGCTTTCCTCGAGCCTCAGAGAGGGCAAAAACGGGCTCCCCCGGGCTCTGGAGGCCCTCCAGAGGCCAGAAACTGAGTCATTTCCGGACTTCCAAAACTTCCGGTAGGCCCGTTTTTCACCCTCCCAGAGCTTCCTCAGGGGCGGGGGGAGGGGGGGGCACTGCACTTACCTGGCATCCAAAATGGGCTCCATGGAAACTCCTGGGAGAGGAGGGGCGGGGTGGGGTGGGCGAGGTCAGCCAGACCTTGCAACAACCAGTTTGACAAACCAGATTTTAAATTAACATCCGGTTCGTTTCGAACCGGCTGAATCTTACCTCTGGTTCTATGTCTGCTAAGAAAGAGGTTTCATTCCTTCTGGATCTCAGACAAATAGGATGACCTTCCAGGTGGCATTTGGAAACTCCAGAGCCATTTCTCCAAGGTTTTCTTCATCGTGATGTGATAACCCTGCTCTCCTGACACCTTAACGGTTTGCGATGTGCTGATGGATAGGTAGTGTGACTTTTGAACGGGAAACAGAGCGCGCTCTCCAAAGCAGGGGTGTTGTGACCCAGGTTCCTGGACCCGGACTCCTGGACTCGGATGATTCAGAAAGTGAGGGAGAAGACCTGGCCAGCCCTGCTTCTCTTGAGCCCTTTCCCTCCCTGGCACCCACTCAAAGGGAGGGGGAGGGGCCGGCACAGCCTGATTCCATGGAGCCTCCTTCTGATTTGGCAACGCCCCAAGAACAGTTTTGGAGCGATGCAAGGTCACGGAGGCGTAATCGCCGCGCAGCAGCGGAAGAGTTGGGACAAAGCCAAGTCATAATTGTCATGCAGTGACATCTGCAGAGACTATAAATAGGAGGCGGGACTTCCTGGTTTTTTGTCTTGGACAAAGTAATGAGTTGGCGCGAGCTAATGAATTGGCGCGAGCTAACTATTTCAATGGAGGGAAGAATATATTCGTGAGTAATTCTGGCCTTATCTATAATTTCCTCGTTATCTCCAGAAACTTGGCAGGCCCGTGGGTAGACGTGGCCAGGACATGTATCTATGTAAATAAAAGGAAAAAAGGAAGGCCTCTGACGGACTCTTTGCTGGGAGTATTGGGGGAAGGGAAACAGAACATTTTGTCCAAGACCTGACTAAAACATCTTCCACCAAAGATGGATCAGCAGCAGGTACAGCAGCAGTTAGAGCAGCTACAAGCAGCTAATCAACAGCTCCAGCAGCAAGTGGCTCACTTGGCAGGCCAACTTGCTGCCAGGAATGTGCCTGCAGCCCCCCCCCATCCTCCCACTCCTCCTCCTCGTCGCAAGTGCCCGATAACCGTGCCGGATAAGTTTTCTGGGCAGCCTGAGATGTTCCCGACCTTCTTGGGACAGTGCCAGCTCTACATGGCTATGAGGCCAGAGGATTTCCCAGACGACCGGGCTAAGGTGGCCTTCGTGATTAACCTTCTTTCCGGCTCGGCTGCTCGATGGGCCACGCCCCTCTTGCTCCAGGACAGCCCCCTGCTGGCGGACCAACAGCGTTTTTGGCAGCACCTGCGCACCATGTATGAGGACCCCGTTCGAATGCTGACGGCAACCAGGCGCCTTAAGGAACTCAGTCAAGGGAAACGCCCCCTGCAGGAGTACATCGCCGAATTTCGTCTTTTGTGCCAGGACTCTGACTGGAATGATGCAGCGCTGGTGGACGTTGCCCAGGAGGGACTCTCAGAGGAATTGCAAGACGAGCTGGCCCGCGTGGAGGCGCCCGCGGACCCTCGACAACTTGGTGCCTTTGTCTCCGCCTCGATGCCCGTCTGCAACGGCGACCGTCCCGTCGCACCCCGGGACCCGCCGTCGACATCTGCCCCCACTTCCTGCACCACCAGCACCCAGGGTCGCCCACGCTTTGTAACCGCTGCGGAAGAGCCCATGGAGTTGGGAGCGCCAGACCTCGCCTGACAGCCCAGGAGCGGAACCGAGGCGCCAAGGGGATTGTGCCTGTACTGTGGGGAGCCCGCCACTTCGCGCTTCTTGCCCCAGAAAGCGGCGGCACGACGCCGTCCCCGAATCACAGCGTGACCAATCGAACGGAGCAGGCCCGACCTGGGAAACCCTAGGTCGGGCACGTACTAAGCCCCACTGGACGCTATGGAAGTAGACTCTGGGCCCCTCGGCATCTGATTCTGGACACACGGATATGGTTGGGGAACCAGTCGGACGGGCTCCAGGCGCATGCGCTGGTGGACTCAGGGCCACAACAAACTTTATGGACCAGGCCTTTGTGACCCAGTTTGCGGTCCCGTGGTTCCGTGGACCCTCCGATGCGGGTAGAGACAATTGATGGGCGAGAACTGGTGTCCGGCCCCATTAAATTTGCCACCCAGCCTTTGCGCCTGGCTATTGGGGACCATGAGGAGGCGATCCAGTTTTATGTCACGGCGGACCTTCATTTTCCTTGGTCCTTGGGTTGGCCTGGCTTCGACCCACGATCCTCAGGTGGCCTGGTCGCGAACGCCATCTCTTTCCCGAGTCTGCAGTGCGTCGATCACATCCGCCACACCTGTGCCGGCCAGAACGCCCCACCGCTGCCATCACCTTGCCTCCTGAGCTGACGGACTTCGCCGACGTGTTCAGCGAGAAGGAGGCGGACCGACTACCCCGCATCGGCCCCACGATTGCCCGTGGACCTTCTGCCCAACGCACCACTGCCTGTGGGACGCCTGTATTCCATGTCGGAGCCCGAGTTGGCCGCCTCAGGGACTTCCTGGACAAAAACCTGGCCCGAGGGTTCATCCGGCCTTCAAAGTCCCTCTCGGCCCCGGTCCTCTTCGTGAAGAAGAAGACAGGGACTTGCGCCTATGCTGTGATTACCGCCGGCTAAACGCCATTACGGTGCGGAATCGCTACCCCTGCCGCTCATCCCGGAGCTACTGGAGAGGTTGCGGAGGCCACGATCTTCACCAAGCTCGATCTCCGGGGCCTACAACCTGGTGCGGATGCGAGAAGGAGACGAATGGAAGACGGCATTCGCACCGACACGGACACTACGAATACACTGTCATGCCATTTGGGTTGACCAACGCTCCCGCCGTTTTCAGCACTTCATGAACGACGTGTTCCGAGACATGTTGGATCGGTTCGTGGTTATCTACCTGACGACATCCTGATTTACTCCCGGTCCAGGGAAAGCCACCTTCGACACGTCGGTCTGGTTCTGCAACGCTTGCGGGAGCAACAACTCAATGCGAAGCTGGAGAAATGCGTCTTCTTCCGGACTTCCATAGAATTCCTCAGGCATATCATCTCGCCCGAGGGCATAGCCATGGACCCATGTAAAGTAGAAGCTTTGTGTAGCTGGGAAGCCCCTCGTCGGGTGAAGGATGTTCAGAGCCTGCTGGGCTTCGCCAACTACTACCGAACCTTCATCCCGGGCTTTGCCACACTGACAGCTCCACTTACCCAGCTCCTCAGGAAGAAGGTTGCATTCCGGTGGGGTCCCCCGCAGCAAGAAGCATTCACAGCCCTCAAGAAAGCCTTCGTCACGGAACCCGTCCTGAGGCATCCCGACCCGCTCTGGCCTTTTGTGGTGGAAAGGGACGCGTCCAATGTGGCTCTGGGAGCGGTGCTGCTACAGGCTCCGGCGAATGGTGGCACACTTTTCCCGCGCTTACTACTCCCGGAAACTCAATCCTTCCGGCGCAACTACACTATCTGGGAAAAAGAGTTGCTGGCTATCAAGGCTGCATTCGAGGCTTGGCGACATCATCTGGAGGGCCCGACATCAGGTGGAGGTCGAGCGGACCATCGGAATCTCGAGCACCTCACCACAGCTCGGAAGTTGAACCAGCGGCAGATCCGGTGGTCGTTATTCTTTGCCCGGTTCAACTTCCGCGTGACCTACATTCCCAACGGTCACAACCGGAGGGCGGGTGCCCTGTCCCGCAAGCCGGAGTACCTCTGCGCCAAGGACCCCTTCCTCCACGGACAGTGCTGCGGCAGAAGCCTTGGCCGCAGCACGGAGCCAGTGGACTTGCGGGCCCAGGTGCGAGGCGCAGCGCCAGGACGCCTGGTCGCAGCAAAGGAGAGCGGAGGTGGGCCCCACGCCTCCTTGGACCTTGGAGGAGGACTTACTCAAGTTTCGGGCGATTATATGTGCCCACAGGACCACTCCGAGCCCTCGTCATGACCCAGTGCCACGACAACCCTGCAGCAGGACATTTTGGGTTCTTCAAGACCTCCACCTGGTGACACGGACCTTTTGGTGGCCCGAGTGCGGCATGATATACATGCCTACGTGACATCCTGCGTACCGTGCCGGCAAGCCAAGACCGCCACGGGGGCCCCTCCCGGGCTCCTCCAACCCTTGCCGACACCCGACAGACCCTGGGGGGCGATCTCTATGGACTTCCTGACAGACCTGCCGCCGTCCTCTGGGTTCACCACGGTGCTGGTGGTGGTGGACATGCTCACCAAGATGGCACACTTCATCCCATGCCGCTGGACTGCCCACAGCCGCAAAACGCCCGTCTCTTTCTGCAGCACATCTTCCGCCTCCATGGTCTACCGGACAGGGTGGTTTCGGACCGCGGAGTTCAGTTCACAGCCCGCTTCTGGAAGAGCCTGATGGCCGCGTTGGAGGTGCAGGTATGTCTATCGTCATCGCACCATCCGGAGACCGACGGGGGTACAGAGAAGGTCATCGGTATACTGGAACAGTATCTCCGTTGCTTCATCAACCAGCAACAGGACAACTGGGCCGACTACCTGTCCCTGGCGGAGTTTGCTTTTAACAACTCTCAGCACACCTCTACTCAGATGACCCGTTCTTTGCCAATGTGGGTACCATCCGGCTCTTCCTCTGGCACCACCGACTCTCCTGTTCCCGAACGCAGACCTTCCTGACGGAATTGCATGCGGACCAACAGTTGGTACGCCAGCAGCTGAATCGGGCAAAGGAGGATTACAAACGGTCCGCCGACCGCTCCCGACGGGCAACGCCCCCGCTGGCAGTTGGAGACCGGGTGTGGCTCTCCACCAAACACCTCCCGTCCGACCGCCCGGTAAAGAAGTTGGACCACCGATTCATCGCCCGTTCCTGTCGAGGCAGTCATCAACCCGGTAGCCTACCGACTGACCCTGCCACGATCCATGCGGATCCACCCCGTTTTTCACCGGTCCCTTCTGGTTCCTGAGGCCACACCGAGTCCCCTTCGGTGCCCAACAGCACCCGCCACTGTCGCCGAGGACGGATCGGAGGGATACGAAGTCCACAGCGCACGGGGCCCCCCCTGGCTGAAGGGTCGCTTTCCAATATTTGATCGCGTGGAAGGGATACGGGACTGATTTCTCCTGGGTAGATGCCTCCGACGTTCATGCCCCTGACCTGGTGCAGGCCTTCCATGAGCAGAACCCAGCTCGACCGCATCCCGATCGTCAGCCCCGGGGGAAGGGCCCTGCGGTGAGGGATAGTGTTGTGACCCAGGTTCCTGGACCTGGACTCCTGGACTCGGATGATTCAGAAAGTGAGGGAGAAGACCTGGCCAGCCCTGCTTCTCTTGAGCCCTTTCCCTCCTGGCACCCACTCAAAGGGAGGGGAGGCCGCACAGCCTGATTCCATGGAGCCTCCTTCTGATTTGGCAACGCCCCAAGAACAGTTTTGGAGCGATGCAAGGTCACGTAGACGTAATCGCCGTGCGCAGCAGCGGAAGAGTTGGGACAAAGCCAAGTCATAATTGTCATGCAGTGACATCTGCAGAGACTATAAATAGGAGGCGGGACTTCCTGGTTTTTTGTCTTGGACAAAGTAATGAGTTGGCGCGAGCTAATGAATTGGCGCGAGCTAACTATTTCAATGGAGGGAAGAATATATTCGTGAGTAATTCTGGCCTTATCTATAATTTCCTCGTTATCTCCAGAAACTTGGCAGGCCCGTGGGTAGACGTGGCCAGGACATGTATCTATGTAAATAAAAGGGGAAAAAAAGGAAGGCCTCTGACGGACTCTTTGCTGGGAGTATTGGGGGAAGGGAAACAGAACAAGGGGTCTCCAACCTTGGCAACTTTAAGCCTGGCGGACTTCAACTCCCAGAATTCCCCAGCGCGGTGGCTCAGGGGCTAGGACGTTGAGCTTGTCGATCGAAAGGTCGGCAGCTCGGCGGTTCGAATCCCTAGTGCTGCCATGTAACGGGATGAGCTCCCGTTACTTGTCTCTGCTTCTGCCAACCTAGCAGTTTCGAAAGCACGTAAAAATACAAAGAGAAAAAACAGGGACCACTTTTGGTGGGAAGGTGACAGCGTTCCATGCGCCTTTGGCATTGAGTCATACCCGCCACATGACCACGGAGACGTCTTCGGACAGCGCTGGCTCTTCGGCTTTGAAACGGAGATGAGCACCGCCCCCTAGAGTCGGCAACGACTAGCACGTATGTGCGAGGGGAACCTTTACCTTTTACCTTTAGTCAAAGTTGCCAAGGTTGGAGACCCCAGCCCCAAAGGAAAATAAAGCCAGGATGGAAAAAAATAAATAAACGTGATTTAATTTCCGTTAATGAAAAGCCATCGTTAGGATTGCTTTCCTTGTATTTAATCCCGTCCCCCTCCTTAACGGTCCTAAAAATTTTAAGATTTCATAGCAGCAAGGGAAGGGCACATTCAAGGCCATGTGTAGCTCAGTGGGCTTGGGTGAGTATCCTTGTTGTAAGTCGGGATTTGCAAACGGAAAGCCAATCCTGCAGATAACATTTTTATCTCTATCCCAAAGGTGCTTTTTTTAATTTTCCAAGAGGCAAGTGGACTTTCTTATTTTTCTTTGAAAATGTTTCACTTCTCTTCCGGGAAGCTTCTTCAGCTCTGACTGAAGATGTTGGGGAATGGAAGGATTGATACTCCTCGCAGACAGCTGGTCATTTGCGTCCTTTTTAGAGAGTCTTTGAGGCTACCTGGAGCTTTATCTGTGTCCTCAGGGGTCTTCTGAGTGGTGCAGATGAGTGTGGAGTGTTCTTGGCTGCAGGAAGTTTTTCTGTCCTGTGTTATTTCACTGTTGAGGTGACCCTACTATTTAGGAGACCCTGAGGACACAGACAAACCTCCAAGTGGCCTCAACGACCCTTCAAAAGGATGCAAATGACCAGCTGCCTGTGTATCAATCCTTCCCTTCCCCACCATCCAGTCAGAGCTGAAGAAGCTCCTTGGATGAGAAGCGAAACCTCTTCAAAGAAAAACAAGGAAGTCCAGTTTCCTCTTATAAAAAATGCACCTTTGGGACAACCATGATTGAGAATCTCCATGGATGTTTTTATCTCCAGCAAAATCTGCTGCTTCCTTCTGTTTCTTTGCACCAAACTTGGCATAGACTTGGTTACTTTTTGGCTTCCCCTTAGAAGTGTCCCCGATTGTACCTCCGACTTGTTCTTTCAAAGCGGTTCCTCTCTCGATGTATCTCACCACGTTTATTTGTTGATTATCTAATCTATGTCCAGATAAGTCCCTGTGCAGCGTTACTACAGCGTGTATGGTACCTTTTTGCATTGGTGGCAAAAAGTAAAGGCGCATTGTTCCCCCATAAAAGAAGAAAACTTCCTGTAATGCTGATATTGTCCTGTCTTGTCAGGGTTCCCATGGATGCTCTAATTAAATCATGAGCCTCGAGCCAAGCTTCAAAAGAAATCCAGTTATTTATTAGGAGCTTCATGTCGGGCACATTCCAAGTGAAGCCAACTCTGACCCCATGTAATTTATGACCTAATCTTGACCCCGTTTCCCCCTTCCCCCCCCCCAGGGTGTATCATCAGTCACATTCACCAATGGAGCAATTTCGTGGATTGTAGAGATCACTCCCCTCTCGCCGCTGTGGGTAACCCAGGGAGACACCCTTGAGAGAGAGATGTTTGGAATGTGCTTTTTTTTTTTTTTTTTGGCTGCCGTGCTGCTTCGCCGTTTCCCCATCCTCCTTGCCGATGGCAACTCAAGAGCGGACCAAAGATGCTTTGCGAGTTGACACTGTCCTTGGAAGTCAAAATATCATCATTTCAAGTTATGGATGCAGGTTGAGCCTGTAGGATTTCTGAGCCCAATTGAGCCCAGGATTTCTATTGCTAAGCGAGACCATTGTTAAGTGAACTTTGCTCCCATTTCACAGCCTTCCTTGCCACTTTTGTTCAGCGAATCATTCCAGTTGTTAAGTTAGTCACAGGGCTTTTAAATGGATTTGACTTCCCCATTGACTTTGTTGTAACTAACCAATTTATCAAGTCGGGCTCATGTTTATGCAGGTAGTCCTCGATTTACGACCACAATTAAAACCCCAAATCTCTGTTGTTAATGGAGACATTATTGTGTCTCGTCCGATCTCACCGCAGCCGGGGTCTTCTTATCTGCTTCTGAACACGGAGGAATGTCCTAGTATGCCTCCCGGCCCCAGCCCTGGCTCCATGCCCAGACAGGCTGAAGAGGAGGAAGTATCTCCAGCCCCCAGCTCTGGCTCCATGCCCAGGCAAACGGAGCAACTAGACCCCTCCCCCTCCTCCACAGCATGTGAGCCTGAGGGAGGTCAATTGCCAACAGCTGCAGACTGGAGTGACCCTCGCGTCAGAAGACTTGATAGACGGAGGCAACAGAAGGAAGGGAGGGGCAGGCCTGGATAAGTGCTGAGTCATAGAGCCACACCCCATGGCCTATATAAAGGACCTGCTTTCTGGCATTCTCTGAGTCAGGCAAAAGTCGAACTTATCTTGCTGAAGTCACTTTCTGGTCTCCTGCCTGCCTTGAGAACTTTGCTAGGACTTTGGCAGAGCTGCAGAGGCACGCCTGATTCGGATTTCCCTGACCCGGCCGTCAGCGGAGGAGTGGGACATGACAGACATTTGCTAAGTGAATTTTGCCCCATATTACAACTGTTCTTGATCCAGTTGTTAAGTGAATCACTGCAGTTGATAAGTCAGTAACTGGTTGTTAAGGGATTCGGGATTCTCCGTTGAGTTTGGTTGTCAGAAGGTCACAAAAGGGGATCACGTGTGCCTCAGGACACTGCGACTGTCATAAATATGAGTCAGTTGCCAAGTGTCCAGATTTTGATTATGCGACCGTGGGGATGCTGCAGCGGTCGTAAGTGTGAAAAATGGTCGTAAGTCCCTTTTTTCAGTGCTGTTGTCACTTTGAATGGTCACTAAATGAACTATTGTAAGTCCTCAATTTACTACCAGATGTTTAGGGAGCATTTTAAGATTTGAAACTTAAACTGGGGATATCTATGGCCTGGTTCCGAAGTTCTGACGGCCCCTCTGCCACAGTCATATGGCTGCAATTTGGGCCCCTGGCAATCAGTCATGTTTACAGCCGTTTGTAGTATCCTAGGGTGACGGGACCTGTTTTACAACCATTTTGCCAACAACCATAAAGTTACTTCCAGTTTTATGCCAAACTGCAGCATAACGAATAATGGGTTAATGACCCCTACAAAAAAGGTCACAAAATTGGTTTGGTTGTGTGACAGTGTTGTGACCCGCTGGTGGCCAGCAGAGCTGGCAGCAGAGTCGGACAGTGAGGAGGTTGGGGAGGAACTTGGGCCAGTCCTGGGGGCTGGGGAAAACTCAAACAAGGGCTCTGCATTGGAAGCAGAGAAGGAGGCAAGGCCATCTGATAGTTATTTGCAGCCTCCGAAGTCTGACAGCAGCGAGGCAGAAGAACAGTGGGAGGCTGTTCCCAGTGTGCGCATGCGCAGAGCTGCCAGGAGACAGGAACAATTAAGGAAATAGGGTCGACTTGGGGGTAAGGCTTGGAGATGATTGGCCCCTCCCACAAGACATAAAAGAGAAGCGAACAGGATGTGAGCTTTTGCAGGAAGCAATTAGATCATCTGTCCGATTCAAGATTTGAAACTTCTGTTTGTGACTCTGTGCCAAGTTTGGCCTTGCCCTGTGTCTGGAAATTAGCTCTCTGGCAGCGTTCCACGTGAGATAGGTGGCTGTTGATAACCTTCCGCTGAAAGACTGTTTATCAAGCCTCACGGGACTGCAAATGAAAGTAATTTACGGCCGTATAAATAAAAGAGGTTTTGCGGGACTAAGATTGTGCTTTATACTTTCTAAGAAAGCCTAGGTCAGAACAGGCAGTCAATTTACAATTGTCATGACTAATGTCAGTTGGGTGGGCTCCATCACAGTCGTATGTCGAGGACTACCAGTAATAGAGTGGCTCAAAATATGGAGCATTTAAGGAATGGAAGCCGAGTGCGTTGGTTATTCCACTAATTAAAATGGATTCTAAATTCAAATATATTTAACAGTTGGGCGGCTGTCTTCTATTTCGCATTAGACCTCAATAAGCCGACACAAACTCAACTATCCCGGGTTTTTTTTTCCTCAACGACAGCCATGAATTATAATTACAAATTTCCCAAAGAATTAGTTAAAATCAAAATTAATTGTTTCCGTTCAACATAAACATATTTAATGAGAAGACTCTGCTATCGGGCTAACCCTTCTAATCAGTAGGTAGTGGGGGGCGAAAAATGCAGATAGTTAATTAGATTTAATGAAAAACTGTGTGTAATTTTAAGTATAATCAATTATTTATTAATGTAACGAGCCGGGCTCTGGCTGGGCTTACTAATTAACTCATTTAAAAATTATGAATAACCTTTTCATTGGTAATTATTTTCTACATCTTGTCAAGCTGCAGATAAAAATTGCATTATCTTAAAAAAAAAAGAAAAAAAGAAAAACCAGAGCCGAAGCCAATTCCTTTCTACCACACACAAAAAATGGCTGAATGGGAGATTTCTGGGCCCGTGATTTTCGCCGTTTCTTGGGCCACCGGTGTGTGTGTGTGTGTGTGTGGTGGGGATGGTTGTGTTACCTTGCTGGAACTTGTGTAGACATTTTGCAAATGTAAACACGGTGAAAGCAACAGCTGGAAACGATATACTAATGTCACTCATGCAAGCCTAAATGTCGAAACTGGTACTTGAGTGAGGTTTTCATCATGACCCAAAAACACAGCTAGACAACACCGTGAGTATCTTTCCGCGGAATTAAAAGTCGTAGAACAAGCGAATAAAACCAGATTAGGTTTTTTTTCCAGCTGTAGACACCAAGACGGAAAACTATGGCTTACTTTTAAATCCAAGAGTATTATAGAAGCAATTTGCTCTTAATCTAGTGCTCCGTTGTCACAATAACAGCTCAACATCACACAAAAGAAACTGTGTCTCTATCGTTTTTGAATGAACAAACTCACCAAGTAATAATCTACCTGTTGTGTCTGCGGCCTCCGAGCCGGGCCTCCTGCCAGAAAGTGACTTGGAAAGTGAGGGGGAAGGGCCGCCAGGACTTACCTCAGGAGTACCGGCTTTCCTGGCTCACTTCCAGGAGCCAGAGGCAGGCCAGGTGGAGGAGATAACGAGGCCTCCGTCCCCTGACTCTTCCCCCCCCAGGCCACGCCTTCAGACCCAGCTGATGGCAATCAGGCCTGGCTGGACCCTAGGTTTCGTAGGCAGGAGAGGTGGGAACAACAAAAGCAGGGGTGGGGCAGGCCTAGGAAGTGCTGAGTCCTGGAACCACACCCCACAGGATATAAAGGCAGCAAGAGCTGCTGTGCCTCTTCATAGCAGGCAAATCAACTACTTAACTAAGAGCTGAAGTACTGTTTGTTCCTGGATGACTCATCGGCATCAAGGGAGATAACAGAGTCACTTGGCAGATGCTCGGTAGTTTGCTGCCAGAGCTGATAGTGCCGGCTAATTAAGCCATCGCTCGGACGGAGGCGAGGGGGGACAGAACACTACCACACACAAAAAATTAAAAATAAGACATTCTGCATAACAGGTGGAGCCCGACTTACGGCCACAATTGAGCCCAGCAGGTATGTTGCTAGGTGTGAAATTGGTGAGGTGAGTTTCACCCTGTTTTACGACTTTTCTTGCTGCATTTGTTAAGGGAATCGCTGCCATTGTTAAGTGAATTTGTCTTCCCCATTGACTGTGCCTGTCAGAAGGTCGCAAAAGGGGATCACGTGACCCCTGGACGCCTCAACCGTCATAAATATGAGGCAGTTGTCAAACATTTCATTGTAAATCACCTGATCGTGGGGGGTGCTGCAATGGTCGTAAGTGTGAAAAATGGTCATAAGTCATATTTTTTCAGTGGAATTGTAAATTTGAAAGGTCGCTAAATGAACGGTTGTAAGTCAGGTAAAAAGTCACTAAATCATCAACATCATCATATTTTAATGACCCCATAATCCCTTGTGGGGTGGAGTCTGGGCAGCTGAATGGAGCTAGCAGGGTGTTTAATGGCCGGATGCCCTCCCTGTCGCCAATGCGGAGTTATATTCAGCAGAGATATGCCCAGTGTGCCCAGAGAGAGAAATATTTGCCTCTACCTAGGATCGAGAGGGACGTGGTGGCTCACTGGCTAAGACGCTGAGCTTGTTGATCGAAAGGTCGGCAGTTCAGCAGTTCGAATCCCTCGTGCCGCCTAATGGGGTGAGCTCCCGTTCCTTGTCCCAGCTTCTGCCAACCTTGCAGTTCGAAAGCAGGTAAAAAATGCAAGTAGAAAAAGAGGGACCACCATTGGTGGGAAGATAACAGCGTTCCGTGCGCCTTTGGCGTTGAGTCATGCCGGCCACATGACCACGGAGACGTCTTCGGACAGCGCTGGCTCTTCGGCTTTGAAACAGAGGTGAGCACTGCCCCCTAGGGTCGGGAATGACTAGCAGATATGTGCGAGGGTAACCTTTACCTTTACTTACCTAGGATCGAACTCACAGTCTCCTGATTGTGAGGCGGAGCTCCATCTCTAGGCCATGAAAAGTCACTAAATGAGCTTTTGTAATTCGAGGGCTACCTGCGCTATGTTGAAACGCAGTCGGCACCTATACAACTCCAGCTAAAAAGTGGCAGTGAAAAAGTGACTCAGACTAACACAGTAACCCTGATCGCGTGAAGATTGTGTGAAGTCAAAAAGACTTCTCCCGAATCACGTGTAAAGTGTGCAGGTCCCTTCCAACTCCGTTATTCGTGTTATTGCTAATTTCCGTCGGCAACCTTCGCGAGAAGTCAGGTTAAATTGTGGTTAAATCCAAGCACTGCTATCTATTATTTCTCTCCTGCCAGTTTATATTCTCACCCTGATTTTATGCTGCTAATTTTAATCGAGTTTAATTGGGTCGAGTGAGCAAAATATATTTCACGCTGACGGGTTAAATTAAGGCGCTTGGATGTTTCTAGATTCATGACGTTAAATTCTCTATAAACAACATTAGCTTTCTGAAATAACTCAACTCGCTTAGGTTGGGAGAAAACATACTATGAATATCTCAGGAAATTACCGAATTGAAAGAAATACAACTTCTTTTTAATAAGACCCCGTGATCTGCGTAGATATTTTGAGCCCAGTTCCGCACCCCTGGAGCGCCGCCAGATTCAGACAGAGTCGCGCAAAATAAATTGTAGATCAACATGCTATTATTTTTAATCACTTTTGATTTGGATTTTGTTTTAATCCGATGTGTATAATGCCTTCGTGGTTTTGAACTCGCCCAGTTTTTTATTTATTTATTTATTTATTGAATTTTTATACCGCCCTTCTCCCGAAGGACTCAGGGCGGTGTACAGCCGGAGATAAAATACAAAGTATATACAATTAAAAACAAATTAAGACATAGCAAAATTACAAAATGGCTAATGATTAAAATTAAATTTAAAATATTTAAAAATATTAATAAAACCCCAATTTAAAATCAAATTATTGTTATTTTTTTTAACGAAGAGAGAAAAGAAGAAACGGGATCTATATTGCAGGATCCAATCTGGGTTGGTTATTGGGACCAGAGGTTTAATATTTCGAGTTTTCGGACTCCTGCTGGAGCCCAGTGGTGAAATCCAATTTTTTTTTACTACCGGTTCTGTGGGCGTGGCTTGGTGGGTGTGGTGTGGCTTGCTGGGTGGGCGTGGCAGGGGAAGGATACTGCAAAATCCCCATTCCCACCCCGCTCCAGGGGAAGGATACTGCAGAACCTCCATTCCCACCCCACTCTGGGACCAGCCAGAGGTGGCATTTGCTGATTCTCTGAACTACTCAAAATTTCCACTACCGGTTCTCCAGAACCTGTCAGAACCTGCTGGATTTCATGCCTTTATATGTCTAAAGGGAATGCAATCCGTGTGAAGTGTGAATCTAGTGTGGTCGAGTTCTAACCAGGACCTGTCCCCAAAGGATGAGGTGATAGACAGTTTAGATAGATAGATCTATCTAATCCATCATCTAGATAGACAATCAGACAGACAGACAGACAGACAGACAGACAGATAGATAGATAGATAGATAGATGTTTATGAAAGATAGACAGAGATAGATAGATAGATAGATAGATAGATAGATAGATAGATAGATAGATAGATAGATGTTTATGAAAGATAGACAGACAGAGATAGATAGATAGATAGATAGATAGATAGATAGATAGATAGATAGATAGATAGAATAGAATAGAATAGAATAGAATAGAATAGAATAGAATAGAATAGAATAGAATAGAATAGAATAGAATTTTTTATTGGCCAAATGTGATTGGACACACAAGGAATTTGTCTTGGTGCATATGCTCCCGGTGTACATAAAAGAAAAGATACGTTCATCAAGGTACAACATTTACAACACAATTGATGGTCAGTATATCAATATAAATCATAAGGATTGCCAGCAACAAGTTATAGTCATACAGTCATAAGTGGAAAGAGATTGGTGCTGGGAACTATGAAACGATTAATAGTAGTGCAGATTCAGTAAATAGTCTGACAGTGTTGAGGGAATTATTTGTTTAGCAGAGTGATGGCCTTCGGGGAAAAACTGTTCTTGTGTCTAGTTGTTCTGGTGTGCAGTGCTCTATAGCGTCGTTTTGAGGGTAGGAGTTGAAACAGTTTATGTCCAGGATGCGAGTGATCTGCAAATATTTTCACGGCCCTCTTCTTGATTCGTGCAGTATACAGGTCCTCAATGGAAGGCAAGTTGGTAGCAATTATTTTTTCTGCAGTTCTAATTATCCTCTGAAGTCTGTGTTTTTCTTGTTGGGTTGCAGAACCGAACCAGACAGTTATAGAGATGCAAATGACAGACTCAATAATTCCTCTGTAGAATTGGATCAGCAGCTCCTTGGGCAGTTTGAGCTTACTGAGTTGGCGCAGAAAGAACATTCTTTGTTGTCCTTTTTTAATGATGTTTTTGATGTTAGCTGTCCATTTGAGATCTTGCGATATGATAGAACCCAGAAATTTGAAGGTTTCTACTGTTGATACTGTGTTGTCAGATAGATAGATAGATAGATAGATAGATAGATAGATAGATAGATAGATAGATAGATAGATAGATAGATAGATAGATAGATAGATAGATGTTTATGAAAGATAGACAGAGATAGATAGATAGATAGATAGATAGATAGATAGATAGATAGATAGATAGATAGATAGATGTTTATGAAAGATAGACAGAGATAGATAGATAGATAGATAGATAGATAGATAGATAGATAGATAGATAGATAGATAGATAGATAGATAGATAGATAGATAGATAAATAACCGGTCAGAACCTGCTGGATTTCACCCCTGCTGGAGCCCATCCTCAAGGAACTTCTCTCTATCAGAATGTGTGCTTTGGGCTATTCTGTGCGTGGTATTTATATGGTGCTTGGTTAGTTGATTGATGGCTGTCTATTAAGTCATTGGTTGTTGTTTCCTTGCGCTGCCAAGCCCTCGCCTCCTAAGGACTGAATAAGCTAGTGGCAAATCAGCAGTCCTGTTGACTGACAAGCAGCCTGTTTCCCAGACTTCAAACGTTTCCCTGGCTGTTTTTGTACCTGCCCATCCAACAATCTTAGTAGCTGCGAAATTGAACGTATGTCCTTGTTCATTCCAGTGTGATCTGTATTCCTACCCTACTCTGTATCCTGTTTTATCAGTTGATTGAATTTATCAGACCAACAAACTCCACTGCAGCTGTAAGAAAAGTACGGAGTTAAAACAATGTAAATGTGTTTGTTTGTCCCGGGGTCATACGATCCCCTTTTGTGACCTTTTGTGAAGCCAGATTCACTTAACAACCATGTTACTAATTTAACAATTACGGTGATTCACTTAACGGGAGGCAAGAAAGATGGTAAAACGGGGCAAAACTCACTTTACAGCTGTCTCGCTTAGCAACAGAAATTTTGGGCTCAATTGTGGTCGTAAGTCGAAGGACTACCTATAATGGGTGCTCTGCTAAAAGTTCTTTCTTTCTTTCTTTTTTCTTCCTTCCTTCCTTTTTTCTCTCTCCCTCTTTCTTTTTTTCTTTCTTCTTTCCTTCCTTCCTTCCTTCCTTCTTTCTTTCTTTCTTTCTTTTTTCTTCCTTCCTTCTTTTTCTTTCTCTCTTCCTTCATCCTTCTTTCTCTTTCTTTCTTTTTCTTCCTTCCTTCTTCTTTCTCTTCTTCCTTCCTTCCTTCCTTCTTTCTTCTTTCTCTCTCTCTTTCTTTTCTTTCTTCCTTCCTTCTTTCTTCCTTCTTTCTTTCTTTCTTTCTTTCTTTCTTTCTTCTTCTTCTTTCTTTTCTTCCTTCCTTCTTCCTTCCTTCCTTCCTTCTTTCGTTCATTCTTTCTCTTTCTTTCTCTTTCTTTCTCTTCCTTCTTTCTTCTTCCTTCTTTCTTTCTTTCTTTCTTTCTTTTTTCTTCCTTCCTTCTTTTTCTTTCTCTCTTCCTTCCTTCCTTCTTTCTCTTTCTTTCTTTTTCTTCCTTCCTTCTTTTTCTCTCCTTCTTCCTTCCTTCCTTCCTTCCTTCTTTCTTTCCTTCTTTCTCTCTCTCTCTCTCTTTCTTTCTCCTTCTTCATTTTTCTCTCTGTGTGTGTCTTTCCCTCCTTTCTGTCCATCATTTATTCATTCATCCATGCCAGTTTTCTTTCCTGAATATATATATCTGAAATTAAAAAAAAAAAAACCCCGATGCCCACTCAAGACAAATGCAATTAAAAGAAGGGAGAGAACGTTGCTTTCCCTTAGTAACCCGCCATGTCTAGTTGCTAAGTCGCACGCTCGTTTTGGGGTGCTTGAAAGTAACCCTACCTAGCCTGATTCGGCGTGAGCTGAGTGCTAACCCTTCAGACCCACACTTGATGGGCCTCTCTGTTAATCCCACCCTTGAGTCCTACAATAGGTCCTTGTGAAGGATCTCTGGGAATCCAATTTGACAAAAGAACTTCCTATC
Source organism: Ahaetulla prasina (assembly GCF_028640845.1). Lineage (NCBI taxonomy): Eukaryota > Metazoa > Chordata > Lepidosauria > Squamata > Colubridae > Ahaetulla > Ahaetulla prasina. Next base: position 6,486,744 of record NC_080543.1, on the reverse strand, counting down.
GCCAATGAGATGTGGGTCGCGGCTGTAAGAATATACCTTCAGTGCCTATAGAAATATGGACAAGGCAGAACAGTTTTAAGTACTTCTCTCCTAGCGTAAATGGCGGTGGGAACGTTAGGTGTGTTCCTGCCTGTTTTTTCGCTTAATTAAGACTCACGCCAGCTGTTGTCGAGGGACAAAGCGAAGGAAAACGGCGAGTTACATGGGTTGACTTGGAATGAGTTCAGTCAATGGCTTCCCTTTGGATGGGTCCCCTGCGGGAATTATTTACCACAATCCACTTGTGTGGTTGGGTTGGACTCGGTTGGGTTGGGTTTCTCGAGAGACTTTGATCCAATTCTTGGAGTCCTAACCAGAGCTGCAGAAATTGCAGAGATGCATCGCGAGATGGCAGCCCAAGTAGATTTTTTTCCATCTCTCTCTGCTGCCATCTGGTGCTGGCCTGGATCTTTGCAACCTAGACCTGGAACTTCAATATATCACTATGGGTGGACAGTCATATGAGGGGGTGGGTGGGTGGGTGGATGGAGATAGAATGATATGGATGGATGGATAGTTACATAGATACATAGATGATAGAAAGAGAGAGATGATAGAGATAGAATCATATGGATGGAATATATAACATAACATAACAACAAGAGTTGGAAGGGACCTTGGAGGCCTTCTAGTCCAACCCCCTGCCCAGGCAGGAAACCCTACACAATCTCAGTCAGATGGTTATCCAACATTTTCTTAAACATTTCCAGTGTTGGAGCATTCACAACTTCTGAAGGCAAGTCATTCCACTTATTAATTATTCTAACTGTCAGGAAATTTCTCCTTAGTTCTAAGTTGCTTCTTTCTTTGATCAGTTTCCACCCATTGCTTCTTGTTCTACCCTCAGGTGCTTTGGAGAACAGCCCGACTCCCTCTTCTTTGTGGCAACCCCTGAGATATTGGAACACATATTGGAAATCTCTGTGTATGTGTGTGTGTATACATATACACACATACATATATACACACACGCATGTGTGTGTGTGTATATACATATACATACATTTGTTTTCTGACACTTCCAATTTTACACGGGAGAAAACCCGAACAACCAAAGACCTATATACATACATATATATAGAGAGAGAGGGGAGGGTGGGTGGATAGAAAGAAAAAGAAAGAAAGATACATACATACATACATAGACATGATAGATAGATAGATATGATAGATAGATAGATAGATAGATAGATAGATAGATAGATAGATAGATAGATAGATAGATAGATAGATAGATAGATCATGTGACTGCAGGGGATGATGCAACAGTCTTACTGAGAAAAATGGCCCTAGATTGTTTTTTTCAGTGCTGCTGTAGCGTTGAACCGTCACTAAATGAGCTGTCGTAAGTCCAGGACTACCTATACAAGCTGGCAGCCAAGGCATGGGAGTGACAGCGATAAGGTACTGTGTGAGCCAGCTCACGAGGCCACGCTGTCCATCAGTGTGAGGCGCTCACATAATGCTCATGCGTGTGATTGACGGGAGTCTGAAATACCACTGGGAGCCTGGGAATTCACTTCCCGAAGTAAAAGAGGCCCAAATGAGCTGCCATTTTCTCCGCTGCTTCTATTTTTCAACCTGACCGGAACCATCTGGTTAGTGACAGGGCTCTTAACGCTGATCTGTCCCGTTTCCCTCAGCTGATGCCTCTCCAGTGCCCTGTGTTGGATTTTGACTCCGGGTCCTTGAGAGAGACAGGGAATGTCATTAATTTCACGCTGTCGGCTGCTTAATCAACCCTCCCAGATAGAAGGAAGGAAGGAAGGAAGGAAGGAAGGATGGATGGATGGATGGATGGATGGATGGACAAACAGTTAAACATAGATAGATACCGTAGATAGATATAGTAATTAGATAGTTAGATGATAGATAGATAGATGCCCTGTGTTGGATTTTGACTCCGGGTCCTTGAGAGAGACAGGGAATGTCATTAATTTTACTGTCGGCTGCTTAATCAGCCCCCACCCCATTCCCCACCCCCAGAATTGCATTCATCGGTAACCATTTGCCAGGCCGTTTTTCCGTAAAAGAAAAATTCTCTTCTTCCACATCTCCTGTGATTCTAAATTCCATTTCCCCCCACCTAAATTAAAAAAAAAAGAGAGTGTTTTATACTTGAAAGAACCCATTTGCCCCATGGAATTAAACATCTGTGTGGCTTTTCTTTTCTTTTTTTGCACAAATGCCCTTGTTGGATGGTTTTGGTTCAGGTGTTCCCTCAAGAATGTACATTTTGGGGATCCGCTTCTCATTATAGTACATGTAATCTTCGACTTACAAACTGAGTTATTTGAAAAAAAAAAAAAAAAAAAAGGCGGAATAGAAATAAATAAAAATATGAGGCTCGTTTAGACATTACAATTCGATTGTTTGCAATTGTGCAGCAATTTCTGTTTGCCTTCCTATATCTAAGATTCTTTGCCTCAGTATTCATCTGGCCTGAGCTAATGGAGGTTAAGATTTCCTCAAAAAAGAAACCAAACTTAGGACGAGCTCTTAATTGCTCTATATCTGGACAAAGTCTCCCCCCATTTTTTTGTTTGTTTAGATCCTAATAATTTGTTTTAACAACTTTGCTCGCAAAGATGCTTTTCCAAAAAGCCACTGGACTTTCTTCTTTCCCCCCCGCCCTTCTTTGAAAACGTTTCGCTTCTCATCCCAGAAGCTTCTTCAGTTCTGAAGAAGCTTCCGGGGATGAGAAGCGAAACGTTTTCAAAGAAGGGGGGGAAAAAATCCAAGAAAGTCTAATTGCTTTTTGGAAAAGCACCTTTGGGATGAGGTGCCTGATTGTCAGAGGCTTTTTTTTTAATTACTATTTTACTTTTAAAAGCATTTTTTAAAAGGTAAAAAAGCTGAAGCCTCCTAGGCAAAAAAATGGGGGGGTTCGTTTGAGAAAGAAAGAGAGAGAGAGAGAGAAAGGAAGGAAGGAAGGAAGGAAGGAAGGAAGGAAGGAAGGAAGGAAGGAAGGAAGGAAGGGAAGGAAGAAAGAAAGGCGGAGGAAGGGAGGAAGGAAAAAGGAGACGAAAGAAAGACTACAAACCTGGCGCTACACGCAGCTTCAGAGGATAATCCAGGGCTGGAAGGGACCTGGAAGTCATCTAGTCCAACCCTGCTCCAGTAGGACATTATTAGTAAGTTTCTGTCTTTTGATCCCACCCACCCCACCGTCACATAGCCACACCCACTCAGTCACATGACACCCCCCCACCAAGCCACGCCCACAGAACCGGTAGGAAAGGAATTTAGATTTCACCATTACCCCCCACCCTTTCTCCCACCTCCTCCTATTTTCCAAGAACTTCTTCTTTCCTCCTTGCCTTTCAAAAATCAAAGCTGCCGCTATGAAAAGAAGAGAATTGTTTTTCTTCATAAAAGCTCCTGCCTCAGCAGTGGGGTTTGGGCTAGAGGACCTCCAGGGTCCCGCCCGACTCTGTGATTCTGTAGGTTTGCCTTACCAAAAACCTTTGATGTTATTCTGTTTCTTTTCAGAGCAAATTTTTTTTATTTTCCATAATAATTCCCACAATTTGACCAGTGTACAATACAATCGATCCTATACTCAAATTATACTCCATCAGGGCTGCTCGACCGCCACTCCCTCCCTTAATCCTTTCTACCCTTCTCATCCTTCTTCGACTTTCCCCACCATCCTTCTCCTCGCTTTCCTACTTCCCCTCCTCTTTCCCACTTCTCACTACCATCTTTTCTAACCCTCTATCTTCTCCTCCTTCTTCTCCTCCTATCCTTTCTTCTCCCTCCCTTCTTTCCTACCTACCCACCTGCCTACCTACTTTCTTCCTTCTTTACTCCTCTTTCCTTACCCTTTCCCTTCGGGAGTGGTTACCGAGCAGTCCTGACTTTACACCATTCCAACTTGTTTAATTCTACCATTATTCCTGTACAATGGCAACCAATCAATTTATAGTCTTCCCCTTCCCCCCATTTCCCCTCCCCGAGACTTCCCAGAACAGAATACAGGGTATTGTAACTAACAAACATAATCTAAAATATAACATAAAACATATTCCATTTCACACCATCACACCATCACACTATCAATTCCTTTCTTTCTTAAACTCTAATACATAGCAATTCCTAACTTCACTCAAAAACTAATTGATATTTTTTAATCTGATACTTATTTTGAATATAATCAATCCACTTTCTCCAATCCAAAATATATTTTTCTTGTGTACAGTATTATTCTGTTTCTTATTTACATATTTCACGGGGTGAGAATTTCACTGGGTAGAGAGTAAGTCCCGTTGCTGCTAGTAGATTTTGAGTGACTGATCGTAACCACGAAGACCATCAAAACAAGACCAGTTATAGCAGCTGAATATATAAACTTTTTTTGCAAAATGTATCTAATCATCACAACGGGAGCGAGCACATTCAGTACCGTAAAAATAATGATATATTTGTTTAGCCCCAGCTGGGGAAAGAATATCCACAAGAGAAAATCATGCAGCTTTTCATTTTTATAGGAACAATGAACCTTGGGCTATAATTTAGTTATTAGTTTTTAAGGGGCCAACGATCTCCTTGATATTCATGTCGTATCGCGCTGTAATGTTGTTAAACCAAATATGTTTATAGAAGATCAGTTCATGTGTTTATCCAAGTTTTTCCAATGCGATATAAAAGACGATTGATTGATTGCGGGATGCTTATAGATAGTCCTTGGCTCACCATGGTAAATTAGAACCAGGATTTCTATCACTAAACAATATACCAATAATCCTCAAATTATAAATATTTGTTTAGTGACCGTTTGCAGCAGTGGTAGTCAACCTGGTCCCTACTGCCCACTAGTGGCCGTTCCAGCTTTCATGGTGGGCGGTAGGGATTTTGTCCGATACTGAAGCACTTTACTTTTTTTTTAATTTAATTTAAAAAATTTTCATAGCATTATTTAAAAACATTTTCATTAGGTTTTCATAAAATTCCCCGTGACAATTTAAATTTCTGAAAATATACTATTTGTATCACCCGCGCATAAGTTTAGTTCACGTTACGTAAGTAGCGCTATAGTGCGACCACAAAAAAAAGAGCCTCGTCCCAGAATAGCTCGCGCATCTCCCCCCACACCACCCAGCTGTAAATGGACAAGCAGAGCTGGTAGCTGGAGCCCCCCCACAAACCTAATCCACGATGTGCGAGAAGCATGCACAGACGACGATACACGGCGCATTACTGTGGAACTGGTGGGCGGTTAGAAAATTTTACTACTAACAGAGATACAAAAGTGATCGGTAGGTATAAAAAAGTGGACTACCCCTGGTTTGCAGTTAACAACAGCCAGTGGTCATGGGACTTGAATAACTTAACAACCAGTTCTCTGGGTGGGTGGGTGTGGCCAGTTGGTCATGTGACTGGGCTGGTGATGTCACTCATCACAGCCAGCCCCGCCTCCCGACTACTCGCCTCAAAGGCCGGTTGGGGCTAATCCTACCACTGGCTGGCCCCTCCCCCATTTGTTTTTCAGTCTGTTTTCTGGGCTGTTTTCAGGCTGTTTTTGGAGTCGTTTTTCAGGCTGTTTTTGGTCCGAACAATGGCCCAAAATGGGCCTGGAAAACAGGCTATAAAACGAGCGGGGGCAGGACCAGCCAGTGGTGGGATTTGCCAGTTCGCCGAACTGCACAGAATGTTAACTACCGGTTCGCCCGAACCGGTGCGAACCAGTAGCTACCTGCCTCTGCCAACAGCACTGAAAAGGGTGACATGACTGTTTTTCACACTTACAACTTGTTGCAACAACCCCATGGTCACCTGATCAAAATCCAGACACTTGGCAACTGTCTCGTATTTATGACGGTTGCGCTATCCCGGGGTCATGTGATCCCTTTTTGCGACCTTCGGACAATCAAAGCCAAGAGGGAAGTCAGAATCCCTTAACAACCATGTCCCTAATTTAACAACTGCAGTGATTCACTGGACAACTGCATGAAGAAAGGTCGTAAAAATGGGGCAAAACTCACTTAATGACTGTCTTTCTTAACAACACAAATTTTGGGCTCAATTGTGGTCATATGTCCAGGACTACTTGTACAGATTTCTCCTGCCCTTGTATCTGAAATATACAAGTCATAGATTTTATTTTTTCCAGTTACAAAAAAATAATAATCTTATTTTGGAAGATTTAAGCAGGCACCAATAAGAGAAAACTAACTCATTGGCTGAGTTTTGTCCCAAAATTGTTACACAGAAATCTAATAATACAGATAAAAGGAGTGAGGTAATCTCATACAACATGTTTTAATACATATATTGGCAGCATCGGAGTAGTAAGTATACATGTGTTTTGAGCATTGAATTGAGTTTAGGAATTACGGTTCATCAGTTAAAACCATTTTCCTTTCCCCCAAATTACAGGTTGCCTAATGAAGTAGTATACTTAAAGTTCTATTGACCATAACCAACTAGTTGTTGTTGTTTTTATTTTAGTAATTATTGACACGCTCCCTGTAAAATCTGCCTTCCTTGGTTTCTCTAATTACAGCAAATACCCCAATGGGAAGATTCTTTTTTAATATACACAAATTAAAACGCCATTTAGAGGTGCAATGGGACCATGTAGTAATTAACTTGATCACAAAGAAAGTTTCCCGGGTAGCGAATAGAAGACAGAAATTAGAAAAAATCTTTCTTCGCGCGTTAGAAAAATCTAGATGAGAAAATATTATTTTAGAAAGAAAAACCGTGTCGTTTTAGCCACCGTAATTTCTAGGGAAAAATAAAGAACAAATCTGAAAAGGGGTTAAAAAAGAGATTCAAAAAGATAAAATTATTTTAATTTTTTTATGTGTATAATATGCTGGCTTTCCAAAGGAAAAATCAAGCGCAAAGCCAAGAAAAAATATTTACAAAAATAAGAAGAAGAAGAATGTCCATTCCTGTAAAAATATCTAAAGAGCATAAGTGAAGTTTATAAGAATCAAGTATTAAAAATATTTCTCCAATCAAGTATCCCAAATACAGGTAGCCCTTGACTTACAGCAGTTTGTTTAGTGACCGTTCAAACTTACAACGGCATTGAAAATAATGACTTATGACCATGTTTCACACTTATGTCCGTTGCAGCATCCCTATGGTCTCGTGATCAAAAGTCAGAAAGTTCGCCACTGACTCACATTTATGACGGTTGCAGTATCCTGGGGGGGGGGGTCATGGGATCCCCTTTTCTATCAAGCAAAGACAGTGGAGAACCCAGGTTCACTTAACAACCGTGGCAAGAAAGGGCGTAAAATGAGGCAACACTCACTTTACGAATGTCTCACTTAGGAACAGATATTTTGGACTCGACTGAGGTCCTAAGTTGAGGAATATCTAAAACAACAGAATAACAGAGTTGGAAGGGACCTTGGAGGTCTTCTAATCCAACCGCCTGCTTAGGCAGGAAACCCACTGCAGACAAATGGTTATCCAACATCTTCTTAAAAACTTCCAGTGTTGGAGCATTCACAACTTCTGGTGGCAAGTAGTTCCACTGGTTAATTGTTCTCACTGTCAGGAAATTCCTCCTTAGTTCTAAGTTGCTTCTCTCCTTGATTAGTTTCCATCCGTTGCTTCTTGTCCTGCCTTCAGGGGCTTTGGAGAATAGTTCGACTCCCTCTTCTTTGGGGCAGCCCCTAAGATATTGGAAGACTGCTATCATGTCTCCTGTAGTCCTTCTTTTCATTAAACTAGACATATCCAGTTCCTGCAACCGTTCTTTGTATGTTTTAGCCTTCTGAAATCTGTATTTCTAGTCCAAAAGAAAATCCATTCAGGGACAAAAAAAAGTAAGAAAGAGTAAAATAAAAAAATACATATACTGTTTAGGAGGCAGCTGAGAGGTTAGGAAATGTTGGTGGTCCACTGATTTTTTTTTATTTATTTCGCAATTAACACATTTCTATGCTTTTCCCCGCACTGTAGAATATTCCCAGAGCAGCTCTGAAGTCGCAATACCGTTATGTGATATTAACAGAACGTAAAAACTGGTGGAATTGAAAATATTTACATCCCACCTTCCTGCCTGACAAACACATTGAACAAATAAGGACTTCTTTTTTAAAAAAAAATAAAGAAAAGAAAAGAAAAAACTAAAACTCTTTTAAAATGTGGACTTGGAACGGAAGAAATAGGGAAGTCTGCTGCTCCCTTTGTGGTCCTTTCTGTTGGAAAACTTGATCCTGTAGTTGCAAGCGGTAAAATACGGCATGCGCGTGTGTGTGTAACTAATTTTTAAACTGAACAAGAAAGGGAGCGCTGTGTTTAATTCTACATTATAAGTCAGTGGTGACTACTGCAATGCTCTCTACATGGGGCTCCCCTTGAAGAGCACCCGGAGACTTCAGCTAGTCCAGAATGCGGCTGCGCGGGTTATTGAGGGAGCGGTTCGGAGCTCCCACGTAACACCTATCCTGCGCAGACTGCACTGGCTACCTGTCGTTTTCCGGATGCGCTTCAAGGTATTGGTTACCACCTTTAAAGCGCTCCATGGCTTAGGACCGGGCTACTTACGGGACCGCCTACTGCCGGCCTCTATCTCCCAGCGTCTGGTGCGTTCCCACAGAGAGGGGCTCCTCAGGGTGCCGTCAGCCAAACAATGTCGACTGGCGGCCCCCAGGGGGAGGGCCTTCTCTGTGGGGGCTCCTACCCTGTGGAACAAGCTTCCCCTCGGGCTTCGACAACTACCTGACCTTAGGACCTTTCGCTGCGAACTTAAAACCTATTTATTCCATATGGCTGGACTGGCCTGATTTTAAACTTTAAATTTTAATTGTGGGTTTTAAATTGTTGTAATTTGTATGGGGTGTAATGTTATTTTAAATTTTCTGGCAAATTTGAATCAGTTTTTTAAGAGTTGTTTTAATTATGGTGTATGTTTCTGTCTGTATTTTATTTGCCTGTTCACCGCCCTGAGTCCTTCGGGAGAAGGGCGGTATACAAATTAAAACATTATTATTATTATTATTATTATTATTATTATTATTATTATTATTATTATTATTATTATTATTATTATTATTAACCTTTTTGCCATCGCGTGCCAAAAGTGGGGGGAGTGCGGGGGGCAGGGTCACATGCGCGTGTGCCCATACACATTATTCTATGCCCCCTGCGCATGCGCGCACGCCCACCCTGCTCTCACCGCTTTTGGCATGTCATGGCACGGTGGGCCCAGTAGGTCCGCTTTTTGTTCTCCCCAGGCTCCAGAGCCTCTCTAGGAGCCTGGGGAGGACAAAAACGGCCTTCCCCACCCCATCAGAAGCCCTCCAGAGGCTGGAAACAGCCTAATCCCCTACTTCCGGTGGGCCCAGAAGGCTCAAAAATCAGTTGGCCATCATGCGCATGCACGGCAGAGCTGAGCTTGCGTGCCCACTGATACACCTGCCGTAGGTTTGCCGTCACAGTTATAGGTATACCCTGTAGTGGGATTCAGCCGGTTCGCACCACTTCGGGAGAACCGGTTGTTAACTTTCTGAGCAGTTTGGCAAACTGGTTGTTGGAAGAAATCATTAGGGCAAAGAACCGGTTGTTAAATTACTTGAATCCCACCACTGGGTATACCTCAATTTACAACCCCAATCGAGTCAAAAATTTCTGTTTATGAGACAATTGTTAAGTGAATTTTACCCAGTTTCAACAACTCTTGCCACAGTTGTTAAGTGAACCACCGCCGTTGTTAAGTTACTAACACGGTTGCTAAGCGAATCTGGCTTCCCTGTTGATTTTATTCATGAGAAGTTCGCGAAAGGGAAAAGCATGACCCCAGGGGGACATCGCAACCGTCATAAATATGAGTCAGTTGCCAAGAATCTGAATTTTCAGTTCAGTGATTTTTTTTCACTTCACTTCATCAAGACATTTTTCACTAAGAGTGAAAAACGGTCATGAGTCACTTTTGCGTTGAAACTTCGAACGGTCACTAAACTCTTATAAGTCAAGGACTACCTATACTCATTCAACTTTCCTTCCATATGACAAACATAACCTATTTTCAAGGTTCAAGCTGCATGTAATGAGGCTGTAAGTCATTGTTTTCAATGCTGTTCAGAGATGGTATCCAGCTGGTTCAGACCGGTTCGCTCGAACCGGTAGTGGAGATCACAGGTGGCACCCGCACCTCCGCCTCAGCGCTATGCTGTCCTATTTAGGCATGTTTTCGAGGCCAGACGCATGCACAGAAGGCACACACGTGAGCAAAGTGCATGCATGGAAGGCCAGGCGCCTTCGCGGAAGGTGCGCACACAAAGCGAGCGTGTGTGCACGCAGCGAACCGGTGGTAACCAATATCTGAAACCCATCGCTGGTGCCGTTGTATCTTCAGTCACTAAGCAAACGGCCGTAAATCGAGGACTACCTATGTGCCATCTCTGAAAATGACTTTCCAGCGGTTGTTTGGTCCTCTTGAAGCTCCGATGCTTTGAAAGCATCCCTGCCCTAAAATACGAAACCACGAACATCAGCAAAACAATACTGACTCGTCTTCCCCACCCCCCATCCCCACCCACCCCCCCGCCACATCAGGGTGGTCTTTCCAAATACCTGGTTCAGCACCAACTTAGAAAACCATTAACCCTCCTGAGCCCAAGACGGGGGTCTTTTAATTTTGAACTTTGTCATGGATCACTCGGCTTTTATTTTTTATTTTTTTCATTATTGCATTTCCACAAGCTAATAAAAGGCCAGCTGCATGTGTAGCTTTGTAAGGGTATCTCTCTCTCTCTCTTCTTTTATTCCTTTCAATCCTTCTGGTTTGTGTTTTTTTTTTCCTTTTCTTTTCTGCTGACCGGTGTGAATTTCTTTTCAATCTTCCCGGCTATCAAAAGGGGCCTGTGGATGCTTCACTAAGCATGTCTTGTCTTCACCCTTTGCGGTGATCTATCAAAATCCTTCCACTGCCTCTGCTAACACCCTCACTCCATCAACCTGTCCGAAAAAGTAGTCAATTTTCTCCACCATCTAACTAACCATCTTTGTTACTCGTCGCGCACGTTTCTCATTTCCGATGAGTATTCTTCTCCTCTCCTTTTGTCTGTTCTGCTGACAATGGATTTTTCACCTCCTTGGTTGATAAGTAATCAGGAAGTGTATTTCCTGAAGCGTCTAATTTTCAGCCCAAGACAAAGGTGCCGATAATACAGGCAGCCCCCAACTTACGAACCTTAAATTTTTGTTTGGACAATCACTTAAATATGAGCCAGCAGTGTGCAGCAGCTGCCGAAAAAGCCAACACAGTTCTAGGCTGCATAAACAGAGAGATAGATTCAAGATCATGTGATGTGTTAATACCACTTTATAATGCCTTGGTAAGGCCACACTTGGAATACGGCATCCAATTTTGGTCACCACGATGTTAAAAAGATGTTGGGGCTCTAGAAAGAGTGCAGAGGGCCTCTGGTGGCTCAGACTGCTAAGACAGTCCGTTATTAACACAGCTGCTTGCAATTACTGCAGGTTCAAATCCCACCAGGTCCAAGGTTGACTCAGCCTTCCATCCTTTATAAGGTAGGTAAAATGAGGACCCAGATTGTTGTGGGCAATAAGTTGACTTTGTATATAATATACAAATGGATGAAGACTATTGCTTGACATAGTGTAAGCCGCCCTGAATCTTCGGAGAAGGGCGGGATATAAATGCAAATAAAAAAGGGAGAGAGAGAAGAGCAACAAAGATGATTAGAGGACTGGAGGCTAAAATATATGAAGAACGGTTGCAGGAACTGGGTAGTTCTAGTTTAATGAAAAGAAGGACCAGGGGAGACATGATAGCAGTCTTCCAATATCTCAGGGGCTGCCCCAAAGAAGAAGGAGTCAAGCTATTCTCCAAAGCACCTGAGGGCAGGACAAGAAGCAACGGGTGGAAACTAACCAAAGACAGAAGCAACTTAGAACTAAGGAGGAATTTCCTGACAGTTAAAACGATTAATCAGTGGAACAGCTTGCCTCCAGAAGTTGTGGATGCTCCAACACTGGAAGTTTTTAAGAAGAATTTGACAACCACTTGTCTGAAGTGGTGTAGGGTTTCCTGCTTAAACAGGGGGTTGGACTAGAAGACCTCCAAGGTCCCTTCCAACTCTGTTATTCTCTTCTATTTTTATTTATTTATTTATTTATTTTGTCACAACAGTATATATAAGCATAAGCATGAAAGTAACTATATAATATATAAGCATATATATATATATATATATATATATATATATATATATATATATAAGCATAAGTATGCAATAACTACATTAATTGGATATAATGAAAGGAAACAATAGGACAGGAACGGTAGGCACGTTTGTGCTCTTATGCACGCCCCTTATAGTCCCCTTAGGAATGGGGTGAGGTCAATAGTAGATAGTTTTTGGTTGAAGCTTTTGGGATTTTGGGAAGAGACCACAGAGTCAGGTAGCGTATTCCAAGTATTAACAACTCTATTACTGAAGTCACTTTTTTCTGCAATCAAGATTGAAGCGGTTAACATTGAGTTTAAATCTATTGTTTGTTCTTGTATTGTTGCGATTGAAGCTGAAGTAGTCTTTAACAGGAAGGACGTTGCAATAGATGATTCTATGAGTTAAACACAGGTCATGTCTCCAGATCATAGAAACGATTCCGCTTATATGATATCTTTTCTCTTCTCTTTTCCAAGGGGACATTTGGGCCCTTGGCATAAAAATAAATAAATAAATCGTTTCTGCTGAAATCCAGTGCCATCATTGGTGTCTCTGCCACTAAAAAGAGAAGTCGAAGTTAGCAGAGAGAAGGGAACCAGACCAAGCACACCGTGCAAGGCATCTTACGCCCTCAGTAGCTGCACATTGGAGCAAACGTCGAGCTCTTTTTAAATGGATTTTAATTGCACTTTGCTCTTTTTGGAGATGGTAGCTCTTCCGCGAAGGTTGGGGTGGGAAACCCCTATTGTTCTGTCCTCCTTCGCCTCCGTCCGAGCGATGGCTTAATTAGCTGGCACTATCAGCTCTGGCAGCAAACTAGCAAGCGTCTGCCAAGTGACTCTGTTATCTCCCTTGAGGCCGATGAGTCACCCAGGAACAAACAGTACTTCAGCTCTTAGTTAAGCAGTTGATTTGCCTGCTATGAAGAGGCACAGCAGCTCTTGCTGCCTTTATATCCTGTGGGGTGTGGCTCCATGACTCAGCACTTCCTAGGCCTGCCCCACCCTTGCTTCTGTTGTTCCCGCCTCTCCTGCCTATGAAATCTAGGGTCCAGCCAGGCCTGATTGCCATCAGCTGGATCTGGAGGCGTGGCCTGGGGGGGGAAAGAGTCAGAGGACGGAGGCCTCGTTATCTCTTCCACCTGGCCTGTTTCTGGCTCCTGGAGCTGAGCCAGGAAAGCCGGTGCTCCCAATGTAAGTCCTGACGGCCCTTCCCCCTCACTTTCCGAGTCACTTTCTGGCAGGGGACCCGGCTCGGGGGGCACAGACACAACACTTATTGAGTGTTGCCCGTGAGCTGGAAAATAGGTGTTTTTGTGCTTTGAGTGCCTTTATTTACATCTCGGGGAGACAAAAAAATGGCCAGAGAAATGTTATCGATTGGTTCAGGCTGAGGTGGTTTCAAAGGAGACCATGTCAGAGCTCTCACTTAGCTTTTAAGGCGTTCTTAGCGATTCAGAAATATCTTCTCGTTCGCAGAGGAAACTTCAGTTGGTTGGCAGAGGACAAAGCAAGCTTATGAACTTCACTGTGGGAAGAAATGGCCAAAACCCAGGGCTGAGCAACGTGATCAGGGAAGGCAGACATATAGATTTATATATATGTATGTATGTATGTATGTATGTCCAGTGGTGAAATTCAATTTTTTTTACTACCAATTCTGTGGGCATGGCTTGGTGGGTATGGTGTGGCTTGGTGAGCGTGGCATGGTGGGCGTGGCAGGGGTAGGCTACTGCTAAATCCCCATTCCCATCCCACTCCAGGAGAAGGATACTGTTAAATCCCCATTCCCATCCCACTCCAGAAGGAGACTGCAAAATCCCCATTCCCTCCCCACTCCTGGGAGAAGGATATTGCAAAATCCCCATTCCCACCCCACTCTGGGGCCAGCCACAGGTGGTATTTGCTAGTTGTCCGAACTACTCAAAATTTCTGCTACCGGTTCTCCAGAACCAGCTGGATTTCACCCCTGTAATATGTCTGAAAAGAATGCAATCCGTGTGAAGTGTGAATTTTCTGGCTGGTCGAGTTATAACCAAGACCTGTCCCCAAATGGTGAGATTGATAGATAGATTAGATAGCTAGATAGATCTATCTAATCTATCTGGATAGACAGACAGAAAGACACAGTTGATAGATGATAGATGATAGATAAATATAGACAGACAAACAGACAGACATGATGATGAAGATAAATAGATAATGATGAAGATAAATAGATAATGATGAAGATAAACGATGATGAAGAGAGAGAGAGAATAGAATTTTTTATTGGCCAAGTGTGATTGGTCACACAAGGAATTTGTCGGTGCGTACACTCTCAGTGTACATAAAAGAAAAGATAACTTCATCAAGGTACAACACTTACAACACTTAATGATAGTCATAGGGTACAAAGCAATCAGGAAAAAATATAGATAGATAGATAGATAGATAGATAGATAGATAGATAGATAGATAGATAGATAGATAGATAGATGATAGATAGATAGATAGATAGATGATAGATAAATAGATAGATAGATAGATAGATAGATAGATAGATAGATAGATAGATAGATAGATAGATAGATAGATAGATAGGTCTTTGGTTATTCGGGTTTTCTCCCGCATAAAATTGGAAGTGTCTTGGTGACATTTCGACGAAGTCTAATTCGTCATCTTCAGGCTTCAGCTTCATGCTTCTGGGAGCAATTCAGAATCCATTGCTCCCAGAAGCACGAAGCTGAAGCCTGAAGATGATGAATGAGACTTCGTCGAAACGTCGCCAAGACACTTCCAATTTTACGCGGGAGAAAACCCGAATAACCAAAGACCTACATACAAACACCCACGAAAACCTCAGAAAACAAATAGATAGATAGATAGATAGATAGATAGATAGATAGATAGATAGATAGATAGATAGATAGATATTGATGAAAGACAGACAGACAGAGAGACTGATATAGATGATAGATGGATGATAAAGATGATAAAGATTGATAGTGATGATGAGATAGACAGACAGCCAGACAGACAATGAGGAAGGAAGGAAGGAAGATCCTTTTAGCTGAGCCCACTGAAGGAATGACAAACACCTCAGAAGGGACCTTTCCTATTTTGGGGGGACCCTAAAGTCTAAGGGGGAGAGAGGCCTTTTAAGACTCGCAAGATTCTGATAACGTCACCTTACAATAAAGAGAGACCTAACACTCCTAGGTATCCTTAAAAAGCAGGCGTGACATTGCTTTAAATACGCAGCGGCATAAAATTTGCCAGAGGTTGGAGTTCTTGCTCAGTGTGGGAATCAGAGGCTGGAAAAAACGAAGTTTAGAAAGTCAACTTTGTAGTTAATAAAAGCTTTTCCCCTCCTGCTCGCATCGCCCAATTACGCCTGAGCTTCCCTGGCGCTTGTTACCCAGTTGTTGGCTTATTTAAACTTGTCACATTTTGCTGGGTTAATTTAACGGGTAAAGGAAAACATTATGCGCCACTGTTTCTCTTTGCTTGATCCCTCGTGCAGTAGGCCTCATCCCATCGTCGGAGCTGGAATACTATATGTAGTTCTGCTATTACAGAATTTATTCTTGCATCATTCCTGACATTTGACTCTTTCTCTTGCGGCCTTTGTAAGGCAGTCAGTTCTTGATGGACAACATTTCATCGCTGCTTCTGTCAGCTGCACTAAATCAGGGGTCCTCAAGCTACGGCCCCTGGGACGGATATGTGCAATGAACGTTTGTGTTGCTGCAGAGAGTCTTCCCCCTTCGGGGTCTTTTTGTGTGGGTTGGAGGACGGCAGAAATTCCGACTTGGGGTCTGTTTCAGCCTCCTGGTGTGGGGCTTTGGGTGAAGGCTGGAGGGAAGCGCTGCTGGTGGCGAAGAGCCGGAGGGCCTCGTTCCAGTGGGACTGCATCATGGCCTGGAACCGGCTGACCATCTCAGCCCGCTGAGCCTCCAGGTGCCGGTACCTGGCCTTGCACTCCTGCAGGTCTTTCCTCTGCTCGGAAAGCTTATGCTCCTAGTCCTCAGTGAGGTGCTTCTGCTGAGCCTCCTTCTTGGTCAGATCAGTGGTGGGTTTCAAGATTTTTTACTACCAGTTCTGTGGGTTTGGCTTGGTGGGCGGGGCATGGCATGGCTTGGTGGGCGTGGCAGTGGAAGGATACTGCAAAATCTCCATTCCCAACCCCAGTCCAGGGGAAGGATACTGCAAAATCTCCATTCCCAACCCCAGTCCAGGGGAAGGATACTGCAAAATCCCCATTTCCTCCCGATCAGCTGGGACTCGGGAGGCAGAGAATAGATGGGGGCAGGGCCAGAAAAGAATTTTTAATACCGGTTCTCCGAACTACTCAAAATTTCCACTACCAGTTCTCCAGAACTGGCCAGAACCTGCTGAACCCAACCTCTGGGTCAGATCCAATTTAAACTGAGCCAGCTGTTTTGCCAATTCTTTCTCATAGTGGGTGCTTAGCTCCAACAACTGCTTCGTGTTGGGGGCCCTAAGGAGCCCGGGCGGGCAGGCGAGGAGTGGCTGGGAGGGGAGGGGCGAGTAGAGGCTGTCGAGGCACCCCTCGACAAGAGTGACATCAAGTTGACCACGCCTAACCAGTCACATGGCCACCTAGCCACACCCACCCAGCCGGTCATTAGGCAGATCATATTAATGGTCCGTGGGGTTTAAAATTATGAATTTAGTGGTCCCTGAGGTCCGAAAGGTTGGGGACCCCTGAGCTAGCCAACCTTGGCTGATCTTGAAAACGCTAAGCAGGTTGGGGTTGTTTAGCACCGGGAAGAAGTCAAAGGGGGGGCAAGGAAGAATAGCAAGCCAAGCCACTACGATGTACAGCCCTAGTTCCCCATTTTCCGAGTGTGCACCCCATTTTTGTTCATACAACCTGTCTCGGTAATGAAGACCTCTTTAGATTGACCTCAGTTATACAGGAAGCTTGAGATCCTATAAGAACAGCAGGTGCTACGGGTAGTGCCTACTCCGAGATGGATAAGAAAATCTCAGATTTTTTAGTTAGATTGGCCCAGGGGTCAGCAAATTGTGGCTCTGGAGCCACGTGTGGCTCTTTCATCCCTTTGCTGTGACTCCCTGTTGCTGGTCAGCTCCACAATTGATAGAGCTTTCGGTTAGGACAGGTAGAGGAAAAAGGACACGGAGCTAGGAGGAGACTCTATGGTGGGGAAACCCATTGTGGCTCCCGCCCCCGAACCTGGCCCCATGCCCGAAAGTGACTTGGAGCCGGGCCTGCTGCCAGAAAGTGACTTGGACAGTGAGGGGGAAGGGCCATCAGGACTTACCTCTGAAGCACCGGCCTCCCTGGATCAGCTCCAGGAGCCAGAAGCAGGCCAAGCAAAAGAGATAATGAGGCCTCCTTCTCCTGACTCTTTCCCCCCCCAGGCCACGCCTGCAGACCCAGCTGACAGCAATTAGGCTTGGCTCAATCCCAGGTTTCGTAGGCAGGAGAGAAGAGAACAACAGAAGCAGGGGAGGGGCAGGCCTAGGAAGTGCTGAGTCATGGAGCCACACCCCACAGGATATAAAAGGCAGCAAGAGCTGGTGTGTCTCTTTGTATCAGGCAAATCCACAGATTGACTAGAGCTGAAGGTTGTGACTCACCAGCGTCTTGGCAGCTATCGAGGGCTCTTGGCAGACGCTGATTCTTTTGCTGCCAGAGCTGATAAGAGCAGGCTAATTAAATCATCGTTCAGACGGAGGCGAGGAGGACATAACAAAACCAGACTTTCGGTCAGTAGAGGAAAAAGGACGCCGTGCTAGGAGGAGACTATGATGCGGGAACCGGACATCCGGTCGGCTCCAGAATTGAATGGGAGTTTCCGGTTAGGACTTTTGTGGCTCTTTGAGTGTTTAAGATTGCCGACCCCTGGACTGGGCAATCAAAAAATATCCCACAAAGAAGAGGAGAGTCAGACCATTAGCTCATTGTTGGCCAAAAAACATAGATGTGTCCTCAAAGGTTGACTGATTGGGGACTTTACAGTCCTCGACTTACAACAGTTCATTTTGCGACCATTCAAAGTTACAATGACACTGGAAAAAGTGACTCACGACTGTTTTTCACACATGCGACCATTGCACCATCCCCCATGATCATGTGATCAAAATTCAGATGCTTGACAGCTAACTAACTTATGACGGCCGGAGAATATCGGGGGTCACGTGGTTAACCTTTGCAACCGTCTGACAAGCAAAATCAACGGGGGAAGCCAGATTTGCTTAACAACCATGTTACTAACTTAAAAACAGCCGTGGTTCACTTAACAACTGTGACAGGAGAGGTCCTAAAATGGGGGGTTTAACTTAGCAACAGAAATCTTGCGGTCAAATGTGATCGTAAGTCGAGGGCTACCTCTACTCCTAAATGCTGAATCCCACCTCGGATTAGGCAGTACTCATAGTATCTGCTACTCTTATAGGATCTCAGCCTTCCTATATTACTGAAAGATGATAGGCTAGACCAGGGATGTCGAACCTTGGTAACTTGTGGACTTGTGGATTTCAATACCCAGAATTCCCCAGCTGAAGTCCACTAGTTGCCAAGGTTGGACACCCCTGACTAGACTTTCTCAGTCTGTGATTGGTTGGCTGGTTGGGTTGGGTTGGGTTGGGTTGGTTGGTTGATATCCCACCTTTTAATTCTGGAGATTAAAGCAATCAATTAAGCTCAGTGTCTATTTTTCCCTCAACTTTCTGGTGACTTAGATTGGGCAAAGAGAGCGTGAGTTGTTGGTCCAAGGTCACTTATGGGGAGACTAATAGCTGATCGTGAACTAGAATCCGATCTACTCACCTCTAAGTCACAGTGGCCGTTGGGTTGAGCAAGAATGAATGGCTCTAAATGACATTGTTGGCTTCCCTGGTGGAGGATGGACGAAAATCTAGATCTCCCTGCACCTAGTCATATCAATAAAGCACACTGGCTGTCCTCCATAATGAGTTGGAACTGCATTACCTTGAATCCTCCTCCAGATTTTGGCCCAAATACGGAGGAATTCTGGAGGTGGAACGCCCATCTCATCTGGAGACCCAACTGAGGGATGTTCTCCTAGATGCAAGCCGCCTGTTCTGTCCCCCCTCACCTCCATCCAAGCGATGGTTTAATTAGCCGGCAACTATCAGCTCTGGCAGCAAACTAACGAGCGTCTGCCAAGTGACTCTGTTATCTCCCTTGAGGCCGATGAGTCACCCAGGAACAAACAGTACTTCAGCTCTAATTAAGAGTTGATTTGCCTGCTACAAAGAGGCATAGCAGCCCTGGCTGGTTTTATATCCTGTGGGGTGTGGCTCCATGACTCAGCACTTCCTAGGCCTGCCCCACCCCTGCTTCTGTTGTTCCCGCCTCTCCTGCCTACGAAACCTAGGGTCCAGCCAGGCCTGATTGCCATCAGCTGGGTCTGGAGGTGTGGCCTGGGGGGGGAAAGTCAGGGGTCGGAGACCTCGTTATCTCCTCCACCTGGCCTGCTTCTGGCTCCTGGAGCTGAGCCAGGGAAGCCGGTGCTCCCGAGGTAAGTCCTGACGGCCCTTCCCCCTCACTTTCCGAGTCACTTTCTGGCAGGAGACTCGGTTCGTGGGGCGCAGACACCACACCGCCTTTTATCTATCCAATCAAATGCCTCAAAATGCTTCCGAGGGAGATCCTAATGCTGATTATGGAATCCTGAGGGATCGAACGTCTGACCTCGGCCCTGTTTTTTTTTTTTTCTCTTTTTGGTGACATTTCACAATTCTTCTCGGTGAACAAAGCATCTCCCCCACCACCCCAAAGTTGACTTCTCTCATTGCTCACCGCAGCCATGCACCTGTTTGGCCTAAACTGGCGCCTGCAGCCGATGGAAGGGCAGATGTTTGAGATCACGGAAGACACAGCCGGCAGTTGGCCAATGCCAACAGATGTGTCCTTGTATTCCTCGGGGGGCACAGGGTTAGAGTTACCCGAGAGGAAAGGAAAAGGAGCCGGCGAAGGTACGGTTGGTGTGTTTTCCTTGTTGTGTGTCTCCACCACCTTCATAACATCGCGGCCTTCCCTTCCAGTTGCCGCTTCATTCCAGAATTTTCTAGGGCGCACCCACTCACATCGCCATCTCTCCCTTCCTTCCAACGTTGACCCGAAACGCGCATTATCATATCGCCACGATCCAATCCAGAGCCATCCATCAAGAGGGGGGGGGAATATCTCTTTTCGTGTGTGTGTTTGTTTACTGTGTGTTCTTCCAAAATCCTTCTGTCTTCCTTGACATGTGTTGATAATTTAAAATCGGTTTGTTTTAACGCTCCTTGTTTTTTTTTTCTTATCCCCTCCACAGGGCTACCAAATGTTGATGTTTCTTGGTTAATTACGCTCCGTTGTTTTTTTCCCATGGTGATTTTTGTTGGTAAATGTAGGCCTAACACCAAAATACTTTTTTTTTTTAAAAGCTCCCTGAAACCACACGTTTCAACGAAATCTGCTAAGTTGAGATCAGATTCTAATTTTGAAAATCGGGTAGGAAAGCAATAGGTAATCCTCCATTTACGATCAGCGGGGGGAATCAGAAAATTTGGCATTAAGCGGTGCAGTCATTAAATGAGGACTTAAATGGGAACACACCCCATTTCACCAGCTTTTTTTTTTTTTTGCCATGGTCATTAAGTGATTCATCACCTGATCGCGATTTGTGACCTTTCCTGCCAGCTTCCCCAATGCAGTGTCATTGGGGATTTGCTTAACGGCCACATGATTCACTTCATGACGGCAGTGACTTGCTTTACAGCCGTTGTAAAAATGTCCATAAAATCAGGTCCAGTCACGTGGAAAGTTGGTTTACCATGACTCCTATTTTCAACCGAACCGAAATTCCACTCCCAGTTGTGGTCATAAGTCGAGGACTACCTCTGGAAGCAAAAGCAAGCACAATTATTTAACTTGTGTTTAAATGTGGTTCATTCCTATCCTTTACTATCTAGGAATGCTCCATGCTTTCTAAAAATGTATCCATCTTCTCGGGAGCCCAAAAGACATTGCTACTAGTTGAATGTAGTAAATGGTAAACTATTCAAAGCTATGTAAAATCATCCTTTGTTTTGGAAAATTAGCTTGACAACCTACCACAGTATTTCAGAGGTAAAATCCTGTCTTTCCTTAAAGCTAAACATTGCGTACCACAATAAAACTCTACGAAAGCAGCACAACTTTTCCCCATCAAAGTAAAAAGTTTGCAAAAATAAGAACCTTTGTGCACCATGCTGATAATCTAGCTCATTTAAAAAAAAAAAAAAACTGTTCTCAGTTCTCCAAACATTCTGGATCACAACCAGAGATGGGATTCACTTTAAAAACCGCTACAAAAATATATGCCACCAAATAAGGATTGAATGCACCAATTACCACATCAAACAAGAAGACGACCTTCTGCACACAAAATCCAATTGCGCTTTCTATAATTTTGTAAACAAGAAACCTTCCCTACCAGTTGCATGTGCGTGGCATTCCACCCACGATTTCCGCTACTGGTTCAGGGGAACCAAGTCCACTTCTAGTCACAACTGAAATGTGTAGAACTCGATTGTGACTTCAGAGCCATCTGTAGATAGCAATCACATGTACTAGAAGCATCCAATTCAGGGGTGAGGTGCTGCTGGTTCGGACCAGATCGTCTGATCTGGTAGCAATGGCGGCGGGTGATTTGGAGAACCAGTAGCAAAATTCCCTGCCCCCTCCCCCCAGCTTACCTGCGCGATCATCCGAGTTTTTTTTTTGTTTTTTTACTTTTAAAAGCATTTTTTGTTTGGCCGAAAAAATGCTTTTGAAAGTAAAAAAAAAAGTCTCTGATGATCGTGAGGCTCAACTGGGATCGTCAGAACCCTTTAAAAGCATTTTGTAATAAAAAAAAAAGCTTTAAAAAGCTCTTCTAGCAATTTATTTATTTTATTTATTTAATCAAATTTTTATACCGCCCTATCTCCCGAAGGACTCAGGGTGGTTCACAGGCCAATAAAAACATATAAATACAGATTAAGATCACAATTAAAAAACTTATTCTAAAGCCAAATTAATTAAAATGATATAAATACTAAAACCAATTAAAATCAATACAAATTTAAAACCTAGCCCAGTCAGCAATCCCAGCTGAGTTGCTTGAACGCCAGAACCTTTTAAAAGCATTTTTTACAACCTCTTCAGCCAAAGAGGTTGTTAAAAATGCTTTTAAAAGGTTCTGGCGATCAGGCAACTCAGCTGGGATCGTCAGAACTCTTTCAAAGCATTTTTTCCCTCTGGCAATCCCAGCTGAGTTGTCCGATCATCACAGGCTTTTAAAAGCATTTTTTTACAACCTCTTCAGCCGAAGAGGTAGTAGAAAAAATGCTTTTAAAAGTTTAAAAAAAAAAAAAAGTTGGCCACGCCGACCCAGTCACATTTCCCGCCCCCACCAACCCACGCCCACCGAAGCGGTAGTAACAAATTTTACATTTCACGCCTGATCCAATTATATTCATTACCACTGTCATAAGTACAAGTCAGTTGCCAAGCTATTGAATTTTGATCACGTGACTATGGGGATGCTGTAACGGCCGTAAGTGTGAAAACGGTCATAAGTCACTTTTTTCAATGCCGTTGCAGCTTCGAACATCACTGAATGAACTATTTGTAAGTGGAGGATTTGATTTCTGAGTCTTAAATGTTTGAAAGGTGAATTCCAAAAAAGTTGCTTATTTTCAAGTGGGTGAAATGAGACTTTCATTATTAGATGTTTCTGGAAGCAGAGTTTTTAATGGCTGCCTGTGCGAATTCCACTCTCTGTACAGAAAAACTATCTCTTTCAGTTGGATGTTCACATATCCGCAAATACCACACATATTTTAAATAAACTTAACACCAAAGCAGCTAATCTGTCCACAGGGGGCGGATTTGTGTTAATTTCCTAACAGATGGAATCACTTAAGTTTTAAGTAGACTTTTACTGTCTGGAATATTTTAAAAAAAACAAAAAAAAAACGTTAGGGCTGCAAGAATCTACTCCCCATCGAAATTCTTGCTGTTAAAAAGGGTATGGTCAGGGAATTTGGCCGCATAAGAAGACTGCGGCTGGAGAGAGAACGTTTTAATCCTTTATTCTCTAAATACCACTTCCCTTATATTTCAAAATGGAAGGGAAGGAAATCGCAAGCCTGACTTCCAACTTGGCACCAGTTTAGAGTGGTTCTCCTCAACCTTGGTGTGGAGTGGAGTGGAATAGAAAATAGGAATAGGAATTAGGAAATAAAAAATAGAAATAGGAAATAAGAAATAGAATATAGAAATAGAATAGGAAATAGAAATAGGAAATAACAAAATAAAAATAGGAAATAAGAAATAAGAAATAGAATATAGAAATAGAAATAGGAAATAGAATAGAATAGAATATAGAAATAGAAGAATAGAATAGAATAAGAAAGAATGGAATGGAATGGACTGGAATGGAATGGAATAAGAAATAGAATAGAATAGAATAGAATAGAATAGAATAGAATAGAATAGAATAGAATAGAATAGAATAGAACAGTACAGAATATAGAAAATAGAAATAGAAATGGGAAATAGAATAGAATATAGAAATAGAATAGAAAATAGAAATAGTAAATAAAAATAGAAATAGGAAATAGAATAGAATATAGAAATAGAATATAGAAATAGGAAATAGAAATAGGAAATAAAAAATAGAAATAGGAAATAAGAAATAGAATAGAATCGAAAATAGAAATAGGAAATAAAAAATAGAAATAGGAAATAAGGAATAGAATATAGAAATAGAATAATAGAATATAGAAATAGAAAATAGAAATAGAAAATAGAAAATAGAAATAGGAAATAAGAAATGGAATATAGAAATAGAATAGAAAGTAGAAATAGAAAATAAGGAATAGAATAGAATAGAATAGAATAGAATAGAATAGAATAGAATAGAATAGAATAGAATAGAATAGAATAGAATAGAATAACATAACGGAAGGGACCTTGGAGGTCTTCTAGTCCAACCCCCAGTTTAGGCAGGAAACCGTACACCACTTCAGACAAATGGCTGTCCAATCTCTTCTTAAAAACTTCCAGTGTTAGAGCATTTACAACTTCTGGAGGCAAGTTGTTCCACTGATTAATTGTCAGTTCATTCATTAATGACATTAATTGTCAGGAAATTTCTCCTTAGTTCTAGGTTGACGGTGAAGTGGTATGGACTTCCAATTCCCAGAATTCCCCTGCCAGCATGGATAGGGAATTCTGGGAGTTGAAATCCACTCCTCTTGAAGTTGCCAAGGTTGAGAAATACTGATTTAGATTTTTAGGACACCTTTCTGTATCTCTGAAATTCAGAGATAAATAGCCATCCCCATGAACTCAAAAATAGACATCTACAGATAAGTGCAAAGCTGTAGCAAATATCAGAAAAACTCACCAAATTGTGGAAATACATGAATAATTTTAAAAAGGAGAACTCCAAAATTGCCCAGTGAGGCCTAGTACCCTCAGTGGGGAGACAAACAGATTTATTTTTACTTGCTGGTAGTCCTCAACTTATAACAGTTCATTTAGTGACCGTTTGAAGTTACGGCGACACTAAAAAAAAGTGACTTGTAACCCTTTTTCAGACTTACGACTGCTGCAGCATCCCCATAGTCAGTTGCTTGGCAACTGACTCATATTTATGACAGTTGCCGTGTCCTGAGCTAAAATCAACAGGGAAGCCAGATTCACTTAACAACGGTGTTACTAACTTAACAACCGAAGTGATTCACTTAACACCTGTGGCAAGAAAGGACGTAAATTGGGGCTGTTAACAACTTTCTCCCTCAGCCACAGAAATTTTGGGCTCCATTGTGGTCGTAAGTCGAGGACTACCTGCATCAAATTTACAAACCCCCAAGCAGCGTGCAACACAATAAAACATATGGAAGTAAAAACAATTATAAATTCAGCACCAGATTAAATTACAAGAGATTAAATTGAATTACAAACACCCACAGTGCAGTGGTGATGTGGCTTTTCTG
The DNA here is from genome assembly GCF_028640845.1 of Ahaetulla prasina. Classification (NCBI taxonomy): domain Eukaryota; kingdom Metazoa; phylum Chordata; class Lepidosauria; order Squamata; family Colubridae; genus Ahaetulla; species Ahaetulla prasina. Next base: position 6,461,531 of record NC_080543.1, on the reverse strand, counting down.
TTACTACACCAGCAGAGAGAGTGTAGATAGAGAGCGGTTGTTAAGAGAAGAGTAAAGTAGCCTTAAACTCTTCAAAACACTGTTATAAATTTGGGAGGAAAATTTAATAATGAGAAGATTCCAAGGCTGCCAAGAGTTACAAAGAAAGGTTTAACTATTATATCTGTGTGTCCCACTCCTTTGTGGTATTTAATTTCATTTGTTCCTACTTTTTCAATAACCACAGACAGACACACAAGGAAAGACATTCAACTGTAGTTGTCTGAATAGGTTCTTTTCTATTTTTCTTTCTGAAAAGATATATTTTCCTAAAGACCATGACACATCAATCATAATAATCATAAGTCAGTAGTATTTGTGATACATTTTTAAATGTTCAGTTGACTGAGTTTCATGTTTAAGGAATAAAAGTAAATAATTATAATAACAACAGCAGCAACAACAATAATAATTACAGCAGTAACGATCAGTTGAAGAGAGCCTTAATACATATTTCTGCCTTCCTCGTTCCTGAAAAACGGCCATCAAAATGACAGGGAAGTTCCTTAACAAAAAAAAAAAAAAAAAATTAGTACGAAACATTTTTTAAAAAACGAATCTTGAGAATAAAAATTCCAAAGGAATAGAAGATTGGAAATTTGTGGTTCCAGCCTCTCAAATTGGAGGCAAATAATAATAATTTATTTTGTATTTTATTTTTGCATTTATATCCCGCCCTTCTTCGAAGACTCAGGGCGGCTTACACTATGTTAGCAATAATCTTCATCCTATTTGTATATTTATATACAAAGTCAACTTATTGCCCCCAACAATCTGGATCCTCATTTTACCTACCTTATAAAGGATGGAAGGCTGAGTCAACCTCGGGACTGGTGGGACTTGAACCTGCAGTAATTGCAAGCAGCTGCTGTTAATAACAGACTGTCTTAACAGCCTGAGCCACAGAGGCCCCAGTAATAATGCCTTGATGGTCCAAAGAGGAGATTTTTTTTTTCAATTAAGAGAACCTTCATTTCATCCGAGATTCTATTTTTATTTTCCTATATTTCAGCCGGAAAGCCCAGTACTTTTTTCCCCGAAGACAGTTTTATAGACACCGGGGAGATCGATGTCGGCCGACGGGTCACGCAGAAGATCCCTCCCAGCGTATTTTGGAGATCTCAGGTGTTTATCGACCATCCTGTGCATTTGAAATTCAATGTTTCGTTGGGGAAATCAGCTCTGGTTGGGATTTATGGACGAAAAGGACTCCCACCTTCTCACACCCAGGTGAGGTAGATTCTGAGGAGATCTGACCGATGCAAATCAAACTAGAACGATTGCTACTCGTGCTTTGAACGTAGGGCGCAATACAGGTAGTCCTTGGCTTACAACCAGGGGTGGGGATTCAGCCGCTTTGGACGAACCAGTAGTTGCAATCTGTGGGTAGGCCACACCCACCCGGGCCGGTGCTATGCTGTCCTATTTAGCTATGTTTTTAAGCAACGTGGATGTGTGCAAGCCACGTGCGTGAGCAAAGCGCGTGCGCAGAAGGACGTGCACGCGTTCACATCTTCAGTTCTGGGCTAACCGGTTGTTAGATTATGTGAAGCCCACATCTGCTTACGTTCGTTTAGTGACCGCTCAAAGCCTCAATGGCCCTGGAGAATAGAATAGAATAGAATAGAATGGAAAGGAATGGAATAAGAATAAAATAGAATAGAATAGAATAGAATAGAATAGAATAGAATAGAATAGAATAGAATAGAATAGAATAGAATAGAATAGAATAGAATAGAAAATATGGAATAGAATAGAATAGAATAAAATAGAATAGAATAGAATAGAATAGAATAAAATAGAATAGAATAAAATAGAATAGAATAGAATAGAATAGAGTAGAGTAGAGTAGAATAGAATAGAATAGAATAGAAAATATGGAATAGAATAGAATAGAACAGAATAGAATAGAATTAATGGAATAGAATAGAATAGAATAGAATAGAATAGAATAGAATAGAATAGAATAGAAAATATGGACTGGAATAGAATAGAATAGAATAGAATAGAATAGAATAGAATAGAATAGAATAGAATAGAATAGAATAGAAAATATGAAATGGAATAGAATAGAATAGAATAGAATAGAATAGAATAGAATAGAATAGAATAGAATAGAATGGAATGGAATGGAATGGAATAGAATAGAATAGAATAGAATAGAATAGAATAGAATAGAATAGAAAATATGGACTGGAATAGAATAGAATAGAATAGAATAGAATAGAATAGAATAGAATAGAATAGAAAATATGGAATAGAATGGATGGAATAGAATAGAATAGAATAGAATAGAATAGAATAGAATAGAATAGAATTTTTTATTGGCCAAGTGTGATTGGACATACAAGGAATTTGTCTTGGTGCATATGCTCTCAGTGTACATAAAAGAAAAGATACCTTCATCAAGTAACTTAATTAACTGAATTAATTAATTAACTTGAATAAAGTTACTGATGACCGTTTTTCACACTTACACCCACTGCAGCATCCCCGTGGTCACACGATCAAAATTTGGACGCTTGGCCACCGGCTCACATTTATGACGGTTGCAGTGTGCCGGATCACCTTCGTTGTCCGAGGTGCAATGACAATAAAGTGAACTAAACTAAACTAGGTCTGATCAGCTTTTGCGACCCTCTGACAAAGTTAACGGGGAAGCCAGCTTCGCTAAACGACCATTAAGGTGACAATTATAGTGATTTACTTAAGATGCGTGGCAAGAAAGGTCGTATAATGGGGCAAAAGTCACTTAACATCTCACTTAGTGACAGAAACGTTGGGCTCAATTGCGGTTGTAAGTCGAGTACTGTTCAATTCCGTTTTCTGCTATCGGTATAATTTTAGAGGAAACTGGGACCGTGCAGTACATCGACGTAAGGCAAGATAATAATAATAATAATAATATTTTAATTTGTATACCGCCCTTCTCCCGAAGGACTCAGGGCGGTGAACAACCAAGTAAAATACAACCACAATCAAATACAATATTAAAAATAGCCTTAGATAGATCTTAGATCGTTCTGAAGGGATCCTAAAGCTTCCCTCAGGGCCGTAGAGTTTGGGTACCACCGCCGAGAAGGCCCCGTCCTTCTGTGCTTCAGCTAACGACGGGAAATAGAACAGGCCCTTTTTCAAGGATAGGTACACTTGTGCTAATCTGCGGGGAAGACGTATTTCGTAGATTTTAATTTCTGCCTTTCACCCGTTTACTAGGTAGTCCTCGACTTACGACCATAAGGAAGCCCGTCCGTCATGGTTGTAAGTCGTGCCTGTCGTAAAGCGGGTGAACCCATGTGACCTACCTGATTATAGGTCTGTGGCAGCCATCATTAAACGAACGGTGGTCGTTTAACACGGACGGTTGTCAAAGTGAACATGATAGTCATTAAGTAAACCCGTTGTTTTACTATGGGCCGATTCGGCTGAAAACCAGAAGTAAATTCTAGGGTTTGGGGGGGGCGGGGGTTGGGCAAAAATGTCATAAAAATACAGTCACGTGACCGGGAGATGCTACGAACGGCCGTAAATGGGGACCAGTTGCTGAGTAGCTGAAATGCATTTATATGACCGTAGGGAAGCCCTGGCTATCAAAACCAGGCCATAGCTACGTCCATGGAAATCCATCTTAACTTTGAATGGCCGCTGAGAGAACTAGTTGTAAACCGAGGATTAGCTGTAGTGATCCTGCAGTTTTTTGATGGATGCCCCTCTCCAACTATCCAGAATGCAGCCAGGTTTTTTTAGGATGAGGGAATTCCAACATTTTTTATTTTTTTATTTGCATTTATATCCCGCCCTTCTCCGAAGACTCAGGGCGGCTTACACTATGTCAAGCAATAGTCTTCATCCATTTGTATACTATATACAAAGTCAACTTATTGCCCCCAACAATCTGGGTCCTCATTTTACCTACCTTATAAAGGATGGAAGGCTGAGTCGACCTTGGGCCTGGTGGGACTTGAACCTGCAATATTGCAGGCAGTTGCTGTTAATAACAGGCTGCATTAGCCTGTTGAGCCACCAGAGGCCCAATATAGAAGTCAAATTAGCGCATCGAAAAGAATGTAATATGTACCAAAACAAAAACCCAACAGTTAAAACGTAACTTCTAACGACACATTTGAATACAGGTAGTCCTTGATTTACGACCCTCCGCTGAACCCAAAATTTCCACTGCTTAAAGTTTTGCTCCATTGTTACGGCCTTTCTTGCCACAGTTGTTCAATGAGCTTTGCCCCATTGTTACGGCCTTTCTTGCCACAGTTGTTAAGTGAATCACAGCGGTTATTAAGTTACTAACGAGGTTGTTAAGTGAATCCAATTTCCCCATTGATTTTGCTTGTTGGCAGGTTGCAAAAAAAGGATCACGTGATCCTGGGACGCAGCAACCGTCATAAATACGAGTCAATTTCCATGCGTCTGAATTTTGATCACGTAACCATGGGGATGCGGCAAGGATTAGAAGTGTGAAAAGTGGCCATAAATAATTTTTTTTTTCAAGGCTGTTCAGCAGTGGGTTTCACATTATGTTACTACCGGTTCGCCGCACACTCGCTCGCTTCATACATGTGCATGGCCAGTTCACGCACACACCAGCCTTTCACATGTGCACTAGGCCTTCCGCACATGTGCTTTGCTCATGCGCGCGCCTTCTCAAAAACATGCCTAAATAAGATGGCATAGAACGGGGCGCGTGGCCCCACGATTCCCGCTACCGGTTCAGGCAAACTGGTCCGAACTGGCTAATCCCACCTTTGGTGCTGTCGTAAGTTTGAATGGTTACTAATTGAATCATTGTTACGTCGAGGACTATCTGTAACCAGGACCTGAAATTACTTGGGTGACTCTCCATTTCAACACACGTGTTCTTCCTTTCCATTTGTGTGTGTGTGTGTGTTTCAGTTTGACTTTGTCGAGTTGCTGGACGGACGGAGGCTCCTGAATCAAGAAGCCAGGAATCTGGAAGGACCACAACGGCAGCAAAAGGGCTTTGTGCCGCCGGCTAGCCATGAGACGGGATTCATTCAGTATTTGGATTCTGGAATGTGGCATCTGGCTTTTTACAACGATGGAAAAGAATCCGAGTTGGTCTCCTTTCTCACCACCACTATTGGTAAGGACAACTTAAAATTTTACCTATAGAAAGGAATTTTTGTAGCTCAGGGTTCAACTGAGAGGCCCTTGATGCTAGCAACACTGATGATGTTATCTAGTTGGGTAATGAGATGTCTGCAAGAAAAACACCAAGTTCAGAGAGCACTAAGGAATCCCCAGTTGCCGTTTTATTCTTCCTCCTCCTCCTCCTCCTCCTCCTCCTCCTCCTCTCCACTTCCTTCTAACATTAATGCTGTTACCTAGTTGGGTAATGAAATGTCTTAATGAAAAATACCCAAGTTCAGAGAGTGCTAAGGACTTCCCAATTGCCATCTTCCTCCTCCTCCTCCTCCTTCTCCTCTCCACTTCCTTCTAACATTAATGCTGTTACCTAGTTGGGTAATGAAATGTCTTAATGAAAAATACCCAAGTTCAGAAAGTGCTAAGGACTTCCCAATTGCCATCTTCCTCCTCCTCCTCCTCCTCTCCACTTCCTTCTAACATTAATGCTGTTACCTAGTTGGGTAATGAAATGTCTTAATGAAAAATACCCAAGTTCAGAAAGTGCTAAGGACTTCCCAATTGCCATCTTCCTCCTCCTCCTCCTCCTCCTCTCCACTTCCTTTTAACATTGATGCTGTTACCTAGTTTTGTAATGAAATATCTGCAAGAAAACCACCAAGAGAAAGCCCCAAAGGCCCACAGATCTCCTCCTCCTCCTCCTCCTCCTCTCCACTTCCTTTTAACATTGATGCTGTTACCTAGTTTTGTAATGAAATATCTGCAAGAAAACCACCAAGAGAAAGCCCCAAAGGCCCACAGATCTCCTCCTCCTCCTCTCCCTCTACCTTCTAGCACTGATGCTCTTACTTAGTTTTGTAACGAAATGCCTGCAAGAAAACAACCAAGGTCAGCGAGCACCAAAGCCTCCAAAGTCCTCCTCCTCCTCCATCTTCCACTCCACAAACCCCACTCTCTTGTAGTACTGATGCTGTTACCTAGTTAGGTAATGAAATGCCTGCAAGAAAACACCAAGTTCAGAAAGCCCCAAAGGCCCACAGATCTCCTCCTCCTCCTCCTCCTCCTCCTCCATCTTCCTCCTCCTCTCACCACCACTATTGGTAAGGACAACTTAAAATTTTACCGATAGAAAGGAATTTTTGTAGCTCAGGGTTCAACTGAGAGGCCCTTGATGCTAGCCATGAGACGGATTCATTCAGTATTTGGATTCTGGAATGTGGCACCTGGCTTTTTACAACGATGGAAAAGAACGCGAGTTGGTCTCCTTTCTCACCACCACTATTGGTAAGGACAACTTAAAATTTTACCGATAGAAAGGAATTTTTGTAGCTCAGGGTTCAACAGAGAGGCCCTTGATGCTAGCAACACTGATGATGTTATCTAGTTGGGTAATGAAATGTCTTAATGAAAAATACCCAAGTTCAGAAAGTGCTAAGGACTTCCCAATTGCCATCTTCCTCCTCCTCCACTTCCTTCTAACATTAATGCTGTTACCTAGTTTTGTAATGAAATATCTGCAAGAAAACACCAAGTTCAGAGAGTGCTAAGGACTTCCCAATTGCCATCTTCCTCCTCCTCCTCTCCACTTCCTTTTAACATTGATGCTGTTACCTAGTTTTGTAATGAAATGTCTTAATGAAAAATACCCAAGTTCAGAGAGTGCTAAGGGCTTCCCAATTGCCATCTTCCTCCTCCTCCATCTTCCACTCCACAAACCCCACTCTCTTCTAGCATTTATGCTGTTACCTAGTTAGGTAATGAAATGCCTGCAAAAAAATTACCAAGCTCAGAGAGCATAGGACCACACAGTCCTCCTCCTCCTCCTCCTCCTCCTCCATCTTCCACTCCACAAACCCCACTCTCTTGTAGTACTGATGCTGTTACCTAGTTAGATAATGACACGTCTTCAAGGACCCCACGTCTATGATTTTCAGCTGGCTTAATGAACCAGATCCTAACTCTTGAGTCCACAAAATAATGTTTGCTCTTTTCATCCCTTGAAATAACCACACAACTAAAGAGAACCATAGCTAATTAACACAGAATTCTATTCTATTCTATTCTATTCTATTTCTTAGAGTTGCAATATGACATGGTTTGGCCACCACTCTCAGTGGTCAATTTTCTTTTCCACCGGATTGAAACCCGAGTATGTTGTAATTGGAAGAACCCTCATTTGATTATTGTGTTCATTTTGATATAGCTTATTTCTTTTGAAAGCAAAACGTAACTAAATAGCAGGGTAGACTCTCATTAAAATCACGTAGGTTAACCCTCTCTAAAAGGTAAAGGTTCCCCTCGCACATACGTGCTAGTCGTTCCCGACTCTAGGGGGCGGTGCTCATCTCCGTTTCAAAGCCGAAGAGCCAGCGCTGTCCGAAGACGTCTCCGTGGTCATGTGGCCGGCATGACTCAACGCCAAAGGCGCACGGAACGCTGTTCCCTTCCCATCCGAGGTGGTCCCTATTTTTTCTACTTGCATTTTTACCCTCTCTACCACCGCTTTATATTTCGAGACAGTTTAATAACTGCTAATCCACCTTGCTGTAATTCACAGACTTTTCTAAAAAAAATTACCAAGGTCAGCGAGCACCAAAGCCCCAAAGGCCCACAGATCTCCTCCTCCTCTCCACTTCCTTTTAACATTGATGCTGTTACCTAGTTGGGTAATGAAATGTCTTAATGAAAATACCCAAGTTCAGAAAGTGCTAAGGACTTCCCAATTGCCATCTTCCTCCTCCTCTCCACTTCCTTCTAACATTGAAGATGTTACTTAATTTGGTAATGAAATGTCTTAATGAAAATACCCAAGTTCAGAAAGTGCTAAGGACTTCCCAATTGCCATCTTCCTCCTCCTCTCCACTTCCTTCTAACATTAATGCTGTTACCTAGTTTTGTAATGAAATATCTTAATGAAAATACCCAAGTTCAGAAAGTGCTAAGGACTTCCCAATTGCCATCTTCCTCCTCCTCTCCACTTCCTTCTAACATTAATGCTGTTACCTAGTTGGGTAATGAAATGTCTTAATGAAAATACCCAAGTTCAGAAAGCCCCAAAGGCCCACAGATCTCCTCCTCCTCTCCACTTCCTTCTAACATTGATGCTGTTACCTAGTTTTGTAATGAAATATCTTAATGAAAATACCCAAGTTCAGAAAGTGCTAAGGACTTCCCAATTGCCATCTTCCTCCTCCTCTCCACTTCCTTCTAACATTAATGCTGTTACCTAGTTAGATAATGACACGTCTGCAAGGACCCCACGTCTATGATTTTCAGCTGGCTTAATGAACCAGATCCTAACTCTTGAGTCCACAAAATAATGTTTGCTCTTTTCATCCCTTGAAATAACCCCACAACTAAAGAGAACCATAGCTAATTAACACAGAATTCTATTGTATTCTATTCTATTCTATTCTATTTCTTAGAGTTGCAATATGACATGGTTTGGCCACCACTCTCAGTGGTCAATTTTCTTTTCCACCGGATTGAAACCCGAGTATGTTGTAATTGGAAGAACCCTCATTTGATTATTGTGTTCGTTTTGGTACAGCTTATTTCTTTTGAAAGCAAAATGTTTCTAAATAGCAGGGTAGACTCTCATTAAAATCACGTAGGTTAACCCTCTCTAAAAGGTAAAGGTTCCCCTCGCACATACGTGCTAGTCGTTCCCGACTCTAGGGGGCGGTGCTCATCTCCGTTTCAAAGCCGAAGAGCCAGCGCTGTCCGAAGACGTCTCCGTGGTCATGTGGCCGGCATGACTCAACGCCAAAGGCGCACGGAACGCTGTTACCTTCCATTCCCTGTCCTTGCAAATTATAGCAAAGGAAGACTCTCTCTCTCTCTCTCCCTCTCCCTTTCCCTTTCCCTCTCTCTCGCTCTCTCTCTCTCTCTCTCTCTCTCTCTCTCTCTCTCTCTCTCTCTCTCTCTCTCTCTCTCTCTCTCTCTCTCTCTCTCTCTCTCTCTCTCTCTCTCTCTCTCTCTCTCTCTCTCTCTCTCTCTCTCTCTCTCTCTCTCTCTCTCTCTCTCTCTCTCTCTCTCTCTCTCTCTCTCTCTCTCTCTCTCTCTCTCTCTCTCTCTCTCTCTCTCTCTCTCTCTCTCTCTCTCTCTCTCTCTCTCTCTCTCTCTCTCTCTCTCTCTCTCTCTCTCTCTCTCTCTGTCTCTTTCTTTATATCTCTCTTTCTCTCTCTCTTTCTATCTCTCTTTGTCTCTTTCTTTGTCTTTCTCTTTCCTCTCTCTCTTTTTATCTTTCTGTATCTTTCTCTTGTCTCTCTCTCTTTTTTTATCTCTCTGTCTCTCTTTCCTCTCTCTCTCTCTCTCTTGCTCTTTCTGTCTCTCTCTTTCTCTGTCTGTTTCTCTCTCATTCGCTTTCTCTCTCATTCTCTCTCACACACACTTTCTTTCTCTAATTGTCCGTCTCTCTCTTTCCCCCTTTCTCCCATACTCTCTCTCTCTGTGTCTCTCACTTTGCCTCTTTGTCTCGCTCTCTTTTTAATCTCTCTCTTTGTCTCTTTCTTTATATCTCTCTTTCCTCTCTCTCTTTCTATCTCTCTTTGTCTCTTTCTTTGTCTTTCTCTTTCCTCTCTCTCTTTTTATCTTTCTGTCTCTTTCTTTGTCTCTCTCTTTTTATCTCTCTCTTTGTCTCTTTCTTTGTCTCTCTCTCTTTCCTCTCTCTCTTTTGCTGTTCTATCTCTCTCTCTTTCTCTCTGTCACTTTCTCTGTCTCTTTCTCTCTCATTCACTCTGTCTTTCTCTTTCTCATTGTCTCTCTCACACACACACTTTCTCTTTCTCTAATTCTCTCTCCCACCCTCCTCCCTCCCTCTCTCTCTCTGTCTCTCTGTAATGAATTAGCTTCCTTGCAAATGACTTTGGCAGCATTTTTGTAACACAGATGCTCTTCTGTAAGTAGCCTGGTGAATTCACCTCTGCCAGATATACTGTGATATATTTGGGACAATCTGGTCTTGAGTGGAACAAAACAGCAGGCCAAAGGAGAACTGAACTCGGGACATCTGGGGCAGCGGTTGGCCAAAAACCCTGTTCAGAGATGATGGCAGAGAAATAGCCGAGTTTCTTTCTTTCCTTCCTTCCTTCCTTCCTTCTTTCTTTCCTCCTTTCTTTCTTTTTTCCTTTCCTTCCTTCCTTCCTTCCTTCTTTCTTTCTTTCTTTCTTTCTTTCTTTCTTCCTTCCTTTCCTTTCCTTTTCTTCCTTCCTTCCTTCCTACCTTCCTTTCCTTTCCTCCTTCCTTCTTTCTTTCTTTCCTTCCTTCCTTCTGTCTTCCTTCCTTCCTTCTTTCCTTCCTTCCTTCCTTCTTTCTGTCTTCCTTCCTTTCTTCCTTCCTTCCTCCTTCTTTCTTTTTTATTCCTTCCTCCTTCCTCCTTCCTTCCTTCTTCCTTCTTTCCTTCCTTTCTTCCTCCTTTCTTTCTTCCTTCTTTCTTCCTTCCTCCTTCCTTCCTTCCTTCCTTCCTTCTTTCTTTCCTTCCTTTCTTCCTCTTCCTTTCTTCTTTGTTTCTTTGTTTCTTTCTTTCTTTCTCTCTCTCTCTCTCTCTTTCTTTCTTTTTCTTCTTTCTTTCTTTCCACCTCTCTGTCAATCACAATTGATCAATTCTCCCAGTCTTTCACTTTAGGTAACTTCACTTGATCCGAGCCCTTCTACAAAAGGCTCATTGACTTGACATAATGATTTTTCCTTCAGGGTCCAAAAAAAAAAGGGTTTACATAATTTTAAACTTCATTTTGAGAGGCAGCAGCTGTTGCTCAACTTTTCCCAAAACCCAAACTCCATATTTTCCTGACAAGGCCTCCAGGGTTATGCAAAGTTTGTCTAAAGACATTTTGCTCCTCCCCCACCTCTATCTCCTCCTCCATCTCTCTCTCTCTGTCTCTCTCTCGTGTTCTTCTTCTTTAAGACAGAGCATTCTCTACTAAATATACAATATTTGGGGATAATCATGGCAGCGTGTTTTGTTCCTCTTTCACATTATAAAGGCGTTTCGCTTCTATTTCCATGTGAGCAGAATAGTGAGATAGACATTGAGATGGGCGGGTCCATCTACTGTAGAATAGAATAGAACAGGAGTCTCCAACCTTGGTCCCTTTAAGACTTATGGACTTCAACTCCCAGAGTTCCTCAGCCAGCTTTGCTCTAGGGCAGGGGTCTCCAACCTTGGTCCCTTTAAGACTTGTGGACTTCAACTCCCAGAGTTCCTCAGCCAGCTTTGTTCTAGGGCAGGGGTCTCCAACCTTGGTCCCTTTAAGACTTGTGGACTTCAACTCCCAGAGTTCCTCAGCCAGCTTTGCTCTAGGGCAGGGGTCTCCAACCTTGGTCCTTTAAGACTTGTGGACTTCAACTCCCAGAGTTCCTCAGCCAGCTTTGCTCTAGGGCAGGGGTCTCCAACCTTGGTCCTTTAAGACTTGTGGACTTCAACTCCCAGAGTTCCTCAGCCAGCTTTGCTCTAGAGCGGAGGTGTCCAACCTTGGTGCCTTTAAGACTTGTGGAGTTCAACTCCCAGAGTTGCTCAGCCAGCTTTGCTCTAGAGCAGAGGTCTCCAACCTTGGTCGCTTTAAGGCTTGTGGACTTCAACTCCCAGAGTTCCTCAGCCAGCTTTGTTTAGAGCAGAGGTCTCAACCTTGGTCCTTTAAGACTTGTGGACTTCAACTCCCAGAGTTCCTCAGCCAGCTTTGCTGGCTGAGAGACTCTGGGAGTTGAAGTCCTCAAGTCTTAAAGGGACCAAGGTTGGAGACCCCTGGAATAGAATAACAGAGCTGGAAGGGATCTTATTTTATTTATTTATTTATTTATTTTATTTTTCAGATTTATATACCGCCCTATCTCCCTAAGGACTCAGGGCGTTCACAGGCAATTAAAAGCAAACATATAAATACAATTTAAAATAACACATAAAAAACTTATTCAATAGCCAGATTATTAAAACGATATAAATACTAAAAACCCCATTAAAACCAATAAATTTAAAAAACTAACCCAGCCCCGCGCAAATAAATAGGTGTGTTTTGAGCTCGCAACGAAAGGTCTGAGGTCCGGAAGTTGACGAAGTCCTGGGGGAGTTCGTTCCAGAGGGTGGGAGCCCCCACAGAGAAGGCCCTTCCCCTGGGCGTCGCCAGACGGCACTGCCTAGCCAACGGCACCCTGAGGAGTCCCTCTCTGTGAGAGCGCACGGGTCGGTGAGAGGTATTCGTGAGCAGCAGGCGGTCCTGTAAGTAACCCGGCCCTATGCCATGGAGCGCTTTAAAGATTGTCACCAAAACCTTGAAGCGCATGAAGGCCACAGGTAGCCTCTTGGAGATCTTGTACTCCAGTGATGGCTAACCTTTCTGAGTACCAAAAGCAAGCAACATGAATTCGCATGCGTGTCTGAACCCCAAATGCAATGTGCGTGCAGCCCCGCACGCGCCTCGTGCATGCGCATGCAGCCCCCCACACACCCTGCCCCCAACACATGCGTGGCAGAGACCCAAAGACCAGCTGGCTGGCAGGAGGCACATGCATACAGAGCTAACTGGGCGATGGCTCGTGTGCCATCAGAGAGGCGCCACACCTCGGGCACACGTGCCATAGGTTCGCCATCAGGGGCTACAGCAGTGATGGCGAGACTTTTCGGCACCAAGTGATGAAAAGGTCACAAGGAAACATTGCGCGCATGGATGCATGCACGCCTGCTAGGCTGTGCTCTGGCAAAACCGAACTTCTGGTGCTAGCGCACATGCCTGCCCGACGATCAGCTAGCAGGCGGCATGCGACACCGGAGGACAGCTGATCATCGCGTGCACATGCGCACCAGAAACCCAGAAGACAAACAGGCAAGGCCACGCATGTCAGGCGACATGGTTTCACCTGCCACTTTGGGCATGTGTGCTATAGGTTGGCTATCATGGTTGTAGTTCAAGCCCCTGCTTAGGCAGGAAACCATGTACCATTTCAGACAAATGACTATCCAATCTCTTCTTAAAAATTTCAAGCGTTGGAGCATTCACAGCTTCTCGAGGCAAGTTGTTCCACTGATTAATTGTTCTGTCAGGAAATTTCTCCTTAGTTCTAAGTTGCTTCTCTCCTTGTGTTCTGTCCCTCCTCGCCTCCGTCTGAGTGATGGCTTAATTAGCCAGCACTATCAGCTCTGGCAGAAAACTAGCGAGTGTCTGCCAAGTGTCTCTGTTATCTCCCTCGACGCCACTGAGTCACCCAGGAGCAAACAGTACTTCAGCTCTTAGTTAAGCAGTTAATTTGCCTGCTACGAAGAGGCACAGCAGCTCTTGCTGCCTTTATATCCTGTGGGGTGTGGCTCCATGACTCAGCACTTCCTAGACCTGCCCCACCCCTGCTTCTGTTGTTCCCACCTCTCCTGCCTACGAAACCTAGGGTCCAGCCAAGACTGATTGCCATCAGCTGGGCCTGGAGGTGTGGCCTGGGGGGGGGAAGAGTCAAGGGACGGAGGTCTCGTTATCCCCTCACTTTCCAAGTCACTTTCTGGCAGGAGGCCCAGCTCAGTGCAGACACAGCACCTTGATTAGTTTCTATCCGTTGCTTCTTCTCCTGCCCTCAGGTGCTTTGGAGAATAGCTTGACTCCCTCTTCTTTGTGGCAGCCCCTGAGATATTGGAAGACTGCTATCATGTCTCCCTTAGTCCTTCTTTTCATTAAACTAGACATACCCAGTTCCTGCAACTATTTTAGCCTCCACTCCCCTAATCCTCTTTGTTGCTCTTCTCTGCACTCTTTCTAGAGTCTCAACATCTTTTTTACATCGTGGCTGTTATGTATTAACAGTTGTGCCTTTAAATATTTGAGCGGGAAATCAGCACGTTGCTGATTGGACGAAGCCTCCAGCAGAACTGTATAAAAGGAGAGGTTTTTTGCCCCAGCCTGTTGCTGGGTTCACCCTATATTAAAGAGCTGTTGTCACTACCCTGGTCTCCAGCCTCGCATTCCCGAACTTAACATTGGCGACGAGGTGGGATCTCGAGGCTGGAGAACCAGAACCGAGCTGAAGCACGCTAGTTCCAACCCAGCAAACTCAGGGCAGAAACGCGGAAATGGCAAACACGCCACCCGCACCGCACAAACCCGGCAAGGAGAAATGGGAACATATATGACCCGCTTCAAAGCTTTCTAGAAGCCAACGAACTACAGGATTCTGATAACCGCAAGCGGCTTACTTCCTAAGCCATTGCGGGCCGGAGGTAATCGAGATGGAAGCCCTGGCAGAGCCAACGCCGATACAATCGGTATCGTCGACTCTGCAGACTTTGCTGAAGAACCATTTCGCACCGACGCCGGCCCAAATACGTGCAGCGGTTTGAATTGGAGAACGAGACAGATGGAGGGCGAGTCCATCGGTGACTACATGGCCGCTAAGAAGAGCGCCCAAGGACTGCGGATACCGAGACTTAGACGAAGTGCTACTCGAGCAACTCATCCGAGGGGTCAAGGACATCCGCCCACGGCGACGACTGCTAGCCAGGAGCAACCTGACACTAGCCACCGCCTGACGAGGCCAGAGCACACGAAATGTCTACTAAGCAGCAGAGACTCTGCAAAAGCCTCTTCAATCCAAGGCGAAGCGGCCAACGCCAGTACACCAGGAGGAGATTCAGTCCGAATCAAGGTGAGGGCGAGGATGAGGAAGGGTCTGCCGGACCGAGAAACGCGACACTGAGGACCGTGACGAGCGCGGAAGCTGCGGAGGGCAGCATCAGCGCCAACGCTGCAGGTTTAAAGACGCAACATGCCGGTGTGGGAAGAAAGGACACTTAGCTCAGGTTTGCAGAGCGGCCCAACCTTCCCCGAAAATTCAAATCGAATCAAACGCTGAACCGGAAAGGCGGCCGCGATTGGTTCAAACAAGAAAGGCTAAGTCAACCAAACGACTGTCATTATAGGCCGCACCAACCAAAGTGGAAAAGAAGATTTTCACAAAGCCCAAGATCGAGGGAGTACGGTGCAGGCTTGAAGTGGACACGGGATCAGCGATCACCATCATGTCCTGGGACACCCTGGCGAAGTCGCCGTGTCCGCAAGCGCCATCTGCAAGCACAGCGGCTACGAGTGCACGATCACCAGGGAATCGATCCCTGTTCGAGGGACCACCTCCGTCCGAGTCAGTACGGCCCTCATAAAAAGACCCTGCCCATCACGATCGTCCGAAGGAACTCTGCCCAGTCTGTTGGGACTAGACTGGTTTCGTGCCCTGGGCATGGGAGTGACTGGCATCTACAGAAGTGACTGCAATTTGAAAGACATTCTCTTTAACGAGTTCAAGATGTCTTCAAGGACTGCCTGGGCAAGTACAAGGGGACCCCTATTTCCTTCAACTTAGACCCCAGGTAGCCCCATTAGGCTTAAGGCGAGGAGAGTCCTTTGCCCTAAAACCAAAATTGATAAGGAGCTGGACAAGCTCATAAATCAGGGGTTTTGGTGCCAGTCGATCACGCAAAGTGGGAGACGCCAATCGTCACCCCATCAAATCGGACGGGTCAATTAGAATTTGCGCTGACTACAAGGCGACGCTTAACAAAGCCTTACAGAAAAGCGCTGCACTTCCCGTAGTGCAACATTTATTGCACTCCTTGGGGCAAGGGCAAGTCTTGCAAAGTTAGACTTGGCCCAAGCCTACCAACAACTGCCAGTAGACGCCCGCACAGTCAAGCCCAAACGATTGTGACGCACAGGGGGCATTCAAGTGCACCCGATTGCAATTTGGGGTTAGTGTGGCACCAGGCTGTTCCAAAACCTGATGGAACGACTACTGCAAGGGCTCCCAGGGTAGTTCCCTACTGATGATGTCCTAATTTCAGGGGAAAACATGGAGGAATTGGGGGAGCGGTTAAGAAAGGTCTTGAGCATTTTCCGGACAGCCGGATTAAAAGTCAAGACAAATAAATGTCAGATAGGGGTCGAATCGGTCGATTTCTTGGGCTACCGGATAGACAAGAAAGGAATTCACCCTACTGAGAGCAAAGTTAAGGCAATTAGGAAGGCTCCAGCGCCCAAAAACAAAGCCTTGCAAATGACTTTGGCAGCATTTTTGTAACACAGATGCTCTTCTGTAAGTAGCCTGGTGAATTCACCTCTGCCAGATATACTGTGATATATTTGGGACAATCTGGTCTTGAGTGGAACAAAACAGCAGGCCAAAGGAGAACTGAACTCGGGACATCTGGGGCAGCGGTTGGCCAAAAACCCTGTTCAGAGATGATGGCAGAGAAATAGCCGAGTTTCTTTCTTTCCTTCCTTCCTTCTTTCTTCCTCCTTTCTTTCTTTTTCCTTCCTTCCTTCCTTCCTTCCTTCTTTCTTTCTCTCTTTCTTTCTTTCTTTCTTCCTTCCTTCCTTTCTTCCTTCCTTCCTTCCTACCTTCCTTCCTTTCCTCCTTCCTTCTTTCTTTCTTTCTTCCTTCCTTCCTTCCTCCTTCCTTCTTTCTTTCCTTCCTTCCTTCCTTCTTTCTTTCTTTCCTTCCTTTCTTCCTTCCTTCCTCCTTCTTTCTTTTTATTCCTTCCTCCCTTCCTCCTTCCTTCCTTCTTCCTTTCTTTCCTTCCTTTCTTCCTCCTTTCTTTCTTCCTTCTTTCTTTCTTCCTCTCTCCTTCCTTCCTTCCTTCTTTCTTTCTTTCCTTCCTTTCTTCCTCTTCCTTTCTTCTTTGTTTCTTTGTTTCTTTCTTTCTTTCTCTCTCTCTCTCTCTCTTTCTTTCTTTTTTTCTTTCTTTCTTTCTTTCCACCTCTCTGTCAATCACAATTGATCAATTCTCCCCAGTCTTTCACTTTAGGTAACTTCACTTGATCCGAGCCCTTCTACAAAAGGCTCATTGACTTGACATAATGATTTTTCCCTTCAGGGTCCAAAAAAAAAAAAAAGGGTTTACATAATTTTAAACTTCATTTTGGAGAGGCAGCAGCTGTTGCTCAACTTTTCCCAAAACCCAAACTCCATATTTTCCTGACAAGGCCTCCAGGGTTATGCAAAGTTTGTCTAAAGACATTTTTGCTCCCCTCCCCCCCACCTCTCTATCTCCCTCCCCCCCTCCATCTCTCTCTCTGTCTCTCTCTCTCGTGTTCTTCTTCTTTTAAGACAGAGCATTCTCTACTAAATATACAATATTTGGGGGATAATCTGCGGGCAGCGTGCTTTGTTCCTCTTTCACATTATAAAGGCGTTTCGCTTCTATTTCCATGTGAGCAGAATAGTGGGAGATAGACATTGAGATGGGCGGGTCCATCTACTGTAGAATAGAATAGAACAGGGGTCTCCAACCTTGGTCCCTTTAAGACTTGTGGACTTCAACTCCCAGAGTTCCTCAGCCAGCTTTGCTCTAGGGCAGGGGTCTCCAACCTTGGTCCCTTTAAGACTTGTGGACTTCAACTCCCAGAGTTCCTCAGCCAGCTTTGCTCTAGGGCAGGGGTCTCCAACCTTGGTCCCTTTAAGACTTGTGGACTTCAACTCCCAGAGTTCCTCAGCCAGCTTTGCTCTAGGGCAGGGGTCTCCAACCTTGGTCCCTTTAAGACTTGTGGACTTCAACTCCCAGAGTTCCTCAGCCAGCTTTGCTCTAGAGCAGAGGTCTCCAACCTTGGTCCCTTTAAGACTTGTGGACTTCAACTCCCAGAGTTCCTCAGCCAGCTTTGCTCTAGAGCAGAGGTCTCCAACCTTGGTCCCTTTAAGACTTGTGGACTTCAACTCCCAGAGTTCCTCAGCCAGCTTTGCTCTAGAGCAGAGGTCTCCAACCTTGGTCCCTTTAAGGCTTGTGGACTTCAACTCCCAGAGTTCCTCAGCCAGCTTTGCTCTAGAGCAGAGGTCTCCAACCTTGGTCCCTTTAAGACTTGTGGACTTCAACTCCCAGAGTTCCTCAGCCAGCTTTGCTGGCTGAGAGACTCTGGGAGTTGAAGTCCTCAAGTCTTAAAGGGACCAAGGTTGGAGACCCCTGGAATAGAATAACAGAGCTGGAAGGGATCTTATTTTATTTATTTATTTATTTATTTTATTTTTCAGATTTATATACCGCCCTATCTCCCTAAGGACTCAGGGCGGTTCACAGGCAATTAAAAGCAAACATATAAATACAATTTAAAATAACACATAAAAAACTTATTCAATAGCCAGATTATTAAAACGATATAAATACTAAAAAACCCATTAAAACCAATAAATTTAAAAAACTAACCCAGCCCCGCGCAAATAAATAGGTGTGTTTTGAGCTCGCAACGAAAGGTTCGGAGGTCCGGAAGTTGACGAAGTCCTGGAGGGAGTTCGTTCCAGAGGGTGGGAGCCCCCACAGAGAAGGCCCTTCCCCTGGGCGTCGCCAGACGGCACTGCCTAGCCGACGGCACCCTGAGGAGTCCCTCTCTGTGAGAGCGCACGGGTCGGTGAGAGGTATTCGGTAGCAGCAGGCGGTCCCGTAAGTAACCCGGCCCTATGCCATGGAGCGCTTTAAAAATTGTCACCAAAACCTTGAAGCGCACCCGGAAGGCCACAGGTAGCCTCTTGGAGATCTTGTACTCCAGTGATGGCTAACCTTTTCTGAGTACCAAAAGCAAGCAAGCGCATGAATTCGCATGTGCGTGTCTGAACCCCCAAAATGCAATGTGCGTGCAGCCCCCGGCACGCACCTCCCCCCCGTGCATGCGCATGCAGCCCCCCCCCCACACACCCTGCCCCCAACACATGCGTGGCAGAGACCCAAAGACCAGCTGGCTGGCAGGAGGCACATGCGCATACAGAGCTAAACTGGGGCGATGGCTCGTGTGCCATCAGAGAGGGCGCTTCGTGCCACCTCGGGCACACGTGCCATAGGTTCGCCATCAGGGGGCTACAGCAGTGATGGCGAGACTTTTCGGCACCAAGTGATGAAAAGGTCACAAGGAAACATTGCGCGCATGGATGCATGCACGCTCGTTGGGGCCGTGCTCTGGCAAAACCGAACTTCTGGGTGCTAGCGCACATGCCTGCCCGACGATCAGCTAGCAGGCGGGCATGCGCATACCGGAGGACAGCTGATCATCGCGTGCACATGCGCACCAGAAACCCAGAAGACAAACAGGCAAGGCCACGCATGCCAGGCGACATGGATTCACCTGCCACTTTGGGCATGTGTGCTATAGGTTGGCTATCATGGTTGTAGTTCAAGCCCCTGCTTAGGCAGGAAACCATGTACCATTTCAGACAAATGACTATCCAATCTCTTCTTAAAAATTTCAAGCGTTGGAGCATTCACAGCTTCTCGAGGCAAGTTGTTCCACTGATTAATTGTTCTGTCAGGAAATTTCTCCTTAGTTCTAAGTTGCTTCTCTCCGTGTGTTCTGTCCCCCCTTGCCTCCGTCCGAGCGATGACTTAATTAGCCGGCACTATCAGCTCTGGCAGCAAACTAGCGAGCATCTGCCAAGTGTCTCTGTTATCTCCCTCGACGCCAATGAGTCACCCAGGAACAAACAGTACTTCAGCTCTTAGTTAAGCAGTTAATTTGCCTGCTACGAAGAGGCACAGCAGCTCTTGCTGCCTTTATATCCTGTGGGGTGTGGCTCCATGACTCAGCACTTCCTAGGCCTGCCCCACCCCTGCTTCTGTTGTTCCCGCCTCTCCTGCCTACGAAACCTAGGGTCCAGCCAGGCCTGATTGCCATCAGCTGGGTCTGGAGGTGTGGCCTGGGGGGGGAAAGAGTCAGGGGACGGAGGCCTCGTTATCTCCTCCACCTGGCCTGCCTCTGGCTCCTGGAGCTGAGCCAGGGAAGCCGGTGCTCCCGAGGTAAGTCCTGACGGCCCTTCCCCCTCACTTTCCAAGTCACTTTCTGGCAGGAGGCCCAGCTCAGGGGGTGCAGACACAGCACATTGATTAGTTTCTATCCGTTGCTTCTTCTCCTGCCCTCAGGTGCTTTGGAGAATAGCTTGACTCCCTCTTCTTTGTGGCAGCCCCTGAGATATTGGAAGACTGCTATCATGTCTCCCCTAGTCCTTCTTTTCATTAGAGTAGACATACCCAGTTCCTGCAACTATTTTAGCCTCCAGTCCCCTAATCCTCTTTGTTGCTCTTCTCTGCACTTTTCCTAGAGTCTCAACATCTTTTTTACATCGTGGCGACCAAAATTGGACAGCCATTTTGTCTGAAATGATGGAAGGATTGGACTAGAAGACTTCCAGGGTCCCTTCCAACTCTGTTACTCTGTTATTCAAAATGCCTGGGGAATTACGAATAATGCCTCCTAGGTGGAGGGCCTTTAAAATATATAACTTTTAATATCTGTTTTTTGTTTTTTTTCATATTATCGCAGCTTCTTAACAAGTGTGCCACAAGCATTGCTTCAGCCTGTCACCCAAGAGAAAAAAAAGAGAAGCCCTTAGTAATTAATCCTAATGCTACCCAGTAGATAAATGAACGAACCAATCCTGAAACAGTCCCTCTTCTCCTAACCTAACCAATCCAGCCAGCTGGTGGATAGATAATTATTCTAAAATTAAGGAAAAGAAGAAAGATCCATTGGGAATCGAATCCAATTGGGTCCATGTCTTTCACATGTATAATTGTATTTTTTTTTCCTTTGTCAAAGAAAATGTGTAGGTAATTTGCAGGTCAGACCAAGAGCGCTTTAAGAAGGATGTTAAAGTAAGATCAGAATTAGCGTGATTGTTTCTATTCTAAGGTTATTTTTTTTAGGGCGCGGTGGCTCAGGGGCTAAGACGCTGAGTTTGTCGATCGAAAGGTCGGCAGTTCGGCGGTTCGAATCCCTAGTGCTGCCACGTAACGGGGTGAGCTCCTGTTACTCATCCCAGCTTCTGCCAACCTAGCAGTTAGAAAACACGTAAAAAAAATGCAAGTAGAAAAATAGGGACCACCTTTGATGGGAAGGTCACAGCGTTCCGTGCGCCTTTGGCGTTGAGTCATGCCGGCCACATGACCACAGAGACGTCTTCGGACAGCGCTGGCTTTTCGGCTTTGAAACGGAGATGAGCACCGCCCCCTAGAGTCGGGAACGACTAGCACATATGTGCGAGGGGAACCTTTGCCTTTACCTTTAAGGTTATTTTTGGAGAAGCTTGGGTTAAAAGTAAGACAACCCTGCATCTCTGAAGCAAATGCTAGTCTATACTGGGGGAGCTGGCTGTCAGCTTAGCATTTGGAAGCATTTGGAAGATCGGTTGCTACTTATAACAGTTTGCATTGATGTGCAAATAGATTCTTGAGGATGCTTCAGTGGGAGATTGGATCCTTGACACGTCTAGTTGAAAAGCTTCTTGGGTTAAAGAGTTAATGATGACAGTGAAGGTCAGTTGAGGCCAGGTTTAAGCGAGTTTTAGGTTTGGTTCAGTAGGTTCCCAAAGAAAATACTCAAGATAGGGACCATTCCAGTCTCATCGGACCATGGCCAGGACAGTACGCGATCAACAATGGTGATGAAGGAAGTTTCCAAACTTTAGGAATACTGAGCTACTTGAGTCTAGTCATGGAGGGTAATCCATGAGTTGATCAATTTCCTATTGTTCAGCAAAGATTTGCATAGGCTTTTCCTCAGTGGTGAAATCCAATTTTTTTTTAACTACCGGTTCTGTGGGCCTGGCTTGGTGGGCGTGGTGTGGCTTGGTGGGCATGGCAGGGGAAGTATACTGCAAAATCCCCATTCTCTCCCCACTCCTGGGGGAAGGATATTGCAAAATCTCCATTCCCTCCCCACTCTGGCGCCAGCCAGAGGTGGTATTTGCCGGTTCTCCGAACTACTCAAAATTTCTGCTACCGGTTCTCTGAACTGCTCAAAATTTCCTCTACCGGTTCTCCAGAACCTGTCAGAACCTGCTGGATTTCACCCCTGCTTCTCCTCGTCCTCTTCCTTTCCCTCTCCTCTCCTCTTCTTTCTCTTTTTCTTCTTCCTTTTTTCTCTACCCTGTCCTCCTCGTTTCCTCCTCTTTCTCCTCCTTCTCATCTATATCCTCCTCCTCAAACCCCACTCTCTTCTAGCACTGATGATGTTACCTAGTTGGGTAATGAAACATCTGCAAGAAAACAACCAAGCTCAGAGAGCACCAAGGACCCCACAGTCCTCCTCCTCCTTCTCCTCCTCCTCCTCCTCCATCTTCCACTCCACAGACCCCACTCTCTTCTAGCACTGATGCTGTTACCCAGTTAGGTAATGAAACATCTACAAGCTAACAACCAAGCTCAGAGAGCATCTAGGACAGTGGTTCCCAACCTTTTCTTGTTTGAGGCACAACCTTTTCTTGTTTGAGGCACCCTTGGAAAGCCTTTCAAAAGTTCCCGGCACCCTTATAAGGAAATAGATATTTAAAATCTCCGTAGCTCAAAAGTTCCCGGCACCCTCAAAAGATCTCACGGCACCCCTTAGTGCCGCGGCACACTGGTTGGGAACCACTGATCTAGGACCTCACAAAAGAAATAAGACTTTTTAGGACTGACCAGTCCTTCTCCTAAATCATCCCCATCCACGTTTTAGAAAGACCCACTATATTTATGACACCGTCACGAAATAGATCACGCAATTTCCTTTTTTATGTACTGGGTAAGAGGCAAGATATTTTTGAGCTATGGTTCGCTTGCTTCAAAGACTTTTAAATCTTGAATATAAGGAGCTGTTCTTCCTAACCTGTCATAATGAAAAATGAGCCCAACAACGGTAAGACTTCTCGCCTGTAATTACATCCCATTTTAATTCAACGTACGTTATATTTATAGAGGATCAGAAACAATAACATTCAAAAGGAGCCTTGCCATTTTGTCATTTTTGTCAGCCGCGCATACCCGAGTACATCCTGTCTTCATGAATATTTTAAGAAATCGTCAAACGCGGCTTTTGATTTTTTTAGGGCGGGGGACAATGTTAATAAGCCAAGACAAGGATGAATAGTTAAGCACAGCCATTAAAAGAACACTGTGGGTGTTAACTTGCAATTTCCTCCCTTTACCAAAAATATTTTGAAGGCGAGAAATAATTGATTCTCGGAGGAAGTCTGGAGTTAAATAAAAATATCGAGCAAAAATAATGCATTGTACAGGTAGTTATGATGGCTTATAAAATGACATGCTTATTCACCTTGATGGTTCACCAGTTTAAAAGAAATATTCCTTCCTCATGTTAATATATTAATAATAACAACAACAACTGCTCAAGAACAAGCACTACGTATTTATTACTATTATTATTATTTTATTTACACAAAATGACAGTATACACAGCAAACGAGATAAGTATGCTGGATTTCGTATCACAGATCACTAGTCGAACACTTCCCAAGCGTTTAGGACTGCGTGATGTATCGGTGAATTATGCGAGCAGATCCCAGTAAGGTGGCCTTCTGCAGCTGACCAATGGTGATCTTGTCAGCGCCAATTGCTTTTAAGTGCTTGCCTAGGTCTTTAGGCACAGCTCCCAGTGTGCCGAGTACCACTGGAACCACCTGCACTGGTTTATGCCAGAGTCTCTGCAATTTGATTCTCAAATCTTGATATCTGGTGACTTTTTCAAGTTGTTTCTCATCGATTCTGCTGTCACCAGGTATAGCAATGTCGACTATCCACACTTTTTTCTTTTCCACAATCGTGATATCCGGGGTATTGTGTTCCAAAACTTTATCAGTCTGTATTCGGAAATCCCACAGTAGTTTTGCATGCTCATTTTCAATCACTTTTTCAGGCTTATGATCCCACCAGTTCTTTGCTACAGGCAGATGGTAGTTGTGACCAGAAGTTCCAGTGGGCCATCTGAGCGACTGTGTTGTGACGTTGTTTGTAGTCGGTCTGAGCTATTGTCTTACAACAGCTCAGTATGTGATCAATGGTTTCATCTGATTCTTTGCAGAGTCTGCATTTGGGATCATCAGTAGATTTTTCTATTCTGGCTTTGATTACATTTTTTCTAATGGCTTGTTCTTGGGCCACAAGAATTAGGCCTTCTGTTTCTTTCTTTCTATTATTATTATTATTATTATTATTATTATTATTATTATTATTATTATTATTATTATTATTATTATAAGTTGAGATTTGCTGAAATAAAACAACATATAATTACAAACTACATAAATGTGCTAATCTACTTTGTGCTAATCACACATATAACTTTCAATTATCTGTCATTGTTATTTTTCTTCTTTTTCTCTCAAAGTAAATAGAAATACAATGCCTTCCAAAATCTGGACCAGGTTTCTATTCTTTTCTTTTCCCCCAGAAAAAAATGGAAGGGGAAAATACCGAAAGAATAGAAAAGCATTAGCACATACTTTAACACAATTAAAAATATAGATATATATTTTTTATTTGTAAAACTACGTTTTATAAGCAACACAGTTACAAAACCATTTTAAGAATGAAACGAGTTGCTTTTAAAAGTCTGTTTTATGCTATTGAATACTTTTTAAAAAAAATTTACATTTATATCCCGCCCTTCTCCGAAGACTCAGGGCGGCTTACATTGTGTAAGGCAATAGTCTCATCCTATTTGTATATTTATATACAAAGTCAACTTATTGCCCCCCCAACAATCTGGGTTTAATTTAAGTGAAATGGTAATTCCTTCCTTCCCTCCTTTCTTTCTTAATTGTTCTATTGATTTATGGCGCTTTTATGCCACTTAGTTTAGGCAAATCTGAGAGCTCGCCAAAAGCAATACAGCACATCCAATCAATAAAAGTTCACAATATACAATCCATAATCAATTTGGCATCAGTAATGGCGCGAAGCAAATCAAAATAAACAGTGCTCGAGTACACCTCAGGAACTTAATCCTGTCTAAAAACTCAATTGCTTGCTTAAACTGCCAGATCTTTTTAAGTGTTCAAAATATATTTTTCTGATCTTAATTCAGAGGGTAAGTGATTCCTTAGGAGGGACACTCTAGTAAATAAACCAACTCAGGCAAACAATCAAACAATAAACAACAATCTGATCAAGGAACCACAAAGAACATCCCTGCCAACACTTAAGAGGGTAAACCACTGGTATATAGAATAGAATAACGGAGTTGGAAGGGACCTTGGAGGTCTTCTAGTCTAACCCCCTGCTTAGGCACCACTTCAGACAAACGGTTATCCAACCTCTTCATAAAAATCTTCCAGTGTTGGAGCATTCACAACTTCTGGGGGCAAGTTGTTCCACTGATTAATTGTTCTCACTGTCAGGAAATCTCTCCTTAGTTCAAGGTTGCTTCTCTCCTTGATCAGTTTCCACCCATTGCTTCTTGTCCTGCCCTCAGGTGCTTTGGAGAATAGCTTGACTCCCTCTTCTTTGGGGCAGCCCCTGAGATATTGGAATACTGCTATCATTTCTCCCTTAATCCTTCTTTTCACTAGACTAGATATACCCAGTTCCTGCAACCAATTCTTCGTATGTTTTATCCTCCAGTCCCCTAATCATTTTTGTTGCTCTTCTCTGCACTCTTTCTAGAGTCTCAACATCTTTTTTATATCGTGGCGACCAAAATTGAATGCAATATTCCAAGTGTGGCCTTACCAAGGCATTATAAAGTGGTATTAACACTTCACGTGATCTTGATTCTATCCCTCTGTTTATGCAGCCCAGAACTGTGTTGGCTTTTTTGGCAGCTGCTGCACACGGCTGGCTTCTATTTAAGAGATTGTCCACTAGGACTCCAAGATCCCTCTCACAGTTACTACTATTGAGCCAGGTACCACCTATACTGTACCTGTGCATTTTGTTTTCCTTGCCTAAATGTAGAACCTTGCTTTTTTCACCGTTGAATTTCATTTTGTTAGATAGTGCCCAATGTTCAAGTCTGTCAAGATCTTTCTTTATCTAAATCCTATCTTCTGGAGTGTTGGCTAGTCCTGCCAGCTTGGTATCATCTGCAGATTTGATGGGATATAAACAGCGATCAAACCTCACACTCCTTCTAGATTGATGATGTTACCCAGTTGGGTCTTGAAACGTCCGCAAGAAAACAACCAAGCTCAGGAGAGCGCAAAGCGTCTCACAATAAACCGAGTTCCAAATCTCCTCCTGAACACCTTGCAGGGAGTAAGGGATCCTAAGCCCAAATCTGATGAGGGAAAATTCTACTTGGGAGCAAGTGATTTTGTTGCTACTTCTGACCAGAATTATGTAGGACTTTATGTATTATGAATTGTTGGGTACGAAGGACCAGGTCCACACGTGAACGTCCAATTAATTTTGATTTATTGCTGTGCAGCCTATGCATAAAAATCTCCTCAAATAACCATTGTAGCACCTGCTTGGGCTTAAATAATGGTCCACAGAATTCAAGGGGAATTGAACTTGTGATTATGTAGGAATTCTAAGCCGATGCCTCTTTTCACTCCTCCCACAGCTTCTGCTGTTCCTCCTCCTACAATCTAGAACAGGAGTGTGAAATTCAATTTCATAGAGGGCCGCATCAGGGTTGTGTTTGACCTCGAGGGGTGGGGGAGGGCGGACTAGCCGTGGCCATAGTGGGCATGGCCAGCTCAACATCACTCGTGTCGGGGGCGCCTGTGGCGGCCCGAGTGCTCTGCCAGCAGAAACGGGCGTCCGAGTTCCATTTTCGGCTGCGATGGCCTCCTGCAACCATCTGCCAGCGAAAATGGAGCTCTGGAGGGCTGCCCACAGCACTCCCGAGCTTTGTTTTCACTAGCAAAGGCTGGTCCTTTATTGTTTCCAGGGTGGCCCTGTGGGCCTGATCTGAGCATCCCGCAGGCCAGATCGGGCCCCTGGGCCTTGAGTTTGACACCCCCGGTCTAGAAGCAAACTGACAATCAGTGAATCTTCCAGGACCTGACAAGACAAGGACCTGTTGACAAGTTGTTGTGGTCCACCAGCAGTCTACAGAGCTGGCAATGGAGTTAAATAGTGAGGAGGCTGATGAAGAACATGGGCCAGTCCTGGAGGCTGGGGAAGGCCCAGATGAGGGCTCTGCATCAAAGGCAGAGGTGGGACCAGGGCCATCGGGAGTGAGGTGCGGACTTCGGAGCCTCCAGAGGCTGACATTAGTGAGGCAGAGGAACAGGAGGAGCCTGTTCCTAGTGCACGCATGAGAAGAGCTGCCAGAAGGCAAGAGCAGCTAAAGCAAAGAGGACGACTTGGGAGTAAGGCCAAGAGATGATTGGCCCCTCCCATAAAGCTTAAAAGACCAGCAACGGCGTTTGGGCTCTTTGCCGGAAAACAACGTTGATAGCCTTGCTCCTTGTCTTGCTGCATTTATTTCTTGTCGGCGTCTTCTGCTTCTGAACTTTTGCCAAGAAAAGCCTTTGGCAGTTTGTCTAATTAGACCAAGGTTGGTGATAAGACTGAAGAATTGTGTTCTGAAGAATTTTCTTTGATTTAGTTTGGACGACGCTGAGAATGAGTTAATTCTCAGCTGTTCTAATAAAGTCTGTTTGTTTTTGAACTGATTTGCGTCTACTGCTACCTACATGGGCTTGTGACACAGCATCTGTTAGTACTCAGACTTTCTACCAGCTAAAGTTTTGGACCCTAAGTTCCTGTGTAGTCTCCAAGGGCAGTCCCACATTGAGTCGGTTACAGTAATCCAGTCAAGGGGAGACTGGCATGAGAAGGACCATTGCCAATGCCTCTGTTCCATCAGCTGTCCTTTGAGGTTTAACTTTGCCCTTTTTCTACATTATCTTCACTTTTTCCCCCCTCTTTTCTTCTTTCCATAGAATCGGTGGAGAACTGTCCCAGCAACTGTTACGGAAACGGGGATTGCATTTCTGGAACCTGCCATTGTTTCCTCGGATTTTTGGGCCCCGATTGTGGACGAGGTAGGCTTAATTTTTGTTGTTGCTGTTAACTGTCATTCTTGACAAGGAAGGAGGTCCTAAGCAAACCTGGGAGTTTTATTTCAGATGCTGTCTGAGCAAACGAATAGAGTGAAGCAGGGGTGGGTTCTACTTACCTATTACTATCGGTTCGCATCGTCCCCGCATGTACAGAAGCTTCTGCGCATGCACAGATCACTTTTGCTGACGTTTGGGTCAGTGGGCGGAGCCTCCCGCCATTTGACTACCGGTTATATAGAACCGGTCCGAACCGGGGACAACCCACCACTGGGAGTGAAGTATCAACCGTTCCATTCTGCACAAAAGTCTGTCTGAAGGTGCTTGACCAGATCAGATGCAGCTGAATTTAACGTGCCCTGCTAAGTTTCGTTATTTTTAATCTCAGTCCGTTTGGTTCGGTGTGTCGTGCGAACCCAGCCAGTCTGATTATTTCTGTTGTGGCCTGTCGGCTGTTGTCCCCTCCAGCAGCCGACTCAGAGGAGGAGGAGGAGGAGGGGGCGTGGGAGTCAGGGTCGGCATCAAGGCAACGTGAGAGCTCCGAGGGTGAAGAGGGAATGGAGTTGGGAGAGAGAGAGAGAGAGAGAGAGAGAGAGAGGCGGAGCCTGGGCCGTCCGTCAGCCCTCAGATGGAGAGTCAACAGCCCCCAGGTCTGGAGGTGGCTGATGAGGAAGAGGAGGAACAGCTGGGTCCAGTGCCTGACGCACAGATGTGCAGAAGGCAGAGGAGAGGAGAGCAGTGGAAATCTATGGGCCGGTCCTTGCAACGGAATTGCCACCGCTACTAGCGAAACCCCACCCTAGCTCTGGGGATAAAAGGCAGGGGGCGGAGATGAATAGGTGTGGCAGACAACTATTCATTTTACGGACAGACAGACGAACGGATTTGTTAGCTGGCATGGAGAGAGAAACTTTTTCCCGGGGCTGTTGGTGCTCCTAATAAAGGAACGTTTGAGAAGGTTTGTCGTG
Organism: Ahaetulla prasina; assembly: GCF_028640845.1. NCBI lineage: Eukaryota > Metazoa > Chordata > Lepidosauria > Squamata > Colubridae > Ahaetulla > Ahaetulla prasina. The sequence goes on along the minus strand of NC_080543.1, from coordinate 6,432,678 downwards.
TTTGGAGAGCTGGGTCAGAACGATTTCATATGGTTTAGTATCAAAATCATGGTGGCGCAGTGGTCAGAGTGCAGTATTGCAGGCTAATTCTGCCGACTGCCAGCAGTTCGATCCTGACCGGCTCAAGGTTAACACAGCCTTCCAGCCTTCCGAAGTCAGTAAACGGAGGACCCAGATTGCTGGATAAAATATACCAATTCTGTAAACTGCTATAAAGCACTATAAAGCCATATATAAGTCGAAGTGCTATTGCTATCAGAGTTCCTTAAAGTTCCTTGGTAATTTTAAGCTGCCTGGATTTCAGTTCCCAGAATTCCCCAGCCTCACCGTTTCTCCTCCATTTCCTCTTCTCCTTCTTTTTGATGACCGCAGTCGTAAAACGAGGCAAAATTCATGCAATGAATGTTTTGCTTAGCAACAGAAGTGTTGAGCTCCATTAGAGTGGTCTAATTTGATGAACTACCTAGAATCCCATTTTGAATTCCCTCCCGTTGTATCTGATTGGTGACCACCTCAAGCCGTCCGCAAACATTGTGTCAGTTTTGGAAGGCAATTTTCTTTCTTGCTTCTTAACTGCCACATAGTTTAGCTGGGGAAGTTGGGAGGGGGTTGTTGTTGGAGCGGTAGAAAGTTAGTCATAACAATATTCCATTTTCAAGGACATCCTGTGTCTAATGGAGACTGCCTGAAGATTGTATCCAATTGAGTGTGAAGAGTTGATTGGACAATGTGATGAACTTGTGGGTGTGGGGCAGGGCTGTGAACTGTCAACTGGGTGTGGAAAACCTGGAAGCTTTCAGTTTCGGGTTTTCCCAGTTGTGCCAACATGACATCTCTAATAAATTGGAACTTTGAGGAACCTCAAGCCTCAGAGCTTTATTTCGTTGAGAGTGTTTCTTGGAACTCTGATACATTGATTGAGCTTCTAATGGCCACTTTTTGCGTTGTCTTCTTCCTTCTCAGCGTCTTGCCCAGTGTTGTGCAGTGGGAACGGACAATACATGAAAGGACGCTGTTTATGTCACAGTGGGTGGAAAGGAGCCGAGTGCGACGTCCCCACCAATCAGTGCGTCGACGTCTCTTGCAACAGCCATGGGACGTGCATCATGGGGACTTGTATTTGCAATCCGGGCTACAAGGGAGAGAGTTGTGAAGAAGGTAATTTCCTTTAAGATTCTGTTGGTACTTTCCCCACAATTTAAATGCATTTCAGAATGCCAGACGTTTGTTTGATTCACTTGGTACGGTTGGTGCTGATGGGAGTTTTGGAGAGGGAATCTACCAAGCGGTAACCCTTTAGAGCAGTGTGTTTCAACCGTGACAACCTTAAGATGGGTAGATGTCAACTCCCTGAATTCCCCAGGTCATTGTTTCACACCAAACAGAGGAACAGAAGGAGCGAAGGTGAGCGAAAAAGCAATTGAAGTAGGAGCAACCTCCGATTTCCTGCAGGCTTTCCCATTGAATTTGCTGGTGGGAATCTGGCAGGGAGTGTCAGAAATCTTTCCTTCCTTCCTTCCTTCCTTCCTTCCTTCCTTCCTTCCTTCCTTCCTTCTTCCCTCCCTCCCTCCCTCCCTCCCTCCCTTTCCTGTATTCCTATTCTGTCCTGACCTGTATACCTCTGCTCTGCTCTGCTCCTTTCTTCCTCTCCTCTCCTTTCTTCCTCTCCTCTTTCTTCCTCTTCTCTCCTCTCCTCTCCTTTCTTCCCCTCCTCTCCTTTCTTCCTCTCCTCTCCTTTCTTCCTCTCCTCTCTTCTCCTTTCTTCCTTCTCTCCTTTCTTCCTCTCCTCTCTTCTCCTTCTTCCTCTCCTCTCTCTTTTCTTCCTTCTCTCCTTTCTTCCTCTCCTCTCCTCTCCTTTCCTCCCCTCCTTTCTTCCTGTCCTCTCTTTTCTTCCTGTCCTCTCCTTTCCTCTCCTCTCCTCTCCTCTCCTTTCTTCCCCTCTTCTCCTTTCTTCCTCTCCTCTGCTTTCTTCCTCTCCTCTCCTCTCCTTTCTTCCCCTCCTCTCCTCTGCCCTCCTCTCCTCTCCTGTATACCTATTCTGTTCTGTTCTATTCTGTTCCGTTTTCTATTCTATCCTAACCTATGTATCCTATTCCATCCTACACTACACTGTCCTATCCTTTCCCTTTTCCTTTCTTAGCTGAAGATGCTAGAGGCGATCCTGTGATTTTACACTGCTCCACCATGTTGTTGGAATGCCTTCCTTTTACACCGCTTCTGGCTGCGTAGTGTTGCTCCTGAAACACCTGGCAACCAACCCCCCCCCAGCCGCCCACACCTTTTCCCTCTTCATCAAAATTATGGATGCCCCAATTACTTCAGTCCCTGTTGTAACCAGCATTAGACATAATCGATGAACTTGTATGGGATGGCAGCATTTTTCATTTATTTATTTTTTAAGGGCATCCCCCGAGACACGATAACACACATCAATTCTGCCGGCGTAGCCTCACGAAAGTTACACAAACCTCCCCAATACCGAGAGACCTAAGTAGATTAGATATGGATATGAATAATCAATCAATCCCATCTCTTTCCTTCTCAGCCAGCAGCTTGTGCCAAACAGAAGCCTTTAATGCAGTCTGAAATAGCTCCCCGTCCATCTGCCATTCTTTCTACTTTAGGATAAACCAACCAGGGTTTTGTTTTGTTTTTTAAGGTTATCTGAAAGTGTTTTCTTTTCTTTTCTATTTTTTGCAGGACGCGGTGGCTCAGGGGCTAGGACGTTGAGCTTGTTGATCGAAAGGTCAGCAGCTCAGCGGTTCGAATCCCTAGGGCTGCCGTGTAATGGGGTGAGCTCCCGTTACTTGTCCCAGCTTCTGCCAACCAAGCAGTTTCGAAAGCACGTAAAAATGCAAGTAGAAAAAATAGGGACCACCTTTGGTGGGAAGGTCACAACGTTCCGTGCGCCTTTGGCATTGAGTCATGCCGGCCACATGACCACGGAGACGTCTTCGGACAGCGCTGGCTCTTCAGCTTTGTAACGGAGATGAGCACCGCCCCCTAGAGTCGGCAACGACTAGCACATATGTACGAGGCGAACCTTTACCTTTAGCACAGAGTCCCTTGGATTAGCCATGGATAGACGCCCTGCAGAGGTTTCATTACCCAACTAGGTGACATCATCAGTGCTAGGAGGGAGTGGGGGTTTGTGGAGAGGAGGAGGAGGAGGAGAACGGCGACTATGGGGCCCTCGGTGCTCTTTGAGCTTAGTGGTTTTCTTGCAGTCGTTTCATGACTAGTGATGACGCAGCACTGATGATGTCACCTAGTTGGGTAATGAAATGTTTGCAGGAAGACAACCAAGCTCAGAGAATACCAAGGACCCCACAGTTGTCAGTCTCCTCCTCTTCCTCCTCCTCCTCCTCCTCCTCCTCGTCTTCCTCCTCCTCTTCCTCCTCTTCTCCTCCTCCTCCTCTTCCTCCTCCTCCTCTTTCTCCTCTTCTCCTCCTCCTCCTCCTCCTCCTCTTCCTCCTCTTCTCCTCCTCCTCCTCTTCCTCCTCCTCCTCTTCCTCCTCCTCCTCCTCCTCCTCCTCCTCTTCTCCTCCTCCTCCTTCTCCTCCTCTTCCTCCTCCTCCTCCTCCTCCTCCTCCTCCTCCTCCTCCTCCTCTTCCTTCTCCTCCTCCTCTTCTTCTTCCTCCTCCTTCTCCTCCTCTTCTTCCTCCTCCTTCTCCTCTCTTCCTCCTCCTCCTCCTCCTCCTCGTCCTCTTCCTCCTCCTCCTCCACCTTCCCCCTCCTCCTCCTCCTCCTCCTCCTCCTCCTCTTCCTCTTCCTCCTCCTCCTCCTCCTCATCCTCCTCCTCTTCCTCCTCCTCTTCCTCCTCCTCCTCCTCCTCTTCCTCCTCCTCCTCCTCCTCCTCCTCCTCCTCCTCCTCCTCTTCCTCCTCCTCCTCTCCGCAAACCCCCACTCCCTTCTAGCACTGATGATGTCACCTAGTTGGGTAATCAAATGTCTTCAAGAAAACCTCCATGCTCAGAGAGCACCAAGGACCCCTCGTTTCAACCCTGACCTGCATCGCAAATAATCCTCGACTTAATAACAGTTCACCGATGTGACAACGGCATCACTAGAAGTGACTTATGACCCTTTTTCACACTTAACGACCATTGCAGCCCACGCACCCTGGTCACGTGATCCAAATTCAGACGCTTGGCCACTGATTCGTACTTATGAGGGTCGCAGTGTCCCGAGGGGGTGGGCTGGTATCACGCGATCCCCTTTTGGCGGACCTTCTGACAAGCCAAGTCAATGCGGAAGCCGGGTTTGCTTAACAACCGTGTGACTAATTTAACACCTGCAGTCATTCGTTTAACAACTGTGGCAAGAAAGGTCGTAAAACGGGGTGGTGGCGATGGAAGAAGGTCACTTAAACAAGCGTCTCCCTTAACTACAAAAATGTGGGACTCCGTCGTAAGTCAAGGACTACCTGGATTCTCTTTTACAGTGTGGACAGGAAATGAAACGAGTAATTTGTTTCTCAACTGTGAGCTGTCCAGTGTCGTTTGCCGAGACGGGCAGCTGTATAAAAAAAATAATCAAACAAATAAATAAATTTGAGAAAACCCTATTTTTGCTCGAAAGAGAAATAAGCTCCAGGGAACATATTAAGAGTAGGGATGTCAAACTCAAGGCCTGCGGGCTGGAGGCAGCCCATGGGGCCAGCCTGGAAATATCAAAGGACTAACTTGTAGCCTGTTTTTTGGCCTCCTGCAGCACTCTGCTGGCCGAAAACGGGCCGCACGGACAGGGGTGAAATCCTACCGGTTCCAACCGGTTTGGACGAACCGCTCGGGATAATGGGCATCAGTTCACCGAACCGGTAGTAACTACCCCTCCTTGGCCCCACCCACCCACGCCCAGCCGGTTGCTGCTCACCTCTTCCAGCCGCTCGATATTCCACAGAATTCAATGTCAAATGCAGCAGAGAGAATGCTAACTTTTCAACCTCCGTTCAGAACGGAGCTGCTGTAGCCTGTATCTTTAAGTGTAGTCCCAGGAGGGAGGGGGACAGGGTGGGTGGGTGGAGCAGCTGGAATACAGCCGTTTTTTTGTGAAAGGTAGGAAAATGGGGAAGGGGGATTTCCCTGCCTGTCAACCATTCCTCAATCTCAGCACAGATTGAGGGGAGGAGGGTAGGCAGGAATATTCCCCTCCCCATTTTCCTGCCACTCGCGACAAGGAGTTGCTGGGAGGGGAGGGGCCGGTGAGGAGTCCCTCGATGTGAGTGATGTCGAGTTGGCCACGCCCACCCAGTCACGTGACCTCCTTTCCCCCCAACAAGCCACGCCCACAGAACCGGTAGGGGAAATTTTTTAATTTCACCCCTGTATGCGCGGGGCGTCCGCGCAGCCCGTTTTCGGCTGGCAGAGTGCTGCAGGAGGACTGGATTGGACTGGATTACAACTATGTGGCTTCAAGTAAGTGCCCGATCTGGATAACAAACAGGCAACATCCTATGTTAATACTACCAGTTTAATGCCCGATTTTACACACTGTGGGTCCATTTCATCTACCATCAACCATCTATAATTGACGATCATTTTCTATTTACTATCCTGGAAATAAATACCTCTGCTGTTAGATCTTGTATTATCGGGTTCTTTATGCTATTGTATTTTTATGATTAGTTGAATAATAAAAAAAAAATACAATGGTATAAATAGCTTTTCTGCCTGGAAAAGCAATTTACTATTAAACAATGGGGTATAAATTTAGAAATAAAATGTTTAGTGGAGTATGAAGAATAAGTAATAAATGTTTGCCGGTAATATCTGGTAGGAGAGATAGGAAAATGGTTGTAGTAAAGAATTGTGGAAAGAAAGAAGAGAAGGGGGGGGGAAATGAATCTTGAGCCTGTGTCAAACTCCCACCATGGCCCAACTACACACACACACATACACCGGCTCTCCAAGGTAAAACACAACCTCAATGAAATTGAGTTTGACACCCCTGTATTAGAGGCTGCATATCACTAATGGTATTGAAGGGACGCGGTGGCTCAGTGGCTAAGACATTGGGCTTGTCGATCGAAAGGTCGGTAGTTCAGCTGTTCAAATCCCTAGTGCCACATAACAGGGTGAGCTCTTGTTATTTGTCCCAGTTTCTGCCAACCTAGCAGTTCGAAAGCATGTAAAAAATGCAAGTAGAAAAAATAGGGGCCGCCTTTGGTGGGAAGGGAACAGCGTTCCGTGCGCCTTTGGCGTTGAGTCATGTCAGCCACATGACCATGGAGACGTCTTCGGACAGCGCTGGCTCTTCGGCTTTGAAACGGAGATGAACACCCCGCCCCCTAGAGTCGGGAACGACTAGCACGTATGTGCGAGGGGAACCTTTACCTTTACCTCATGGGGGACATCTTCTCAGTCGGACATTTTGTTTTAATCTTCTCTGCAGACCTCCATGGTTGATGTACTACAACCATTTCCTCTCCACTGCCACACCTACAAAACCCAGTTTTCACACGCATGGACGGATAGTCCTCGACTTACGACCGCAATTGAGCCCAGAATTTCCATTGCTAAGCATGACGGTTGCTAGATGAGCTTGGTCCCATTTTACGACTTTTCCCGCCGCATTTGTTAAGTGAATCACTCAACCGTCCTTAAATGAGTAACCCGGTTGTTAAGTGAATCTGGCTTCCTCCTTGACTTTCCTTATCAGAAGGTCGCAAAAGGGGATGATCACATGACCCCGGGACACTGCAACCATCACAAATACGAGTCAGTTGCCAAGCATCCGAATGTTGATCGCCTGACCATGCCGGATGCTGCAACGCCCATGTGAAAAACAGTCCTAAGTCCCTCTTTTCATCGCTGTGGTAACTTTGGACAGTCACTAAATTAATGGTTGTAAATCAAGGATTACCATATTTTTCGGACTATAACTTATACCCAGTAGTGGGATTCAGCCAGTTCGTAACAATTCGGGAGAACCGGTTGTTAACTTTCTGAGCAGTTTGGCAAACTGGTTGTTGGAAGAAATCATGAGGGCAGAGAACCGGTTGTTAAATTATTTGAATCCCACCATTGGATTCATCGCAGTATATGATGCCCCTAGGTTTTGAAGAGAAAAACAAGAAAAGAAATAGTTTTTGCCCTCCCCAGCCCCCAGGAGCACTCTGTAGGCCTCCCAAACTGTCTGCGCATTCCATTTTTGGAAGAAAAAAAAAAGGCCCGTTTTTGGCCTCCCGAACCACCCACACCAGTAGTAGGTTTCAATTTAGTTTGCTACTGGTTTGCTCATGTGCGTCCTGATTCGCGTGTGTGACGCTTCTGTGCAGAAGTGTCTGAGTAGGTGGGCGGAGCCTGCCACTGCTACCGGTTCGCCCCATTTGGGGTGAACTGGTAGCAACCCACCACTGTCCTATGCATCCCATTTTTGCCCTCCCCAGCCTCCAGGAGCACTCTGCAGGCTCCCCACATCCCGTTTTCAGGTCCCAGGCCTGTTTTTGGGGAAAACGTGACACATGGGGGGGGGGATCTCGGGAGGCCAAAAACAGAGGCATATTCAGTCTATAAGACCCACAGACATTTCCACCCACTTTTTTTGGGAGGGGCAGTGTGAAAAATACGGCACCTATATTCTCTCGTTTTAAGATTTGACTGTATTTATGGAAGTATTTTTCCGTATTTTTCATGAGGATTGTCGAAAACCATGTTTTCTGCTCCTTCATCTGTCATTAGTTTTTTTTTTTTCAAAAGGCACTTAAGATGCTGAACTTAATTACGATTCTTTCCTGGTTTTGCTGTAATTTTATTTACATGTCTTATTTCTCGACTGCTTGGTAAGTCTCTTGAGGCAGTACAAGCCGAGCCAAGAGCTTTAAATAAATAGAAACTCAACATTAATTGGCCGGCAGCCCAATTTTTTTTTTTTTTTTTAAAAAGCAGGCAAAGAAGTAAAGCAAAGCTTTTTCCACACAACTTGTTGACTGAAGTATTTTTCCCTCTGTGCTTGAATCTTTTACACTAGGTATAAGAGCTGTTCCCCTAAGAGGAAATTAATGCTAAAAGAGTGTATAAAGACCGCTGCACCGAACATTTATTCAAGTTTGTTCTTCTCTAAATCCTTCCCTAATGTTGATTTCACATATCTCACAAACTTTACATTTTTTTTTCCTTTTGGAGGAGGGGCGGATAATAAAGATTCCATCTTCTTATTAATTCAGTATGTTTCCATGTTTTATGGGGCACTCTCCATTTATTTCCTGTGATATTAAGTTTTTAAAAATATTAATCACATTGTGAATTTTCTCCTCCCTTTGGCTCGATTTTTGTAAAAACAAAACCTGAATGAGCCAGAATCTCTTTCTTTCTTTCTTTCTTTCTTTCTTTCTTTCTTTCTTTCTTTCTTTCTTTCTTTCTTTTTTTGAAAAGATTTTTTTTTATTTTTTAGAAACATACAAACATAAAAACATCTTCCATTCAAATTTCAAATACAATGTGTCGGGGTGTGGGTTACATTTTTTTGTGCAAACAACAATTACCTATCATTAATTTATTTAATCATCCATTTTATCATCTGATTGTAGTCAAATGTTTTAATCACTTGATCCCTAATAGTCATTCTGGAACAATATTTTATCTTATTAGCCTATTTTATTCCATCATTTTAAAACAATTATATCATTCAATAATTTTTACCTTATTAAAAACTCTAATCTTCTTTATCATAATTTTCCTTCTAACCATTGGTAAAATAAGTCCCATATCTTATAAAATTGCTTATCTTCCTGTTCTCTAATTTCAAACGTCAATTTACCAGAAGTCTCTTTTTTGAAATTTTTAGAGCACTGTCTTTGTAGCAAACTCCATCTTATATATCAGTGGAAAGATAATTGAATCAAGAATGTAATGCAAGAACTTTTATGAAGGATTTGCTATTAGAATAGCAGTTACAGTATAAAGAAGAAAAGTGAAACACGTAGAAAAAATGAGATATTCAAAAATTATCACCGTGTCAGTTAATACTTAGTTGGGTAACCTTTCGCATGAATTACGGCCTTACAGCGTCTTCCCATGGAGTGAACCAAGTCTTTTAATTCTGCAGCTGTTATAATGTGAAACCAAGATTGAAGGATGGCTTCTATTTTTTTTATTTTTAGAAACATACAAACATAAAAACATCTTCCATTCAAATTTCAAATACAATGTGTCGGTGTGTGGGTTACATTTTTTTGTGCAAACAACAATTACCTATCATTAATTTATTTAATCATCCATTTTATCATCTGATTGTAGTCAAATGTTTTAATCACTTGATCCCTAATAGTCATTCTGGAACAATATTTTATCTTATTAGCCTATTTTATTCCATCATTTTAAAACAATTATATCATTCAATAATTTTTACCTTATTAAAAACTCTAATCTTCTTTCTCATAATTTTTCTTCTAACCATTGGTAAAATAAGTCCCATATCTTATAAAATTGCTTATCTTCCTGTTCTCTAATTTCAAACGTCAATTTACCAGAAGTCTCTTTCTTGAAATTTTTAGAGCACTGTCTTTGTAGCACCCAAACTCCATCTTATATATCAGTGGAAAGATAATTGAATCAAGAATGTAATGCAAGAACTTTTATGAAGGATTTGCTATTAGAATAGCAGTTACAGTATAAAGAAGAAAAGTGAAACACGTAGAAAAAATGAGATATTCAAAAATTATCACCGTGTCAGTTAATACTTAGTTGGGTAACCTTTCGCATGAATTACGGCCATACAGCGTCTTTCCATGGAGTGAACCAAGTCTTTGAGTTCTGCAGCTGCTATAATGTGAAACCAAGATTGAAGGATGGCTTCTATTTTTTTTTTATTCGCATTTATAGCCCGCCCTTCTCCGAAGACTCAGGGCGGCTTACACTATGTCAAGCAATAGTCTTCATCCATTTGTATATTATATACAAAGTCAATTTATTGCCCCTCAACAATCTGGGTCCTCATTTTACCTACCTTATAAAGGATGGAAAGCTGAGTCAACCTTGGGCCTGGTGGGGCTTGAACCTGCAGTAATTGCAAGCAGCTGCTGTTTATAACAGACTGTCTTACCAGTCTGAGCCACAGACTTAACTGGGTTTTATTGCTGGGTTGCTTCTAAATGACCTACAAGGTCCCTTCCAACTCTCTTAATCTGTAATCTGACTAACCAGTTTTTTTAGTCAGCTCCATAGATTTTCCATTGGGTGAAGGTCTGGGCTATTCCCAGGCCATTCCGGCAGTGGAATAGGATTATCTTGAAACTCCCAAAAAAAAAAGAAGAAAAGCGGTGTTATTAGCCATCAAACCTCAAAAATACACTTTTCCCAAAAGGTTTCCACAATTTTGGCCACTCCTGTTTATCCGCCTTCATTTGTAAAAGTCTTAAAGTCGCCGAGGTTGAAAACCCCTATTTTAGATCATTGTTTTGGACAGGTGCTGAAACCTGGTTCCCCTTTTTACCCGCGCGCAAATCACCAGCCATTATTTTGCACTCTCTTTGCCTAAAGACAAATTTATATAGGTCCAGTTCTGTTCTGTACTTCAGGGCCTACTTAAATTATTATCTGTGTCGGCTCTCCCAATAGCCTGGATTTTGCGATAAAGAATAAAAGCTTGCCGTGATCACTCCCACCTCAGTTTTAGGAAGTTTAGTCATGTTCCTCCTGATTTGTCTTTTTTTTTTTTTACCCCTGAAATAAAAAGTGTTTTGTCCCTGAGATCCTTTCCATTGGCTTTTACCCATCCTTGGATGTCTTGTCTGATGCTGCAAATTTAGAGCTCGGTTCCTGGGTGATTTTTCAGCGCCATTCCCACAGTGAATAAAAGCCACAAGGAGTTTTAGGAGCCGCCATTCAGTTTAGTTGGCTTGGCACTCATATATTCTCAGTGGATTGTGCCAACGGTCGTAGCTTCTGCTCTTCGGCACCATCACCCATTCATGGAAAGAAGTCCAAAAATTGAGTCTTTCAGGGCAGAGCCATGAAGCTGGCTGAGCAGCGGGAATTTGAAGTATATTATTCTCTTTGAAGAAAAACAGGGAGAGGGAGGGGAGAGAACCACAGAGAGTGGGAGGGAGGGAGAGAGAGAGAGAGAGATGAAAGTATTAGCAACAATGAGAAGAATGAGAAGAAGGGAGGGAAGGAAAGAAGGAAGGAAGGAAAAAAGGAAAGAACTAAGTAGGAAAGAAAAAAAAGGAATGGAAAGTAAGGAAGAGGGGAAAAGAGAAAAGAAGAAGGAAGGAAGGAAGGAAGGAAGGAAGGAAGGAAGGAAGGTAAGAAGAGGAAAGAAAAAAGGAAGGGAAGGGAAGAAGGAAAGATTGAGAAAGAAAAGAAAGAAGGAAGGAATAAAGGAAACAGGGAGTGAAGGAGAAAAGAAGGAAGGAAAGAAAATGGAACAAGAAGGAAAGAAAGAAAGGGAAAAAGAGAGAAAGAAAGAAAAAGAAAGAAAGAAAGAAAGAAAGAAAGAAAAGAGAAGTAAGTTAGGAAAGGAAAAGAAGGAATAGGAAGGAAAGAAAAGAGAAGGAAGGAAGGAAAAGAAAGAAAAAGGAAGAGGGAAGGAAGGAAAGAGAAAAAGAGAGAAAGAATAGAATAGAATAGAATAGAATAGAATAGAATAGAATAGAATAGAATAGAATAGAATAGAATAGAATAGAATTTTATTGGCCAAGTGTGATTGGACACACAAGGAATTTGTCTTGGTGCATATGCTCTCAGTGTACATAAAAGAAAGAAGGAAAGAAGGAAGGGATGAAAGAAAGAAAAAGAGAAGAAAAGAAAATAGAACAAGAAGGAAAGCAGGGGAAGGAAGGAAGGAAAAGAAAGAAAAAAAAGATTGATTGATGGAGATAGATAGATAGATAGATAGATAGATAGATAGATAGATAGATAGATAGATAGATAGATAGATAGATAGATCTCAGAACTCTTGCCAAGGTGCAGAGTAGCCTAAGCAATCGGAGCCAGCGAGGGCAAGAATTAAAGCCGCCACTGTGCAGGCCGCTTCCTGAATAAGGCTCATTTGGACATGAAAAATGACCCTGGCTTTATGATGAATGGCGTGTCCTAACCTGCACACGCCTCCCTCTCCCCTCCGGCCCCATGTTAACGCTGAGCTAGCAGCGAGCGCAGTTCTGCCTTCTGTGATGGAGACACCCCCCCCCCACTCGCAACTCCCTTCTCCCCTCCGTGGGCCTTCTTCGGAGGGAATGATTAATTGCCTCATGGTAGCCCCTTGTCACTTATCCGGCAATCTTTGTTCTCCACCACTGAGCCATTCTGCTAAGCACTTTGGGGACCAGCAGTTCACTTCGAACTCTTTTTCCCTGTTTGCTCCTTGATTTTTTTGGGGGGAGGGGGGAAGGAAAGGGAGAGGGGGGGGAAGCTGCCAGCCTTTAAATGGATGCCCTCCCCGTTCACACGTTCATAGTACCAAAGACTGATAAAGCCAGCCTCCTTGCCCCGCTGATGGTCCTAAGAGAGGGGAAGAGTTGGCACATTAATGGTGTCTCCCCATGCCTCTCCAGAGAGCCTCAACGGCCCATCCGCAGAAGAAAAGCAACAGCACTTAGGCTTATATACCGCTTTACGGTACTTTACAGCCCTCTCTTTACAGCCCTCTCAGAGTCAGCGTGTTGCCCTCAACAATCTGGGTCCTCATTTTACCCACCTCGGAAGGTGGAGTTAACCTTGAGCCGGTTAGGATCGAACTCCTGGCAGTGAGCTGAATTAGCTTGCAGTTCTGCATTCTAACCACTATACCACTCTGGCTTCCTTTCCTTTCCTTTCCTTCCTTTTTCCTTTTCCTTTTCCTTTTCCTTTTCCTTCCCTTCCCTTCCCTTCCCTTCCCTTCCTTCCCTTTCGTTCCCTTCCTTTCCTTTCTGAAATCAGATTCACTTAACAACCAACATCTTATGTGGAATAGAATAGAATAGAATAGAATAGAATAGAATAGAATAGAATAGAATAGAATAGAATAGAATAGAATAGAATAGAATAGAATAGAATAAACAGAGTTGGAAGGGACCTTGGAGGTCTTCTAGTCCAACCCCCTGTTTAGGCAGGAAACCCTACACCACTTCAGACAAATGGTTGTTCAACATCTTCTTAAAAACCTCCAGTGTTGGAGCATTCACAACTTCTGGTGGCAAGGTGTTTCCATTGATCAATTGTTCCAACTGTCAGGAAATTCCTCCTTAGTTCTAAGTTGCTTCTCTCCTTGATTAGTTTCCACCCATTGCTTCTTGTCCTGCCTTCAGGTGCTTTGGAGAATAGCTTGACTCCCTCTTCTTTGGGGCAGCCCCTGAGATATTGGAAGACCGGTATCCTGTCACCTCTAGTCCTTCTTTTCATCAAACTAGACATACCCAGTTCCTGCAACCGGTTCTTTATCTGTTTTAGCTTCCAGTCCGCTCATTATATTTGTTGCTCTTCTCTGTACTCTTTCTAGAGTCTCAACATCTTTTTTACATCGTAGCGACCAAAACTGGATGCAATATTCCAAATGTGGCCTTACCAAGGCCTTATAAAGTGGTATTAACACTTCATGTAACAATAACCATATTATTAATTTAAGAACTGCAGTGATTCACTTGCCAAATGTGACGAGAAAAGTTGTAAAATGGAGCAAACTTGCTTAACAAATTTCTCACTTAACGACGTAAATCACACTTGGCCAATAAAGAATTTTGTTCTGTTCTGTTCTGTTCTACTCCACTCCACTCCACTCCACTCTACTCTACTCTACTCTACTCTACTCTACTCTACTCTACTCTCTATTTTCTATTCTAAATTAGAGAAACTTGTATGTACACTGAGAGTTTATGCACCAGAGACAAATTCCTTGTGTGCCCAATCACAATTGGCCAATAAAGAATTCTGTTCTGTTCTACTCTACTCTACTCTACTCTACTCTACTCTACTCTACTCTCTATTTTCTATTCTAAATTACAGAAACTTGTGTGTACACTGAGAGCTTATGCACCAGAGACAAATTCCTTGTGTGCCCAATCGCACTTGGCCAATAAAGAATTCTAATTCATGTTTCCACGTTTTCCTTGTTTTGCAGTGGACTGCATGGATCCCACCTGCTCAGGACGTGGCGTCTGTGTGAGAGGAGAATGCCACTGCTCCGTGGGCTGGGGAGGGGCCAACTGTGAGACCCCGAGAGCCACTTGTCTTGACCAGTGTTCAGGCCACGGAACTTTTCTGTCTGAAACTGGTCTCTGCACTTGTGATCCCAACTGGACTGGGCACGACTGTTCCTCAGGTAATTGCACCTCTCAATGTACTTTCGTTGAACCTTTGGCATGTCAATCTTCTCGTTGAATGACAGTCTACGATCTTGTCGATCTCCCTGTTCCTGAGTTCCTACGAGATAGGGCGTTGTGATCCACGTTTGGGATGAAACGGATATGAATGGCAAGCGGCTGTTTTCTTATCTTTCGCCTAAGGGGTGCAGCGGTTGCAGGCAAGCTCTGCCCGCTGCCAGCAGCTCGATCCCCATAGGCTCAAAGTTGGCTCACTACTAACCCAGTGTTGTGACTCCAGCCCCCGAACCTGGCCCCATGCCCGAAAGTGACTCAGAGAGTGAGGGGGAAGGGCCGGTAAGGCTTATCTCGGGAGCACCGATTCCTTTGGCTCAGCTCCAGATCAGTCGGAGGACGTAATGAGGCCGTCATCCCCTGATTTCTCCCTTCCCCCGGCTACGGCTTCAGACCCAGCTGACAATAATAATAATCAAGCTTGGCTTGACCCGCGCTTCAGATGATTAGAGAGGCGGCGTCATCAAAAGGAAGGGTGGGGCAGGAGCCCCACCCCACAGGATATATAAGGAGCTTTGGGACTGCTCTCACTCCACGGGAAGCAAAAGTTTAGCTGATCCGTTTCAAAAAGAGCTGAAAGTCTTGCTACATGAGTCATTTGTTTGAACTTTGGCAGGCAGCTGTGATTTCTCTGCCAGGACTGATAAGAGCCGTGAATCCACTGGCTGAAGGCCAGCTTGTGGGTCTGAAGTGGGGAAGGAGAATGAACACTCAGGGGTGTCAAACTCGATTTCATTGAGGGCCATATCAGGGTTGTGTTTGACCTCGGGGGGGGCGGCATGGCCAGCTTCATGTCACTCGTGTTGGGGGGTGTCTGTGGCCCAAGCATTCTGCCAGTGAAAACGGGCTCCTGAGCTCCGTTTTTGGCCGCGACGGCCTCCTGCAACCCTCAGCTAGCGAAAAGAGAGCTCATGAGGACTATGCCAGTGGTGGGTTTCGATTTTTTTTTTACTACCGGTTCTGTGGGCATGGCTTGGGGGGCATGGCGTGGGGAGCGTGGTTTGGGTGTGGCAGGGGAAGGATACTGTAAAATCTCCATTCCCTCCCCATTCCTGGGAAAGGATACTGCAAAATCTCCATTCCCTCTCTATTCCTGGGAAAGGATACTGCAAAATCCCCATTCCCTCCCCACTCCTGGGAAAGGATAC
Organism: Ahaetulla prasina; assembly: GCF_028640845.1. NCBI lineage: Eukaryota > Metazoa > Chordata > Lepidosauria > Squamata > Colubridae > Ahaetulla > Ahaetulla prasina. The sequence goes on along the minus strand of NC_080543.1, from coordinate 6,417,237 downwards.
CGCAAAATCTCCATTCCCACCCCACTCCAGGGAAAGGATACTGTAAAATCTCCATTCCCTCCCCACTGTAGTGGACGGATACTGCAAAATCCCCATTCCCTCCCCACTGTAGGGGAAGGATACTGTAAAATCTCCATTCCCACCCCACTCCAGGGAAAGGATACTGTAAAATCTCCATTCCCTCCCCACTGTAGTGGACGGATACTGCAAAATCCCCATTCCCTCCCCACTCCTGGGAAAGGATACCGCAAAATCTCCATTCCCACCCCACTCCAGGGAAAGGATACTGTAAAATCTCCATTCCCTCCCCACTGTAGTGGACGGATACTGCAAAATCCCCATTCCCTCCCCACTGTAGGGGAAGGATACTGTAAAATCTCCATTCCCACCCCACTCCAGGGAAAGGATACTGTAAAATCTCCATTCCCTCCCCACTGTAGTGGACGGATACTGCAAAATCCCCATTCCCTCTCCATTCCTGGGAAAGGATACCACAAAATCTCCATTCCCACCCCACTCCAGGGGAAGGATACTGTAAAATCTCCATTCCCTCCCCACTGTAGTGGATGGATACTGTAAAATCCCCATTCCCTCCCCACTGTAGGGGAAGGATACTGTAAAATCTCCATTCCCTCCCCACTCCTGGGAAAGAATACCGCAAAATCTCCATTCCCACCCCACTCCAGGGGAAGGATACTGCAAAATCCCCATTCCCTCCCCAATGTAGGGGAAGGATACTGCAAAATCTCCATTCCCTCCCCACTCCTAGGAAAGGATACTGCAAAATCTCCATTCCCACTCCAGTCCTGGGAAAGGATACCGCAAAATCTCCATTCCCACCCCACTCCAGGGGAAGGATACTGCAAAATCTCCATTCCCTCTGGGAGTTGCATTCCACAAGTCTTAAAGCTGCCAGGGTTGGAGACCCCTGTTCTAGAAGGCTGTATTTTCAACATTAAGCCAAAATCAAGAAGACGGTTGCCATCACCTCAAACTGACAGTTCAAAAGTCATGTCAAAAAATATTCCTTCCCCAGAAAAAGTAAGGTTGAAGTTCGGAGCCAACTACCAGCAGAGGTACTGGATTGGTCATCAGTACAAGTAGTCCTCAATTTACAACTTTCTGTTTAGCGACCGTTCGAAGTTTACAGTGGCGCCGAAAGAAGCGCCTTACGACCGTTTTTCACAACAACCGCTTAGCTTTCCCAGGGTCACGTGATCAAAATTCAGGTGCTTGGCAACAGGTTCCTATTTATGACGGTTGCAGCGTCCCGGGGTTACGTGAATACCCTTTGCGACCTTCTGACAAGCAAAGTCAACAGGGAAGGCAAATTCATTTAACAACCAGGTTACTAACTGCTGCGATTCCCTTTAACAACCGTGGCAAGAAAAGTTGTAAACTGGGGGGCCAAAACTCACTTCGGAACTATCCAACTTAGCAGCAGAAACTGGTTGCTTGGGATAAACTCACGTCCATCATCCAACAAAAATGAAAACGATAAAATATAAAAACGCAAAGGGAAGACTCGATGGGACACTAGGTCTTTTTCTTCCATCACCTTTTGTTGTGACCTGTCGGCCACCGGCCCCTCCAGCAGCCGAATGAGATGAGCAGTATAGAATGATGGAAGGAGCTCTGAGAATTAGAGGTTTGAATGAAGACAAAGGGGAAGATTTAAAAAAATTTTTATCAGAAGCTCTGGCTGAATTTATTGAACTTGATCCACAAGAGGTTGCTTATCAAATTGACAAAATTTATAGAGTTAATTCTTGGATTGCTAGGCAAAAGAAACTTCCTAGAGACATCGTGGTTTATTTTTTGAAAAGAACAGTGAGGAATCAAATTTTGCAAGTTGCTTTTCAGAAAAACTTGAAAATAGGGGAACAGGAGTTGAAGGTTTTGAAAGAGATCCCTCCCAAGATGTTAAGGGATAGAAAAGACTTTACATTTTTTACACAAGAACTTAAGAAATACCAGATTCAATTTAGATGGGAGGTTCCAGTTGGCTTGACAGTGTATTATCAGGAAGAAGATATCGTATTGACACAGTGCTTAAGGCCAAAGATTTTCTTTCTACAGTGCTGAAATTTGAAATAGAAATAATAGAAAAAGAATTCAAGAGACTCAAATGGGTGTGGAAGCTGAGGTGATTCCAGTGATGTTACCATCAGAGGAACAACCACAAGAACAAAGACTGACGAGGGAGCCCTTAAGCGTAAAGAAAAGGAGCAACAAACTCAAAGTAAAGTTCAGGACTTCTGCTACAGAAGCGGTGGAGGAGCACGGCCGAAGATACGGAGGACGATCTTCAGTTGATTGCCCAAAGGCTTCAGCAGCCCAGTAATGGCAAATAAAATCTTGACTTGGAATGTCAATGGTTTGAACTCAGCTCAGAAGAGAAGAAAAATATTTCATTATTTGAAACAATTAAAATGATGTTATTTGCTTACAAGAAACGCATATTAAATTATCAGATCAAAAGTACCTAATAAACTCAAAGTTAGGTAAACATTTTGTTGCTTCAGCTTTGGAGAAAAACATGGCATAGTGGTTTATTTGAGAAAAGATATACCAGCCAAGTTAATAGAGGCAGATATTCATGGAAGATATATTGCTATTGAACTTACAATAGAAACAAAAGGACTCTCTTGCTTGGTATATATGCACCCAATCAGCAACAAGAAAAATTTTATAGAATGTTATATGATAAGTTGATCCTATGGGATTATAAATCGTGTATTATATTGGGAGATTGGAATGGAGTAATAGATACACGAAAGGACAAGAGAACTTCTTCCAAGAAGATACCTGCACATGCAAAGCTGCCTAAATCCTTTTTTGATATGATAGAAGATTTTGAGTTAAGAGATGTATGGAGACTGCGGAATTTGGAGGAAAGAGACTATACTTTTTCTCTGATAGGCATCAATCCTTCTCACGTATTGATTTTATTTTAATTTCTAATGATTTGCTTTTTAGGGTGAAGAAAACTAAGATATTTCCAAGATGTTTGTCTGATCATAGTCCTGTTTGGATGGAATTGCAATATGGAAAAGAGGGTAGAAGAACTTGGAGATTAAATGAAAATTTGTTTAGATATCAGGATAATGTAAATCAATGTAAAAAGCAGATGAAAGAATTTTTTGATTATAATTTGAATAATGAAACATCGATAGAAATGGTTTGGGACTGCAGTAAAGCTTTTATGAGAGGTGTATTAATATATCTTAATAATAGACAGAGAAATAAGCAACAAAGACAGCGAGGTATTTAGAAGAGGAAATTTATAAGAAACAACAATTATTAATACATAACCCACATGATCAAAAACTTAAAGATGTAATAAAGTTACTACAGAATCAATTTAATATGATAATGGCTGATCAGGTGGCAACAAATATACAATATGCCAAACATAATACTTTTGTAATGCAAATAGACCTGGTAGGTGGTTAGCATACACTTTAAGGAAAAGACAAAAACAACGTACTATAGAAAAAATAGAATACAAAGGTAAAGAGAGATATCAACAGGATAAAATTAAAAAAGCTTTTTTAGAATATTATACAAATTTATATCTTAAAGATAATATATTGAATAGGGATATTGATAATTATTTGAAGGAATATAAGGTTAAAAATTTAACTTTAGAACAAACGGATGAATTGAATCGGCCTATAACCTCGGAAGAAATTATTTTGGTAATTAAACAATTAAAATGGGAAAACTCCTGGTACGGATGGGCTTACAGTTAGTTATTATAGGAATTTACAGGATGAGATGTTAGGTCCACTTAAGGAATTATTTAATCAGATACAACTAGGAGGGGAATTCTCATGGAGAACCTCTTTATTTCATTGATACCAAAAGAGGAACAGGATTGTTCTAAACCTGGGAATTATAGGCCAATCTCACTTTTAAATAATGATTATAAGATTTTGTTAAAATAATAGCTAATAGATTAATGTTGATTCTGCAGCAAGAATTCATAATGATCAATCTGGATTTATAAAAGGGAGACAGATGAGGAATAATGTTAGGCAGATTGTTAATTTACTGGAGTACTTAGAAAAGAAAAATTTTATTCCAGCAGCATTTATTTTTCTCGATGCAGAGAAAGCTTTTGATCGATTGCATTGGGATTTTTTATTTAAATTAATAGAAAAGATGCAATTTGGAGATGGTTTTTTAAGAATAATTAGGGCAATTTATGGAGAGCAAACAGCACAGATTATAATCAATGGTAGCTTAACAGAACCTTTTAAGATTGCGAAAGGAACAAGACAGGGATGTCCTTTATCACCATTATTGTTTATTTTAACTCTAGAACCATTATTGGATAAAATACGAGAAGTAAAGGAGATAGAGGAATTAGAGTTAGACAGTATGAATATAAGTTAAGAGCTTTTGCAGATGATTTGGTGATTACTTTAACAAACCCTATAAATTCTAGTAAATCTTTGTTGGAAATAATTGATCAATATGGGAATGTCTCAGGGTTTAAGGTAAATCAGAAAAGACAAAAGTGATAATAAAAATATGGCCAGACAACAGAAAGAAAAACTAGAGGAAGTAACAGGATTTGAAATTGTAAAGAAGGTTAAGTATTTAGGGTTTATATTACGTCATCAAATGTGAAATTGTATAAGAATAACTATGAGGTTTTATGGCAAAAGTTCAGAAGGAGTTGATTGTTTGGAAAAATTGCAATTATCTTTGCTGGGGAGAATTGCTGCTATTAAAATGAATGTTTTACCTAGATTTTTATTCCTCTTTCAGATGATACCAATAATTAAGAAAGATAAGAATCTTGAGGAATGGCAGAAGGAATTAACAAATTTATATGGGAAGGTAAAAAGCTAGGTTAAAATGAAAATAATTCAAGATTCTCGGAAAGGGAGGTTTAAAATGCCTAATTTTAAATTATATTATGAAGCAGCTGCTCTCTGCAATAAGTGATTGGTTTAATTTAACAGAGGACAGAATTTTGAATATAGAAGGTTATGATTTGTTATATGGATGGCATGCATATTTAATTTATGACAAAAAGTGGATAAGGCCTTTAAAAATCATGTGCTAAGAAATGCCCTTCATGTGTTTGGAAAAATACTCTTATAAACTAAATTATAAGGTTCCTATATGGGCATGTCCTAGACATACAGTAGAAAATATAAACATAGAACAGAAGCAGGAAATGATTACATATAAAGATCTTTTGTATACTGAAAGAGGTAATTTGCAGTTAAAATCTCTGCAAGTATTAAGAGAGGAAGGGAAAAATTATACTTGGTTTCAATATGAGCAATTACATGCTAGATGGAAGGGAGATCAAAAATTGGTAAAGAGCAGAACGAGGGAAATTTGGTAAAGCAAATTAGAAACCAGTCACAGGAGCATATAAAGAGATTGTATAATGTGTTACTTGAAATAGATTCTGAAAGGGACTTGGTAAAGGACTGTATGATAAAGTGGGCACAAAATTTTCAGGAGCCAATATTATTGGAAACGTGGGAAAAATTTGGGTTAGAAATGTTAAATTCACGCAGGCACAGAATCTGAGGAAAATTTTATAAAATGTTTTATAGATGGCATCTAGATCCTAAAAATTATCGTGTATGTATCCAGAAATGCAAGCAAAATGTTGGAGATGTAATTGTGATGACGCTACATATTTTCACATTTGGTGGACTTGTAAGGACATAAAGGCCTTTTGGATAAAAATTTGGTGGATTTTACAAAATGTTCTGAAAAGAAGATAAAGTTCCTGCCGCAATTTTTCTTGTTGGGAATTATTACGGATTGTACAGTAATTGAGACTAAATTGATTTTAAATCTAATAACTGCAGCAAGATTACTAATAGGACAATATTGGAAGAAAAAGAAGTACCAACAATACAAGAATGGATATTGAAAGTTGCCAATTTGGCTGAGATGGCGAAGATATCAGCCTTTTGAAAGACAATACGCAAGAAAGATACTTAAAGGAATGGAAAAATGGATTGACTATATTCAACGTAGATATCAGACTAAGAGTTATCAGACTGTTTTGAATGATTATGATGTATTATTTTGATTGCTTTTGGGGAAGTTAGGAATTGATGATTGTAGGGTATAATTAAGTTGGGACGAAAATTTTTAGCATATGTTTGTTTTACTTTTAACTATACCTTGTGCTCGTTCCGGGAAGTCGGGGAGGGGTTGTGAAGGAGGGGAGGGGGGGAAAGGGGGCAAAAAAAAATTTGTAAAACTTTTTGAATAAAAAAAAAAAAAAAAAGAGATGAGCAGGAGGAGGCGGTGGTGTGAGATTCAGCATCAGCATCAAGGCAACCTGAGGGCTCCGAGGGGGAAGAGGAAATGGAGTTGGCAGAGAGAGAGAGAGAGAGAGAGACGGAGGCGTCGCCTGGGCCATCCGTCAGCCCTCAGATGGAGAGTCAACGGCCCCCAGGTCTGGAGGTGGCCGATGAGGAAGAGGAGGAACAGCTGGGTCCAGTGCCTGATGCGCGGATGCTCAGAAGGCAGAGGAGAGGAGAGCAGTGGAAATCTATGGGCCTGTCCTTGGATTGGAAGAGCCACTGCTGCTAGGGAAGCCCCACCCTAGCTCTGGGGATAAAAGGCAGAGGGCGGAGATGAATAGATATGGCAGACAACTCTTCATCTTTCGGACAGACGGACTTGTGAGCCTGCGGTGAGAGAGAAACTTTTTGCCAGGGCTGCTGCCACTACTAATAAAGGAATCTTTGAGTTCACTTCAGAGCGTTTGCTGTGTTTGAGGAGCTGGATCAGAGCACTTAGTGTTGTGCCTCGTCCTCCCTCCTCTCCTCAGCCGGGCCCCTCCCGTCTCCAGCCGGGCCTGTTATCAGATTCTGAGTCTGATAATGAAGATGAACGGCCTGTCATGCCTCCAGCCCCGGGCCCTGGCCCCATGGCCGGAGAGGATGTCAGGAGTGAACAGACAAGCCCGATAAACTTCACTCCTACAGCGTGTGAGCAGGAAGCCAGTCTCGTGCTGGAATTACTGACAGCAGATCCAGCTGAAGAGTATTCAAATTGGGAGGACCCTCGCTTCCGGAGATCTGAGAGGCGACGCCAGCAGAAGGAAGGGTGGGGCAGGCCTGGATAAATGCTGAGTCATGGAGCCACACCCCACAGCCTATATAAAGGACCTGCTTTTGGCATTCCAACCTTGAGTCAAGCAAAGTCTCATCTAGTTTGCTGATATCGGACTCTATCGCTGAAGTCACAACTTGGACTCCTGCCTGCCCTGATAAACCTCGAAGGAATTTGGCAAGCTGCAGAGGCTTCATTGCCACGTTTGATACGGACTTCCTTGACCCGGTCGTCGGAGGGGGAGTGGGACACGACACTTTGTATGTTTTTACGGAGGCTAAAAAGAAGCTTTTTTCAAAAAAAAAAAATCCCAAACAACAAAGCAACCAACCCATTTCTCAATGGCTGCAAGAAACGTTATTCAAGCCCTCGCTCAGGTTTGACCCGAAGGCGTCAATTTACCCTTTTTTTAGTGAAATAACGCACAAATTCATCTTTCAGAGCTTGAAGTTGACTTGGAGAAATGAGCGAGAGTTTACCAATCACCTTAGCAGAGACTTTTGGCCGGGAGCCACAAAACAATAATAACGTTAACCTCAGAAATAGCTCCATGAAGGATGAAGTCTGAAGAGCACAAGGGGTTGGGTGTAATTTGTGTGGCGGCTTGCAAAAAGCGAGCAGGTGTGTGTTTGTTTTTTTTTGTTTGTTTTTTTTTCATTTATATCCCGCCTTTCTCCGAAGACTCAGGGCGGCTTACACTATGTCAAGCAATAGTCTTCATCCATTTGTATACTATATACAAAGTCAACTTATTGCCCCCCAACAATCTGGGTCCTCATTTTACCTACCTTATAAAGGATGGAAGGCTGAGTCAACCTTGGGCCTGGTGGGACTTGAACCTCCAATATTGCAAGCAGTTGCTGTTAATAATAGGCTGCATTAGCCTGTTGCGCCACCAGAGGCCCTGTTTGTGTGTTGCAAATGCAGAGCGGGGAGGGGAAAAGGTGATGCTTTGATTTGTGGCCTCGGGTGGGTTAGGGGTCCTTTGTCATACACGGGAGTGAAGAAATAGGCGTGCACATTAATTTACATGGAAGGAACAGCCTCCAGAGAAGTTCTCTGCATTCAAAAATAACATCCACTCACAATTTTTTAGTTTGGTTCTGCAACCCAACAAGACAGACACAGACTTCAGAGGATCATTAGAACTGCAGAAAAAACAACGGCTACCAACCTGCCTTCCATTGAGGATCTGTATACTGCACAATTTATTTATTTATTTATTTATTTAATTTTTTATACCGCCCTTCTCCCGAAGGACTCAGGGCAGTTTACAGCCATAATAAAAAACAACAGCAATATACACATAAAACCATAATTAAAAAACTTATTATACAAATGGCCGAATTAAAACATTTAAAATAAAACCCCGAATTATAGAATGTTAAAACGTTAAATCTAATTTAAAATCCTATTAAAATCCTATGCCAGTCCTGCTCGAACAAACAAATAGGTCTTCAGCTCTCGGCGGAAAGTCCGAAGGTCCGGCAGTTGCTGAAGTCCAGGGGGAAGTTTGTTCCAAAGAGTGGGAGCCCCCACAGAGAAGGCCCTCCCCCTGGGGGCCGCCAGCCGACATTGCTTGGCGGACGGCACCCTAAGGAGTCCCTCTCTGTGCGAGCGTACAGGTCGGTGGGAGGTATTCGGTAACAGCAGGCGGTCCCGTAAGTACCCTGGCCCTAAACCATGGAGTGCTTTAAAGGTAGTCACCAACACCTTGAAGTGCACCCGAAAGACCACAGGTAGCCAGTGCAGACTGCGCAGGAGAGGTGTTACATGGGAGCAACGTGTGACTCCCACTATCACCCGCGCAGCTGCATTCTGAACCAACTGGAGCCTCCGGGTACTCTTCAAGGGGAGCCCCATGTAGAGAGCATTACAGTAGTCCAAGCGAGAGGTAACCAGAGCATGAGTGACCGTGCATAAGGCATCCCGGTCAAGGAAGGGGCGCAACTGGCAGACCAGGCGAACCTGGTAAAAAGCCCTCCTGGCAACGGTCATCAAATGATCTTCGAAAGACAACCGTCCATCCAGGAGGACGCCCAAGTTGCACACCCTTTCCACTGGGGCCAATGATTCACCCCCAACAGTCAGCCGCGGCTGCAGCTGACTGTACCGGGGTGCCGGCATCCACAGCCACTCCGTCTTGGAGGGATTGAGTTTGAGCCTGTTTCTCCCCATCCAGACCCGTATGGCTTCCAGACACCGGGACAGTACTTCGATGGCTTCGTTGGGATGGCCTGGGGTGGAAAAGTACAGCTGCGTATCGTCAGCGTACAGTTGGTATCTCACACCAAAGCCATTGATGATCTCACCCAGCGGCTTCATATAGATGTTGAACAGGAGAGGCGAGAGAATCAACCCCTGCGGCACCCCACATGTGAGGGGCCTCGCGGTCGATCTCTGCCCTCCTGTCAACACCGTCTGCGACCGGTCAGAGAGATAGGAAGAGAACCACCGGTAAACGGTGCCTCCCACTCCCAAACTCCCTAACCGGTGCAGCAGGATACCATGGTCGATGGTATCAAAAGCCGCTGAGAGATCTAATAGGACCAGGGCAGAGGAACAACCCCTGTCCCTGGCCCTCCAGAGATCATCCACCAACGCGACCAAAGCCGTCTCCGTACTGTACCTGGGTCGGAAGCCAGACTGGAACGGGTCTAGATAGACAGATTCATCCAGGTGTTGGGGTAATTGACGTGCCACCACACTCTCAACAACCTTCGCCACAAAGCGAAGGTTGGAGACAGGACGATAATTTCCTAAAACAGCCGGGTCCAGGGAGGGCTTCTTGAGGAGGGGCCTCACCACCGCCTCTTTCAAGGCGGCGGGGAAAACACCCTCCATCAAAGAAGCATTTATAACCCCCTGGAGCCAGCCTCGTGTCACCTCCTGTGTGGCCAGCACCAACCAGGAGGGTCACGGGTCCAATAAACATGTGGTGGCATTCAACCGCCCCAACAACCTGTCCATGTCCTCGGGAGTCACAGGGTCAAATCCATCCCAAATAGTCTCAACAAGACATGTCTCCAGCCCCTCACAAATCAAGGCCGTAAAAATATTTACAGACCCCTCACATCCAGGACATAAACTGTTTCAACTCCTACTCTCAAAATGACGCTATAGAGCACTGCACACCAGAACAACTAGACACAAGAACTGTTTTTTCCTGAATGTCATCACTCTGCTAAACACATAATTCCCTCAACACTGTCAAACTATTTACTGAATCCACACTACTATTAATCTTCTCATCGTTCCCATCACCCATCTCCTCCCATTTACGACTGTATGACTGTAACTTTGTTGCTGGAATCCTTACGATTTATATTGATATTGTTTCCTGATTGCTTATTTGTACCCTATGACTATCATTAAGTGTTGTACCTTATGATTCTTGATGAACGTATCTTTTCTTTTAAGTACACTGCGAGCATCTGCACCAAGACACATTCCGTGTGTGTCCAAATCACACTTGGCCAATAAAGAATTCTATTCGATTCGATTCTATAACGTCCACTCACAATTATAGGCATGGAGTTTAGGATGCTAATTTTTGCACTGTGCGAAAAATATAATCATCCTGTAAGAACGGTTGCAGGAACTGGGCCTGGCTAGTCTAGTGAAGAGAAGGACCAGGGGAGACAGGAGAGCATCTTCCAATATTTGAGGGGCTGCCACAGAGAGGAGGAAGGGGGTCAAGCTATTCTCCAAAGCACCTGAAGGCCAGACAAGGAATAATGGATGGAAACTGATCAAGGAGAGATTCAACCTGGAAATTAGGAGATATTTTCTGACAATGAGAACAATCAACCCATGGAACGGAAATTGCCTTCAGAAATTCATCACTGGAGGCTTTCAAGAAGAGACTGGACTGCCATCTGTCAGAGATGGTGTAGGGTCTCCTTCTTGGACGTGGGGTTGGACTAGATGACCTACAAGGTCCCTTCCAACTCTGTTTATCTGTATCCCTCTTCAACCTCTCGCAAAGCTTTAAAATAAAGTTGTAAGGTTGAGCTGAGGTATTTTGTTCCCTTTAAAGTCCACCATGATGGCAAACAATAGCAGCATTCGTGAACAAAAAGAGAAGAGCATCTGAAAGTTTTCTGGAAATCATAGGTAGTTCTCGACTTATGGCCGTAATAACCGAATCGTAATTATAACTTTGAATCTGGGTCGTAAATAAAGGAAGTCCCTGACTTAACGTCCACAATTAGGCCTAGAATTTGCATTGCAGTTGTTAAGTAAGTCGCAGCTGATTTTATGACTTCTTTGCAGTGGTTGTTAAGTGAATCACATATTTATGACGGTGGCAGGGTCCCGGGGTTATGTGATCACTGATTTCATTCTCCAACACCCCCTCCAGGCCTTTCAGCATCCTCCCCAAAATTAAGAAGGCCAAGGGCTCCATGAACCATACAGTTTCGTGACTTACACGAGAGGTGACCACCAGTCTGGTATTAGGATTCCTTCAGTGACAAATCCACAACAGTTTTTGTCTGTTATCTACCTATGAACTCAAGAACTAGGGAATCCCTTCCTTCCTTCCTTCCTTCCTTCCTTCCTTCCTTCCTTCCTTATTTTCCTTCCTTCCTTCCTTATTTTCCTTCCTTCCTTCCTTCCTTCCTTCCTTTCTTCCTTCCTTCCTTCCTTCCTTCCTTCCTTATTTTCCTTCTTTCTTTCCTTTCTTCCTTATTTTCCTTCTTTCTTTCCTTCCTTCCTTCTTTATTTTCCTTCCTTCCTTCCTTATTTTCCTTCCTTCCTTCCTTATTTTCCTTCTTTCTTTCCTTTCTTCCTTATTTTCCTTCCTTCCTTCCTTCCTTCCTTCCTTCCTTCCTTCCTTCCTCTCATCCACCTATCCATCTACTCTAGGGGTGAATTCCAGCAGGTTCTGACAGGTTCTGGAGAACCGGTAGCGGAAATTTTGAGGAGTTCAGAGAACTGGCAAATACCACCTCTGGCTGGCTCCAGAGTGGGGTGGGAATGGAGATTTTGCAATATCCTTCCCCCTGGAATGGGGAGGGAATGGGGATTTTGCAGTATCCTTCCCCTGCCACGCCCACCATGCCCACCAAGCCATGCCCATAGAACCGGTAGTAAAAAAAATTGGATTTCTATTATCTATTATCATCTATATCCATCCCCATCTATCTATCTATCATCTATTTCCATCCCTATCCATCTATCTATCTATCTATCTATCTATCTATCTATCTATCTATCTATCTATCTATCTAATCTATCTTATTTATCTATCTATCTATTATCTATAACCATCCATGTATCATCTATATCTTAATTACTACTCCATATTGAAATCCCCAATGTATTAGTCTATATATGCTCTCAGTCTCAGTATCTATCTGTCTGTCTGTCTGTCTGTCTATCTAATCTCAATCTTTTAATTTATATCTCTATAAATCTCATCTCAATCATCTACATCTATCTATCTGTATATCTATCAATCTATATATCTATATTTACCTACTTACCTACCTACCTCTATCTAGCCTATCTATCTATCTGTCTGTCTATCTATCTATCAATCTATCTATCATCTTTTTTTTTTAATTTGCATTTATATCCCGCCCTTCTCCGAAGACTCAGGGCGGCTTACACTATGTCAAGCAATAGTCTTCATCCATTTGTATATTATATACAAAATCAACTTATTGCCCCCAACAATCTGGGTCCTCATTTTACCTACCTTATAAAGGATGGAAGGCTGAGTCAACCTTGGGCCTGGTGGGGCTTGAACCTGCAGTAATTGCAAGCAGCTGCTGTTAATAACAGACTGCATTAGTCTGTTGAGACACCAGAGGCTCTATCTATCTATCTATCTATCTATCTATCTATCTATCTATCTATCTATCTATCTATCTATCTATCTATCTATCTATCGTATTTCTCTCTCTCTCTCTCTCTCTCTCTGTCTCTCTCTTTCTCTCTCCGTATCTATCTATCTATCTATTTATCTATCTATCTATCTACCTACCTACCTACCTACCTACCTATCTCATCTATCATCCATCCATCTGTCTGTCTATCTATCTATAATCTCTCTCTCTCCAGTATCTATCTACCTACCTACCATCTCTCTCTCTCTTATCTATCTATCTATCTATCTATCTATCTATCTATCTATTTATCATCTATCTATCTATCCATCCATCCATCCATCCATCTATCATCTATCTATCATTTATATCATCTATCTATCTGTTCCTTCTGGCTGACATTATTTGTTGGGATTTATTGTTGGATCTTATAACTCTTCTATATTAGAAGCCAACCAGAATCATTTGGATTTGCGGGAGGAGGATATTAGAAATTTGAAAGGCAAATAAAGAAATATGTACATAAATAATACAGGTAAATCTTCTCTTTTCCTTCCTAAAATGTTTCAGCATTACAGAATGGGTGTTTTTGTTTTTTTCCTGAATAGAACAAAAACTCAAGAAAGAAGGGAGGGAGAAGAGTGGGAGGAAGGGAGGAAGGAAGGAAGGAAGGAAGGAAGGGTGGAAGGAAGGAAGGAAAAGTAGGAAGGAAGGAAAGGGAAGAGTGAGAGTAAATGAAAGGAAGGAAGGAAAAAAGGGAAAAAAGAAAAGGAAGAGTGAGAGTAAATGAAAGGAAGGAAGGAAAAGTAGGAAGGGAAGATTGAGAGTAAATGAAAGGAAGGAAGGAAGGAAAAAAGGGAAGAAAGAAAGGGAAGAGTGAGTAAATGAAGGAAGGAAGGAAAGAGTGAGAGTAAATGAAGGAAGGAAAGAGAGAGAGTAAATGAAAGGAAGGAAGGAAAGAAGGAAGGAAGGGAAAAAAGAAAGGGAAGAGTGAGAGTAAATGGAAGGAAGGAAGGATTCCATGGTTCTTAAATTGGTAGACAGGTAGGTGGACGGACAGAAACTATTGTGATTTCCTAGTCACCATTTCTACAGCCCACAGCCTGGCTGGTGCGATTTGACTTCAGCTTTCGTAGAGCCAAGCCGTGCGCTCGGAGGCCTGCCCTGTGTGTATCCTAGAGAGAACACCGCATTTCAAAGCTCTCCCAAACATTTCGGAGGCCAAATAAAGCCCCTTTTGTCAACGTTCACAATGCAGCCCACAAAGAAGGAAAGCAACGTTCCCAAACGCCCCAGATCCGTAACCAAGAGCGATATAACCCACCGCAAATAGACTTCACCGGCGACACTTAACTTTATTTTTCGGGCGATTTAGCGGCTGATTGTTTTTGGGCTTTTTTTTACACTCAACTAGTTTTTAATTAAAAAGTGACTTTTGTTCCTTTAAACTCTGGGGGGGGAAAAAAAGCCCTTTTGGATTTAGCCCAGTCGGCCAAAGCCACAGGGGTGGTGTTTGTGTGCGTGGGTGTGATCATATTAGAAAGTTTTAAAAAGGAGTTTCAAGCACCAATGGATCCCACCAAGCCATGTCCATTGCCTTTTTTCCTTCTCCTTTGTAATCTGCTTATTAGATTCTTAACAGTCAAAAGAGATTAAGTCTCGGGAGCCGCGAAAATCCCTTTCATTTCCCCCATCAGGATAAGTTAGTGGAGTGTGGCTTGCTTATTTTATTTTATTTATAACAATGGCCATCTCTTTCACCCCGATTCCCTTTTCTTTCTACTCCACTGCCCCTCGACCTAACCCCCTGTTCCTTTCCCCCACCCCTTTTTTTTTCTTTTTTTTTTAAATGTTCTTTTCCCCCTGCAGAGATCTGCGCGGCCGACTGTGGGGTCCACGGCACCTGCGTCGGGGGCGCCTGCCGCTGCGAAGAGGGCTGGATGGGGGCGGCTTGCGATCAGAGAGCGTGTCACCCGCGCTGCAACGAACACGGGACCTGTCGGGACGGCAAGTGTGAATGTAGCCCCGGCTGGAACGGAGAGCACTGCACCATCGGTAAGAGGGAAAATTTGGCAAGAAAGCATAGCTGGAAAAGAGACCGTCGGCGGGTGAGGAGGGTACGGTGGACAGAGCATGCTTAACGGAATCGGCTGGACATTAATGAAGCATGTGTGCATCCTCTTTTTTTTTTTTTTTTTTTTTTTACATTCTTGGATTGTTCACCTCCCACGTCTCACACGTTTCCTTGATGTGATTCTCCCCCCTTCGGCTTCACGGGCCCTCCAATGTTGTTTCATTCGGCCAGGCCAGACCATCTCAGCGATGGAGAAACGCAGGTTGAGGCTGCGAGAGGTTGTTGGATGACCGATGCAGTAGAATAGCTATAGCACTTAGATTTATATACCGCTTCACTCTTAAGCCCTCTCTAAGCGGTTTACAGAGTCAACATAATTGCCCCCAACAATCTGGGTCCTCATTTTACCCACCTTGGAAGGATGGAAGGCTGAGTCAAACTGGAGCCGGTCAGGATCGAACTTCCTGGCTGTGGCCAGAGTTAGCCTGCAATACTGCATTCTAACCAGTGGTGGGATTCAGCCAGTTCGCACCACTTCGGGAGAACGGTTGTTAACTTTCTGAGCAGTTTGGCAAACTGGTTGTTGGAAGAAATCATTAGGGCAGAGAACCGGTTGTTAAATTATTTGAATCCCACCACTGATTCTAACCACTGCGCCACCATGACAGGAAGGAAGGAAGGAAGGAAGGAAGGAAGGAAGGAAGGAAGGAAGGAAGGAAGGAAGGAAGGAAGGAAGGAAGGAAGGAAGAAGGAAAAAAAAGAGGGAGGGAGGGAGGGTGGAATTAAATAGCAATAACACTTAGACTTATAGACCACTTTCCAGCCCTCTCTAAGCAGTTTACAGAGTCAGCATTTTGCACCCAACAATCCGGGTCCTCATTTTACCCACCTCGGAAGGATGGAAGGCTGAGTCAACCTTGAACTGGTCAGGATCGAACTCCTGGCAGTGGGCAGAGTCAGTCTGCAATGCTGTATTCTAACCTTTTATTCTATATTCTGTATTCTAAGGATCCTTGAGTGGTGCAGACTGCTAAACAGTCTGTTATTAACAACAGCTGCCTGCAATTATTGCAGGTTCAAGTCCCACCAGGCCCAAGGTTGACTCAGCCTTCCATCCTTTATAAGGTAGGTAAAATGAGGACCCAGGTTGTTGGGGGCAATAAGTTGACTTTGTATATAATATACAAATAGGATGAAGACTATTGCTTAACATAGTGTAAGCCGCCCTGAGTCTTCGGAGAAGGGCGGGGTATAAATGTAAATAAATAAATAATAAATAAATAAATAACCACTGCGCCACCATGACAGGAAGGAAGGAAGGAAGGAAGGAAGGAAGGAAGGAAGGAAGGAAGGAAGGAAGGAAGGAAGGAAGGAAGGAAGGAAGGAATTAAATAATTAAATTAGGCTTATATACCACTTCATAGTGCTTTTACAGCCCTCTCTAAGCAGTTTACAGAGTCAGCCTCTTGCCCCCAACAATCTGGGTCCCCATTTTACCCACCTCGGAAGGACAGAAGGCTGAGTCAAATTTGAGCCTGATGACATTCGAACTGCCAAATTGCAGGCAGCGGGCAGCCAGCAGAAGTAGCCTGCAGTGCTGTACTTTAACCACTGCGCCATCACTGCTCTAGGCAGTACAGTCAGTCCTCAGCTTACAACTAATTCATTTAGAGACCATTCGAACGACAGTGGAAACAGTAACTTATAAGTGGTTTTCACGCTGGTTGTAGTTGTAAGTCGAGATTACCAGTAACGAACATACATATAATGATCACTCATTCGGGCGACAGGATAGCAGTGTTCCGATATCTCAGGGGTTGCCCCAAAGAAGAGGGAGTCAAGCTATTCTCCAAAGCACCAGAAGGCAAGACAAAAAACAATGGGTGGAAACTAATTAAGGAGAGAAGCAACTTAGAACTAAGGAGGAATTTTGTCCTAACAGTAAGCACAATTAACTAGTGGAGCAGCTTGCCACCAGAAGTTGTGGTGGGTGCTTCATCGCTGGAGGTTTTTAAGAAGAGATCGGATAAACATTGGTCTGAAATGGTATATAGGGTCTCCTGCTTGAGCAGGGGGTTGGACTGGAAGACCTCCAAGGTCCCTTCCAACTCTGTTACACTGTTAAAAGCACCTGAAGGCAGGATGAGAAGCAACAGAGGGAAACCAACCAGGGAGAAAACCAACCTGGAACCGAGGAGAAACTTTCTGACAGTGAGAACAATTAATCAGTGGAACGACTTGCCTCCAGAAGTTGCGAATGCTCCAACACTGGAAATTTTTTAGAAAATGTTGGATAACCATCTGACTGAGATGGTGTAGGGTTTCCTGCCTGGGCAGGGGGTTGGACTAGAAGGCCTCCAAGGTCCCTTCCAATTATTCTCTCCTCTCCTCTCCTCTCCTCTATATTCTATTCTATTCTATGCTATGCTATGCTACGCTATGCTATGCTATGCTATGCTATGCTATGCTATGCTATGCTATTCTTTCCTCTCCTCTCTTCTCTATATTCTATTCCAGAGGTTCCCAATCTTTTTCGCCCGCGGCTCCCCCGGAAATCCGACCTGCAACTGCGCATGCACACCAGACGCGCCCGCGGCTCCCCGGAAATCCGACTTGCAACTGCGCATGCGCACCAGACGCCCCAGAAATGGCGCATCAGCGCCGGACCCAGCGGGCGCAGATATTCCGCGGCGCCCCCATGCCGATAGCGCGGCTCCCTGGGGAGCCGCGGCTCACAGTTTGGGAATCACTGTTCTATTCTATTCTATTCTATTCTGTTCTTCATTCTGTTCTCTCCTCTCCTCTCTTCTCTATATTCTATTCTATTCTATTCTATTCTATTCTATTCTATTCTATTCTATTCTATTCTATTCTATTCTATTCTATATCCTATTCTCTCCTCTCCTCTCCTCTCCTCTCTTCTCTCTATTCTATTCTATTCTATTCTATTCTATTCTATTCTATATCCTATTCTCTCCTCTCCTCTCCTCTCTTCTCTCTATTCTATTCTATTCTATTCTATCTATTCTATCTATTCTATTCTATCTCTATTCTCATCCTATTCTCTCCTCTCCTCTCCTCTCCTCTCTTCTCTCTATTCTATTCTATTCTATTCTATTCTATTCTATTCTATTCTATTCTATTCTATTCTATATCCTATTCTCTCCTCTCCTCTCCTCTCTTCTCTCTATTCTATTCTATTCTATTCTATTCTATTCTATTCTATTCTATTCTATATCCTATTCTCTCCTCTCCTCTCCTCTCCTCTCTTCTCTCTATTCTATTCTATTCTATTCTATTCTATTCTATTCTATTCTATTCTATTCTATTCTATTCTCTATCCTATTCTCTCCTCTCCTCTCCTCTCCTCTCTTCTCTCTCTTCTATTCTATTCTATTCTATTCTATATGCTATTCTCTCCTTTCCTCTCCTCTCCTCTCCTCTATTCTATTCTATTCTATTCTATTCTATATCCTATTCTCTCCTCTCCTCTCTTCTCTCTATTCTATTCTATTCTATTCTATTCTATTCTACATGCTATTCTCTCCTCTCCTCTCCTCTATTCTAAAGTAATGGTGGCATTAAAAAAAAGAGACTTATGACCGTTTTTCATGCTTTGTGACCACTGCAGCATCTCCATGGTCACATGATCAAAATTTGGACCCTTAGCAACTGGCACGTATTTATGAAGGTTGCAGTGTCCTAGAGCAGCAGTCTCCAACCTTGGCAACTTGAAGCCTGGCGGACTTCAACTCCCAGAATTCCCCAGCCAGCTTTGCTGGCTGGGGGGTTCTGGGAGTTGAAGTCCGCCAGGCTTCAAGTTGCCAAGGTTGGAGACCCGTGTCCTAGAGTCATGAGGTCACCTTTTGCGACCTTCTGACAAGCAGAATCAATGGAGAAACCAGATTCACTACAGGTAGTCCTCAACTTACAACAATTGGTTTAGTGACCGTTCAAAGTTACAACAGCACTGGAAAAAAGAGTGGTTTATATTCTTTCCTCCCCCCCCCCACCCATACTTACAACATCCTCACAATCACCTAATCAAAATTCGGATGCTGGTTCATATTTATGACGGTCGCAGTGTCCTGGAGTCACGAGATCCCCTTTTGTGACCTTCTTGAGCAGCCAAATCACTGGGGAAGTCGGATTCGTTTAACGACTGTTTACTAACTTCACAAGGTCGTAAAAAGGGGCAAAACCCCGCTTTGCAAATGCCTCGCTTAGCAACAGATGTTGGTGGTCTCCATTGGCGTCCTAAATCAAGGACCAGCTGTAACGCTTTCCAATCTCAGAACGTTAGCCGAAATAGATCCGGGTTCACCGTTTTCTTGAGTTTTGAGATCTCTTCCTGAGATCTTTCGCTTCTGAATCTTCCTTACCAGACGAAAGCCTATTTAAAACGAAGGCATTCCTTTGGAATATTACAATCTAGAGCAGGGGTGTCCAAACTTGGTCCCTTTAAGACTTGTGGACTTCAACTCCCAGAGTCCCTCAGCCAGCTGGCTGAGGAACTCTGGGAGTTGAAGTCCACAAGTCTTAAAGGGACCAAGTTTGGACACCCCTGATCTAGAGTCTTTCCCTACTCTGTTAAAAAAAAAAAAAGAAAGAAACCTAACTTAAGACATTTTTTTTAATATAAAATTCAGTGGTGGGATTCAGCCGGTTCAAGCGAACCGGTAGTTAAATTGC
Organism: Ahaetulla prasina; assembly: GCF_028640845.1. Classification (NCBI taxonomy): domain Eukaryota; kingdom Metazoa; phylum Chordata; class Lepidosauria; order Squamata; family Colubridae; genus Ahaetulla; species Ahaetulla prasina. The sequence goes on along the minus strand of NC_080543.1, from coordinate 6,397,530 downwards.
TGGCTGGCCCCATGCTGCCCCTTCCAAGAGTCTCCACACGCCCCGTTTTTGCACCCAGGTAAGTGCAGGGAGGTCTCCTAGGCCCAAAACAGATGGGGGGGTGGCAGCCCCCATTTTTGCTCCCAGGAGGCTGCAGGGAGGCCTCCTAGTCCAGGGGTCTCCAACCTTGGTCCCTTTAAGACTTGTGGACTTCAACTCCCAGAGTCCCTCAGCCAGCAAAGCTGGCTGAGGAACTCTGGGAGTTGAAGTCCACAAGTCTTAAAGGGACCAAGGTTGGAGACCCCTGGACTAGGCCCAAAACACGGTGGTGGGGGCGGCATGTCCCCGCCATGCCCACCATGGCCACGCCCACCATGGCCACGCCCACCCAGCTGGCCATTAGGGCAGAGAACCGGTTGTTAAATTATTTGAATCCCACCAATGATAAAATCTTTGGAAAGGCTTGTTTCATTTTATTTTATTTTTAATAGACAACATGGAACCCTGACTTTCTGAGCTGGGTAACACCGTTGTGGATATATACCAAATACCGCTTGTCTTTTGTGGTCACCGGCCAATATCTTGTGTTGAATTCTGGTGTACTCACCCATTGCTACGCAGTTAATCCTTGTTATTAGTTAGCTATGCTGATGTTACGGGTCCAGGCCCATTATAAACTGAAGCTCTATAAATGAACACCTTCAGTCGCATTGTTAATTTTATGCTCTATAGACCAAATAACCTTCAGCTAGGGAGTATAAAATGCACTTCTTTTTAAAATCTATTGGAATTGCAATGGGGTGGTAAGGTTGGTGTAACTTGCTGATAGAGGTCACTGAAAGACCTAAGAGCTGTTACTCACACAATGCTAAGCTTGGTTAGATTTGACTTGACTTGAATTCTCTTGGGTCATATCATATAGCCTGTTGTGCTCAGTTAGTTTATCATTTCACCAGCGGTGCGAACCATGAACGTGGGTTTAGTATCAAAAGATCAAAAGAAGGTCCGATTAAATTGATTTATTACTAAACAGCCCATGCACAGGGATCTTCTCAGCTAACTTCTCAACTAACAGGGGCTGCCCCAAAGAAGAGGGAGTCAAAGCTATTCTCCAAAGCACCTGAGGGCAGGACAAGAAGCAATGGGTGGAAACTCATCAAGGAGAGAAGCAACTTAGAACTAAGGAGAGATTTCCTGACAGTGAGAACAATTAACCAGTGGAACAGCTTGCCACCAGAAGTTGTGAATTCTTCAACACTGGAAGATTTTAAGAAGAGATTGGATAACCATTTGTCTGAAGGTGGTGTAGGGTTTCCTGCTTGAGCAGGGGGTTGGACTAGAAGACCTCCAAGGTCCCTTCCAACTGTTATTCTACTCTACTCTACTCTACTCTACTCTACTCTACTCTATTCTATTCTTTTCTATCCTATCCTATTCTATTCAACAGTTAGTACTGCTTGGAGTTTGTTAAGCGTCATTACCACTCAAGTAGTCCGCTTGTGGCTACCTAGAGATTCTAGGCAGATCAAGAAACTTCTAGAATGGGAGAAATCAGCAATCCATTTTGCTTCCTTTAGCATCTTGTTGTCCTGTCACTCCTCATAGTACCCATTCATGAAATCAGGGTGAACACATTCAGAAGAGACAACGTTATCCTCTTGGCCTGTCACAATATAATCTCAGGGGAGCCTGTGGTTGACATTCTCCTAAGCAGCCACCATGAGAAAGAGTTGGCAAAACAGCTCAGTTCAAATTGGATCTGACCGAGGAGGAGGCTCAGCAGAAGCACCTCACTGAGGACTAGGAGCATAGGCTTTCCAAGCAGGGGGAAGACCTGAGAGAGTGCAAGGCCAGGTACCGGCTCCTGGAGGCTCAGCGGGCTGAGATGGTCAGCCAGTTCCAGGCCATGATGCAGTCTCACTGGAACAAGGCCCTCCGGCTCTTCGCCACCAGCGGCACTTCCCTCCAGCCTTCACCCAAAGCCCCCAACCAGGAGGCTGAAGCAGCCCCTGAGTCGGAATTTCTGCACATACACCCCGACCCACACAAAAAGACCCCGAAGGGGGAGACTCTGTGCAGCAACACAAGCGTTCATTGCACGTATCCAGTCCAGGGGCCGTAGTTTGAGGAGCTCTGATTTAGTGCAATATAAAAAATGCAAATAATTTTTCTGGGGACCACCAAAATTTTCTCGCGGACCACCCATTGGTGACCGCTGTTCTAAATGACCCAGAATGTGAGCCTTCTCCCATCTCGCACTCTGAATTTGAGTCATTTTTCTCCTTTCCTCTTTTTTTTTTTCCTTCTCCTTTTTTGCTTCCAGATATGAATATGGTGCTTTTTTTTAAAATTTCCCCATCAGACATACTGGAGTCTAGACTCTGCAATGGGGAGGGGGGCATATCCCCCCCCGAAATTCTTTCAAAGGTCATGTCCCGTCTCCCCTACTCCCCCCCCCCGCCCACCGAGATGGGTGGTCTTCTTGAGCCAGTGCAGAAAAGCAGGAGGGAGGGGGGAAGCCCTGGAAAACACAAAAAGATTGAAAAGAGTGTGGGAAGGGGGTGCCCCAGTGAAGAAAAACAGTCCCCCCTGATCCTTCCTCGGTAACTTGATAAATAAGAGCAAAGTGCCAGCAGGAAGAAGAGGGCTTTAACTCACAACCTCTCTCTCTCTCTCTCTCTCTCTCTCTCTCTCTCTCTCTCTCTCCCCCCCCCCCCATAAGTTATTTCCTCCCCACCCCACTCTTTTCTGAAGTTGCCAGTGGCAGGAAAGGGAAAAAGAACAATTCAGTCACACTGAAATGTGAGTGAAAACGTCTGGCCCCGTTTGTAGACATATAGACTGCACAGAGACCCTCTCTTCTCCCTCCCTCTATCTATCTGTCTTCCGCTCTATCTCTTTCTTTCATGCTCTCTGTTTCTTTGTCTCTCTGTATTTCTCTTTCACTCGCTCTGTTTCTCTGTGTGTTTCTTTCTCTCTGTGTGTATGTTTCTCTTTCTCTCACTCTCTCTCTTTCTTTCCCTGTGTGTGTCTCTCTCTCTGTTTATTTCTCTGTGTCTTTCTTTCTTTCTTTCTGTCTGTCTGTTTTCCTTCCTCCCTCCCTCCCTCTCTTTCTCCCTCTCCCTCTCTCTCTCTCTCTCTTTCTCTTTTCTCCCACATTCTCTTTTTCTCTTTCCATTTCTCTCTCCCTGTGTCTGTCTCTCTCTGTTTCTCTCTCTTTTCTCTTTTCTCTTTCTGTGTGTCCCTTCCTTTCTATCTTTGTCTTTCTCTCTCTCTCTCTTTCTGTCTCTTTCTCTTTTCTCCCACTCTCTTTTTCTCTCTCCATTTCTCTCTCCCTGTGTCTGTCTCTCTCTGTTTCTCTTCTCTGTGTGTCCCTTCCTTTCTTCCTTCCTTCCTTTCTATCTCTGTCTTTCTCTCTCGCTCTCTCTTTCTGTCTCTTTCTCTTTTCTCCCACACTCTTTTTCTCTTTCCATTTCTCTCTCCCTGTGTCTGTCTCTGTTTCTCTTTTCTGTGTGTCCCTTCTTTTCTTCCTTCCTTTCTTTCTATCTCTGTCTTTCTCTCTCTCTTTCTGTCTCTTTCTTTTTTCTCCCACACTGTCTCTCTTTTTCTCTCTCCATCTCTCTCTCCCTGTGTCTGTCTCTCTCTGTTTCTCTTTCTCTGTATGTCTCTTCCTTCCTTCCTTCCTTCCTTCCTTCCTTCCTTCCTTCCTTCCTTCCTTCCTTCCTCTCTCTCTTTCTGTATCTTTCTCTTTTTTCCCACTCTCTCTCTCTCTTTCTTTCTTCTCTCTTTCTCTCTCTTTTTCGCTCTCTGACCTAAAATCTTTGTAAAGTTTCTTTTAGTTTGCTGAACTTATCCTCAATGGACTTGGCCTCTCTTTTTTGTAAGAGAGGTTAATTAATCGCCTCAGAAAATGTTCCTTCTAAAGAGAGAAGATGGGAATATCCCAATTATGAGGGCCACATCAGGCCTCTCTTGGCTTATAAATGAATCCTCTGGTCAATATTAGTGGTTTACTTCGGAACGGATAAGCAATTTTGTATCCCAGGGATTAAGATCACGCTTATCGTTGCGGGCTGTTCATGTCCCCTTTGATGCTACGACATGGCAACCGTCATAAATATGAACCAATTTTGATCACGGGACTATGGGGATGCTAGAAAAGTTGTAAGCGTGAAAAATGGTCATAAATCACTTTTTCAGTGCCTTTGTAACTTTGAATGGTCGCTAAATGATTTGTTGCAAGTCAAGGACTACCTTTAGACATCTTGTTGGGTCTCTACCACCGATACGTGGCTGGCAGGAAAAGCAAAAACAGGAAAAAGATTGTCTAGGGAGATTCTCAGTCCTCCAGGTCGGGGTCTCCAATCTGGGCAACTTTAAGCCTGGCGGACTTCAACTCCCAGAATTCCCCAGCCAGCGACCGGTCAGAGAAATAGGAGGAGAACCACCGATAAACGGTGCCTCCCACTCCCAAACCCTCCAACCGGTGCAGCAGGATACCATGGTCGATGGTATCAAAAGCCGCTGAGAGATCTAACAGGACCAGGGCAGAGGAACAACCCCTATCCCTGGCCCTCCAGAGGTCATCCACCAACGCGACCAAAGCTGTCTCCGTACTATATCCGGACCGGAAGCCGGACTGGAACGGGTCTAGATAGACAGCTTCATCCAGGTACCGGGGAAGCTGCCATGCCACCACACTCTCAACAACCTTCGCCACAAAGCGAAGGTTGGAGACTGGACGATAATTTCCCAAAGTAGCTGGGTCCAGGGAAGGCTTCTTGAGGAGGGGTCTCACCACCGCCTCTTTCAATGCGGCGGGGAAAACCCCTTCCAACAATGAAGCATTTATAATTCCCCGGAGCCAGCCTCGTGTCACCTCCTGATTGGCCAGCACTAGCCAGGAGGGACACGGGTCCAGTAAACATGTAGTGGCATGTAACCTCCCCAGTAACCTGTCCACGTCCTCGAGAGCCACAGAATCAAACTCATCCCAAACAACATCGACAAGACGCGTCTCCGTCATCTCACCTGGATCATCGCAATTTTGGTCCAAACTATCCCGGAGCTGAGCGATTTTATCGTATAGATAACCACTAAACTCCTCGGCACGTCCCTGCAAGGGGTCATCCCGCCCCTCCTGATGTAGGAGAGAGCGGGTCACCCGAAACAGGGCGGCCGGGCGGTTATCTGCCAATGCAATGAGGGTGGAAACGTAGGAACGTGTCGCCTCCCTCAGTGCCACTAGGTAGGTCTTCGAGAAAGACCTAACTAGTGTCCGATCAGCCTCGGAACGGCTGGACCTCCAGGTACTCTCTAGGCGTCTTCTCCGGCGTTTCATCTCTCTCAGCTCCTCAGAGAACCAAGGAGCCAATTGAGATCTGCGCCGGGTCAGAGGCCGCAAAGGCACGACACGGTCCAAAGCCCCAGCCGCGGCCTGTTCCCAGGCCGCAACTAGTTCTTCGATTGTGCCGTGGGTCGTACTTTGGGGTGTCCCAAAGGTGCTTTTTCAAGAAGCAACTGAACTTTCTTGTTTGAAGATGTTTCGCTTCTCAATCAAGAAGCTTCTTCAGCTCTGACTGGATGGTGGGGAATGGAAGGATTTATATTCCTTGCAGACAGCTGGTCAGTTGCATCCTTTTTAGAGAGTCCTTGAGGCCACTTGGAGGTTTGTCTGTGTCCTCGGGGTCACCTTGAGTAGCGCAAATGGGTTTGGAGCGGCTGAAAGGACCATGTTGTGGAGCTGTCCTTTTGCGGGATGTCTCTATCAACACAGACGAACCTCCAAGCGGCCTCAACGACCCTCTAAAAAGGATGCAAATGACCAGCCGTCTGCAAGGAGTATCAATCCTTCCGTTCCTCCACCAATCCAGTCCGAGCTGAAAAAGCTTCTTCGATGAGAAGCAAAACGCCTTCAAAGAAAAAAGCAAGGAAGTCCAGTTGCCGCCTGAAAAAAAAGCACCTGTGGGTAAAAGATTGACTGCCGCTACAGTATGAGGTTGCGAGGTTGCTACCCAATCCCTGCAAAATGACCTGCTTTTGCAGACACCCCGATTTTTCCACCCTGCATCCATCCAAATTCCTCTTCCCCCTTCTTTGAACACATGCCTGCTTTCCCCCCCCCCCTTTCATCCTGCCATCCCTACAATATCCGCTTGGCCTCCTGTTGTTGTTGTTACGTCACCGTCGTCGTTGTTGCTGCTGCAGCCGTTGTTATTTTGTCCTTCCTCCCTCCCTGCTCCTCTCCCACCGCTCCGGCCGTCCGCCTTAGCGTCTCTGTCTCGTAGTGAACCGTATTGCACTTTTTAAAAATCCAATCCTACTTTACATGTTCTGTCTTTTATTTTATTTTTTATTTTTTCCAAGCTCACTATCTGGATAAGGTAGTGAAAGGTATGGTAGCTTCTCTTCTTGTTGTGTCTTTGTGTGTTTCCATCCAGCCCTCTCTCCCGCCCCACACACACCTCACCCTGCACAAATCTCAGCTTAGGTCCTTTCCTCCCACCCACCCCCATCTCCAAGACCTCACCATTGTCACCTAAAGTCTAGCATGATGACATGATTTTTTTTTTCTCCCCCAGGGATTTAAGCGCAGGAAGGTCAATTTCCACTCCATCCTTCTGTAACTGCAATTGTCTTCCACTAATCTCCTATCTGTCTTGCTTCTGTCTTCTCCATCCATCCCTCATTCCAACTTAGACAGGCGATGTGGGTTGGGAGGGGGAGGGTTTCTCTGCGTGGATGCTTTAAATTCTTTTTTTTTTCATGATACACCTCAGGAGAAGACAAGGTGAGTAGGATGATATGAAATCTGTCTTCCTTATTTCCAAAAAGCCCGGCGAATAATCTTAACCACAGCTTCCGCTTTACAGGTTGGAAATATTTCATGCAGTTGAAAGTTGGTTAGTAAATTTTGAAGATGTTTTGGGCCGCCAGGGGAGCTGGGGCCAGACTCGGACAGTGAGGAGGTTGGGGAGGAACATGGGCCAGTCCTGGAGCCTGGGGAAGGCTCTGGTGAGTGCTCTGCGTCTGAGGCAGAGATGGGGCCAGGGCCGTCTAACAGTTATCAGCTACCTTCGGAGTCGGAGATAAGTGGGGCTGAAGAACAGCTGGAGCCTGTTCCCGATGTGCGCATGTTCTGCATGTTAAGGAACAAGGGCCGACTCAGGAGTAAAGGCACAGATGGACAGTGAATGGCCCCTCCCATAGGGAATAAATAGGAGCGAAAGGGGAGTGGAGTTTGCAGGAGATCATTAGTTCATTTCATTAGAGTGCAGATCTGTTCCTGACTTCTTGCAAGTATTGTCTGCTACAGAGTGGCCTTTGGAAGATATCGGCCTGGCAGCTCTCCAAACCTGATAAAGGTCTGTGGTTGTAAATTCACCCTTGAAAGACAGTTTGCCAGGACTTTGCTGGATGTGAATGAGAGGAATTCACATTAGCTTAATAAAAAGGGAGTCTGCTTTGTGCTTTTGTGAAGCCTAGGTTAGAACAGGAAGATAATGTTTCTCCGTCAACCTTTTCCCGGTTTATAATTCAGAACAAAAACTTGGAACTGATGTCCTTTAGCTTGCTTAGCAGCTATTCCACCTAAAATACCTTTTTGTATCTAAAATAGAACAGCAAAGACCATTAGGGGACTCCTCTCTCTCTCTCTCTCTCCTTCCCTCCCTCCCTCCCTCCCTCCCTGTCTCTCTCTCTCTCTCTCTTTTGGGTGACAGGCTGAAGCAATGCTTGTGCCACACTGGTTAGAAGCTGTGGTAATGAAACTGTTGTGACCGAGGCGCAAGTAGTGATTACCAAACACAATTCAATCCTGAACAAACTTATTTCATTAAAACAGCTGAGAATTAATTCATTCTCAGCTGAGTCCAAAACAAATTCTTTCTAAACAGTCCTTCGGCCTTATCACCAACCTTTGTTGTCTTTGGCAACCTGCCAGAGGCTTTTCTTGGCAAAAACCACACAAAGTTCAAGAGACGCTGACAAGAAGCAATGGAATCAATGTTGCTTTCCCACAAAGAACCCAACGGCCTTTTGCTGCTCTTTTAGGCCTTATGGGAGGGGCCAATCATCTCCTGGCCTTACTCCCAAGTTGTCCTTTTTCCTTCAGCTGCTCTTGCCTTCTGACAGCTTTTCGCATGCGTGCACTAGGAACAGGCTCCTCCTGTTCCTCTGCCTCTCTGCTGTCCGCCTCTGGAGGCTCCGGAGTCTGCACATCGCTCCCAGATGGCCCTGGCCCCATCTTTGCCTCCAACGCAGAGCCCTTGTCCAGGCCTTCCCCTGACTCCAGGACTGGCCCAAATCGTCCTCCTTAGCCTCCTCACTGTCCGACTCCGCTGCCGGCTCCGCAGGCTGCTGGCGGACCACAACAGAAACAACATATTAAAAGTTGAACATTTTAAAGCCTCCACCCAAGATGTATTATTTGTAATTCTCCAGGCATGTTGAATAACAGAATAAGGGACCCTAGAGGTCTTTTAGTCCAACCCTGTCGTCATTTCAGCCAAAATGGCTGTCCAATTTTGGTCACCACGATGTAAAAAAGATATGGAGACTCTAGAAAGAATGCAGAGAAGAGCAACGAAAGTGATTAGGGGACCGGAGGTTGAAATATATGAAGAACGGTTTCAGGTTATGTCTAGTTTAATGCGAAGAAGAACTAGGGATAACATGATAGAGGTCCTCCAATATTTGAGGGGCTGCCACAAAGAAGAAGGAGTCAAGCTATTCTTCAAAGCACCTGAAGGCAGGACAAGAAGCAGTGGATGGAAACTAATCAAGGAGAGAAGCAACCTAGAACTAAGGAGGAATTTCCTGACAGTGAGAACAATTAATCAGTGGAACAGGAGTTGTGGGTGCTCTATTACTGGAGGCTTTCAAGAACAGATTGGGCAGCTATTGTGGAATTCTGTGAGTTGGAAGTCCACAGCCTGCCAAGATTGGACGCCCCTCCCCCCGTTCTACAGATTTAAAACACTTTGTTCTAGGAATTCCACCCAACTCAATAAATTGGACAATGATTCTGAATTCTCCCAAGGAAGGACGAACACATGGATGGTTTCCAAGGGCAGTATTCACCCATCGTTGTGCCAATAATGAGAAGGAAAACGGAGAAATAGCACCCTCGTGAGGTCCTTCCTTGTAAATCTTCCCTTGGAGATTCAATCAATGCACGAGAGACCATTGGAAACCAGACAGGGCATTGATAAGACAGGACCCTCCTACAAACCCCCTGCCCACCTGCAATAAATATATTCCTCCTTTAAAAATTTATCTTCTGCCAAGCACTAGTTCTCACTCCAAATTCAGGAAGAAAACAAGGAGAATAAGAAGAAATTGGTCCAACGTTCTCGTTTGGTTCAGAAATACAGGCGGTCCTCCTTGACTTGCAACAGTTCATTTAATGACCGTTCAACATTTTGACGGCACTAAAAAAAACCTGACTTATGGTCATGTTTCGCACGCACGACCATTTGCGGCATTCTCGGGCGATCAAAATTCAGACACTTGGCAACTTGACTCATGCTTACGACGATTGCAATGTGATCCTCGAGGTCACGGGATTCCCCTTTTGCGACCTTCTGACGAGGGGAGTCAATGGGGAAGCCAGATTCGCTTAACAACCGTATTGCTTATTTAACGACGGCAGGGACTGGCTTCACACCAGTGGCAAGAAAGGTTTGTAAAATGGGGGGGGGCGGGAATTCACTTAACAATGATCTCACTTAGCAAGAGAAATTATGAGCTTAATGATGGTCATAAGTCGAGGACTGCCTGTACAGGACAAAGTTTGCCCTTGCCACCGGAAATCAATTTAAGAAGAAAACTGCAATATTAGATGAAAGCACGGGTGGGAGTCACATATTGGAGCAACCGGTTCACCCGGCGCCGAAAATGTGAGTGTGCACCGTCCGGACATGTGTGCAACATCAGAAAACACGGCAATTCATGCGTGCGCACCGTCCACACGTGCATACAATATCAAATAACACCGCAATTCGCTCGCGCTGCGTCAAAAACACAGCGATATAGGCAGTGGTGGGATTCAGCCGGTTCGCACCACTTCGGGGGAACCGGTTGTTAACTTTCTGAGCAGTTTGGCGAACTGGTTGTTGGAAGAAATCATTAGGGCAGAGAACCGGTTGTTAAATTATTCGAATCCCACTACTGGATATAGGACGGGATTGTGCCCGGGTAGGTGGCGGGCCCACCCGTAGGTCGCCACTACCGGTGCACCCAAACGGCTCCGAACCGGCTGAATACCACTTCTGGATGAAAGGTTTCAAAATCTTTTTCCAACTTCTCTTCTCGGATGTTTCTTGAAAGCCCAGAAGGTAGAGCTTAAGTTGAATGGAGCTGCTGTTGCTCTGCTCCTTTTACAACTGGTAGTAAAGTAGTAAACCTTCATTAGGAGAGGAAATTGATGATTAAAGACCTTTCCTCATGAGTATGGGGCCCGATTCTTTTTTTCAGCATTCCAGTTTGACACTGTGCTGTAAGTTGCAGCAAGGAGGTTCCACAAATTTAATTAGTGGAATGGCTTGCCTGGGTGCTCCCAATACTTTTAAGAAGAGATTGGACAGTCGTTTGTCTGAAATGGAATGGAGCTTCCTGCCTGAGTCAGGGGGTTGTACTAGAGGACCTTTAAGGTCCCTTCCAACTCTGTTATTCTGTTAAGTTAGGCCTGTGCTATGATCATAGGTCAGACATCCAGCTATTTCTACGGCTAAAAAACTTACAGAAGATCATTTTGACATTTGCTCTATGTGGAAACTATCTTCTGGATAGAAAATTGCCCCTCACAATGTCCAAGTTTGCCTTGTATCTTGGAAAAACAACATGCTTTAATTTGACCAGCCCCGTACGATATAAACTTAACAAATAAAATAAATAAATTCAGTAATTTTAGTATGAATTAGGAGGTGGCTTTCTCTTTTATCTGCTTTCTCTATAGCATAAGCCCGTTTTGATCCAGCGGTTAAGGCACCAAGTTAGAAACCAGGAGACTGTGAGTTCTAGTGCTGCCTTAGGAATGAAAGGCGTTTGGGTGATTTTGGGCCAATCACCAGCCACCTGTGAATTCTAGTTCCGCCTTAGGCATGAAAGGCGCCCGCATGATTTTGGCCCAATCAACAGGAGACTAAGAGTTCTAATCCAGCCTTAGGCATCAAAGCCAGCTGGGTGACTTTGGGGCCCCCCTCTCTCTCAGACCAGCCCACCTCACAAGGTTGTTTTTGTGGTAGAGAAAATAGGAGAAATGTGCATTAGGTAATGTTTGCTACCATGAGGTTAGTTATAAAAATATAACATATATACATAAGGGACAAACGGATAAATCAGTTATTTTAACCTGGTTTCAGAAGTTCCAAATTGGGCAGCTCTTGAATCTTTTTCAAACCATCCTGACCCAAACACTGTTTTTATGAGCAGTGATCTCACACACAAATATAAAGACACACAACAATGCCCTGCCTACTACCCCACCCACCCCCCAAAAAATTACCCCATTTGCAACACTGGTTAGACAAACCAACATAGATTCTCTTTCACAGAGGTCCGCATAGGAAGTCTTGATTCCAGATTAAACCCATCCTGTTTAGGGGAGATTGAAATCCTATCCCCTTTAAGTTCAGGGAAGTTTCCTGCTTTTTTTTTTTAAACTATACATTTTCACAGATGCTTCACAAAAAAATTGCCAACTTGGCAGGGGTGGGGGAAAGCCATTAAAAGTTGCCAATTTTTCTTTTCTTGGATTTTCTCCAGATGTGTAGTGACTATTTACCGTATATACTCGAATATAAGCCGATCCGAGTATAAGCCGAGGTCCCCAATTTTACCCCAAAAACTGGGGTAAACTGGGGACTCGAGTATAAGCCGAGGGTGGGAAATGAGGCACCTACCGGTTGGGGAAACCCTCCCTCCCTCAGCTGAGAAGGCTGGCGGCTCCCCCGCCCCGCCCTCTCACTGCACCGGCAGGGCTTCAGTCCGGTAAAATGTGGAAAAAAACTCGAGTATAAGCCGATATACTCGAGTATAAGCCGAGGGGCTTAAAAAAAAAAACTTGAGTATAAGCCGTATAGACCCGAGTATAAGCCGAGGGGACGTTTTTCAGCACAAAAAATGTGCTGAAAAACTCGGCTTATACTCGAGTATATACGGTATTTATTATTTATTTTTATTATTTATTATTTTGATTTATATACCGCCCTTCTCCCGAAGGACTCAGGGCGGTTTACAGCAAGGTAAAAACAAAGATACAAAAATTAAAACATTATTAAAAAACTGATTCAATTTAGCTGAAAATAATTAAAACTCTAATAAAAGCCCCCAATTAAAACTATTAGGCCCGCCCTGCGCGATGGAACAAAAATGTCTTGAGCTCGCGTCGAAAGGTCCGGAGGTCAGGGAGTCGACGTATCCCTGGAGGCAGCTCGTTCCAGAGGGCAGGAGCCCCCACAGACAAGGCCCTCCCCCTGGGGGTCGCCAGTCGACATTGCCTGACCGACGGCACCCTGAGGAGACCCTCCCTATGGGAGCGCACTGGTCAACGGGAGGCAATTGGTGGCAGCAGGCGGTCCCGTAAATAACCCGGTCCTAAGCCATGGAGCGCTTTAAAGATAGTAAAGACTATCATTCTGGGTTGAAACTAACTCTGTTACTCGAATTTTAATTCCTTTAAATTAATTGTAATTTAATTTACCAAAGTACAGCTGTAGTGGGGTGTGGGGGAGAGAAGATAAAAAGAAACTAGGAACAATTTCCTCTGCTGTTTTAAGACATGCAGCTAATTACAGGCATGGTTCAGAAAAGCCCCTAGGCCTGAAGACCATCTTAGCTTGTCTGATGACAGGACAATAAATTTTATTGGGTTGGACAAAGGCATTATTTTGGAAGCCCAGTGATGCGTCTAAGGGTTATTGTGAAGGGCAGAAGAAAGGAGGTTGTGCTGTGCCTTCTCTAAGCGGTGTCCAGAATCAGCACATTGCCCACAACAGTCTGGGTTGTCATTTTACCCGCCTCGGAAGGGTAGAAGGCTGAGTCAACCTTGAGCCGGTCAGGATCGAACTCCTAGCTGTGGCAGAGTTACTCTGCAATACCGCATTTTAACCACTGACCCCTTCCTTCCTTCCTTCCTTCCCTCCCTCCCTCCCGCCCTCCCTCCCTTCTTTCTCCATTTGCAACAGCCCTTAGACTTACCCTGTTTCCCCGAAAATAAGACCCAATCGGAAAATAAGCCCTAGCATGATTTTTCAGGATGTTCGTAATATAAGGCCTACCCCCAAAATAAGCCCCAGTTAAGATTGTCAGCAGACGGAGGCATTGGGCATTGTATTTCCCCCAAAATAAAACCTAACCGGAAAATAAGCCATAATAACATCTTTTGGAGCAAAAATTAATATAAGACCCAGTCTTATTTTGGGGGAAACACAGTACATACCGCTTCATAGTGTTTTACAGCCGTCTTTAAGCGGTTTTCACAGTCAGCCTATCACCTCCCAACAATCTGGGTACCTAACTTCACTGACCTCGGAAGGAAGGCTGAGTCAACCCTGAGCCGGTCAGGATCGAACTGCTGGCAGTGAGCAGTGAGCTAGCCTGCAATACTGTATTCTCGCCACCACAGCTCCGTTGTAAGTCGAGGACTATTGGGCTCATGTCTCCTGGCCTGTTTCCTTGGGTTCAAAGACACAGGCTTGCTATTCATCTCCCTTCCCTCCTTATGCTCATCCTTAATCAACATCCTTACCAGGGGTGAAATTCAGCCGGTTTGCCCAAACCGGTAGCGGAAATCTCAAGTGGGCTCGCCCGCCCTCCCTGGCGCTATGCCGTCCTATTTAGGCACATTTTGAAGCTGCGCGCAGGCACGCGAGCCAAGCGCACGCATGGAAGTCCACACACATGTGCAGAGGTGGCGCATGGAAGCATAGAGAGCGCACACGCACGCTCACATTTGCGAACTGGTAGGGAACCTCTGCCACCTCTGATCCTCACATCCTCCGCCGCTGCTCCTGATTTCTATAAAACAAACGTCGCGTCGCCCAAAATATATGTGTGCGTGTGTGTACATATATAAAAAGAGAGAGAGTTTAAATTTTGGAGGATTACCAGCAGCCGAAAAAAGAGTAGCCCATAAACTTTGGATCCTGTTAGCTCGAATGCCCGCGCCAGTGAACATTTTCATTCACCCCTAAGCTCTGGGGAAAAGAACAGCACCGTGGAGTAACTTCCAACTTCCATAAATCTCCTTGACTTCTGTAGACAGGATTCCTGTTGGAAGGGGCCAGACAGCTCGTGTTGTTTAGATTGTCTTAATTATGAACACATTTGCTGAACTCCCCAAATCAGCTATTCTGATCTGAGTAGAGAGTAATTGGTTGCATTCTGCTTTTAATCCGAACTAGCTCCAAAAGCCAGGCTCTTTAAGGATCCTCCTTTCAACGGAGATTTAAGAGGCTTTGTGTCTTTCTCGTGAGAAACGTGGGAAACGGGAGACGGTTCAAGCGGTCCGTTGGAAGCCAAATCCAGACTTTTCGGCACCCTCGCCAAACGACGACACAGGAAGTCCTCGACGTTTCGACCGTTCATTTAGTGACGATGCAAAGTTACAACGGCGCTTGAAAGAATAAAAATCGACCTAGAAAGTACAGGTTGTCCTCCCGCTGACGACCCCAATTGAGCCCCCAAATTTTATGTCGCGAAGCGAGACATTTGTGCAGTGAGTTTTGCCCCGTTTTACGATCTTTCTTGCCACGGTTGTTAAGCGAATCACCGCAGTGGATAAGTTAGTAACCCGGCTGTTAAGTGAATCTGCCTTCCCCATTGACTTTGCTTGCCAGCAGGTCGCAAAAGTTGGTCACATGACCCTGGGACGCTGCGCCCGTCATAAATATGAGTCGGTTTCCAAGCATCTGGATTTTGATCTCACGGTCATGGGGATGGCTGCAAAGATCGTTACTGCGAGTCGCTTTTTTTCAGTGCCGTCGTAACTTTGAACGGTCACTAAATAAACTGTTGTAAGTCAAGAACTACCGTACTTCCGCATCGGATGCTACTAAGTCACAGAAAAGCAGCCGTTAGCTTTGTCAGATGAAATTGTGATCGGAAATGAATGTTTTGATCGGTGAACATTTCTAGAAGAGACGTGTCAAGCACGATTTCATTGAGGGCCACATCAGGGCTGTGTTTGACCTCGGGGGTGGGGCGGGGGGTGGCCTGGGGGGGGGTGCTTGACGTCACTCGTGTCATGGGCGCATGCTTGGGCTTAGATAATGGTCCACAGAATTCAAAGGGAATTGGACTTAATCTGCTTGTAATTGAGAGTCACGAACCAATTAGGCGAACAAATTGTCTCCTGCAAACTCCACTCCCCTTTCGCTCCTCTTTTTTTTCCTTCTGGGAGGGGCCATTCATCGTCCACTTGTGGCCTTACTCCCAAATCAACCCTTGTTCTTTAGATAATAATAATAATTATTATTATTATTATTATTATTTAATTTTTATACTGCCGAAGGACTCAGGGCGGTGAACAGGCAAAATAAAAACAACAATCAAATACATACAGAATAAAATAAAATTAAAAAACTTATTTAAATTAGCCCAATCTAAAAATACTTTTAAAATCCCAAAACCTAATTAAAAAATTTAAAACCCTAAAGCAACTAAAATTCTAGGCCAGTCCCGCATGGATAAATAAATAGGTCTTAAGCTCGCGGTGAAAGGTCCGAAGGTCCGGAAGTTGGCGAAGTCCAGGGGGAAGCTCGTTCCACAGGGTAGGAGCCCCCACAGAGAAGGCCCTTCCCCTGGGGGCCGCCAGCCGACATTGCTTGGCTGACGGCGCCCTAAGGAGTCCCTCTCTGTGAGAGTGCACGGGTCGGTGGGAAGCAAACGGTGGCAGTAGGCGGTCCCGTAAGTAACCCAGTCCTAGGCCATGGAGCGCTTTAAAGGTGGTAACCAACACCTTGAAGTGCACCCGGAAGACCACAGGCAGCCAGTGCAGTCTGCGCAGGATTGGTGTTATATGGGAGGTCCGACCAGCTCCCTCTATCACCTGCGCAGCTGCATTCTGAACAGCTGGAGCCTCCGGGTACTCTTCAAGGGGAGCCCCATCATCTGGCAACTCCACTGGGAATAGGCTCCAGCTCTTTGTCTGCCTCACTGATGTCTGATTCCGAAGGCAGTTGATAACTGGCATACGGCCCTGGCCCCCTCTCTGCCTCTGACGCAGAGCCCTCGTCCGAGACCTTCCCCAGACTCCAGGGCTGGCTCATGTTCCTCCCTAACCTCCTCACTGTCCGAATCTGCTGGCCACTGGCGGCCACAACAGGAGCAAAATGGCCCTAAACTGCAAATCATCCCTCAATCTTTGTTTGCAACATGTGAATGGCCTGTGAATCTTGCTCTCAAATATTTAATTGCCTTCCCCAGCTAAACTTCCTTTTCCTTTTCCCCCTTCCAGAGGGATGTCCCGGGTTGTGTAACGGCAATGGTAGGTGCACGCTGGACATGAACGGCTGGCATTGTGTCTGTCAGCTGGGCTGGAGAGGGACAGGCTGTGACACGTCCATGGAGACCGCATGTGGAGACGCAAAAGACAACGATGGAGGTAAGATTCGTCCTGCTAGACGGGTTTATGGATCACAAATCTTCGTTTTGCATGGATAGAAATGAGCATGAGAAACAAACTGAATTTCAACCCAGGTTTGAAACCAAACGGCCTCACTTGGGATGTTCTCTCTGAACATTTCAAAGTTGGGTTGGACTAAAAGAAAGTTCAAAAATTGGCTTTTTTTTTCTTTTTTTTTTCTTTTTTTTTTGCAAGTTACGGATTTATGTCCATAAAGGGTAAGATTCCTGCAGGCTGCTGTGAAACTGATAACAGTTTTCTCTCTGGATAAAATCTTCCGTGCCAATAAAAGACAATATTTGTAGCTCAGGGTTGAACTGTAGGGCCCTAAGTGCTCTCTGAGCTTGGCTGTTTTCTTGTAGACATTTCATGACCCAATTAGGTAACTTCATCAGTGTTAGAAGGCAATGGGGTAGGAGGGAGGACTCTAGGGTCCTTGGTGCTCCCTGAGCTTGGTTGTTTTCCTGCAAACATTTCATTACCCAGCTAGATAACATCATCAGTGCTAGAAGGGAATGAGGTTGGAAGAGGAGGAGGACCTTAAGGTTGTTGGTGCTCCCTGAGCTTGGTTGTTTTCTTGTAGATGTTTTATGACCCAGCTAGGTAACATCAGCAGTACTAGAAGGGAGTAAGGTTGGAGGAGGAGGAGGACTTTAGGTTCCTTGGTGCTCTCTGAGCTTGTAGTTTTCTTGCAAATGTTTCATTACCCAGCTAGGTAACATCATTTATTTATTTATTTATTTATTTATTTATTTATAATTTAATTTCTATACCGCCCTTCTCCTGAAGGACTCAGGGCGGTTTACAGCCATATTAAAACACAAAATACAAATAACAAAGTTAAAACAAAGTTAAAAACAAATATTTAGTAGGCCGAATCAGTTTAAAACGGTCATAGACCGACATAAAACCCATATTAAAATTACAATTAAAAATTACACTTAGGCTAGTCCCGCACGATGAAATAATAAGGTCTTCAGTTCATGTTTGAAGGTCCGGAGGTCGGGGAGTTGGCGTAACCCCGGAGGCAGCTCATTCCAAAGGGCCGGTGCTGCCACAGAGAAGGCTCTCCCCCTTCATCAGTTCAAGAAGGGAGTGGGGTTGGAGGAGGAGGAGGAAGGTCCTTGGCGCTCTCTGAGCTTGGTTGTTTTCTTGTAGACATTTCATGGCCCAACTAGGTAACGTCATCAGTGCTACGGTAAAAGGGAGTACGGTTTGCTCTTTGTTTATATACAAGATTGCCATGTCACCAAGATAAGCATTAGACCAGGGGTCTGCAAACTTGGCTCTTTTAAGACTTGTGGATTTCAACTCCCAGAGTTCCTCAGCCAGCTTTGCTGGCTGAGGAACTCTGGGAGTTGAAATCCACAAGTCTTAAAAGAGCCAAGTTTGCAGACCCCTGCACTAGACCAACATCCAATCTGTAAACAACACCCAAGAAACCAGCAACCAAGACAAACAATCGAACAGTAAACAACAGTCTAACCAAAGAACCACCAAAAACGGTCCAACTACCGCTGACAGGGCAAGCCACTTTGACCTAAACCTACATTGCCGATTACCCACAATTTACTTCGTTGGAAAGAGATATCTAAAACTTGCTAGATTAAACATAAAAGAGATATCCCCAAGGTGCTTTTTCAAAAGGCAAACTGGATTTCGTTTTTCCTTGAAGCCGTTTCGCTTCTCATCCAGGAAGCTTCTTCGGTTCTGACTGTCAGAACTGAATGTCTATAGAACTGGCTGTCAGAAGACTGAGAATCTCTACACATATAAAAGAGATGTGCCAATTGATTCCAACATTTATGTTCTTCAATGAGAAATTTGTTCCAGTGAGTTTTGCCCCATTTTGCCCCAAACCTTTCTTGCCACCGTTGTTAAGCGAATCACTGAACTTGTTACAATAGTGGCCAAAATTGTGGGAACCTTTTGGGAAAAGTGTATTTTTCAGGTTTGATGGCTAATAACACCACTTTTGTTTTTGGAGTTTCAAGATAAAACTATTCCACTGCTGGAATGGCCTGGGAATAGCCCAGACCTTCACCCAATGGAAAATTTATGGAGCTCACTAAAGAAACTTGTTAGTCAGAAGTGACCCAGCAATAAAACCCAGTTAATAGAAGCCATCATTTAATCTTGGTTTCACATTAGAACAGCTGAGGAACTAAACGTTCACTCCATGGGAAGACATTGTAAGGCCATAATTCATGCTAAAGGTTACCCAACTAAGCATTAACTGACATGGATGATAATCCATAATAATCCACCATAATTATAATATATATATTATAATTATGGTGGATTACCTCAGAAAACCTCAGAATTATGGTGGATTACCTCAGAAAACATATATATATATATATATATATATATATATATATATATATATATATATATGTTTTTTTTTATATATATATATTTTTATATATATTTTATATATATATTTTATATATATAATTATATATATATAATTATGGATGATAATCCATAATAATCCACCAGGCCCAAGGTTGACTCAGCCTTCCATCCTTTATAAGGTAGGTAAAATGAGGACCCAGATTGTTGGGGGCAATAAATTGACTTTGTATATAATATACAAATGGATGAAGACTATTGCTTAACACAGTGTAAGCTGCCCTGAGTCTTCGGAGAAGGGCGGGATATAAATGCAAAAAAAAAAAAATTTTTGTAGATCTCGTTTTTTCTACATGTTTTCCTTCTCTTCTTTATACTGTCAATGCTATTCTAATAGCAAATCCTTCATAAAAGTTATTGCATTACGTTCTTGATTCAATTATCTTTCCATTGATATATAATCTTATGGTACTACTCCCCCAAAAAAGCGGTGCTGCTAGCTAGTTTTAGAAAATTCACTTTTCCCAAAAGATTTCCACAATTTTGGCCACTGAATGTAAATTACCTGACCATAGGGATGGCTGAAACGGTCATAAAGTGTTCAAAACGGTCCTAAATCACTTTCTTTTCTCGATTTAACAACCGTTCGTTTAGTGACCGTTGTTTCGATGTTACAACGGTCGCTAAACGAACGCTGGTTAAGCCGAGAACTTATCTGAAGTCTGGATTCCCATCAACCAAAGTCCCTTCTCCGTTCCTGAGCCCTGCGGGTGTTGTGTGTACTCTCACACCGCCAAGACTACATGATTTTTGGAGAAAGGAAACAAGATAAATTCCAGTCGGAGCTTAGCCATTTCAAGAGGATTTAAAAGTGAGGTGGCTTTTTTATCATAAAATGTACAGATGATTGAATGCTGTAGGTTAGCCCGGTGTGGTAACAAATCCAAATTGCTTCCTTTGGGAAAAAGATTTGAGGTGGGGGCTGAGACAAGAACCGGCAGAAATAGCCTGCTGCCCCTTCTGATAACCCCCCCAACAGGCTTCAAACCTGCCCTCTTTCTTCCCTCTCGTGAAATTAAATAGCCCCCTCCTCATTCCTATTGACAGCCGGCTCAAGGCTATCGTTCTTGTCCAGATGTGTCAGAAATACGGATTTCGAGCCGTCATCTCTACTTCTGTTGAACTGGCCGAGAAACGACCACATTTAGCGTGATTTTTCTGGAGGGCCCGCCTCAGAAAAGAAACTTCCTCCTCATTTTTTTTTTTTTTAAAAAAAGGCATTATTTAAAGTGGTCCATTGTTCCTGGTCAATCTCCTACGTGCGTCTGGAGAAAACTGGAACACTTCAGAAGTTGTGGAATGCTTCGTCACTGGAGGCTTTCAAGAAGAGACTGGATCTCCTTCTTGGGCAGTGTGGTCGGGGGGTTGGACTAGATGACCTACAATCGTGATGGCGAACCTATGGCACGCATAGCCATATCAGTGGGCACGCGAGCTCAGCTCCGCAGGCCGTTTCTGGCATCCAGAGGACCTCCAGGAGAGGTGGAGAAGGCTGTTTTCACCCTCGCCAAACTCCTAGAGAGGCTCTGGAGGCTGGGGACAGCAAAAAACAGGCCTTCCAGTCCTACCGGAAGTTGGTAAATGGGCCATTTTCAGCCTCTGGAGGACATCCAGCGGGATGGGGAAGGCTGTTTTTCTCCTCCCCAGACTCCTAGAGAGGCTCTGGAGGCTGGGGACAGCAAAAAACGGGCCTTCCGGTCCTAAGTTGGCAAATGGACCGTTTTTGTCCTTCGGAGGACCTTCGGAGTGGTGAAGAAGGACATTTTCGCCCACCCCAGACTCCTAGAAAGGCTCTGGAGGCAAATGAGAGAGAATAATGGGCCTACCGGGCCATTGCCTTCCAGGAGCGGGGAGGGAGCGCACGCTTGCATGGGGCGGAGTGCAAAGAATTATGGGTGTGGGCACATGCGTGTGTGTCCCCCTAAACCCCCCCCCCCAGCACACGATGGCAAAAAGGTCCCTTCCAGCTCTGTCAATCTGTTTTAACTTTGGGACCCATCCAGGCTGAGATTCTTTCAAGCAGCTAATTTCCACCTTGGATTGAAATTTATGAGTGTTCCTACGACAATCTTTGTTGGATTAAAAAAATGCCTTCTAATACAGGGTAATCCTCGATTTACAACCACAGCTGAGCCGGACATTTCTGGGGCTAAGTGAGACATTGATTAATGTCTAGGAAGGAGGCCACGACAAATGACTTCTGAAAATCTGGCCAAGACGACCGTAGGAATCCATCCAGGCAATCTTCAGAAGTCAAAGCTGACTCAAAGATGCTAAATAAATAAATGCATCTGTACCAGGAGATATTGGTACAGGGGTTATGGGCTGTGGTGTGGCGCAGCGGTTAGAATGCAATATTGCAGGCTGACTTTGTCCACTTTCAGGAGTTTGATCCCAGCTGTCTCTGTAAACCGCTTAGAGACGGCTGTAAAAGCACAGCGAATAGGTATAGAAGTCTATTGGGAAGGAAGGAAGGAAGGAAGGAAGGAAGGAAGGAAGGAAGGAAGGAAGGAAGGAAGGAAGGAAGGAAGGAGCCATGGTGGCACAGTGCTTAGAATGCAATATTGCAAGCTAGCTCTGCCCACTGCCAGCAGTTCGATCCTGATTGGCTGAAGGTTGACTCAGCCTTCCATCCTTCCAAGGTCGGTCAAATGAGGACCCAGATTGTTGGGTGCAAGATGCTGTTATTTGTAAACCATTTAGAGAAGTCTGGAAGGCACTGTGAAGCGGTATATACAGTGGTGAGCTGCTGCCAGTTCGGACCGGTTCGGGTGAACCGGTAGTTCCGATGATCAGCTGACCCCGTCCTATCCTGTCCTATATTTCCTTCTTTCTGGCTCAGCTGATTTGCGCCCCTCCGCTGTTCTACTTACCGGGTGTTCTGTTTCCCTCCCCCAATACTCCCAACAAAGAGTCAGTCAAAGGCCTTCTTTTCTAGTTTATTTACATCAATAAATTTTCTGACCACGTCTACCTATGGCCTGCCAAGTCTCTGGAGATAACTAGGAAATTATAGATAAGGCCAGAGTTACTCACGAATATATTCTTCCCTCCATTGATACAGTTTGCCCGCGCAAATTCACTGCTTTGTCCAAGACAAAAAGCCAGGAAGTTCCGCCTCCTGCTTTTATAGCCTCTGTGGGTGTCATTCCGTGTCTCATCATTCTCTGACTTTGTCCCAACGCCTCCTCTGCTGCACGCGCCGATCACATCTGCGCAGTCTTGCATCAAGCCAAAATTGTTCTTGGGGCGTTGCCAAATCAGAAGGAGGCCCGGGGGAATCAGGCCTTGCCGGCCCCTCCTCCTCCCCTTGGATGGGTGCCAGGGAGGGAGAGGGCCCAGGAGAAGCAGGCCTTGCCAGGTCTTCTTCCTCACTTTCTGAATCATCTGAGTCCAGGAGTCCGAGTCCAGGAACCTGGGTCACAACACCGGGGCAGCCTTAGAAGGTAAGCAGCTGAGCTTCAAAGTGCTGTATTTTGAATGCTGCACACAAGCGCGTTAGGCGCATGCGTGTGTGAAGCCTGCGTGCGTGCGTAAAGCGCACGCTCACAGAACCTGTTGCTAAACCGGTTGTACCCAGTGATAGGATTCAACCAGTTCGCACCACTTCGGGAGAACCGGTTGTTAACTTTCTGAGCAGTTCGGCGAACTGGTTGTTGGAAGAAATCATTAGGGCAGAGAACCAGTTGTTAAATTATTGGAATCCCACCACTGGTTGTAGCCCACCACTGGGTATATAAGTCCGAGTGCTGTTGCTATTGCTTATGTTCCTGGGTTACAGAGCTAAGTATTCTAGATTCCAGATCTTTTACCCCAGTGAGGCTGTCCAACCGGTCTTTGTGTCTTTGGTCCACAGATGGGCTAGTGGACTGCATGGACCCCGACTGCTGCTTTCAGTCCCTGTGCCGGATCAACACGCTCTGCTTGGGCTCTCCAGATCCCCTGGACATCATACAGGAGACCCAGGCCCCCATGTCCCAGCAGAAGCTCTACTCTTTCTACGATCGGGTCAAGTTTCTAATTGGCAAGGACAGCACACACGTCGTCCCTGGAGAGAATCCATTCAGCGGAGGGTAAGTTTCCTTCCTTCCTTCCTTCCTTCCCTCCCTCCCTCCCTCTTTTTCTTTTTTCTTTCTCTGTCTTTCTCTTTCTTTCTTTCTTTCTTCCTTCTTTCCTTCCTTCTTTCCCTCCCTCCCTCCCTCTTTTTCTTTTTTCTTTCTCTGTCTTTCTCTTTTTCTTTCTTTCTTCCTTCCTTCCTTCTTTCCTTCCTTCCTTCCTTCCTCCCTCCCTCTTTTCTTTTCTTTCTCTGTCTTTCTCTTTTTCTTTCTTCCTTCCTTCTTTCTTTCTTCCTTTCTTTTTCTTTCTTTCCTTCTTTCCTTCTTCCCTCCCTCCCTCCTTTTTCTCTTTTCTTTCTCTGTCTTTCTTTCTATCCTTCCTTCTTTCCTTCTCTCCCTCCCTCCTTCCTTCCTCCCTCCCTCTTTTTTTCCCTTTCTTTCTCTGTCTCTTTCTCTCCTTTCTTTTTCTTTCTTTCCTTCCTTCCTTCTTCCTTCCATCCCTTCTTCCTCCCTCCCTCTTTTTTCTTTTTCCCTTTTCTTTCTGTCTCTTTCTCTCCTTTCTTTCTTTTTTCCTTCCTTCCCTCCCTTCCTTCTTCCTTCTTTCCTCCCTCCCTTCCTCCTTTTTCTCTTTTCTTTCTGCCTTTCTCTTCTTTCTTTCTTTCTATCTTTCTTTCTATCTTTTCTTCTCTCCCTCCCTCCTTCCTTCCTCTTTGCCTCCCTCCCTTCTTTCCTTCCTCCCTCCCTCCCTCCCTCTTTTTCTTTTTCTCTTTTCTTTCTCTTTCTGTTTCTCTTCTTTCTTTCCTTCTTTCCTTCTCTCCCTCCCTCCTTCCTTCCTTTTTCCCTCCATCCATTCTTCCTTCCTTCCTCCCTCCCTCCCTCTTTTTCTTTTCCCCTTTTCTTTCTCTCTCTCTCTCTCTCTTTCTCTCCTTTCTTTCTTTTTCTTTCTTTTTTGCTTCCTCCCTTCCTGCCTTCTTAAAAAGAAATCTCAGAAGACTTGGAGAAAGACATTTCCTCCCGTAGTATTTCTGTCTGCAATGTTTGGGGTTGTAGGTACCTGACTTTGCAAATGTTGCCACACACAGCGAGCGTTGTGGTATACCAATTGTGGTTCAACTTTAATAAGCGTTTTCCCCCCCTTGAAAATCAGAAGTTCGTAAGGAGTTCGTAGCCTGCTTGTTATGATTTTATTAATGATTTCTCTCCCTGAAGAATTTGTTCTAAACTCTGCACTAGCCATGTACTGGAGCTACCTTCTGTCTCTAATGCACAGCACAATTTAAATATTATTATGCTGGAGTCTAATACTGATTAAATTCTCTGAGAGCAGTGATTTATGCAACCAAAATGGCAAAAGCCACACATGAGAGAAAGAGAGAGAGAGAGGGAAGGAGAGAGAGAGGGAGAGAGAGAAAGAGAGAAAATCAGAGTAACCATGGACTTTTGCAGAAAAGTGCAAAAGGAACAAAAAATATAGGGTAGGAATGAATGAATGGAGGCAAACGTACAAAGGAGGACAATGAAGGCAAACGTATAAAGCAGTGGTGAAATGTAAAATTTGTTACTACCGGTTCTGTGGGCGTGGCTTTGTGGTGGTGTGGGAAATGTGACCGGGTGGGCGTGGCCATTTTTTTTTACTTTTAAAAGCTTTGTTTTTTTTTTTGCCTTTAAAAGAAAAAAAAACTCTGACGATCAGGCAACTCAGCTGGGATCGTCAGAGCCTTCTAAAAGCAATCGGCTGAAGAGATTGTAGAAAAAATGCTTTTAAGAAGCTCTGACAATCCCAATTGAGCATCAGAGGCTTTTTCTTCTGACTTTTCGGCGGAAGAAAAAATGCTTTTAAAAGTAAAAAAAAAAAAACCTCTGATGATCGCATGGCTCAGCTGGGCATGGGGGGGGACGGGCAGGGATTTTTGCTACCGGTTCTCCAAACCACCCGCTGTCATCGCTACCGGATTGGGCGATCTGGTCCAAACCAGGAGCATTTCACCCCTGGTACAAAGACACTGATTGGTTCCTAACTCTCCTAAAAGTCCAAAATAAGAAGTAAAAGAGATTGCACAGAATTAGCCGGTGAATTCTGGGAGTTGAAGTCCACCCGTCTTAAGGTTGCAGAGGTCAAGAAACACCAATATAAAGAATTAAATGCCCAGTCTAAAAAAACAACAACAACAACCCTGAGTTGGAGCAGCCATCATTCCTAGGGCAGAGGTCTCCAACCTTGGCAACTTTAAGACTTGTGGACTTCAACTCCCAGAATTCCTCAGCCAGCTTTGCTGGCTGAGGGATTCTGGGAGTTGAAGTCCACAAGTCTTAAAGTTGCCAAGGTTGGAGACCCCTGTTCTAGGGAACAAAAGATACTTCAATGTGGCGTCCACAGCTGTGAAGTAGAATCACTGCAGTTGTTAAATTAGGCACACTAACTTAGTTAAAGTGAATCTGGCTTTTCCGTTGACTTTGCTTGTCACAGGATCTCAAAAGGGGATCACGTGACCCCAGGACACTGCAACCGTCATAAATATGAGTCAGTTGCCAGGTGTGTGGATTTGGATCATGTGACCAAGGGGATCCTGCTGCAACAGTCATAAGTGTGGAAAACGGTCTTAGGTCGCTTTTTTTTTGGGGGGGGGTGCTGTCGTAACTTCAAACGGTCACTAAACGAAGTGCTGTAAGTCTCCATACAGGTTCTTCCTTCCGTTCCTCAAAGTTCTTCCTTCTGCTCTTTACAAATGAAAGAAAGAAAGAAAGAAAGAAAGAAAGAAAGAAAGAAAGAAAGAAAGAAAGAAAGAAAGAAAGAAAGAAAGAAAGAAAGAAAGAAAGGAGAGAGGGAGAGAGAAAGAAAGAGAGGGAGAGAGAAAGAGGGAGGGAGAAAGAAAGAGAAAGAAGGAAGGAGGGAGGAAGAGAGGAAGAGAAAGAAAGAAAAGAGGAGGGAGAGAAAGAAGGAGAGAGAAAGAAGGAGAGAGAAAGAAAGGACGGAGAGAGAGAGAGAAGAAAGGAGGAGAGAGAAAAGGAGGAGAGAGAAAGAAAGAAAGAAAAGGGAGGGAGAGGAAGGAGGAGGACGGAGGAGAGAGAAAGAAAGAAAGAAAAGGGAGGAGGGAGAGAGAAAGAAAAAGAGAGAGAGAGGAAGGGAGGAGGAGGGAGAGAGAGAAAGAAAGAAAGGAAGGAGAGAGAAAGAAAAAGAGGAGGAGGAGAGAGAGAAAGGAGGAGAGAAAGAAGGAAAGAAGGAGGAGAGAGAGACAAAGAAAGAAAGGAAGGGAGGAGGGAGGAGGAGGGAGGAGAGAGAAAGAGAGAGGAGAGAGAGAGAAAGAAAGGAAGGAAGGAAGGAGGAGGAGAAAGAAAGAAAGAAGGAGGAAGAGAGAGAGAGAAAGAAAGGGAGAGAGAAAGAAAGAAAGAAAGAAAGAAAGAAAGAAAGAAAGAAAGAAAGAAAGAAAAAGAGGGAGGGAGAGAGAAAGAAGGAAAGAAGGAGGGAGAGAGAAAGAGAGAGAGAGAGAGAAGAAAGGGAGAGAGAAAGAAAGAAAGAAAGAAAGAAAGAAAGAAAGAAAGAAAGAAAGAAAGAAAGAAAAAGAAAGAAAAAGAACGACCAGCCTCAAGGTGGATAGGTTGACTGACATTAGCAATAAATGCTCTCCTTGGAAGAGCCCAAAGGCCAAATTAGGGACTTATCCTGGTGAAGAAGATCTCCCTTGTGTGGTTGCTCAGAGTCCACCCCAACTTAACGGCCTGGACTCAATCAACCTCTGGCCCTCGGTGACCCTCCTGGCCCACTCCGCAGGGCAAGGCAAGACCGTTTTAAAAAAACGCTTGAAGGTAACGAAGCCAACAAGGAGAAGGAACCAGCCAGCAACCCCATCAAGGGAGGCTCAGGTAGCGCAAGAGCTCTTGAGAGCAGCTCCTCCAAAGGCTGCACAAAGACTCCCGTTTGTGGGGATGCTTATCTCGAGGAGGACCCTCTGTCGAAGCCAACTCTATGACCCTCACCGAGGTGTTTAAACTATACCTTTTGGGAAGGCGCTTTGATTAATTTAAATATTAAATCAAGACGACTTTTTACTAGCCCTAGAGAGAATTTATGGGTGTCCACGATATTCTCTCTTTGTCGTCCCCTTTCTCTTTTTATCCTTTCTCTCTCTTTCCATCTCTCTCTCTCTGTTTCTTTCTTCCTCTTTGTCTCCCTCTCTCTGTTTTTCTGTGCGCGTGTGTTGCCTTCCCTCTCTCTCTCTCTTTTTTTTCTCTTTTCTCTTTCTCTCTTTTTCTCTCTGTCTTTCTGTTTTTCTCTCTGTCTCTCTGTTCCTTTCCTCCTCTCTCTTTTTTCTTTCTTTTTCTCTCTCTTTCTCATTTCTCTCTCTTCCCCCCCTCTCTTTCTCTCTGTTTCTTTCTCCCTCTGTGTGTGTGTCTCTCTCTGTTTTTCTCTGTGTGCTTGTGTTGCTTTCCCTCTCTCTTTCTTTTCTCTTTTCTCTTTCTTTTTCTTTCTCCTTTCTCTCTTGTCTCTCTGTTTTTCTCTCTATCTCTCTGTTCCTTTCCTCCTCTCTCTCTTTTCTCTTTTTCTTTCTCCTTTCTCTGTCTCTCTTTCTTTCCTTCTCCGACTCTCTCTCTCTCTCTCTTGTGTGTTTCTTTTCTCCGTGTGCGTCTCTCTCTGTTTCTCTCTCTCTCTCTGTCTCTCTCTCTCTCTCCCTCTATTTCTCCCTCTGTCATTTAGCTGCCCTTGTCAGCCCAATTTCACTTTAAAGGAGGCGGTCACAGGTGGCTGGCTTACCTGAACTCCATCAGGAAATTGAAGGGCTTCAGCGCCCTTTCAAGAAGATATAATTTCTGAGCAAATAAAATAAATAAAATAGAAGTGCCATCTTTCCCCAACACCCCCCCCTCCACTGCCTTACTTGCTCTTGACACCTTAACACAGAAGTTCTACAGCTGCCGCACACTGCTGTCTCACACTTAAGTGGTTGTCTACTAGGTCTTCCTAGATCCCTAGATCCCTCCCTCCCGCTTTAAAAAATGAATGAGGCCATTGTGGTTTTGAGCAAGGAGACATCGCAATGGGTCCAAAGGAGGAAACGGTTGCTATGAATTCCATTTGGAGGAGGGGGGGGAGTGAGAAAACACCTTTGCACATGGAAGCATCAAACAGTTGGCTCTCTTTCTCTAATAGCTATAAAACGACTGTTAACATGTCAATTATTTTTATCAGTAAGAGGAAGGGGGGAGGAAAAACCCACCTGTTGTGGTCTGCCAGCAGCCTGCGGAACTGGCAACAGAGTCGGACAGCAATGAGGCTGAGGAAGAGCATGGGCCAGTCCTGGAGGCTGGGGGAGGCCTGGATGAGAGGTCTGCGTCGGAGGCTGAGGTGGGGCCAGGGCCGTCGGGAAGTGATGTGCGGACTCTGGAGTCTCCTGAGGCTGACAGTAGTGAGGCAGAGGAACAGGAGGAGCCTGTTCCTAATGCACGCATGAGAAGAGCTGCCAGAAGGCAAGAGCAGCTCAAGCAGAGAGGACGACTCAGGAGTAAGGCTGAGAGATGATTGGCCCCTCCCATAAGGCTTAAAAGACCAGCACCAGTTTCAGCTTTGCCAGAAAACAACATTGATAGCTTCGTCTTCTTGCATTTATTTTGTATCAGTGTCTTTTGAACTTCTGCCAAGAAAAGCCTTTGGCAGTTTGCCTAATTGGACCCAGGTTTGGGATAGGACTGAATTTGTGTTGGGAGGAATTTGCTTTAATTTAGTTGAACTACGCTGGGAATGAAGCAATTCTCAGCTGTTCAAATAAAGTTTGTTTGTTTTCACGGACTGAGTTTCCTACTACCACTTGGGCCTGGGTCACAACAATCCTTTTAGAGAGCTGTTGAGGCCACCCCAGGATGCCGCGACAGTCATAAATATGAGTCCGTTTCCAAGCCATCACGGCAAGCGATGGTTGTCGCTCACTTTTCTCCCAGTGTGCTATCGCTTCACACAGTCACTAAACAAGCCGTTGTAAGTTGAGGACTTTCCTGTATTGCAAAAAAACATCATCTACTGTAGTCTCATCATTCATGGAGAGGTATAAAAGCCCGACAGCTTAAAAAATTCCATGCTTTCCTTAACACTTTAAATAACATTTCGACGTCTTCTTTTTAACTGCTGTTTGGGGAAAGTTGGTTTTCTATATGCTTTCTGCCAAAAAAAAATAAAATGCAGCAGCCTTGCAATTCCATCTGTTTTATGACTTCCCGAGGAGTCTCTTTTATTTTCCTCTACAATATTATTTTCTGCCTAATTGAATTCCGAAACGACTAGAGATCACCTCTGCCTGAACGAGAGCCAGGACAGCTTCTTGTACTTAAAATGACTTCACCCAAAATTGAGTCCTCTGGGTTCAATCCTTTTTTTTATAACTAGTAAAGGAAGCTTGGACCAATCTCCTTTGGCATAGAGAGATTTCCCAAACCAAGAAGAGAGTCACAGGATAACAGAGTTAGAAGGGACCTTGGAGGCCTTCTAGTCCAACCCCCTGCACGGGCAGCAGATCCTATACCATTCCAGACAAATGGTTGTCCAATCCCTTCTTAAAGAGTGTTGGAGCACCCACAATTTCTGGAGGCAAGCTGTTCCACCTGTTAATTGTTCTAACTGTCAGGAAATTCCTCCCTAGTTCTAAGTTGCTTCTCTCCTTGATTAGTTTCCACCCATTGCTTCTTGTCCTGCCCTCAGGTGCCTTGGAGGATAGCTTGACTCCCTCTTCTTTGGGGCAGACCCTGAGATATTGGAACACTGCTATCATGTCTCCCCTAGTCCTTCTTTTCATTAAACTAGACATACCCAATTCCTGCAACCGTTCTTCATATGTTTTAGCCTCCAGTCCCCTAATCCTCTTTGTTGCTCTTCTCTGCACTCTTTCTAGAGTCTCAGCATCTTTTTTACATCGTGGCGACCAAAATTGGATGCCGTATTCCAAGTGTGGCGTTACCGAGGCCTTATAAAGTGGTATTAACACATCAACTGATTTTGATTCTATCCCTCTGTTTATGCAGCCCAGAACTGTGTTGGCTTTTTTGGCAGCTGCTGCACACGGCTGGCTCATATTTAAATGGTTGCCCACTAGGACTCCAAGATCCCTCTCACAGTTACTACTACTGAGGCAGGTACCACATATTCCAGTGGTGGGTTTCAAATTTTTTTACTACCGGTTCTGTGGGTGTGACTTGGTGGGCATGGCTTTGTGGGCATGGCAGGGAAAGGATACTGTAAAATCTCCATTCCCACCCCACTCCAGGGGAAGGTTACTGCAAAATCCCTATTTCCTCCCATCAGCTGGGACTCAGGAGACAGAGAATAGATGGGGGAGGGGCCAATCAGAATTTTTACTACCGGTTCTCCGAACTACTCAAAATTTCCACTACCAGTTCTCCAGAACTGGTCAGAACCTGTTGAAACCCACCTCTGACGTATTCTGCACCCGAGTGTTTGGTTTTTCTTGCCTAAATGTAGAACCTTTTTAAGAAGAGTCTAGACAGTCACTTATCTGAAATGGTATAGGTTCTCCTGCTTGAGCAGGGGGCTGGAATAGAAGACCTCCAAGGTCCCTTCCAGCTCGTTCTGTTCCATTCCATTATTCTATTCTATTCTATTCTATTCTATTCTATTCTATTCTATTCTATTCTATTTCTATTCCTCTTCTCTTCTCTTCTCTTCTAATTCCATTCTTCTCTTCTCTTCTCTTCTAATTCCATTCTTCTATTCTATTCTCTTCTCTTCTCTTCTCTTCTATTCTATTCTATTTTATTCTATTCTATTCTATTCTAATTCCATTCTCTTCTCTTCTCTTCTCTTCTCTTCTATTCTATTCTAATTCCATTCTTCTCTTCTCTTCTATTTTATTCGATTCTATTCTATTCTATTTCTATTCCTCTTCTCTTCTCTTCTCTTCTCTTCTATTCTATACTATTCTAATTCCATTCTTCTCTCTCTCTTCTCTTCTATTCTATTCTATTCTAATTCCATTCTTCTCTTCTCTTCTATTCTCTTCTCTTCTATTCTATTCTATTCTATTCTATTCTATTCTAATTCCATTCTTCTATTCTATCCTATTCTAATTCAATTCTTCTATTCTATTCTATTCTATTTTAATTCCATTCGTCTATTCTATTCTATTCTATTCTGTTCTAATTCCATTCTTCTCTTCTCTTCTCTTCTCTTCTCTTCTCTTCTCTTCTCTTCTCTTCTCTTCTCTTCTCTTCTCTTCTCTGCTGGACAACTATTTGACTGGGATGGATAAAGACTTGAGGATGGTTTGGATTAGAAGACCTCCAAGGTCGCTTCCAACCCTACGATTCTATGTTCTGTGTCTTATCTTTTCCCACCTCTATCGCAGAGAACGGATTTTCCATCCCCATTTTCAACCGGATACTCATTTTCCACCGCTCTTTTGCCTCTGTGCGGGTTTTTTTGCAGGCTTCCCTCCCTTTTTGTCTCCCAGCTATCTGGCCTAATCCAGGCGCTTGCCGAAAATATTTCTGCAAGATGCTTACCGATGAACAGAGCTTTCCTGTTGGATGAGCGCTTTGTAAATCTTGGCATCCCTTGATAACAGTTTTCTTATAATGTCTTTTAAATTCTTGCGTCGGCTTTGGGAATTTAAAAAAAAAAAAATTCTTGTGGGGAAGCATTTGGGCCAATCCTCGTAACTCTTATTATTATTATTATTTTAATCTTGCTGAAGTTTGGTCTGTAATGCATCTAAACGCTGTAATTGGAAACAGCCTTTTTTTTTTTTTTTAGATCGGAAGTCAGCGGATAAATTGATAGAGAAATTGGAAAGGAGGAAAGAAACTGTCTGATTGAGTTGGGTTTTTTTTTTCCCCTCAGAGATGTTTAAAACAGGAGTATCTGTTGTGGGAGGGGAGAATGTTCAAAAAAAGTCAAAATAGAATAGAATAGAATAGAATAGAATAGAATTTTTTATTGGCCAAGTGTGATTGGACACACAAGCAATTTGTCTTGGTGCATAAGCTCTCAGTGTACATAAAAGAAAAGATACGTTCATCAAGGTACAACACTTACAACACAATTGATGGTCAATATATCAATATAAATCATAAGGATTGCCAGCAACAAGTTATAGTCATACAGTCATAAGTGGAAAGAGATTGGAGATGGGAACTATGAAACGATTAATAGTAGTGCAGATTCAGTAAATAGTCTGACAGTGTTGAGGGAATTATTTGTTTAGCAGAGTGATGGTCTTCGGGAAAAAACCGTTCTTGTGTCTAGTTGTTCTGGTGTGCAATGCTCTATAGCATCGTTTTGAGGGTAGGAGTTGAAACAGTTTATGTCCTGGATGTGAGGAATCTGTAAATATTTTCACGGCCCTCTTCTTGATTCGTGCAGTATACAGGTCCTCAATGGAAGGCAGGTTGGTAGCAATTATTTTTTCTGCAGTTCTAATTATCCTCTGAAGTCTGTGTATTTCTTGTTGGGTTGCAGAACCGAACCAGACAGTTATAGAGGTGCAAATGACAGACTCAATAATTCCTCTGTAGAATTGGATCAGCAGCTCCTTGGGCAGTTTGAGCTTACTGAGTTGGCGCAGAAAGAACATTCTTTGCTGTCCTTTTTTAATGATGTTTTGATATTAGCTGTCCATTTGAGATCTTGCGATATGATAGAACCCAGAAATTTGAAGGTTTCTACTGTTGATACTGTGTTGTCAAGTATTGTGAGAGGTGGAAGTATGGAAGGGTTTCTCCTAAAGTCTACCACCATTTCTACGGTTTTGAGAAGGTAGGACTTCGATTCTCAGGCCTCATCTTGACTGCTCTTGATTCTTTCGCCACCTTCTAAATATCTCTGATTTGAAACAGAATAGATTTTTTTAAAAAAAAACATATTCAAAGGTACTAAATTATACAGATTGTCCTTGAGGTTATAAAGGTTATAAAGGTTATAAACCTTTAGTGACCGTTACAACAGTCCCTCCCAAAAGATACTTAATAGAATAGAATAGAATAGAATAGAATAGAATAGAATAGAATAGAATAGAATAGAATAGAATAGAATAACAAAGTTGGAAGGGGTTTTGGAGGTCTTCTAGTCCAACCCCCTGCCTAGGCAGGAAACCCCACACCACTTCAGACAAATGGTTACCCAACATCTTCTTAAAACCTTCCAGTGTTGGAGCATTCACAACTTCTGGTGGCAAGTCGTTCCACTGATCAATTGTTCTCACTGTCAGGAAATTTCTCCTCTGTTCCAGGTTGCTTCATGATTGCATGTCGGGTGCCCAGCAACCAGCTGTGATTTACAGCTGTTATCCCACAGTCATTTGACTGCAATTTTGATGTCTTTGAGTGGAAACCCAGAGTTTACTTCTGGTTTCTGTCAAAATCCATCCATTGTGGATAATGACATCATGGTCCTTAAGCGAATTTATGGTTTGCAATGGGCGTTTTTTGCCAGGAGAAGTTTCTGGGGAGAAAAAAACCAGAAAAAACTGTCATAGCTCACAGTCGTGTGACCACAGGATGCTACAAACCGTCATAAATGCGAGTCGGTTCCCGAGCACCCAAAATCTAATCACGTGATAGCATGAGGGGGCGTGGTTGTCAGAACTTTGCATCCAAATAGCAAATACCTTTGGTGGGTTGGGGTGGGGAGGTGTCCTGTCATAACTTTAACCGGTCCCTAGTGACCGGTTATTAAGTGAGGACTGCCTATATAGACCAGCTTCATTAAGACTTAAAATTTAAGCAGTTGCTACTGTTTTACAACAGAGAGATTTATATGTCAGCTCTTCCTTTCTTTTACAATTCCTAGCCCGCAAATTCATTTACATTTTTTGACCGATTTGGGCAAAGCATATTGTAAGAGAATGGGATTTTTCTGGTCTTATGGCCAGTGAATTCAACGTGCTTTTACTTGGACTTTCTATTTCACCCAATGGGAAAAGTAGTGGCGTTAATTTAATCTCCTTGTGAATTATGCATTGCTTAGCAATATGACAGTTTAAAATTACTGTGTGGCTGTATTATCTAGTTTTTTAAAAAAAAGCAGTGAGCTATCAAATATTAAGAAATCCCCCATAGGTTTTTTTTATTTAAATTAAAAAAAGATGGGGGAAAAAGCCTCTGGGAGGATCTGATTAAAAATGGAGAATGTGTGTGTGTGTGTGTGTATTTGCAGAGTGAGTTTTGCATCAAAGCCATTTCCAAAATCACTTCTAAAGGCAGACAAAGTCGTAAGGTGTTCTTAATTCAAAGAGCTGCTAACCCTTCTGTTCAAGTAGCTAAATCAGTGGAAGTGCTAAATCGCCTAATCTTAATTTTTTTATTGGCAGGGCTTCCTATTAGCAGAAGAGAATGTTTCAATATTTTAAATTCCATATATTGAAATCGCATTTCGAGAAACCTTCCCGCGAAGGTTTTTTCGCAGCACCATTTCGCTTGTTGGATGACGTAATTGCATTTTTTAGACCAAGGTCTTCTGAAGGAAATGGCCGACTAAATTAACATTAACCGCGTTCCTGTGGGGCTCGGTGCATTGTGGGTAGGCGATTTCGCCTCTGGAAAGGACAGGTTGACCTAAGAGAGACCAGATGTTGACAAGGCACAGCGTTAATTGATTTTCCCAAAAGGGGCAAATTTAATCACCTGGGAGGGGAAATGAAAGACGAAGTGGAGAACTTAATTGCTTCGTAATTTGTCATCTTCCTTCACTCCCTTTAACCGGAGTGCAGGTATCTCTGGGCTATCCCATCATTCTTTCAAACCCAAGTTTAGGGATGGTCTCGGCTCAGGTAGATAGATGTAGATAGATGCAGATAGATAAATAGAGATGATAGAGCTAGATAAATAGATGATAGAGACAGATATAGAAAAATAGATATAGAGAGATAGATAGATTTTCGAAGATAGAAAAACAGATGATAGATAGATAATGGATGGATGGATGGATGGATGGATGATAGGTAGACAGACGGACAGATGATATGTAGGTAGGTAGGTAGGAAGATAGATGGGTGGAAGATAGATGGATGGATGGATGATGGATGGATGGATGGATGATAGGTAGACAGACAGATGATAGGTAGGAAGGAAGGAGGAGGGATGGAGGGATGGAGGGATGATAGATAGACCGACAGACAGACGATAGGTAGGAAGGAAAGAAGATGGATGAATGATAGTTAGGTAGATAGATAGATGATAGGCAGATAGATGATAGATAGATGGATGGATGATAGGTAGGTAGACAGACAGACAGATGATAGGAAGGAAGGAAGGAAGGAAGGAAGGAAGATAGATAGATAGATAGATAGATAGATAGATAGATAGATAGATAGATAGATAGATAATAGACAAGATGATAAACCCAATTTACCCACTTCAAAATGTAGATAATTCCCTGTTGGCATCTTTCCTGCATAGACAACATACTACAGCTGTTCCTCGATTTAACAGAGCCCAAAATTTCTGTTGCTAAGCGAAATAGTTGTTTTGCCCCTGCTTGGGATGGGGGTTGGACTAGATGACCTACAAGGTCCCTTCCAACTCTGTTAATCTGATTTACCAGTTTCTTTTGTCAGCTCCATAGATTTTCCATTGGGTGAAGGTCTGGGCTATTCCCAGGCCATTCCAGCAGGTGGAATAGGATTATCTTGAAACTCCAACAAAACAAAACAAAAAGCAATGTTATTAGCCATCAAACCTCAAAAATACACTTTTCCCAAAAGGATTCCACAATTCTGGCGACTACTGTAGAGTCTCCTGCTTGAGCAGCGGGTTGGACTAGAAGACCTCCAAGGTCCCTTTCCAACTGTGATTCGTGCTCTCCAAGCGAACGCTGCAGGAATCTACAATTTTGGCATTTCAGAGCGCAAAGACCTTTGTCCCTTGGACTTGGTGCCTGTAATTCCCCTTTATACGGAAATAGCTCCACACATCTGGCAACAATTGTCAGTGTTCCCAAATGCATGTAAATCAAAGGCAGTATAGCTGGAGGCAGTTGAGTGAGAGAGAGAGAGTTTGCCGATTGAAATATTTCCCCATAAAAACAGGCTTTCTGCACATTAAAATCCAGAAACTGGAGACCTTCCTACTTCTCCATGTGGTATAGATTGGATTAGAAAACAGCCCCTTTCGATTCGGCTCTCCGCATCAATCAGCAGCCGGCCCTGCAAGCTGCATCTCTGAAATTTAAAGAATTGAACTTTGCGTGTGTAAAACGGAACGAACTACCGGTAGTTCTCGATGTACGACCATCACTGAATGCAACATTTCCATTGCTAAGCAAGGCAGCTGGTCCTGCTCAAGTTTTTATCCATCCCAGTCAAATATTTGGCCAGTCTATAGGATAGGATAGGATAGGATAGGATAGGATAGGATAGGATAGGATAGGATAGGATAGGATAGGATAGGATAGGATAGGATAGGACAGACCAGGACAGGACAGGATAGGACAGGACAGACCAGGACAGGACAGGACAGGACAGGACAGAACAGAACAGAACAGAATAGAATAATGGGAATAGAATAGAATAGAATAGAATAGAATAGAATAGAATAGAATAGAATAGAATAGAATAGAATAGAATAGAATAGTCGGCCGAAGAGGTTGTTAAAAAATGCTTTTAAAAGCCTCTGATGATCAGGCAACTCAGCTGGGATCGCCAGAGGAGCCTTTTAAAAGCCTATTTTTTCAACCTCTTCAGCCGAAGAGGTTGTAGAAAAAAATGCTTTTAAAGGGTTCTGATGATCCGTGCGATCATCAGAGGCTTTTTTTTTAAAGCATTTTTTCGGCCGAAGAAAAAATGCTTTTAAAAGTTTTTTTAAAAAAAAACCTCTGATGATCGCGCAGCTCAGCTGAGGGGGGGCGGGCAGGGATTTTTGCTACCGGTTCTCTGAACCACCCGCCGCCATCGCTACCGGATCGCGCAATCTGGTCTGAACCGGGAGCATTTCACCCCTGCATCCATCCATCCATCCATCATCACTCTTCCTTCCTTCCTTCCTTCCTCCTTCCTTCCTTCCTTCCTTCCTTCCTTCCTTCCTTCCTTCTGTCCGTAGAAGAGTTCAGTGTCCAGTCTTTTTAGCCTCACACAACCCAAGATTCTCCTAATGTTTCTTTCACTCTTCTTTCTCTTTGGCTGTAGCTGCCTTTTTGTCGTGTCCCCCTCCCCCTCCAACGACCGGGTCTAGGAAGTCCGTATCAAGCGTGGCCACGAAGCCTCTGCAGCTTTGCCAAATTCCTTCCAGATTTCTCTGGGCAGGCAGGAATCCAAGTTGTGACTTCAGCAAACTAGATGAGACTTTGCTTGACTCAAAGTTGGAATGCCAAAAGCAGGTCCTTTATATAGGCTGTGGGGTGTGGCTCCATGACTCAGCATTTATCCAGGCCTGCCCCTCCCTTCCTTTTGCTGGCGTCGCCTCTCAGATCTCCTGAAGCGAGGATCCTCCCACTTTGAATTGTCTTCTGCTGTTTGAGAAAGGGAGGGGTCAGAAGGAGTAGGCCCGAGTAATTCCAATCCGTGGCTGACTTCCTCTGATGGCTGAGCCAAAGGAACACATACCATATGAGTGAGGTTTGTTTGTTCATTCCTGACATCCTGTCTGGGCATGGGGCCAGGGCCGGGGGCTGGAGGCATGACAGGCTCTTCATCTTCATTATCAGACTCCGAGTCTGATAGCAGACCCGGGTCGAGAGGGAAGGGGCCCGGCTGAGGAAAGGAGGGAGGACAAGGCACAACACTTTTGATCAATTGCAAACCAGAAAGGAGTTCCAAAGTCCAGCATCTAAGAGCAGCTAATCCACGATGCTTGCAGTCCACATGGGTCTATTAACAGTTGTTTCAGGGTTACAGGCAAAAAGATTGTTGGATCCCTACCTGGAAAATTAAATCACCCTTAAGGAATCTCACAGCTTCAATCTCAAACTATCTACCGTGGACCTCACCCCATTCCTAAGAGTTCCGTAACGGAGGCATGCATAAGCGCACCAGCGTGCCTACCGTCCCTGTCTTACTGTCCCCATTTTTCTGTACTTTCTTCCTTCGTTTATGTTTATACCTATACATGCTATCTTGCACATGTTTGACAAATCAATCGATCTGAACTGAGCATGCAGAACCGAAGGGGTCCTTGGTGGGAACATAAAACTTCCTTGCATGCAAAAAAAAATCTGGTGAAGGCCATCTCAAGAGGTTCAGGCGCAGCAGCAACTTGATGGAAGTTAGTGTTGTGATCCGCCAGGAGCCTGCGCAGCTGGCAACGGAGTCGGACAATGATGAGGCTATGGAAGAACATGGGCCAGTCCTGGAGGCTGGGGAAGGCCCAGATGAGGGCTCTGCATTGGACACAGAGGTGGGACCAGGGCCATCTGGGAATGATGTGCGGACTCCAGAGTCTCCAAAGGCTGACAATAGTAAGGCAGAGGAACAGGAGTAGCCTGTTCCTAATGCATGCATGAGAGAGTTGCCAGAAGGCAAGAACAGCTCAAGCAAAGAGGATGACTCGGGAATAGGGCTAGGAGATGATTGGTCCCTCCCATAAGGCTTAAAAGACCAGCAACGGTGTTTGGGCTCCTTGCCGGAAAACAACGTTGATAGCCTTTCTCCTTGTCTTGCTGCATTTATTTCTTGTCGGCGTCTTCTGCTTTTGAACTTTTGCCAAGAAAAGCCTTTGGCAGTTTGCCTAATTAGACCAAAGTTGGTGAGGAGACTGAAGAATTGTGTTAGGAAGAATTTACTTTGATATAGTTTGGACCACGCTGAGAATGAGTTAATTCTCAGCTGTTCTAATAAAGTCTGTTTGTTTTTGAACTGATTGCGTTTAGTACTTGGGCCTGGGTCACAACAGTTAGAGGTGCTGAAACGAAGAGTCCATGATGAATCAATCCATCATGGCTCAGTGTCGCGAGTCCATATTTCGTCACTTGCGAAGTCTCCTCCTTGCTTTGCCAATTCACTCCTTTCAACTTTGTGTTGTTGTTGTTTTTTTTCACTTCCTCGCAGGCACCCTTGTGTCATTCGTGGGCAGGTGATGACAGCAGATGGAACCCCTCTAGTTGGCGTCAACATCAGCTTTGTCAACAACCCGCTATTTGGCTACACCATCAGCAGGCAAGACGGCAGGTAGGTGGACCTCTCTCGCCTTGAGTGGTAGGAAGTTCGGGATTTGGTTTCCGGATTCAGATTCACCGTCATCAGATTTGTGGTCTCCTTGTCTGCTGGCACATACCTAAATACCCTTAGGCAGGGGTGGGGCTGCTGGGGGTTCGCAGTGGTTTCGGGAGAACCTCTAGCTAAGATTCTGTGCAGTTCGGAGAACCCCCAAATCTCACTCCTGGCTGGCCCTGCCAACCTCTCCTCTTCCCTCCCCTCCCAGGAATCCCCACGCAGCCCGTTTTGGATGCAGGTAAGCGCAGGGCGTGCGTGGAGGCTCAGGGAGGGCGAAAAACGGGCCTACTGGAAGTTCGGGACGTGTTTCCAGCCTCCAAAGGGCCTCCAGAGCCTGGGGAGGCTGTTTTCGTCCTCACAGAGGCTCGAGAAAAGCCTCCAGATCCCAGGGAGGGCAAAAACACCCCTATACCTGCCATGATGCAGGAGCCCGACTAGGCCACACCCACCATGGCCACGCCCACCCAGCAACCGGGCAGAGAACCCCTTGCTAAAATTTTTGAAGCCCACCCCTGCCCTTAGGGCAGACTCCGGATGTATAATATTAAGGAGTTGTGATCGTACGTCGAGGACCACCTGTAGAGAGGTGTCTGCGAGGTTCCCAGAAGTAGTAATAATAATAATAATAACAACAACAACAACAACAACAACAGAGTTGGAAGGGACCTTGGAGGTCTTCTAGTCCAACCCCTTGCCCAGGCAGGAAACCTTATACCACTTCAGACAAATGATTATCCAACATCTTCTTAAAAATTTCCAGTGTTGGAGAACTCACAACTTCTGCAGGCAAGTCGTTCCACTGATTAATTGTTCTTACTGTCAGGAAATTCCTCCTTAGTTCTAAGTTGCTTCTCTCTTCGATTAGTTTCCATCCATTGTTTCTTGTCCTGCCTTCTGGTCCTTGGACCCCTGAACTAGACTAAGACTAGGGGCAATAACAATTGGGGTCTTCTTGCCGAGTATCCGAGTTTATGTGTGAAAAGGCAGCCTCGGTGACAAGCACTGGGCGCATTGGTTGTGCGCTATCAAGTCATAGTCGACTCATAACAATGGCACAGAGGGCATGTAGCACATCTTTACGGAATGCAGGTTTGTTTTGTATTAATTAATCCCACTGCAAGCCCAAATTCTTGAAGTTGCAGAGCTGAGTAATAAATTGAGAGGTGCAATTAAAAATGAGTTGGTGGCTGAGCATTCAGTTTTGGTCATCACGATGTAAAAAAGATGTTGAGACTCTGGAACAAGTGCAGAGAAGAGCAACAAAGATGATTAGAGGACCAGAGACTAAAACATACGATAAACGGTTGCAGGAACTAGGCATGGCTAGTCTAGTGAAGAGAAGGACCAGAGGAGACAGGATAGCAGCGGAAGGCTGCTATTTGAGGGGCTGCCACAGAGAGGAGGGAGTCAAGCTATTCTCCAAAGCACCTGAAGGCCAGACAAGGAATAATGGATGGAAACTGATCAAGGAGAGATTCAACCTAGAAATAAAGAGAAATTTTCTGACAGTGAGAACAATCAACCAATGGAATAGAAGTTGTCTTCAGAAGTTGTGGGAGCTTCATCACTGGAGGCCTTTAAGAAGAGACTGGACTGCCATTTCTCACTATTGGTGTAGGGTCTCCTGCTTGGGTGGGGGGTTGGACTAGATGACCGACAACATCCCTTCCAAATCTGTTTTTCTGTTAAGATATGAAAAATTATCCAAGAGAGAGCCAACTTAGAAGTAAGGAGAAATTTTCCGACAGCAAAAACGATTAACCAGCGGAACAGCTTGTCTCCAGAAGTTGTAGGTGCTCCATCACTGGAGATTTTTAAGAAGGTTGGACAGGCATTTATCTAAAATAATATAGAGTTTTCTGCTTGAGTAGGGAGTTGGACTGGAAGACCTCCAAGGTCCCTTCCAACTCTGTTATTCTCCAGATCTCAGGGAATGGGAGTTTCTGTCGGTTGTTACAGATTTGTTTTGCATCAACACTTTGGAAACATCTGCGCAGCCACAGTAACAAAGACCACTCCGAGTGTTTGTTGGGTGGGTCTGTTTAAACAACTGGACCTTGAAGGATTCCGATCAAATTGCAGGAAAACATTCCTTCCTTTGTCAAGCCGATTGTTGTCCCAACAGAATAATCTATTTTGTCAGGCAGTAAAACAAAAATGACCCTTTTAAAATAGACAGTATACAGAGATTCTTGCTTTGAACCAGTGAGGAGGCAACGGCAGTGCAAAAAATTCTCCTCAGAGAAGGATAATATCAAATTTCCAGAATTCAGCAGTAAATAAATTCAGCAATAAACCTTAAGTTTTATTGTTTAAATTCAGCAATAAAACTTTAGGTTTTCCAACCTGACGGAGTCTTAACTTGTCGGTTAAGCTTTGGATTGACTTCAGTCTCTCGGACCGGGTTAAATAAGCTTATACAGAAATGTTATTGCCGATTAGACTGAAGAGGTATGAAGCAGTTGACCGCTTACTTTAATGGTGTACTTTCTTTTTATACTGACTCTACCTGAAATCCATTTCTTTATTATTATTTTCCCCTTGCCTTTCAAACTTCCGAGGCTGCGCTTCCTGTCTTGGAGTCAAGTGGTTGTTTTGATTGATTGATTGATTGATTAGCCCTTGGGCTGTATCAAACTGCAGCGTTCCAGAAACAAATTACAAATAATAATTTATAAATAAACCAGAAACTAATCCAGAAACTGATTATAAAGAATAGTTTATAAATAAATAAACAAATTATTACTGAAATTTGATAAAAACAGTTTAAAATGGAATTGGGATAAAATACGATTTAAAATGAAATTGGGATAAAATACTAAGATGAAAAATACAATAAAATACAATAATTTAAGATATGGATAAAATACAATAAAATTATATTATTTTTATCCTGAGACGCATATCTCAACTTATCTCAGAATTCAGACACGGACGTTTGTCTAGGAGGAGAGTTTTGCAAATATTATAGGTAGTCCTCAAACTTACGACCACAATCGGGACAAGAATTTCTGTTGATAAGCAAGGCGGGTTTAGCCGTGTCCAATCTTACGACCTTTTCGGGCCTGTTCTTAAGCGAATCACATGGTTGTTAAGCAGATCTGACTTCCCCCATCGGCAGCCAGCTGGGTTAATCACAAACGATCAAAATTCAGTCGCTTGGGCACATATTTACGACGGTGGCAATGTCCCGGGGTCACATGATCTCCTTTTGCGACCTTCTGACAAGTCAAGAGTCTGACAAGAGTCAATGGGGAAGCCAGATTCATTCAACAACCGTGTGACTAGCTGCACTGACTCGCTTAAACAACTCTGGCAAGAAAGGTCGTAAAATGGAGCAAAACTCGCCGAACACCTGCCTCGCTTAGCAACGGAAATTTTGGGCTGCATTGGGGGTCCTAAGCCAAGGACTGCCTATCTGTTTTCTGCAGTTCCCACCGCAGCTCTGCTCGGTTCTCCATCCTGGCTTTGCCACTTTGCCAAACATTAACCAACTGTATAAAATATCTTCCTTGAGGCTTCGGCGTTTTTCAGTTTTGCCGGCGTGCCAGAAATTCGGGCTATTAAAAACCAGCCGGCGTGTTCCTGCTTGAATTGCAGAATCAATATCTCTCTCTCGCTCGCTCCCTTGCTTTGTTTTTATTTTCATGGACCGGAAATAAATTAGGCCCACCGTTAGGGAGGTCCTGCCTGCTGGGCTGTGAATTAGACGTGCCTCACCGAAGACTTTAGATGTGGCCTCTGGATGTTGCCCACCAAAATGGTGCCTCTGTAGCAGTGGTTCTCAACCTTTATAGTGCTGCGACCCCTTTTAATA
The DNA here is from genome assembly GCF_028640845.1 of Ahaetulla prasina. Classification (NCBI taxonomy): domain Eukaryota; kingdom Metazoa; phylum Chordata; class Lepidosauria; order Squamata; family Colubridae; genus Ahaetulla; species Ahaetulla prasina. The sequence goes on along the minus strand of NC_080543.1, from coordinate 6,354,498 downwards.
CAATTCCCCACGATGTGGCAACCCCAACCGTAAAATTATTTTCGTTTTGAATTTATCGCACCTGAAGCCGTATTGGCTAGCGATCTGAACTGCTTGCGATTGCCTTGAGGACGGAGGCATTAAAGCGGAGACTCCTCCCCTATTAAGTTTATCGCGCCTGAAGCCAGATTAGGCGAGCGATGGGGAGCGATTGCAGCTGGCTTGAGAGAGCGACATCAGAGCAAGGATTTCTCTCTTTTTTAATTCATCGCGCCTGAAGCCGAATTCGGCTAGCGATTTGAAGAGCCTGCAGCTGGCTTGTGGAGTCAACCATTGGAGCGCGATTCTTTGACTCGCAAGTATACTTCCCATATTTCCGATGGTCTTAGGTGACCCCTGGCAAATCGTCATTCGACCCCCAACGGGGTCCCGACCCACAGGTTGAGAACCGCTGCTCTATAGATTTCTCCCTTCACCTTAATAAGGAGCCCCCTGTGCCTGTTTCCTACATACACACAAAAACACACACCGGTTTCCATTGTTGCTTTCATTGTGAACTCTTTAGGGCAGCCTTTTTCAACCTGAGCAACTTTTAAGGTGTATGGACTTCAGTTCCCAGAATTCCCCAGCCAGCATGGGTGGATTTCACTTCCCAGAATTCCCTAGCCAACATGGATGGACTTCAACTCCCAGAATTCCCCAGCCAAAATGGTTGGATCTCAGCTCCCAGAATCCCCCAGCCACCTTGGGTGGACTTCAACTCCCAGAATCCTCCAGCCAAAATGGTCGGATCTCAGCTCCCGGAATTCCCTAACCAGCATGGGTGGACTTCAGCTCCCAGAATCCCCCAGCCACCTTGGGTGGACTTCAATTCCCAGAATTCCCCAGTCAAAATGGTCGGATCTCCTAGGATTCCCAAGCCAGCATGGGTGGACTTCAATTCCCAGAATCCATCAGCCAAAGTGGTTGGGTCTCAGCTCCCAGAATTCTCCAGCCAGCATGTTACAAAACGTTATTCCTTTTTACTGCTTTGCAAAAGAAATCAGAAAATACTTTTCTTAATTTATGTGGTGTTTTTTTTTTAATGGTGCATTTGTGCTTGAGTTCAAATCCCACCCAGTTGATTGGCCAAAATAGAATCACTTTATTATTTATTTATTTATTATTAGGTATGTGATGACTCAGTGGCTAAGACGCTGAGCTTGTCAACCAAAAGGTCGGCAGTTCAGCGGTTCGAATCCCTAGTGCCGCGTAACGGAGTGAGCTCCCATTCCTTGTCCCAGCTTCTGCCAACCTAGCAGTTTCGAAAGCACGTAAAAAATGCAAGTCGAAAAATAGGGACTACTTTTGGTGGGAAGGGAACAGCGTTTCGTGCGCCTTTGGCGTTGAGTCATGCCGGCCACATGACCATGGAGACGTCTTCGGACAGCGCTGGCTCTTCGGCTTTGAAACGGAGATAAGCACCGCCCCCCTAGAGTCGGCAACGACTAGCACGTATGTGCGAGGGGAACCTTTACCTTTACTTATTTATTTATTTTTAAGGGGAAATGTCACCACAAGGTCACCCTCCTTCACCGACATTGGCAGCTCTTCCTTCCTGTAAAAAACAAACAAACAAAAAACCAAAAGAACCATCTTGACTTTTTGTCCACACAGTTTTGACCTGGTCACCAATGGCGGGATAGCCATCGTCCTGCGTTTCGAGCGGGCGCCCTTCATCACTCAGGATCACACCCTCTGGCTGCCCTGGAACCACTTCTTCGTCATGGAGACCATCGTCATGCGACACGAAGAAAATGACATCCCCAGCTGTGACCTGAGCAACTTTGCCCGGCCCAACCCTGTGGTTTCCCCCACTCCGCTGACCGCCTTCGCCAGCTCCTGTTCCGAGCGAGGCCCCATCGTGCCAGAAATCCAGGTAAGGAAAAACGAGACTGCAAAAGATATTTCCAGATGCTGGGCCACCCTTGGCAAATTCAGGGACCAACATCTGTCTGTCGTGTCTCTCCTTCGCTCGAAATAGCCACCGCGCAATCCCGGAATTAAAATTCCACACTTTCAAAAGCATGTCGGTTCATGGCCGAATGCTGACAAGGACAAAAGAATGTGGTATTTCAGCCAAAGGGGAAAAAAAAAAGCAAGCAAGTGTCAGGTTAATGAAGATTTAAAGCTGACCAGCCGTTGTAAGGCTATAAATCAAGATGATGAACTCAGGATGAATCAGCAGCAGTGGCGGGTTTCAAAATTTTTTACTACCGGTTCCGTGGGTGTAGCTTGGTGGGCGTGGCAGGGGAAGGATACTGTAAAATCTCCATTCCCTCCCCACTCCAGGGGAAGGATACTGCAAAATCCCCATTTCCTCCCAAGCAGCTGGGACTCGGGAGGCAGAGAATAGATGGAGGAGGCACGGCCAGTCAGAATTTTTACTACCAGTTCTCAGAACTACTCAAAATTTCCACTACCGGTTCTCCAGAACTGGTCAGAACCTGCTGAAACCCATCTCTGGTCAGCAGGGTTACTGGCACTTTAAGAAGCTGTCTATATAAGAGAGGCCATTAGAGGGAGTCTCTCTCTCTCTTCTCCTTGTGTTCTATCTGAATTGTAGTTCTCTGTGTAGAGTTGAAGATTGCTTGCTTGCTTGCTTTGTGCCTACCACGTGTACGTCTGTATATAGAAGTCTTGTATATAAACCGCTGTTTGTAATGACAAAACTTCAGTGTCCTGTATTTTGCTCCTGGGTTGTCTCAAAATAGTAGTCACGTTGTAAACACTCTTGACAGCGAGGGTGAGCCCGCCTGGGTCAATCTTATCAGGAAGACTGGAGGAAGTGGTCTTTGCAAAACTTGTTCTGCCCTCCCTCGCCTCCGTCCGAATGATGGCTTAATTAGCCGTCACTATCAGCTCTGGCAGCAGAATAGCCAGCGTATGCCAAGAGCCTCCGTTATCTTCCACGACGCTGGTGAGTCACCTAGAAACAATTCAGCTCTTAATCAGTGGATTTGCCTGTTACAAAGAGACACAGCAGCTCTGGCTGCCTTTTATATCCTGTGGGGTGTGGCTCCATGACTCAGCACTTCCTAGGCCTGCCCCACCCTTGCTTCTGTTGTTCCCTCCTTTCCTGCCTATGAAACCAAGCCTGATTGCTGTCAGCTGGGTCTGCAGGCGTGGCCCGGGGGGGGGGAAGAGTCAGGGGATGGAGGCCTCGTTATCTCTTCCACCTAGCCTGTTTCTGGCTCCTGGAGCTGAGCCAGGAAAGCCGGTGCTGACGGTCCTGATGGCCCTTCCCCCTCACTGTCCAAGTCACTTTCTGTCAGCAGGCCTGGCTCGGGGGGCACAGACACAACAAAACCATGAAGGGCTGGCAAAGAGCAACAGAAACTCAAAATAAGCAATATAATGCCTGAAAGAAGCCATATTGAAATGCCTTGTGTCCTGAGGACAGCACAGATAGACGGATGCTGGCAATGATAGAAGATAATATTTGTAGCTCAGAGGTGAGCGGTGTGGTCCTTAGTGCTATCTGAGCTCGGTGGTTTCTCTTGCCGTTTTATAACCCAACTGGGTAACATCATCAGGGATAGAAGGGAGTGGGGATTGCAGGGAGGAGTTGTCAGTTTTGGAAGGCAATTTTCTTTTTGCTTCTTAACTGCCACATATTTTAGCTGGGGAAGTTGGGAGGGGGTTGTTGTTGGAGCGATAGAAAGTTAGTCATAACAACATTCCGTATTCAAGGACTTTTGCCTGCCTCTGATGGAGACTGCCTGAAGATTGCATCCAATTGAGTGTGAAGAGTTGATTGGACAATGTGATGAACTTGTGGGTGTAGGGCAGGGCTGTGAACTGTCAACTGGGTGTGGAAAACCTGGAAGCTTTCAGTTTCGGGTTTTCCCAGCTGTGCCAACATGACATCTCTAATAAATTGGAACTTTGAGAAACCTCAAGCCTCAGAGCTTTTGTTCTTCCCCCTCAACCACAACCCAAAAGACACGCGAGCTGACTATATTTGCCAGCAATTTATTCCTACTACAGATATCAGTTCTGGCAATGAACCTGCAGTTACCTGCCAAGTCCTCCTATCTCTTCAGTGCAACTGCGGCCCGTTGCTGGAGCAACCCAGAGTTTAGAAATAAACAGAAATCCCAAAAGCCAATTCCTTAGTCTCGCACTAAAGCAGCCAAAGTTTCCAAAAGTCAGTTTTTGTCCGTCACGAAGCCCAATGGCAGCTCCACCCACTTTTATACCCTGTGGGGTGTGGCTCCGTGACTCAGCACTCCCTGGGCCGGCCCCTACCTTTCCTTTGCTGCGCACGTTTCCCTCGGCGTCGCTGCCTTGCATCTAGCCAAGATTGATCCTCCTCAGCTGACTCTTGGGGCGTTGCCAGGGAGAAGGAGGGGTCGGGGGAAAGAGGCTGTGTCAGCTCCTCCTCCTCCACCTGGCCTGCCTCTGGAACCTGGAGCAGAGCCAGAGAGGAAGGTCCTGCAGAAGGAAGCCCTGTCGGCTCTTCCCCCTCACTCTCTGAGTCACCCTCTGCCAGGAGACCAGGTTCGGGTCCCGCAGACACAACAGCTTTATTTCGTTGGGGGTGTTCCTTGGAGGAGGAAGGAGGAGGAAGACGATGACAACAATGGAGTGAAATTTGGATTTCACCACTGCTTTGAACCCTCTTCCAAACCAGCGATCCTCTCTATCCAAAATGTGGACTTTGCTGCCTTCAAAAGTTCTTTAGCTTTGATTTTATTTTTTATTTTTTTTAATCTCCAGGCTTTACAGGAAGAGATTAAGATTTCAGGGACTAAAATCAAGCTAAGCTACCTGAGCAGCCGTACTTCTGGCTACAAATCGGTCCTGAAGATCAGCTTAACTCACCCCACCATCCCTTTTAACCTGATGAAAGTCCACCTCATGGTTGCGGTAGAAGGACGTCTCTTCAGAAAGTGGTTCGCGGCAGCTCCAGACCTTTCCTACTACTTCATCTGGGACAAGACGGACGTCTACAATCAAAAGGTCTATGGGTTATCGGAAGTCTTCGGTAAGATCTCGTTTTTATAATTTTCCTTTATTATCTTTGGCAGCTTTGCAGCTGCTAAAAAAGCCAACTTGCAGTTCCAGGCTGCATTAACAGAGGGATAGAAACAAGATCGCGTGAAGGGTTGGTACCCATTTATAAGGCCTTGTCGTGTCCCCCTCCCCCTCCGACGGCCGGGTCTGGGAAGTCTGTATCGAGCGTGGCCACGAAGCCTCTGCAGCTTTGCCAAATTCCTGTCAGAGTTCTCAGGGCAGGCAGGAATCCAAGGTGTGACTTCAGCAACCAGATGAGACTTTGCTTGACTCAAGGAATGCCAAAAAGCATATCCTTTATATAGGCCATGGGGTGTGGCTCCATGACTCAGCACTTATCCAGGCCTGCCCCTCCCTTCCTTTTGCTGACATCGCCTCTCCATTCTCCGGAAGCGGGGATCTGCCCACCTTTCGTCCTCCTCAGCTGCCGGCAATTCTAGCTCGTGGCTGGCTTCATGCTCACATGCTATAGGAGGGAGGTTTGTTTGCTCAGTCTGTCCGGGCATGGTGCCAGGGCTGGGGGCTGGAGGCATGCCAGGCCGTTTCTCTTTATTATCAGACTCTGACTCAGATAGCAGGAGATGGGAGGGGCCCGGCTGAGGAAAGGAGGGCAGGCGAGGCACAACAGGCCTTGGTAAGGCCACATTTGGAATATTGCATCTAGTTTTGGTCGCCACGAAGTAAAAAAGATGTGGAGACTATAGAAAGAGTGCAGAGAAGAGCAACAAAGAGGATTAGGGGACTGGAGGCTAAAACATATGAAGAACGGTTGCAGGAACTGAGTATGGCTAGTTTAATGAAAAGAAGGACTAGAGGTGACATGATAGCAGTCTTCCAATATTTGAGAGGTTGCCACAAAGAAGTTGGAGTCAAGCTATTCTCCAAAGCCCCTGAGGGCAGGACAAGAAGCAACGGATAGAAACTAACCAAGGAGAGAAGCAACCTAGAACTAAAAAGAAATTTCGTGTCCGTAAGAACAATTAATCAGTGGAATGACGAAATTGTGGGTGCTACATCATTTTTAAGAAGAGATTTGACAACCATTTCTCTGATTTCTCAGGTTTCCTGCCTGAGCTGGGGGTTGGGCTAGAAGACCTCCAAGGTCCCTTCTAACTCTGTTAGCCTGTGACTCTTCTTTTTTTTTTTTTTTAATTTGCATTTATATCCCGCCCTTCTCCGAAGACTCAGGGCGGCTTACACTATGTCAGGCAATAGTCTTCATCCATTTTGTATACTATATACAAAGTCAACTTATTGCCCCCCAACAATCTGGGTCCTCATTTTACCTACCTTATAAAGGATGAAAGGCTGAGTCAACCTTGGGTCTGGTGGGACTTGAACCTGCAATATTGCAAGCAGTTGCTGTTAATAACAGGCTGCATTAGCCTGTTGAGCCACCAGAGGCCCTTCTTGGTTTGGGAAGTCTCTGTATGCCAAAGGAGATTGGTCCAAGCTTCCTTTACTAGTTATAAAAAAAGGATCGAACCCAACGAACTCAACTTTGGGTGAAGGCATTTTAAGTAGAAGAAGCTGTCCTGGCTTCATTCAGGCAGAGGTGATCTCTAGTCGTTTCGGAATTCAATTAGGCAAAAAATAATATTGTAGAGGAAAATAAAAGAGACTCCTCGGGAAGTCATAAAACAGATGGAATTGCAAGCCTGCTGCATTTTGGGGGGGGGCAGAAAGTCCCTTCCGACTCTACTACTCTTTCTGTCTCCTACCTGCCCCACAATTCAAGTTAACCAAGATAGATTTCTGCAAAGTCCTGGCCAACCTCTGTTTGATTGCAGAACCACACTTGGGGAAGTGGTTTCTGGTCCTTCCTTTCGTGCTGTGGAACACCTTGTCTGGGAAGGTTTCTACTTCCCACCTGAGATTTTCATACAGTTACTATATTTAAGCTGCTTAATTCAGACAAGGTGGCAGCAAAGAGACACAAAAAAAGATTTGACTCTCTGCTACCACCTAGTGGTTGTCTGAATTTTGGAGGCCCAGATAACGATAGTCCTGTACTTTTCTTGGGTTGGGGGATATAAAAGCGTTTGATCTAACTGAATCTGATTTGTTTTCTTTGGTTTATTATTCGTTTATTTTCTTTTGTTCTCCTGGGATCGGAGTTGACCCTTTTCATAGCTAATCCGCGTCGTGTTTTGGTATTTCTTTTTAAAGATGCTACTTGAAAGCTGTTCGTATACGCTGCTTTCTTTCATCCCTTTCCTCGTTCTCTTTCTCGTTCTGTCTCTCGCACGCATCCCAGTCTCAGTGGGATACGAATATGAATCATGCCCAGATTTGATCCTGTGGGAGAAACGGACGGCGGTGCTCCAAGGTTACGAAATAGACGCTTCGAAACTTGGAGGATGGTCTCTGGACAAACATCATGCACTTAACATCCAAAGTGGTACGTTTGTTTGTTTGATTGTCCGTCTCTTGATACATGCTTCGTATTCCTGAACCACCCATCTCCATTGGATGGCTTTTATTTATTTATTATTTATTTAATCACATTTGTATACCGCCCTATCTCCCGAGGGACTCAGGGCGGTTTACAGCCCAATAAAAACATACATATGAATACAGAATAAAACACCAATTTAAAAAACTTATTAAATAAGGCCGAATATTAAAAATTGCAATAAAAATAATAAAACCCCATTAAAACCAAATTAAAATTTAAAATTCTAGTCCAGTCCTGCGCAAATAAATAGATGTGTCTTAAGCTCGCGGCGAAAGGTTCGAAGGTCGGAAAGTTGACGAAGACCACTTAGGATCAAAGCTGAAGTTAATTACTTTTTCTTTATTAATTTATGTCAGGGGTCTCCAACCTTGGCAACTTTAAGCCTGGTGGACTTCAACTCCCAGAATTCCCCAGCCAGCAAAGTCCGCCAGGCTTAAAGTTGCCAAGGTTGGAGACCCCTGGCTTATGTTACAACATACGAAGAAAATACAAAGGCAAATAGTAGGAAAAATAGGGAACACATGACTTTGGCAGCGGTGGGTTTCACATATTCGTACCACTGGTTCGCCGCCTGCGTGCACGCTCGCTTCGACCATGCTCACTTTGAGCACGCCTTTTACGCATGCGTCCGGCCTTCCGCACATCCATTTTGCTTGCACCCACACGCGCCCAGCCTCGAAAACGTGGCTAAATAGGACGGCATTACGCTGGGGCGGGTGGGCAGGCCCACGGGCCCGCCCCCACCTGCAGTCACTGCTATACCGGTTCGCACAAACTGGCTGAATACCACCTCTGGACCGTGAGGATGCTGCACTGGTCGTTAAGTCTGAAAAATTTTCATCAGTCACTTTTTTTCCAGTGCCGTTGTAACTTCGAACGGTCACTAAACGAACTGCTGTAAAGTCGAGGACTCACTCCGCACGCCGATTGCCAAGGGCCCGAATTTTTGATCGTAACATCCAGGGCCTTGGGAGCTGCCTGTGTCGTGTCCCACTCCTCCGCTGATGGCCGGGTCAGGGAAATCCAAATCAGGCGTGCCTCTGCAGCTCTGCCAAAGTCCTAGCAAAGTCCTCAGGGCAGGCAGGAGACCAGAAAGTGACTTCAGCAAGATATGTTCGACTTTGCCTGACTCAGAGAATGCCAGAAAGCAGATCCTTTATATAGGCCATGGGGTGTGGCTCCATGACTCAGCACTTATCCAGGCCTGCCCCTCCCTTCCTTCTGTTGCCTCCGTCTATCAATTCTTCTGACGCGAGGGTCACTCCAGTCTGCAGCTGTTGGCAATTGACCTCCCTCAGGCTCACATGCTGTGGGGGAGGGGGAGGGGTCTAGGTGCTCCGTTTGCCTGGGCATGGAGCCAGAGCTGGAGGCTGGAGGTACTTCTTCCTCCTCAGCCTGTCTGGGCATGGAGCCAGGGCTGGGGCCGGGAGGCATACTAGGACATTCCTCAGTGTTCGGAAGCAGATAAGAAGGCCCCGGCTGCGGTGAAATCGGACGGGACACAACAGCCTGTGGGTTGCAAAGTTCCGCCTGTCACCCTTGTGTTTGCCCTCCAGGTATCCTGCACAAAGGAAACGGGGAAAACCAGTTCATCTCCCAGCAACCCCCGGTTATAGGGAGCATCATGGGGAATGGACGCCGAAGAAGCATTTCGTGTCCGAGTTGCAACGGCCTGGCTGATGGCAACAAACTCCTGGCGCCCGTTGCCTTGACCTGCGGCTCGGACGGCAGCCTGTATGTTGGAGACTTCAACTACATCCGAAGGATCTTCCCTTCGGGGAATGTCACCAACATCTTGGAGTTAAGGTATGACCAGCATCTTGTGATGTTAGTTGCTTCGGTGTCCCTCAAGGTGATGTTCTCAGATGATGGAAACAGGAACAAAATGTTTTGGGTCAAAATGAAATGAAACATTTAGATCAGGGGTCTCCAACCTTGGCCACTTTAAGACTTGTGGACTTCAACTCCCAGAATTCCCAGAGTTGGAGACCCCTGATTTAGATGAAAGGAAGGACATGGGGTAATGAGCATATATCTGCTGAACAAAACTCCTCATTGGAAACAGGAAGGGCATCCAGCCAGGAAACGCTCAGCTCCATTCAGTTGCCCAGCAAGTCACCCCCCACAAGGGATTATGGAGTCGTTAAAAGAAGATGAATTGGGTATGTCTAATTTAATGAAAAGAAGGACTAGGGGAGACATGACAGCAGTGTTCCAATATCTCAGGGGCTGCCCCAAAGAAGAGGGAGTCAAGCTATTCTCCAAAGCACCTGAGGGCAGGACAAGAAGCAATGGGTGGAAACTAATCAAGGAGAGAAGCAACTTAGAACTAAGGAGAAATTTCCTGACAGTGAGAACAATTAACTGGAACAATTTATCTCCAGAAGTTGTAGATATTCCAACACTGGAGGTGTTCAAGAAGAGATTGGACAGCCATTTGTCTGAAATGGTACAGGGTTTCCTGCCTGAGGAGGGGGTTGGACTAGAAGACCTCCAAGGTCCCTTCCAACTCTGTTGTTCTTCCGTTCAGTTCCGTTATTCTCCAAAGCAACTGAAGGCAGGACAAGAAGGACTGGGGATGACATGATAGCACTCTTCCCAAAATCTAAGGGGCTGCCACAAAGAAGAGGGGGTCAAGCTATTCTCCAAAGCCACCTGAGGGCAGGAGAAGAAGCAATGGGTGGAGACTGATCACGGAGAGAAGCAACCTGGAATTAAGGAGAAATTTCCTGACAGTTAGATCAATTAACCAGTGGAACAACTTGCCTCCAGAAATTGTGAATGATCCAACACTGGAGGCTTTCAAGAAGAGATTGGATTTGTCTAAAATGGTGTAGGGTCTCCTGCTTGAGGAAGGGGTTTGACTAGAAGAGGGGTCACCACTACTGGGCCATGGGGCCATTCAGAACAGGGGTGCAGAAAGGGTAGGCTTGGAAACTGACTCATATTTATGACGGTTGCCATTGTCCCGGGGTCATGCGATCTCCTTTTGCGACCCTTCTGACAACAAAGTCAGTGGCGAAGTTTAACAGTCGTGTGATTACTAGAACGACAGCCGCGATTCACTTAACCACCGTGGCAAGAAAGGCCGTAAAACGGGGCGAGCCTCCTTTAACAACGGCCTCGCTTAGCCACAGAGCAAAATGGTGGCCTTAAGTCGAGGACGAACCATATTTTGGTTCGTTTTCTGCTCAGCGTCCCAGTTCAAGAGACCTAGCCAACGGGTCTGGTTGGCTTTGGCTAGGCGCCATGCAGGGAAAATGTGAAATTGAGGGTTTTTTTCCTCCAGGCCTTTTCTCCACATGTGTTCCCTGCGAGAGGAAAGCCTTTAAGTGTGGTTTTACTTCAGCCAAGATGGAGAAACGACGGCCAGGATTCAGAAACGAAAGAGCGGTTTTAAAGGGGGGGGTGTGCGGGGGGGGGGGGTGTTTCGCGAAGATGGCAACAAGGCAAGCTTTGTGATGCTTGTTCGGGGCTTCCGAGCTCAGCCTAAACGTTGGTTTGGCCGTCTCTCTTTTCCTCCCTCTCACTTTCTCCTCAGGCAACGTGGTATCTTTTTGTGCAATAAAGCTTGAAAAGCAACCATTTTGGCCCTCTGAGGTCCGGCAGTTAAGTGGCCTCTCCATGAAACGTGAAGACGCACGCTGACCAGTGGTGAAACTTAAGAAAAAAAATTACAATAAACATTTAGGATAGCCCTCTCTCTCTCTCTGTCTCTCCCTTCCCCTCCCTCTCCTTCCCTCCGTCTCCCTCCCTCTCCCTCCTTCTCTCTCTCTTCTTCTCTCCCTGCCTCTCTCCCTCCCTCTCCCTTCCTCTCTTCCTCCCTCTCTCTCTCCCTCTCTCCCTCCCTCTCTCTTCTTCTCTCCTGCCTCTCCCTTCCTCTCCCTCCCTCTCTCTCTCTCCTCTCTCCCTCCCTCTCTCTCTTCTCTCCCTGCCTCCTCTCCCTTCCTCTCCCTCCCTCCTCTCTCTCTCCTCTCCCTCCCTCTCTCCTTCTCTCCCTGCCTCTCTCCTCCCTCTGTTCCTCCCTCTCTCTCTCTTCTTCTCTCCCTCCTCCTCCCTCCCTCTCCCTCCCTCTCTCTTCCTCCTCTCTCCCTCTCTCTCTCTCTTCTCTCCCTGCCTCTCTCCTCCCTCTCCCTCCCTCCTCTGTTCCTCCTCTCCTCTCTCCCTCTCTCTCTCTCTTCTTCTCTCCTCTCTCCCTCCCTCTCCCTCCCTCTCTCTTCCTCTCTTCCTCCTCTCTCCCTCCTTCTCTCTCCCTCTCTCCCTCCTCTCTCCTGCCTCTCTCTCCTTCCTCTCCCTGCCTCCTCCCTCTCTCTCCTCCTCTCTCTCCTTTGCCTCCCTCCTCTCTCCTCTCTTCTCTCCTGCCTCTCCCTCTCTCTCCCTCCTCCTCTCCTCCTCCTCTCCCTCCCTCTCTCTCTTCTCTCTCCTGCCTCTCTCCCTCCCTCTCCCTCCTCTCTCTTCCTCTCTTCCTCTCTCTCTCCCTCCTCTTCTCTCTCTCTCTCCCTCCCTCTCTCCCTGCCTCTCTCCCTCTCTTACCCTCCTTCTCTCCCTGCCTCCTTCTCTCTCTCTCCCTCTCTCTCCCCCTCATTCTCCCTCTCCCTCCCTCTTCTCCGTCTCCCTCCCTCTCCATGCCTCCTCCCTCCTTCTCTCTCCTCCTCTCTCTCCTTTGCCTCCTCCTCCTCTCTCCTCTCTCTCTTCCTCGCCTTCTCTCTCTCCCCTCATTCTCCCTCTCCTCTCCCTCCCACTCCCTGCCTCCCTCCCTCTCTCTCCCTCCCTCTCTCCCTTTGCCTCCTCTCTCTCTTCCTCTCCTTCTCTCTCTCTCCCCTCATTCTTCCTCTCCCTCCCTGTCCCTATCCCTCCTTCCTCCCCTCCTCTCTCTCCCTTTGCCTCCCTCCCTCTCTCCCTCTCTTTCTTCCTCGCCTTCTCCCTCTCTCCCCCTCATTCTCCCTCTCCCTCCCTCTTCCTGTCCCTGCCTCCCCCCTCCCTCTCTCTTCCTCCCTCTCTCTCCCTTTGCCTCCCTCTCTCTCTTCCTCTCCTTCTCTCTCTCTCCCTGCCTCCCTCTCCCTCCCTCTCTCCCCTTGCCTCCGTCCCTTTCTTTCTTGGGCTTTAATGTGAATTTAACACCCAGAAAGTGTCTCACATGAGTTAGGAAAAAGCATTGTAAATATAGGTAGTTTTCGACTAATAACCATTCATTTAGTGACTGTTTGAGGTAACAGCAGTACTTCAAAAAGTGATTTATGAGCATTTTCGCACTTATGACCATTGCAGCATTCCTATGGACACCTGCTTGGCAACTGGCTCGTATTTATGACGGTTTCAGTGTGTTGGGGTCACGCGATCCCCTTTTGCGACCGTCTGACAAGCAATTTCAACGGGGAAGCCAGATTCACCTAACAACCATTTTACTAACTTAACAACTGTGGCAAGAAAGGTTGCAAAATGGGGCCAAAGCTCACTTAGCAATGGAAATGTCAGGCTCCATTGTTGTCATAAGTTGAGGACTAAATGCATAGAAGATACTATAATAATCCTCGGCTTATGACCACAATGGTGTCCCAAATTTCCGTTGCTAAGCAAGGCAGTTGTTAAGCAAGTTTTGCCCCATTTGACGACGTCCCTTGCCACAATTGTTAAGTGAACCACTGCGACTGTTAACTTAGTCAACCGGTCGTTGAGTGAATCAGGCTTGCTCATTGACTTTGCTTGTCAGACGGTCGCCAAAGGGGATCACGTGACCCCGGGACACTGCGACCGTCATAAATACAAGTCCGTTGCCAAAGGTCTGAATTTTGATTAAACGACACCATGGGGATGTGCTGCAACGGTCGTAAGTGTGAAAAACGGTCACAAGTCACATTTTTTTGAGTGTCGTTGTAACTTTGAACGGTCACTAAAACGAACCGTTGTTAAGTCAAGGACTACTTGTTGTTTGTCTTGAGTTACAGCATGGAGAAGGCCGTGCTCTCTAAGAGAAGACACAAGAACATAACAGTGGATTTATATAACAACAATCCAACTACTGGTTATATTTCAGCCATCCAGCATCAGACAAACGATACCCTGTTTCCCCTAAAATAAGACATCCCCTGATAATAAACCCAATCAGGCTTTTGAGCGCATGCACTAAAATAAGGGGCCCCCCATGAAAATAAGCCCTCCCCGAAAATATTTAAATGCAGTACCCACAATTTCCTCTGGTTTCCTCCACACGCCCCAAAATAATAAGACCTCCCCGAAAATAAGACCAAGCGCTTATTTCAGGGTTCAAAAAAATATAAGACAGGGTCTTATCTTCGGGGAAACATGGTAGAATAGAATAGCATTGCATTGCATTGAATTATTATTATTATTATTTTTGAATTTATATCCCGCCCTTCTCCGAAGACTCAGGGCGGCTTACATGTGTTAAGCAATAGTCTTCATCCATTTGTATATTATATACAAAGTCAACTTTTATTGCCCCCAACAATCTGGGTCCTCATTTTACCTACCTTATAAAGGATGGAAGGCTGAGTCAACCTTGGGCCTGGTGGGATTTGAACCTGCAGTAATTGCAAGCAGCTGTGTTAATAACAGACTGTCTTATTCTTTATCGGCCAAGTGTGATTGGACACACAAAGAATTTGTCTTGGTGCATATGCTCTCAGTGTACATAAAAGAAAAGATACGTTCGTCAAGAATCCTAAGGTACAACACTTAATGATAGTCGTAGGGAACAAATACATTTTTGATATATTTTTTCCCCTCATGAAAGGTATCAGCGGACGCGACAGGTTTTCTCCGACAAGTTTCTTGCGCTTCGAAAAGGATCGATTTGCTAACTATTTATTTCTGCCTTGTAGAGAATGTGTAGTTGTTACTGTTGACTTTCCAGCCTAAGCCGCCAGGCTCGGAGTTCAACTTCTAACCTTCTCTCTCTCTCTCTCTCTCTCTCCCTCCTCCTTCCTTCTTCTCTTCTACCTTCCGCGTTCCTGCTCTTCTGTCAGAAATAAAGATTTCAGGCATAGGTAAGACACCCGCTGGTTAGTTGTGGGTTTCTCTTTGCTGTCACATTGCATGCTCTTCTCTGTTTTTTTTCCCCTTCTCTTGTCGTTGTACTTTATCAAGGTGTTTTAAGGTTTCTGGGCTGCCAACTGGTAAAGGAATATGGGTCAAATGCATTTTAATTTTTTTTAGATCCTACCCTGATAATGTAGCATATCGAGCAGCAAGCGGGTGAAATGCAAAGGAAATAAAAATGGGAAGTCCTGCGTTCGAAATCTGCAAGAGGCGTCACAAACTAAGCCCTTCCCCTTTTTTGCGCATGTGGGTGAAAGGGGCGTGGCTTAGATCACGATGCCACACCTCCCCTCTCCCGAATTTTGTTCTCTAGCATTATAAACCATGGTGGTGTAAAGATTAGATTAGATTAGATTAGATTAGATTAGATTAGATTAGATTAGATTAGATTAGATTAGATTAGATTAGATTAGAATTCTTTATTGGCCAAGTGTGATTGGACACACAAGGAATTTGTCTTTGGTGCATAAGCTCTCAGTGTACATAAAAAGACAAGATACATTCGTTAAGAATCATAAGGTAGAACACTTAATGATAGTCATAGGATACAAATAAGCAATCAAATCATAGTAGGAAACAACCAACATAAATCGTAAGGATACGATTAAAGATTAGATTAAATTATTAAAGATTACAGTAGATTAGATTAGATTTTTAATTCAAGATCCTTTTTTTGATATCAATATTTATTCATTTGTTGCAAGAGATCAAGGTGTTTTTATGAAGAACTGAGTATGTTGCTGGAATTGGGTATGTCTAGTGAGTGGTGCTGTGGCCTAGAGGGGGAGCTTTCGCCTCACAATCAGGAGGCTGCGAGTTCGATCCTAGGTAGAGGCAGATATTTCCCTCCCTGGGCACACTGAGAATATATATCTGCTGAACAAAACTCCGCACTGGCAACAGGAAGGGCATCCGGCCAGAAAAAACTCAACTCCATTCGGTTGCCCAGATTCCACCCCGCAAGGGATTATGCGGTTGTTAAAAGTAGATGAATTGGGTATGCCTAGTTTAATGAAAAGAAGGACTAGGGGAGACATGATAGCAGTCTTCCAATATTTGAGGGGCTGCCACAAAGAAGAGGGAGTCAAGCTATTCTGCAAAGCACTTAAAGGCAGGACGGGAAGCAATGGATGGAACCCTATCAAGGAGAGAAGCAACCGAGAAGCAAGGAGAAATTAGTTTAATTTAGAACAATTAATCAGCGGAGCAACTTGCCTTCAGAAGCTGTGGGTGCTTCAACCCTGTGACTTTCTAAGAATTGCTTGGACAGCCATTTGTCTGAAAGGATATAGGGCCGTGATAGTGAACCTATGCCACGTGTGCCCCAGCTCGCCCGCAGAGTCCTCTTGGCGGGCATGCGAGGCGTCACCCAGCTCAGCTCCACTGCGCATGAGCACGCGTGCTTCCTGCCCACTAGCTTATTTTGGGGATGCACAGGGGATGAGGCACATGCGGGAGACACATGCATGCCTGGGGGGGGTCACATGCATAGGGGCAGGGGTCACGTGTGCGGGAGGGTGAGACGTCTGAGAGAAAACCACCAAGCTCAGAGAGCACCAAAGACCCCACATTTGTCCTCCATGCTATAAACCCCACTCCCTTCTAGCCCTGATGATGTTCCCTGGTTGGGTAATGAACGGTCTGCAAGAAAACAACTGTTTTGTCCCCCTCGCCTCAGTCCGAGCGATGACTTAATTAGCCGGCAGCTATCAGCTTCTGGCAGCAAACTAGTGAGCGTCTGCCAAGTTGTCTCTTGTTATCTCGCTCGATGCCGATGAGTCAGCCAGGAACAAACAGTACTTCAGCTCTAGTTAAGCAGTTGATTTGCTTGCCACGAAGTGGTATAGCAGCCCTTGCTGCTTTTATACCCTGTGGGGTGTGGCTCCATGACTCAGCACTTCCTAGGCCTGCTCCACCCTTGCTTCTGTTGTTCCCGCCTCTCCTGCCTATGAAACCTAGGGTCCAGCCAGGCCTGATTGCCATCAGCCGGGTCTGGAGGCGTGGCCTGAGGGGGAAAAGAATCAGGGGACGGAGGTCTCGTTATCTCCTCCACCTGGCCTGCCTCTGGCTCCTGGAGCTAAGCCAGGGAAGCCGGTGCTCCAGAGGTAATTCCTGATGGCCCTTCCCCCTCACTTTCCGAGTCACTTTCTGGCAGGGGCCTCGGCTCGGGGGGGCGCAGACACAACAACAACCTAGCTCACAGATGCACCAAGGACCTCTCAGATCAGGGGTCTCCAACCTTGGCAACTTTAAGACTTGTGGACTTCAACTCCCAGAATTCCTCAGCCAGCTTTGCTACCCCTACCTCAGACCCCTACCTCAGTTCACACATTCTTTTAACCAGCTTTAAGTTTTCGCTTCTGGCTTGTGCAGAAATCAGGTCTTCCAATCCGTCTGTCCTTCAGTTCTTTGCTTATTACGTTTGGCTTTTGGGGACGTCGCTGGGCCGCCATTCACAATTAAGTTCTGGCTTCCGGGTTATGCAAGAGATTAAACGGGCTCCTTCCGCCCTCGATTTTTTGCAGTCACAGCCCAGCTCATAAATATTACCTGACCGCCGACCCAACCTCTGGATCCATCTACCTCTCTGACACCAGCAGCCGTCGTATCTTCAAGATCAAGTCAACGACGGTGATCAAAGACATCGTGAAGAACTCGGAAGTGGTAGCTGGGACAGGAGACCAGTGCCTTCCGTTCGATGACACCCACTGCGGAGATGGAGGGAAAGCAACCGAAGCCACCCTAACAAGTCCCAGGGGTAAGTGGGACTATTTTAAGAGGAGGGGTGGAACACGGGTAATCCACAACTTACAGCTATTCATTTAGTGACCGTTTGACGTTACAACAGTTCTTAAGGACGTCTCTCCATGAGCATCAGTGAGGATGTGCCATGATGCCAGCATGCGAACCTCACGACTTAGAAATATTCTCCTTAGAAATATTCTACTTTACTTTTTACTTTACTTTACTTTACTTTACTGTCATTGGTACAACAAAATTAAATGCCATTTTCTGTGTACATTATAACTATAAAAATAAAAACACAAGCATCCATCCATCCTTTACATTCTATAAAATTGAAATTGCACTATACCTTAGAATTCAATAAGGTTATTGCCCTGGGATAGAAGCTGTTTTTCAGCTTATTTGTCCTTGTTTTTATTGTCCTGTACCGTCTGCCAGATGGTAATAGTTCAAATAAAAGGTGCCCAGGATGAGATGGATCTTTAAGAATGTGTTTGAACTTTCTTAAGGCAGCGGGAGCTATAAAGCTCTTCCAAAGAGGGGAGAGGGCAACCAATGATCCTCTGGGCAATGACGTTGACCCTCTGGAGCACTGTCTTATCTGCCATTGTGCAATTGGCAAACCGTACACAGGTGCAGTAAGTTAAAATACTCTCTGTGGTGCAGCGGTAAAAGGTCACCAGCAGTTTTTCATTCAGTTGTTGTTTCCTGAGAAGTCTCAGGTAGTATAATCTCTGCTGGGCCCTTTTGACCAGTGCTGCAATGTGAATGCCCCAGGTCTTGTCCTCTTTTTTAGAATGAGACAGCTAAATGACAATGTCCATTTACTGCAGTGGCTCCCTGATTATAAACAATTTACCATCATCTTTGAATCGAACCTGGCAGAAGCCATTTTTCTATTCCTCGGTTGCCACACGGAGTGGGGAGGGGCAAGGAGGATGAAACGCTAGACAAAACACAGAACTTTCTCTTGAGAACCAAGGTCATCTCTGCAGGTGGTGGATAGAGACAGGGAGGAGTGCCTTGAGAACCCACCAGTTAACCTAATTGGCCTATTTTAATTATATTGAAACCACGAGAAACATTTAGAGTTGATTTTCCATTTGATCGTGCCGATAGGATGTACCCAATAAAGAAGTTCTTAAAGGAAAAGTTTAGCCTCAGAGTTCTGATTTGCTTGGGTTCGTTAGTCTGGATCATGACATTTACTTTATTGAAGTTGGTAGCTCCTTAATTGGGTATTGTTTATCAAACGAACAGTAAACAAAAGGATAATCCAGAAACCATCAGGAACACTCCCACCAACACTTGACAGCACAAACCAGTAGTATATAACCAGAGAGCCAACCCCCCACTCTCTGCTACACTGATGATGTTACCTAGTTGGGTCATGAAACGTCTGCAGGAAAACAGCCAAGCTCAGAGAGCACCAAGGACCCAACAAAACAAACTTTTTAATATCCAAGTTAAGTTGTTAACTTGAGTTTGTTTCCTCGTCACAGGCATTACAGTGGACAAGTTTGGGTTTATTTATTTTGTGGATGGTACGATGATCCGACGTGTGGACCAAAATGGAATCATCTCAACGGTCCTCGGTTCTAATGACCTGACATCCACCCGACCTCTGAGCTGTGATTCAGTCATGGATATCTCCCAGGTAGGTACAGGTGTCTCGTATTATCATTTTTCTCTGGTTCCTCTTTTTCCTTCTGTGTTCCTTCTCATAGTGGAAATGTCTCTTTTTCAGTGAATTATATTTTCTACATGTCTGTGGAGATTCTCAGTCATCCAGGTCATGGTTGCCTCCAAGCAGGGGTGAAATGCTACCGGTTCACACCGGTTTGGCCAAACCGGTAGCAATGGCGGCATGTGGTTCAGAGAACCAGTAGCTATGGCAGTGCAAGGCTCCGCCTACCTGCCTGGTCGTTGTCCAAAGCACCTGAGGGCAGGACAAGAAGCAATGGACGGAAACTAATCAAGGAGAGAAACAACCTAGAACTAAGGAGAAATTTCCTGACAATTAGAACAATTAATCAGTGGAACGACTTTCCTCCAGAAGTTGTGAATGCTCCAACACTGGAAGTTTTTAAGAAGAGGTTGGATAACCATTTGTCTGAAGTGGTGTAGGGTTTCCTGCCTGGGCAGGGGGTTGGATTAGATGACCTCCAAGGTCCCTTCCAACTCTATTATTCTTGTTAAATATGATTTAAATCATATTTAGTGATCAGTTATACTGATCACTTTGTTGTTTTAAGAAGGTTATGCACCGGAGACAAATTCCTTGTGTGTCCAATCACACTTAAAGAATTCTATTCTATTCTAAAATATAAATTCAAATGTGGCTATATTATAAGTATACACTGCCCCACGTTCCAGTTCAATTTTTTTTTCTCCGGTTTTATTTCCTGGTACACTTCATGAGCTTGCAATGAATGCAATTTGGCTTTGTGTCGAAGACCACCCTGGGTTTTGGGGTACGAGTTCAATTTGATACCTCTCAAACGGTTGCCCAAATTATCAACAGCAGGAAAATGGCGGATTCTGAATTGCATTCGATTGCAAATGGCTTGCGAGCGAGTGTTGTCCCGCTGAGCTTTTTAAACTCCGACTGTTGAAGACTGCTTTTTTAAAATATATATATATATATATTAAAATATATATATATATTTTCAGAAACTGAATTTCCAGGCTAAGGCAGACATATCTGAGATTGCCTAAAAGTTTAGGAATTAAAGACAGGCATTATATGCAATTGGGATTCCATTCTGAAGCCGTAACTTCTAAATACAAATAATGCCTGACCTTATTATTGAAATAGTTTGAGGAAATATTCTTTGTTCTGCTGAAAACGGTGATTGGCTGGTTCTCTTGAATGCTGTTCCTTAGGCACAATAGACCCCAATGGGGAGCCTCCCTTTTTTTTAACCACCCGTATAATTCTCTCTTGTCCACCTGCCCTTTATTCTTCTCCCGTTCTTTCTTCCTCTAATTTGAAAAGATTGCTCGGCTACCCCACTGCCTGCCATTTACGAGCTCGATAAAAATGACAGGGCTATAAAAGGTCACTTGCTTTGCAGACTCTGAAGCAAACACTTGTTAATTCCACATCTATAAACTCAGCTTTGCGTTCTGCCTAGAGAAGGTTGACGCAGGCTTGGATGCTGGATTTTTTAATGTCTGTTTTGGGGCCACTCTGGATTTTTCTAAGTTAGGCTTAACCGAATATGGTACACCGCAAAATCAGGAGACTGCGATTTCGATCCTAAGTAGCGACGGATATTTCTCTCTCTAGGCGCAAAGAGAAAATATTTGCTGTGAG
Source organism: Ahaetulla prasina (assembly GCF_028640845.1). Lineage (NCBI taxonomy): Eukaryota > Metazoa > Chordata > Lepidosauria > Squamata > Colubridae > Ahaetulla > Ahaetulla prasina. The sequence continues at coordinate 6,333,880 of NC_080543.1, read as the reverse complement.
CTCCACATAGGCGTCAGGAAGGGCATCTGCCAGTAAATGCTCAGCTCCATTCAGTCACCCTCGACTCCACCCCGATGCAAGGGATTACACCCCAATGCAAGGGATTACAGGGTCTTTAAGCAGGTGGGGGAAGGCTTACAGAAGTCAAGTTACATTTTGTTTTTATTATTTTATTTTATTTTCTTAAACATTATAATACTAAATGAGAGCCAGTTTGGTGTAGGGCTGAAAGCAGCAGATAGAAAGTGGGAAGATCATGAGTTCAAGTCCCGCCTTAGACATGAAAGTCGGCGAGGTGATTTTAGGCCTGATCACCGACCAGACATTGAGTTCTAGTCCCACCTTAAGCAGGATAGCCAACTGAGTGTCTCTGGGCCAATCACTAGGAGACAGTGAGTTCTAGTCCCTCCTTTATAGTCAACTGGGTGATTCTGGTCCAATCACCAGGAGATGGTGAGTTCTAGTCCTACCTTAGGCATGATAACCAATTGGGTGACTTTGGGCCACACAGCAGAGATGGTGAATTCTAGTTCCACGTTAAACCATAAAAGCCAGCTGGGTAATTTTGGGCCACTCACTCTCTCCCAGCCTAGCCCACCTCCTAGGATCTCATTACTAAACTAGGTAACATCATCGGTGCAATATTTGATAATGAAACCTCTGCAAGAAAACCCCCAAGCTCAGAGAGCACCAAGGACCAAACAGTCCAACCCTGAGCGACAAATATTTCTCTTCCATCAGTACTCTTGACTCACTGGGACCCATTAAGGCAGTGATGGCTAACTTTTTTGTTGTCGTGTGCCGAAAGAGTGCATGCATGCCCGCACCCATAATGCAATGCACGCACAACCCCCTCCCTGCGTGCCCCGCCCATGCACATGTGCACACGAACTACTGTGCATGTGCATGTGACCCCCCCACACACCCGCACTATCCCTGCGCCCCATTTTGGGCCTAGTAGGCCTCCCTGCAGCCTCCTGGGAGCAAAGAACGGGCCACGTAGGGACCATGACCATCACACACACACACATACACACACATACCACGTTTTGGGCCTAGTAGGCCTCCCTGCAGCCTCCTGGGAGCAAAAACGGGCCACGTAGGGACCATGACACACACACACAAACACACACAAACACACACACACACACACCACGTTTTGGGCCTAGTAGGCCTCCCTGCAGCCTCCTGGGAGCAAAAACGGGCCATGCAGGGACCATGACACACACACAAACACACATACACACACATACCACGTTTTGGGCCTAGTAGGCCTCCCTGCAGCCTCCTGGGAGCAAAAACGTGCCACATGGGGGCCACGCCACACACACACACACACACACACACACACTGTGCCACATTTGGGGCCTAGTAGGCCTTCCTGCAGCCTCCTGGGAGCAAAAACGGGCCACATGGGAGCACCACGCTCCCCCATACCCCATTTTGGACCTAGTAGGCCTCCCTGCACTTATAACCCATAATGCAATGCGCGCACGATCCCCCATGCACCCCACCCGCTTGTGCATGCGCATGTGAACCGCCCCCGCTCTCCACCCACCCACCCACCCCCCGCGCATGCACGCGCGTCTCCCTCATGCGCCCTGCGCATGCGCTGCAAAGACCCGAAAATCAGCTGTCCAGCGGGAGGCACGCACACATGCGCGGTGGAGCCGAGCCAGGGCGACGGCTCGCGTTCCCGCAGAGCGAGCTCGATAGTTCGCCGCCACGGCATTAAGGCTTCCAGGAGAGGAGCCCCTTTTTAAGCCTTTAATGGCTCCTGCGTTTCTTTGGGGGAGATCAAGGGGATGTACACGTCTCCGGTTGTGGGCCATTCCCTTTCCGTTGGCTAAAATGTAGAATTGCCCCTGTTGTAGAAAACTTACATCTTAAAGTGAGGAGACAAGACCACGAAGGATTTGAGAAACAAGAATTAATTTATTATTTGCGCAAATAGGACGTAGACCCCCACTCGGGTGGAAAACAAAGGTCTGAGTCTCGTGCATGGCTTAAACATAATCTTTTATACTTTTTGGTTATAGACATTGCCATAAGAAAAAAGAAGAAGTTATCCTAATTGGTTGAAATAAACAAAAGCCCATATATGGTCTACTCTTATCATACACCTTCTGGATACACGTGTTACTCTCGATGCCCCCTCCTCTTTGCACATAGTCACAAGAACAGTTTGTAGAAATATTTCTGCACTTTCCCGAAAGCTTGCAAAACCATATACCTGCCCAATGGTATACTTCTGCTTTCTAAGTGACACGTTGACTTTTATACAAGTTGGTAATATCTGATCTTCTTATAATCCTAACAAATAAACATAAAGCACTTGTATTATAAAGCATTGGGGTCTTGCTTCACCCCCAATGGAATAATGGGGTTAATTAATAATTCCTCTTATGGGAAGGCAGCCGTGACAGCCAGAAGCGAAAGAAACAAAAGCCAGAAACACGTTTTGATTGGATTTAAACCCACCCACCCAAAGGAATATCTTGACAGGATGATGTCATGGAGGCGAACAGAAAGAAGAAGGGGTTTCCCCCCCCAAAAAAAAAAAAACATATTTGACTTTCAAGGCAAAGGAAGTTGAAAAGTATCCCAGAGAAACACAATGATGTATTGTTGTTGCCCAGGGAACTGCAGAGGTATCTTCAGGGAGACCCAGAAGCTGAGTTTGATTCAAAAAGAGGCTTCATCTGTAAATTATTTGGCTTTAGCTTAATTGGCCGGTTAAAGGGGAAATCCTCATCTAGTTGACTCGGGACCGAGACGATGGATGAGCTCACATGTTAGGTGTTCCTTTGTAGGTATAACAGAATTGGAAGGGACCTTGGAGGTCTTCTAGTCAAACCCCCTGCTCAGGCAGGAAACCCTATACCATTCCAGACAAAACAGAGAAGAGGGAGTCCAAATATGACTTCAAATATGACTTCAGTAATAGAATTGTTAATGCTTGGAATACACTACCAGACTCTATGGTCTCTTCCCAAAATCCCCAAAACTTCAACCAAAGACTATCTACTGTTGACCTCACCCCATTCCTAAGAGGTCTGTAAGGGGCGTGCATAAGAGCACCAGCGTGCCTACTGTTCCTGTCCTAATGTTCCCCTTGATTGTATCCAATTTGTATTGTAATTTCATGCTTATACTTATATATATTTATTATTTATTTATTTATTATTTCAATTTCTATACCGCCCTTCTCCCAAAGGACTCAGGGCGGTTTACAGCCTGATAAAACAACAGATACAAAAATTAAAAAACAAATTTAAAAGACTGATTCAAAATTGGCTGAAAATTCTAAAAACTAATAAAAACCCCATTAAAAACTATTAGGCCAGTTCACAATATACTATTGTGTTTGACAAATAAATAAATAAAAATTTTTTTAAAAAGCACCAGAGGATAGAACAAGAAGCAATGGGTGGAAACTAATCAAGGAGAGAAGCAAAATAGAACTAAGGAGAAATTCCTTGACAGAACAATTAATCAGTGGAACAACTTGCCTCCAGACGTTGTGAATGCTCCAACACTGGAAATTTTTTAAAAACTGTTGGATAACCATTTGTCTGAAATGGTGTAGGATTTCCTGCCTCGGCAGGGGGTTGGACTAGAAGACCTCCAAGGTCCCTTCCAACTCTGTTGTTATATTCTGTTCAATAAATGGAAATCATTATTAATGAAAGAGCATTCTTAGTAAAAAAAAAAATCTACTCAAAGGATTGGTGTGGGAGAGCCTTCATAATTTAAGACGCAGCTTAGTCCCGTGGCATTGATTGATTGACTTATTCTTTGATTGACTGATGTCAACTCAGTGTCAACTTTTAAGTGACCACTGAGATAGCTTTTCTCCAAGATATGTTTAAATCAGAGCTGCTCTATGTTCTATATGAAACATGTAAAGTCTTAAATGGTCTCCCAGAGAACATTTTGTCTTTGTCCAAATAATGACTTCACCTTGAGCAAAAATTCCATAGTGGCTCCGTGCATTATCATTAAATCCCAGGAAAAATTCTTTTTTTCCTTCAGAGTTTCTTCCAGCAGAAAGTGGCTAAATTTCAAAGGTTATCAACAAAAGAAATTTAACGTAGATGTTATTTTATATTATGTATACGGCCAGCTGCTGTGGCCTAGAGGTGGAGCTCTTGCCTCACAATCAGGAGGTTGTGAGTTCGATCCTAGGTAGAGGCAGATGTAGGGTCTCCTGCTTGGGCAGGAGGTTGGACTAGATGACCTGCAAGGTCCCTTCCGACTCTGTTAATCTGTAATATGTTACGTTATACTATATTGCATTACAATGCATTATTATGTTGCAGTACATTGTATTATATTATATATTAATAATAACATCATTATACAAGATGTACAATGGGAATAAAGGCCATACTATTACAGTTTAAATTAGATTAGATCTAATCATATATTAGGTAAAGGTAAAGGTTCCCCTTGCACATATGTGCTAGTCGTTCCTGACTCTAGGGGGCAGTGCTCATCTCCGTTTCAAAGCCGAAGAGCCAGCACTGTCCCAAGACGTCTCCGTGGTCATGTGGCGGGCGTGACAAACCACCAATGGCACATGGAACACTGCTACCTTCCCACCAAAGGTGGTCCCTATTTTTCTACGTGCATTTTTTATGTGCTTTCAAACTGCTAGGTTGGCAGAAGTTGGGACAAGTAACGGGAGCTCACCCTGTTCCGCGGCATTAGGAATTCGAACTGCTGAACTGCTGACCTTTCGATCGACAAGCTCAGCGTCTTAGCCATTGAGCACCGCGTCCCTTAATCATATATTATATATGTCAAATATATAATGATATAATATATAAGGTATAGTATAGTATAGTAGTATAATACGATATGATATGGTATGATACGGTATGGTATTGTAATATAATGTAATGTAATGTAATGTAACATATGCTTTTTCCCACTTGTCTCTTGAAAAAGCATCTTTGGAAAAACTATGACCTGGATGATTGAGAATCTCCATAGTCATGTCATATTATAACATAACATAACATAACATAACATAACATAACATAACATAACATAACATAACATAACATAACATAACATATACAATAATGTTATGTTATATTACATTGCATTGCATTGCATTGCATTACAAGTACTCTTCAACTTACAATCTTGTGACTGGAGGAAAGGAAAGAAAGGAAAAGTGGAAAGGAAAGGGAGAGAGAGCAAAGGAAAGGAAGAGAGAAAAAAGGAGGAAGGAAGGAAGGAAGGAAGGAAGAAAGGAAGGGAAGGAGGGGAGGCAAGGAAGGAAGAAAAGGAAGGAAGAAAGGAGGAAGGAAGGAAGGAAGGAAGGAAGGAAGAAAGGAAAGGTGGAAAGGAAAGGGAGAGAGAGCAAAGGAAGGGAAGAGAAAAAAAAGGAGGAAGGAAGGAAGGAAGGAAGGAAGAAAGGAAGGGAAGGAGGGGAGGCAAGGAAGGAAGAAAAGGAAGGAAGAAAGGAGGAAGGAAAGGAAGGAAGGAAGGAAGGAAGAAAGAAAGAAAGAAAGGAAGAAAGAAAGAAAGAAAGAAAGAAAGAAAGAAAGAAAGAAAGAAAGAAAGAAAGAAAGAAAGAAAGAAAGAAAGAAAGAAAGAAAGAAAGAAATTCACTTTGCGCATTCTCTACGACCAGGCTGGCTGGCCTACACTTTGATCTCCCAGCAGTCATCTGAACGGTGTGAACATCACCTATTCCTCCAGCGGACATATAGTCAGGGTCCAAAGGAGTACTATGTCCGAAAGAATGGTATACAACCAAGCGGGCAGAATTATATCCCGTATGCAACTCATTAACAACCTTGCTTAGCGTATTCCGGTCCCGATTGGGGTCATAAGTCGAGGACTATCAGTAACTGAAAAATAATAAAACGATCTCACCCGTCACTTGTCTTCCTCTTTTTTGTTGTTTTTTTAAGGTTCGTTTGGAGTGGCCCACCGACCTGGCCGTCAACCCCATGGACAATTCTCTCTACGTTCTGGACAACAACGTCGTCTTACAGATTTCCGAAAACCACCAGGTGCGCATCGTGGCGGGCCGTCCGATGCACTGTCAAGTCCCAGGCATCGACCACTTCCTTCTGAGCAAAGTAGCCATTCACGCCACGTTGGAATCGGCCACGGCGGTGGCGGTCTCGCACAGCGGCGTCCTGTACATCGCCGAGACCGACGAGAAGAAGATCAACCGGATCCGACAGGTCACCACGAACGGCGAAATTTCGCTGGTCGCCGGAGCCCCCAGCGGCTGCGATTGTAAGAACGACGCCAACTGCGATTGCTTCTCCGGAGACGATGGGTACGCCAAGGACGCCAAGCTGAACGCTCCGGCTTCCCTCGCGGTGTGCTCTGACGGGGAGTTGTACGTGGCTGATCTTGGGAACATCCGGATCCGTTTCATCCGGAAAAACAAACCTTTCCTGAACACGCAGAACCTGTACGAATTATCCTCGCCCATCGATCAGGAACTCTACCTGTTCGATGCTAGCGGCAAGCACGTTTTCACGCAGAGCCTCCCGACCGGAGATTATCTGTACAATTTCACCTACACGGGAGATGGAGACATCACCCTGGTGACCGACAACAATGGAAATTTGGTTAATATCCGGAGAGATTCGACCGGGATGCCACTGTGGCTGGTGGTGCCAGACGGACAGGTCTACTGGCTCACGATGGGCACCAACAGCGCCCTCAAGAGTGTGACTGCACAGGGCCAAGAGATAGCCATGATGACCTACCATGGCAATTCGGGCCTCTTAGCTACCAAGAGCAATGAAAACGGGTGGACCACGTTTTACGAGTGAGTATTTCTCGAGATGACGTTTTCAAACTTGGACGTTGGATACAGACGAGTCCTCAGCTTACAAATTTCAGGTTCGGTTGTGGTCGTAAGTCGAGGACTACCTGTATCGGAACTGGAAGGGTTCCCTCAGAGGTCATCTAGACCGGCACAGACCTCCCTGTGGTCACACACAACTGCAGTTTTAAGCACTCAGCCACCGGGCTGTATTTAATGACGGTTTGCGGCGTCCCTCAGTCGAATGATTTCATTTCACGGTGGTTTTGCTGATATTTTCTTCTGGATTTTGTCTGAATCGGAAGCTTCTGTTTGACCATCCGAGAAATGATAACATGCTTTGCTGGCTGAGGAACTCTGGGAGTTGAAGTCCACAAGTCTTAAAAGAGCCAAGTTTGCAGACCCCTGATCTAGAATGATCTTCCTGGGTAGCAAGATCTGAAACTTTAGAGCAGTATTATTCAGGTATAAGATGTGTGGAGTTCAACTTCCCAGATTTGAAGGGGAGAGGAGAGGAGAGGAAAGGAAAGGAAAGGAGGAAGGGAAGAGGTGGAAAGGAAGGGAAAGGAAAAAGGAAAGGAAAAAGGGAATGGGGAAAGGAAAGGAAAGGAAAGGAAAGGAAAGGAAAGGAAAGGAAAGGATAGGAAAGGAAAGGATAGGAAAGGAAAGGAAAGGGGAGGGAGGAAAGGAAAGGAAAGGAAAGGAAAGGAGGAAGGGAAGAGGAGGCAAGGAAAGGAGATGAAAGGAAAGGAAAGGAAAGGAAAGGAAAGGAAAGGAAAGGAAAGGAAAGGAAAGGGGAGGGAGAAAAGGAAAGGAAAGGTAGAAAGAGGAGAAGGAAGGAAGATTAGTTTCCTAAGTGATCGAGAGGAATGTCTACAGCCCCCACCCCCCATTCGGATTTCATTCTATGCTGCCTTTTCAATTGTAAAGAAGTTTCTGTTTGAGCAGGAACATTTTACACCTCATTCTGCATCTAATTAAAAACAGCAGTTAAAAGGAATATTAATCTCTCGCTGTGCAACTTTCTCCGCCAAAGGGAAGCCACGGGCACAAAACAGCACAGGTGAAATGTCACCCTTTAAATTGCACAAGTCCCCCACGCCAGAAGCCTACACGCTAGAAATGTCGTAACACTTCATAACAAGAGTGAACTCATTTTTAAACCGGTGAGATGTCCTGCTTCCTTGACCGAAAATCTGGTGCTTTGACCTAGGAACACTGGAGTACCCAAACCAGAATGCACATGCACTGGAAACCCAAAGACCAGCTGGCTGTCTTGCGCATGCCTGGTTTTTGGCCATTTTCCAGGCCGTTTTCCGGTGCTCCAGAAAACAGCCCTGAAAACAGACAGAAAAAGGCTCAGAAATGGCCCAAAAAAGGTCCAGAAATGGCCCAAAAACCAGGGTGGTTTTTTGGCCATTTTCCAGGCTGTTTTCCAGTGTTCCAGAAAACGGCCCTGAAAACAGCCAGAAAAGGGTCCAGAAATGGCCCCGAAAAACAGCCTGGTTTTTTGGCCATTTTCCAGGCCGTTTTCCGGTGCTCCAGAAAACGCCCCTGAAAACAGACAGAAAAAGGTCCAGAAATGGCCCGAAAAACAGCCTGGTTTTTGGCCATTTTCCAGGCCGTTTTCCGGTGCTCCGCCACCCACAAAAACCATCTGGCCAATGCTGGAAACCAGAAGAGCAGCTGGCCACAGAGCTCGTGCCCACAGAGAGGGCTCTGTGTGCCACCTCTGGCATGCGTGCCGCCATAGGTTTGCCATCACAGGCCTAGGAGATTCCCCTCAGTTTATCTCTCCTTTCTCGCTCTTTCATTCGTGTTCGTACGTCTCTTTCTTTCCCAGATACGACAGCTTTGGGCACCTCACTAACATCACTTTCCCAACCGGTCAAGTCACCACTTTCCGGAGCGATACGGACAGCTCTGTCCACGTCCAGATTGAGACCTCCAGCAAGGACGATGTAACCATCACCACCAACCTCTCGGCATCGGGAGCCTACTATACCCTCCTGCAAGGTAAACCCAACCTATTTTGACAGCTTTTGCCTGTGAGATCTTTTAAGTTTTGCTTAATTGAACTGGGATATGACAGCCTCAGAGCAGAGTTCCCCAAAATTTCCGATTTGGCAGACTTGGCGGAAGGAGAGGGACGACAAAGGATGGTTTTGCACGAGCGGCCAGCAAATGTGAGCGCACGCAGCTCCGTTTGCACGAGCGGCAGGCGCGTGTGCCTGCCGCTCGTGCAAATGGAGCACACACACTCGCCCGCTGCTCGCGGAAGTGGGGATGTGCACGCGTGTGCTCGCCTGCCGCTTCCGTGACCCAATTCCAAATGGCTCACGGCAGAGGAGTGATCCCAGGCCTGGGGATTGGGGACCCCTGCCTTAGCGAAAAAGATGCATAAAGTCCCTCTTGAATGGAAGTTATTAATAAAAGACCCTAACAGTGAACGTTATTTCTGGGTTTGTTAAATCTAATCATTGTATGAAGTTTCTGAAAAGTAAGGACTTTGGGCTCACCACCAGGAGACATGAGTTCTAGTCCCATCTTGGGCATGCAAAACGGCTAGGTGATTTTGAGCCAGTTACCAGGAGAGAGTGAGTTGTAGTCCTTCCTTAGGCATGAAAGCCAGCTGGGTGACTTCGGGCTATGAAAACCAGCTGGGTGATTTTGGACTAACTACCAGGGAAGAGTTTTCAAGTCCTTCCTTAGGCATGAAAGCCAGCTGAGTGATTTTGGACTGATTACCAGGAGAGATTGCCAGGAGAGATCAATCCCTCCAAGACAGAGTGGCTGTGGATGCCGGCATCCCGGTACAGTCAGCTGCAACCGCGGCTGACTGTTGGGGGCGAGTCATTGGCCCCGACGGAGAGGGTGCGTAACTTGGGCGTCCTCCTGGATGAACGGCTGTCCTTTGAAGATCATTTGGCGGCCGTCTCCAGGAGAGCTTTTTACCAGGTTCGCCTGGTACGCCAGTTGCGCCCCTTTCTGGACCGGGATGCCCTATGCACGGTCACTCACGCCCTCGTGACGTCTCGCCTGGATTACTGCAATGCTCTCTACATGGGGCTCCCCTTGAAGGGCATCCGGAGACTGCAGTTAGTCCAGAATGCGGCTGCGGGTGATAGAAGGAGCCCTCGTGGCTCCCGGGTGACACCTATCCTGCGCAGACTGCACTGGCTACCTGTGGCCTTCGGGTGCGCTTCAAGGTGTTGGTGACCACCTTTAAAGCGCTCCATGGCATAGGGCCGGGCTATTCTGGGACCGCCTTCTGCTACCGAATACCTCTCACCGACCCGTGCGCTCTCACAGAGAGGGACTCCTCAGGGTGCCGTCAGCTAGGCAGTGCCGTCTGGCGACGCCCAGGGGAAGGGCCTTCTCTGTGGGGGCTCCCGCCCTCTGGAACGAGCTCCCCCCAGGACTTCGCCAACTCTCGGACCTTAGAACCTTCCGTCGTGAGCTTAAAACACACTTATTTAGGTGCGCAGGACTGGACTAGGTTTTTTAGATTTTTAAATTTTTGAAATTTTAAATTTTATATTGATTTTAATTGGTTTTGGTAATCAGGCTGGTTAGAATAAGTTTTTTATTTGTGTTTTAATCTGTATTTATATGTCCTTTTTATATGCCTGTTAACCGCCCTGAGTCCCTCGGGAGATAGGGCGGTATACAAATGTGATCAATAAATAAATAAATAAAAGATTGAGTTCTAGTCCTTCCTTAGGCATGAAAGGCAGCTGGGTGACTTTGGGCTATGAAAACCAGCTGGGTGATTTTGTACTAATTACTGGAGAAGAGTAAGTTCTAGTCCTTTCTTAGACATCAAAGCCAGCTGAGTGAGTGGTATTTTGGGCCAAATACCAGGAGAGAGTGAGTTCTAGTCCCGCCTTAGGCATGAAAGCCAGCTGGGTGACTTTGGGCCAGTCGCTCCCTCCCTCATCACAACCCACTTCACAGAATTGCTGTTGTGAGGAAAATAAGAGGAGGAGGAAGCATTGTGAGCGTTTGCCACCTTGAGTAATTTATAACCATAATAAAGTTGCAGTAAAAATAAATGAATAAAATAAATGATAGAAGATTAAGCAAAATAACATTTGTCAGAGTAATGATTTAAGAGATGACCAGCTGCTACGATGTTGTAATGCTGGGAATGAGTCAGCAAGGGTTTTTTTTGGCTGATATCACTTTAAGGGCCTGTAATAAGAAGAGGCCCTGTTGGGGGGTATTTCTCCGAGTGTGCTTCCATGCTGTAATTGCTGATTGCTGTTTGTTTGAGGTCTGACTGAAGTATGTGTATGTATATATTCTTTGTAGATAAAACCACTATTTAAACCTCTGTTTACTGTATTTGCTCCTGGGTTGTCTTACATAGTCACACTGTACGCACTCTGACAACCTTAATGGCAATATGTAAGAATATCCTATTTTAGCGCCTGCCAGGTGTGTAGGATTTAAGGGTATCCGCTGGAAAAGACTACAATATCTTCTGTACCCAAAAAAAATAAGACCATCTCTAACTGATTCAGCCGTTTTAGAAAAATTAAAATGCCAGATTAATGCTGGAAAGAAAATTCGGCTCCACCTCAGGAGTCTAATTAAGCAACAGAAAGCACTTTTAGGACTCTTTGGGGAGTTAATTGAATAGGCCACGATTTAAACGACCAGAGATAAGTAAAAGTCTGTAATAATTGTCTCCTGATCCAGCATCTCAATATTCAATTGCTCCGAGCTGCTTCTGGGAAATCATCAGGGCCAGAGGTGATCATTCAGATAGTGGATATAGGGAGTCCTGAACTTACAACCATTAGTTTAGTGACCAAAGCTACAATAGCACTGAGTGAGTTACGACTGTTTTTCAGACTTGTGAGCATCGCAGCATCCTCAAAATTGCGATCAAAATTCAAGACACTCGGCAACTGGCATGTACCCCCGACAGTTGCAGTGTCCCAGGGTCACATGATGCCCTTTTGCGGCCTTCTGACAAGCAAAGTCAACGGGAAAGCCAGATTCACTTAACAGCCTGGTTACTAAAGTAAGAGCTGCAGCGATTCCCTTAACAACGGGGGCAAGACAGGTCGTAAAAACAGGGCAAGACTCACTTAACAGCGGTCTCGCTCAGCCCCGGAAATTTTGGGCACAGTTGTGGCCGTAAATCGAGGATTACCGGTAATGGACTCGATCTGAGCGATCGGCGTGTGCCGTTTTTACAAATGAAACATTTGGATGAAATTTTAACAGGTGAAAATTGGAGCCAATAAAGTGGCCTTTCCCAGTTAGCACCTGGATGTGCAGCTCATTAAAGGAAGTTATTTGCGGGGGGAAAAGTCAGAACCAATCTTTTCTTTAGTGAAAGATTTGAAAGCCAGCACACTGTTGAACTGGTTAACCACTGAGGGGGTCCTTGGTACACTCTGAGCTTGCTTGTTTTCTTGCAGACGGTTCATTACCCAACTAGGTAACAACATCAGTGCTCAGGATGATGTGGTAATGCTAGCACTGATGATGTTACCTAATTAGAGGAATGAAACGCCTGCAAGAAAGCAAGCAAGCTCAAGGGAGCACCAAGGACCCCACAGTCCTCCTCCTCCTCCTCCTCTTCCACCAACCCCACTCTCTTTTAGCACTGATGATGTTATCTAGTTTGGTAACGAAACGTTTGCAAGAAAACAAGCTCAGAGAGCATCAAGGATCACACAATTGCGTCCCCCTCCTCCTCCTCCTCCTCTTCCACCAAACCCCATTCTCTTTTAGCATTGATGGTGTTACCTAGTTTGGTCATGAAATGTCTGCAAAAAATAACCAAGTTCAAAGAGCACCAAGGACCCACAGCCTTCTTCCTCTTCCTCCTCTTCCTCCTCCTCCTCTTCCACCAACCCCACTCTCTTTTAGCACTGATGATGTTACCTAGTTAGGGTCATGAAACATCTGCAAGAAAACAAGGAAGCTCAGAGAGCACCAAGGACCCGTAATCCTCCTCCTCCACCTGCTCCTCCTCTTCTCCTCCTTTTCCTCTTCTTCCTCCTCCTCCTCTTCCACCAACCCCACTCTCTTTTAGCACTGATGATGTTACCTAGTTAGGGTCATGAAACGTCTGCAAGAAAACCAGCAAGCTCAGAGAGCACCGAGGACCCCTCACTTCAGCCCTGAGCTACAAATATTCTCCTTTAGCGGTGAGCCACTCCGAATCCCGATAATTAAAGCACTCAGATTTTCTGACCCGCCTTGCTTCATGTTTCCTTTGCATAACTAACGTGAGCTGCGGAGGGTCGGCTACCTATCTAATGTTGTTGTGTGTGGGGGGGTTTCCCCCCTTGTGTAGATCAAGTGCGCAACAGCTACTACATCGGGGCAGACGGTTCTCTCCGCCTGATGTTGGCTAACGGCATGGAGGTGGCTCTCCAGACGGAACCGCATCTCCTGGCGGGCACCGTGAATCCCACAGTGGGGAAGAGAAACGTGACTCTGCCCATCGACAACGGTCTCAACCTGGTCGAATGGCGGCAACGGAAAGAACAATCCAGAGGCCAGATCACCGTGTTCGGACGCAGGCTGAGGGTGAGTAAGCCGTTCCCGGTCAGAACTGGTGATGGGAATGGAAATTCTTCTGGTCACCGAGATGGAAAGGGACAAATGTTTAAAATTACAGCCAGAGTGGTGGTGGGAGAAAATGGAACATAGATTTTGGGTTTTATCGATTTGATAAATTTGTTGCTATAGAAACCCGTGATGATGAAGGTCAGCTCAGCTCCGGCATGCATGCGTGCACCGGCCAGCTGATTTTTGGGCCTTCTGGGCTTACTAGAAGTAGGGAAACAGGCTGTTTCCTGCCTCCAGCGGGCCCGTTTTTCTCTCTCACCTGGCTCCAGAGCCTCTCTAGGAGTCTCTGGAGGCTGGGGACAGCAAAAAATGTCACTTCCTGTCCAACCGCAAGTTGGTAAACAGGCCGTTTCTGGCCTCCGGAGGGCCTCCAGGGGGGTAGGAAAGGCAATTTTTGCCCTCCCCAGATTCATAGAGAGGCTCTGGAGCCAGGTGAGAGAGAAAAATGGGCCTATTGAGCCATCGCGTGACAGGAGTGGGGAGGGGAGTCACGCACGGATCCGTGGGGGCGGGGCGCATAGAATTATGGGTGTGGGCACATGTGCACGCGACGCACACACACCCCGGCACGCGATGGCAAAAAGGTTAGCCATCACTGGTTTAAACCAATGATGGCTAACCTTTTCTGGACTGAGTGCCCAAAGCACGGGTCCGAACCCCCAAAATGCAATGCCCCCCCTGCACGGCCCCTGCGGCCCCACAGCACGCGCCCTGCCCCTCGTGCACGCACAGGAGAGACCCGACAACCAACTGGCCGGGGGGAGCCACCCACACATGCACGACAGAGCTGAACTGGGGCGATGGCTCACGTGCCCACAGAAGAAGGAGCTGCGTTCCACCTACAGCAAGCGTGCCATAGATTCACCGTCACGGGTTTAAACTATTATGTCAAAATAAAAAAGTTGAGGTACGATGTGAATGCCTTATTCTACTGCACCAGAATTTTTTTTTCTTTTTCTCCTTCTTTTCCTGACTTTTCCCTTCCCTCCTTATTTTTCCTGTTTTTTTCTACGTTACAACATAAACTGATAAAACCGTTAAATGTGAAAGAACCGAGATATTATTATGAACAGCTGTCGTGTCCCACTCCTCCGCTGATGGCCGGGTCAGGGAAATCCGAATCAGGCGTGCCTCTGCAGCTCTGCCAAAGTCCTAGCAAAGTCCTCAGGGCAGGCAGGAGACCAGAAAGTGACTTCAGCAAGATATGTTTAGACTTTGCCTGACTCAGAGACTGCCAGAAAGCAGATCCTTTATATAGGCCATGGGGTGTGGCTCCATGACTCAGCACTTATCCAGGCCTGCCCCTCCCTTCCTTCTGTTGCCTCCGCCTATCAAGTCTTCTGATGCGAGGATCACTCCAGTCGGCAGCTGTTGGTAATAGACCTTCCTCAGGCTCATATGCTGTGGAGGAGGGGGAGGGGTCTAGTTGCTCCGTTTGCCTGGGCATGGAGCCAGAGCTGGGGGCTGGAGGTATTTCTTCCTCTTCAGCCTGTCTGGGCATGGAGCCAGGGCTGGGGCCGGGAGGCATACTAGGACATTCTTCAGCATTCGGAAGCAGATAAGAAGACCCCGGCTGCGGTGAGAGCGGGCAAGACACAACAACAGCTTAAAATACTTCGCCGGATCCCAGCGTATGAATTTTCAAATCTTTCCTTCCTTCTTTTTCTTGCATCTCCTACTAGAGTGTCTGTGGAGAGTCTCAATCATTCAGGTCGTGGTTTTGCCCAAAGTGCTTTTTTTTTTTTCAAGAGGCAACTGGACTTCCTGGTTTTTCCTTGAAGATGTTTCACTTCTCATCCGAGGAGCTTCTTCAGCTCTGACTGGATGGTGGGGAATGGAAGGATTGATACTCCTTGCAGACAGCTGGTCATTTGCATCCTTTTTAGAGAGTCACTGAGGCCACTCGGAGATTGACCTCAGGGTCTCCTGAATAGTAAGGTCACCTCAACAATGAAAGGACACAGGGCAGAAAATCATCCTGCAGCCAAGAAGGCTCCACACCCATTTGCACCACTCAGGTGACCCCGAGGACACAGATAAACCTCCAAGTGGCCTCAACGACTCTCTACAAAGGATACAAATGACCAGCTGTCTGCAAGGAGGATAAATCCTTCAGTTCCCCCACCATCCAATCAGAGCTGAAGAAGAAGCTCCTTGGCTGAGAAGGGAAACATCTTCAAAGAAAAACAAGGAAGTCCAGTTGCTTCTTGAAGAAGCACCTTTGGGACAAACCATGACCTGGATGACTCTATAGGCTGATTCACTTCCTCTTACACCTCATAGTTTGATTTTCCTCACGGATAATGGGAGTGAGGCATGCCGTGACATCAGCAGAGGTGGTATTCAGTCAGTTCAGGCCGGTTCGGGCGAACCGGTAGCTTTGACAATCAGTTGGCCCCACCCACCGGGCCCTGCTCTATCCTGTCCTTTATTTCCTGCTTTGTCGCTCATCTCAACTTACCCCACCCCCCTCGCTGTTCTACTTACTGTTGCTGACTTGGAAGGTGAGCAGCTGAGCTTCTAAATGCTCCATTTTCAGCGCTGTGCGCAAGCGCCTTAAGCACACGCACTCACTGAACCGGTTGTTAAACCGGCAGCATCTCACCACTGTGCAAGGAGTATAAATCCTTCCTTTCCCCACCATCCAGTCAGAGCTGAAGAAGCTTCTCAGGTGTGAAGCGAAACCTCTTCAAAGAAAAACCAAAAAGTCCAACTGTGTCTTGAAAAAAGCACCTTTAGGATCTCATCTAAGAGTTTTTTGTAAATACGCAAAAACCCTCTTTGCCCTATTTGCCTCATGGGGAAACCAAAGAGATTGTTCTGTCCGGTAATTAATTATTCCCATCTTACTAAAGCTTTCGGTTGTTGTCCTAATTCTTCTTCCCGCAGGTTCATAACCGAAATTTGTTATCCCTTGACTTCGACCGCGTGACACGAACTGAGAAGATTTACGACGACCACCGGAAATTCACTCTGCGCATTCTCTACGACCAGGCGGGGCGGCCTACGCTCTGGTCTCCTAGCAGTCGACTGAATGGTGTGAACGTCACCTATTCCTCCGGGGGTCATATAGCCGGGATCCAAAGGGGTACTATGTCCGAAAGAATGGAATACGACCAAGCAGGCAGAATTACATCCAGAATGTTTGCGGACGGCAAATCTTGGACCTACACGTATTTAGAGAAGGTGAGCGCCGTAGGGAAGAGGGGTCTCTAAAGTTTTAGCCAACTGAAGCTGCGGTGATCACTAACTGCGGTGATCCACTGAGCAACTGTGGCAAGAAAGATCGTAAAATTGGTCAAAACTCATTTAACAACTGTCTCGCTCAGCAACCCAAATTTTGGGCTCGACTGCGGTCGTAAGTCGTGGACTACCTGTATGTACTCCCTGTCATTCTTTTAACGTGACATCTCTTCCGCAGTTCTAGCATCTTTTCAAACTTAAGAAGTTTTAAGTAACTTTGGACAACATTGGTCACAGCATAAACAATCCACTTTCTGTATCTCACTTCAAAACTTAGCCATAATTAATAACGATGACAAAATGTTCTTGTTATAACTTATTTTTCTCTTCTGATTACAGTCCATGGTCCTGCTTCTTCACAGTCAGCGGCAGTATATTTTTGAATTCGATAAGAACGATCGCTTGTCATCCGTAACGATGCCCAACGTAGCTCGGCAGACCCTGGAGACACTTCGATCAATTGGCTACTACAGGAATATCTACAGGCCTCCAGAAGGCAATGCCACGGTGGTCGAAGACTTCAATGAGGAATGGCAACTCCTTCACACCTATTACCTGGGGACCGGAAGACGAGTCATCTATAAATACGGCAAGCTGTCCAAACTGGCAGAAATGCTTTATGACACCACCAAAATCAGCTTCAGCTACGATGAGACCGCAGGCATGTTGAAGACCATCAACCTACAGAACGAAGGGTTCACCTGTACAATCAGGTACCGCCAGATCGGGCCCCTCATTGATCGCCAGATTTTCCGTTTCACGGAAGAAGGCATGGTGAACGCCCGTTTCGATTACAACTACGACAACAGCTTCCGGGTGACCAGCATGCAAGCCGTGATCAACGAAACCCCGTTGCCTATTGACCTCTACCGTTACGACGACGTGTCGGGCAAAACCGAGCAATTTGGCAAATTCGGGGTTATTTATTACGACATCAATCAGATCATCACCACGGCGGTCATGACCCACACAAAACATTTTGACGCGTACGGTCGGATGAAGGAAGTTCAGTACGAAATATTCAGGTCTCTCATGTACTGGATGACTGTTCAGTACGACAACATGGGGAGAGTGGTGAAAAAAGAATTGAAGGTGGGCCCTTATGCCAATACCACAAGGTACTCATATGAATATGACGCCGACGGCCAATTGCAGACGGTGTCCATCAACGAGAAACCGCTCTGGAGATACAGTTACGACCTCAATGGGAATCTCCATTTGTTGAGTCCCGGCAACAGCGCCCGTCTGACGCCACTGAGGTACGACCTCAGGGACCGGATTACGAGACTGGGCGACGTGCAGTATAGGATGGACGAAGATGGTTTCTTGAGGCAAAGGGGGAATGACATTTTTGAGTACAACTCCGCAGGACTTCTCATCAAGGCCTACAACAAAGCCAACAAATGGAGCGTGAAGTATCATTATGATGGGCTTGGAAGGAGAGTCTCCAGCAAAACCACCCACGGTCATCATCTGCAGTTCTTCTACGCGGACCTCACCAACCCCACCAAGGTCACCCATCTGTACAACCACTCCAGCTCAGAGATAACCTCTCTCTACTACGACCTTCAGGGTCATCTCTTTGCCATGGAGGTGAGCAGTGGAGATGAATTCTACATCGCTTGTGACAACATTGGGACCCCCTTGGCTGTCTTCAGTGGAACAGGCCTCATGATCAAGCAGATTCTTTACACGGCTTACGGAGAGATCTACATGGATACCAACCCAAACTTCCAGATTATCATTGGTTACCACGGGGGTCTGTATGATCCCCTCACCAAACTCATCCACATGGGGAAGAGAGACTATGACGTCCTCGCCGGACGGTGGACCAGCCCAAACCACAGCATTTGGAAACGTCTCAGCCACAGTAACATCATGCCCTTCAACCTCTACATGTTCAAAAACAACAATCCGATCAGTAACGCCCATGATATAAAATGCTACATGACAGGTAAAATCCATGTTCAGCTCATTAGTTAACTGCCCAGGGTAGAATTGGAACTTGGGCCGGTAATGTGTGGGGTTTGCCTTGATGCTTTGTGGACCTCATCCACAGTATGGACGCCATCGCTTACTGGTAAAATGCATGCAATTTTCTTTGCGTAGCGTCTTCTATTTAAAAGAGCCCATTTGGTGTAGTGGTAAAGGCGCTGGCCTGGAAACCAGGAGAAGGTGAGTTCGAGTCCCACCTTAGGCATGAAAGCCAGCTGGGTGACTTTGGGCCAATTGCCAGGAATCTGTGAGTTCTAGTCCTGCCTTAGGCATGAAAGCCGTCTGGTGACTTTGGGCCAATAGTGAGTTCTAGTCCCATTTTAAGCATGAAAGCCAGTTGGCAGACTTTGGGCCAATCACCAGGAGACGGTAAGTTCTAGTCCTGCCTTAGGCAAGAAAGCTGACTATGTGATTTTGGGCCAATCCCTAGGAGACAATGAGTTCTAGTTCTGTCTAAGGCATGAAAGCCGACTGAGCAGCTGGGTGACTTTGGTCCAATCACCAGGAAATGGTGAGTTCTAGTTCTACCCTAGGGTGTCTTTGGCCGATCACCAGGAGAGAGTGAGTTCTAGTCCCACCTTAGGACTGAAAGCAGACTGAGTGACTTCTGGGCACTTTCTCTCTTAGCCCAGCCCAACCCACCTCACAGGGTTGTTGTGGGAGCAAAAATAGGAGGAATTATAATCTCTGCCTTTGAGTTACTTATAAAAAAAAGTAATAGATGAGGTAAAAATATCATAAGTAAATAAAAGTTTCAGGAATATCTTTTCGCCTCAGATTTTCCGGTGAGAACAAACCCTGCCAGGTCGTGAAGAACAAATACTCGGATTTAACAAATAACCCCACTTTTAAAAGCAACTCTCCAAGCGGCGTCATAATTTCCTTGCAGTGACTCTGTGGATTAAAGGGTCATTAACGCCCTTCTAATTTTGTGTCCGTTGTGCAGGGGGGATATTATTGCGGGCCTCAGTTGGCACCCAGATCCTAAACGGCCTCTAAATAAAACTGCATAAAAGCGGGATTTTTTTTTTTTCGCCACAGAAGCCTCCGAAATCCTTTCTAATCCTGACCTTTCCGTCAATCCTTTTTAAAAATAACAACGCGGTGAAATGTTAATTCATCCATGAGAATTGCTATTTTAAAGGGCAGTGGAAAGAAGGGGGGGGGAACCCCACAACTGTTGCAGATCAAGCAGGAGGCGCGACTGGCCAAGGAAATGAAATCTCATTGAAGCTGGAGGAATTATTTGGGAATAAATTATTTGGGAATGGGAGTAGTTTATTTATTTAAAAGTAAAAGTTCCCCTCGCACATACGTCCTAGTCGTTCCCGACTTTAGGGGGCGGTGCTCATCTCCGATTCAAAGCCAAAGAGCCAGCACTGTGCGAAGACGTCTCCATGGTCATGTGGCCGGCATGACTCTACGCCAAAGGCGCACAGAACACTGTTACCTTCCCACCAAAGGTGGTCCCTATTTTTCTACTTGCATTTTTATGTGCTTTCGAACTGTTAGTTTGGCAAAAACTGGGACAAGTAACGGGAGCTCACCCGGTTATGCGGCACTAGGGATTCGAACCGCTGAACTGCCGACCTTTTGATCGACAAGCTCAGCGTCTTACCCACTAAGCCACTGCGTCCCTAGTTTTTTGTTTGTTTGTTTGTCAGCAAGAACAAGGAAACAAGTAACTGTACAGACATAGAGATGGACACATGAAAAAAATTGGCACCAAAAAAAAGGATATAAATAGGCAAAATACAGCCATAAACACATAAAATGAGTACATATAATTGGGGACAGTAGGACAGGGACGGTAGGCACGCTGGTGCGCTTATGCACGCCCCCTTTAAGGACCTCTTAAGAAACATGAAAGGTCCACGTTACACAGTTTAAGGTAAAAGGTTTGGGGATCAGAGAGACTAATAACAGGATCAGGTAGAGTGTTCCAGACATTTACTACTCTATTGCAGAAGTCATATTTCCTACAATTACGATTAGAGCGAATTACCTGGAGTTTAAATCTGTTGACAGCCCTTTTGTAATTACGGTTGAAATTAAAGTATTCATTTACAGGTAGAACGTTTTGGTAAATAATCTTTTTTTATTTATTTATTTATTCGTACTTTTATACCGCCCTATCTCCCTAGGGACTCAGGGCGGTTTACAGCCAGATAAAAACATAAATATATACAGAATAAAACATTGATTTAAAAAACTTATTCAATAGGCCAAACGTTTAAAATAGAAATAAAAAATAATAAAACCCCATTTAAAACCAAATATAAAATTTAAAAATTTAAAAATCCTAGTCCAGTCCTGCGCAAATAAATAGATGTGTCTTAAGCTCGCGATGGAAGGTTCGAAGGTCAGGAAGTTGGTGAAGTCCTGGGGGAAGCTCGTTCCAGAAAAGGCCCTTCCCCTGGGTGTCACCAGTCGGCACTGCCTGGCCGACGGCACCCTGAGGAGTCCCTCTCTATGAGAGCACACGGGTCGGTGAGAGGCAATCGGTGGCAGCAGACGGTCCCGTAAATAACCCGGCCCTATGCCATGGAGCGCTTTGAAGATAATTACCAAAACTTTGAAGTGCACCCGGAAGGCCACAGGCAGCCAGTGCAGTCTGCGCAGGAGAGGTGTTACGTGGGAGCCACGAGGGGCTCCCTCTATCACCTGCGCAGCCGCATTCTGAACTACCTGGAGTCTCCGGGTGCTCCTCAAGGGGAGCCCCATGTAGAGAGCATTACAGTAATCCAGACGAGATGTCACGAGAGTGTGAGTGACCGTGCATAGGGCATCCCGGTCTAGAAAGGGGCGCAACTGGCGGACCAGGTGAACCTGGTAAAAAGCTCTCCTGGAAACTAAGCATAGGTCGGAATGTAGACGACGTAGTTCGAGGCTATCCAGACCTAAGATTTCAAGCCTGGTGGTATAGGGAATTTTATTTCGAGCAGAAGATTTTGAGTATTCTTCTAGTAAAATATCTCTGGACCCTCTCCAATGTATTGATGTCTGAAATACAGTGAGGGTTTCAGGCAGGTGAGCAGAGTTCAAGCAAAGGTTTTTATATGCCCTAGTTTGGAGTATAGCGTTACCAGAGAGAAAACTTTGTAAAATAAGATTGACAACTCTTAATGCCTTTTTTGCAATGATGTTACAGTGAGCTCTGTAGTTCTCCCCTCCAGACGCTGCTACAGGGCTTTGCATGCCAAAACCACTACAGGTGGTCCTCCACTTAACAACAGTTCACTTAGTGACGGTTCAGAGTTACAACGGCACTGAAAAAAGCAACTTACGGCCTTATGACTTACCACCCTTGCGGCATCCCTGTGGGACATGTGATTTACATCCAGAGGCTCAGCAACTGACTCACCTTTATGACGGTGGCAGTGCTCTGAAGTCACGTGATCTCCTTTGGCGACCTTCTGATGAGTCAAAAGCCCGATTCACTTAACGACGGTGTGACTAAATTTAAAGAACTGCAGTGATTCGCTGAACAAATGAGGCGAGGAAAGTCGCGAAACAGAGCAAGATCACTTAACAAAATGTCTCAGTTCACAACACAAATGTTGAGCTCATTTGTGGTCGTAAGTTGAGGACTACCTGTAGACACAAAGGTAGTTTTTTCCCCCTTTGTGCCGTTGATCTGCTAAGCACCTAATTCCAACAGCCCGGTCTTGTGCCTAAAGATATTTACCCATGTAGTAGGGCTGTATTCCTATTATCCTTTTCTCATCGTCTCATTTTTCCTACTACCTTCTCCTGTTGCTATCTTTTGATTTATCACTTGTTTGTATCTTATGATCTGTGATCTATCACTTTGTTGTTTGTATGTACAGTGAGAGCTTATGCACCAGAGACAAATTCCTTGTGTGTCCAATCACACTTAGCCTATAAAAAATTCTGTTCTGTTCTGTTCTACTCTACTCTAATCTACTCAACTCTACTCTACTCTATTCTCTATTCCAGGGGTCTCCAACCTTGACAACTTTAAGACTTGTGGACTTCAACTCCCAGAATTCCTCAGCCAGCTTTGCTGGCTGAGGTATTCTGGGAGTTGAAATCCACAAGTCTTAAAGTTGCCAAGGTTGGAGACCCCTGCTCTATTCTCTATTCTAAATTACAGAAACTTGCGTGTACACTGAGAGCTTATGCACCAGAGACAAATTCCTTGTGTGTCCAATCACATTTGGCCAATAAAGAACATTACAGTTCCAATGTTAAATATGAAGAACAGAGCCAAAACGGACAAAGAGAATGGAGTGATTCAGAGCTCACTTTTGTTTGCCCATATTTGCATCACAAACTCATCCCCTATGACAACAGCTGATATTTAAAACATTGCCTTCTCATGCTCAGCTCAGTTGTGGCATCTTAAAGTCAAACTGAGCCATTCCAGCATTAGTATTTTTCCTGTCCTTAGAAATATTCTTCAGAGAATAACAGAGTTGGAAGGGACCTTGGAGGTCTTCTAGTCCAACCCCCTGCTCAGGCAGGAAACCCTACACCACTTCAGACAAATGGTTACCCAACGTCTTCTTAAAAACTTCCAGTATTGGAGCATTCACAATTTCTTGAGGCAAGCTGTTCCACTGGTTAATTTTTCTAAACATCAGGAAATTTCTCCTTAGTTCTAAGTTGCTTCTCTTCTTGATTAGTTTCCTCCCATTGCTTCTTATCCTGCCCTCAGGTGCTTTGGAGAATAGCTTGACTCCCTCTTCTTTGTGGCAGCCCCTGAGATATTGGAAGACTGCTATCATGTCTCCCCTAGTCCTTCTTTTCATCAGACTAGACTTAGCCAGTTCCTGTAACCGTTCTTTGTATGTTTTAGCCTCCAGTCCCCTAATCATCTTTGTTGCTCTTCTCTGCCCTATTTCCAGACTCTCAACATCTTTTTTTTACAGCATGGCGACCAAAACTGGATGCAGTATTCCAAGTATGGCCTTACCAAGGCATTATAAAGTGGTATTAACACTTCACGTGATCTTGATTCTATCCCTCTGTTCATGCAGCCCAGAACTGTGTTGGCTTTTTTAGCAGCTGCTGCACACTGCTGGCTTCTATTTAAGAGATTGTCCACTAGGACTTCAAGATCCTTCGCACAGTTCCTACTATTGAGTCAAGTATCCACTTATACTACACCTGTGCATTTAACCTTTTGGCGAGCATGTAACCCTCTGGTTTTTCTCTTCCCGTTCCAGATGTCAACAGCTGGCTGCTTACCTTTGGTTTCCAGTTGCACAACGTTATCCCTGGGTATCCTAAACCTGACACGAACGCTATGGAGCCATCCTATGAGCTCACCCACACCCAACTGAAAACCCAGGAGTGGGACAATAGCAAGGTAATTAGCGTGATTAGAAGTTTTTGAAAAATGTTTCCAACCAGATCACCAGAATCCTGGAAATGTAGATAAGCCCCAGGAACATAGGACCAGATGTGATGGACATGTGCAGCAACAACAACAAAAAAATACTGGATAATAATAATAATAATAATAATAATAATAATAATAATAATAATAATAATAATAATAATAATAATAATAATAATAATAATAATAATATTTTAATTTGTATACCGCCCTTCTCCCGAAGGACTCAGGGCAGTTAACAGCCAAATAAAAACAACAGTCAAATACATACAATATAAATAAAACAATAGCTAAAATACTTATTCAAAATTTGGCCCAAATTTTAAAATATATTTAAAACCCTACAAACAAATTAAAAATTAAAAAAACCCGTAAAAACATCTAAAAATTCTATGCTAGTCCTGCGCGAAAAAATAGGTACGTCTTAAGCTCGCTACGAAAGGTCCGAAGGTCCGGAAGCTGTCGAAGTCCAGGGGGAAGCTCGTTCCATAGGGTAGGAGCCCCCACAGAGAAGGCCCTTCCCCTGGGGGCCGCCAGCCGACATTGCTTGGCTGATGGCACCCTGAGGAGTCCCTCTCTGTGAGAGCGCACGGGTCGGTGGGAGGCAAACAGTGGCAGTAAGAATAAGAAAGTGGTTAGAGGAGATAACTAAGCAACAAACAGAGCTAAAGCCAGAGCTATTTCTTTTTAGGCATACTTACAGAAAATTAAGACCAAAAAAAAATCAATATCTTATACTATATGTGATAACTATGGCCAGGATAGTCTATGTGCAAAACTAGAGAATATACCGTCCGAGGAGAGTGTGATAAAGAAAGTGTTAGAGTGCGCCGAGATGGATAAATTAACGATGGAAATAAAAGATAGAGGAGAAACTGAATATTATTTGATGTGGAATTTATGGTATAACTGTTTAGACCAGGGGTCTCTGCAAACTTGGCTCTTTTAAGACTTGTGGACTTCAACTCCCAGAGTTCCTCAGCCAGCTTTGCTAGAGACAAAAACATATGAAGAATGGTTGGAGGATTTAGGTTCAGCTAATCTAGAGAAAAGAAGGAGAGAAGCAACTTAGAACTAAGGAGAAATTTCCTGAAAGTGAGAACAATTAATCAGTGGACCAACTTGCCACCAGAAGTTGTGAATGCTCCAACACTGGAAGTTTTTAAGAAGATGTTGGATAACCACTTGTCTGAAGTGGTGTAGGGTTTCCTGCCTAAGCAGGGGGTTGGACTAGAAGACCTCCAAGGTCCCTTCCAACTCTGTTATTCTCTGTTATTCTATTCTATTATATTCCAAGTAGTAGGGGTGAGATGATAGCAGTATTCCAGTATTTGAGGGGCTGCCACAAAGAGAAAGGGATCAAATTATTCTCCAAAGCACAGGAGGGCAGGACAAGAAACAATGGATGGAAATTAATAAGGAACAAAACAACCTGGAATTAAGGAGAAACTTCCTAACAGTGAGGACAATTAACCAGTGGAACAGCTTGCCACTAGAAGTTGTGGACAGCCACTGGACAGCCACTTGTCTGAAATGGTATCAGTTCTCCTGCTTGAGCAGGGGGCTGGACTAGAAGACCTCCAAGGTCCCTTCCAGGTCTATTCGGATTCAGACAATGGGTTCCCGTAACCAACACCACATTTGCTTAACAAACATTGCAAAAAAAAAAAAAAAAAAGGTCTTAAAATCAGGCACAATCCTGTACTGACCCATTTAATGACCGGCACAAATGATGACCGTTGTTCCAAGGCTCAGTTATGTTGTAACTCGAGGACCACCTGTAGCACCATATTTTTCAAACTTGGCAATTTTAAGATATCTGGATTTCAACTCCCCAAATTCCCCAGACAGCGTGGAAGTTGACGTCGGCGCGTCTTAAATTTGCCATGTTTGGAAAACCACGCTCTTGCAGCACAACAATTCTCTGAAAATTTTGGCCTTATAATAATAATAATAATAATAATAATAATGTTTTAATTTGTATACCGCCCTTCTCCCGAAGGACTCAGGGCGGTGAACAGGCAAATAAAATACAAACAAACATACTCAATAATTAAAACAACCCTTAAAAAACTGATTCAAATTTTGCCAAAAAATTTAAAATGACATTACACCCCATAAAATTACAAAATTTAAAACCCATCAACAATTCAATTAAAATTTAAAATTAAGATCAGGCCAGTCCAGCCATATGAAATAAATAGGTTTTAAGTTCGCGGCGAAAGGTCCTAAGGTCAGGTAGTTGTCGAAGCCCGAGGGGAAGTTCGTTCCACAGGGTAGGAGCCCCCACAGAGAAGGCCCTCCCCCTGGGGGCCGCCAGTCGACACTGTTTGGCTGACGGCACCCTGAGGAGTCCCTCTCTGTGGGAACGCACCGGACGCTGGGAGATAGAGGCCGGCAGTAGACGGTCCCGTAGGTAGCCCGGTCCTAAGCCATGGAGCGCTTTAAAGGTGGTAACTAATACCTTGAAGCGCACCCGGAAAACAACAGGTAGCCAGTGCAGTCTGCGCAGGATAGGTGTTACGTGGGAGCTTCGAACCACTCCCTCGATAACCCGCGCAGCCGCATTCTGGACTAGCTGAAGTCTCCGGGTGCTCTTCAAGGGGAGCCCCATGTAGAGAGCATTGCAGTAGTCCAGGTGAGAGGTAACGAGAGCATGAGTGACCGTGCATAGGGCATCCCGGTCCAGGAAGGGGCGCAACTGGCGGATCAGGCGAACCTGATAAAAAGCTCTCCTGGAGACGGTCGTCAAATGGTCTTCAAAGGACAACCGCCCATCCAGGAGCAGGCCCAAGTTGCGTACCTTCTCCATCGGGTAAATATGATCAGGTAAATATGATCTCCCCTCTAATATTTCCTGTTTTTTTTTTCTCTTTTTCCCCTTCCATTTGAGGAACGGAAAGATGAAACAGCACGAGGAACAAATTTCAAAGGCGAGATCCATTATCTTTTTGAGCTCTGCCTAATCTGTTTGTGTCCCTTTTAAAAAAAACAAAAACATTTGCAGCCTCCGAGCCTGGAAGTTCCTTTTTATCTTTTCTCGGGAGAAATCAACTTTTCCCTCGATGCATTACTTTATTATTTAAAAGGCTGTATTCAAGGTCATTCTTTTTAAAAAAAAAATTAAGCGGCTTTCTGAAGGCACGGGGCTTATTTTGAGATAACAAAGAGGTTTTGTTTTGTTTTGTTTTTTAAATTACAATTCCAGTGATATTCATGATAATGTTTCATTGTGGTTGGCAAATATCCTGGGCTACAGTCTTTAAAGTGGCACAACTTTGAATTTTGGAGCAACTCCCATTATTTTGGCCCAAACTACAGGCAGTCCTCAACTTACGATGGCAATCGGGACCAGAATTTTCATTGCTCAGCAAGGCCGCTGTTAAATGACTCGGGCCTGATTTTACAACCTTTTTTGCCATCTTGTTATGTGAATCCCTGCAGTCGTTAAGTGAATCACCCCATCATTAAGTGACTTCCCTATTGACTTTGTTTGTCAGAAGCTGGCAGGGAAGATCACAAAATAGCAGTCACATGCAGAAGTGGGATTCATTTACCGCCCCTACCGGTTTGCAAATGTGAGCACCCGGCCAGATTATTTCTGGCCGGATGGGCGGAGCCTCCTGCAGTCACTACTACCGGTTCGACAGAACCGGCTGAATCTCACCACTGGTCACATGACCCTGAGACTCTGCAACCATCCTAAATACATATCGGGTGTCAAGTGACCAAATTTTAATCACATGACTGTGAGAATGCTGTGTTGGTTGTAAGTATGAGGAGTGATTGTAAGTCTTTTTTTTTAGTGCTTTTGTTACTTTGAACAGACACTAAAGAAATGTAAATTGAGGACTACCTGCTAGTAATTTGTGAGGGCTTTGTGATCATCTAAGCACGACGGTTCTTAAGTGAGTTTTGCTCCATTTGATATCCTTCCTTGCTATGGTTGTTAAGCAAATTTGGCTTCCCCATTGACTTTGCTTGTCTGAAGGTCGCAAAAGTTGGTCAGATGACCCCCAGGGACTCTGCCACCGTCATAAATATGAACCAGTTGCCAAGCGTTTGAATTTTGATCATATGACCATGAGGATATGCAACAAGGATAGTAAGTGTGAAAAACAGGTCATAAGTCACTTTTTTCAATGCCGTTGTAACTTTGAACAATCATTGTTTGTAGGTAGAGGACTACCCTGTATAACGGGCTCCCTTAAAGACCGCCACATTCATTTAACGACCGTAGTGTTTGCTTAACAACCGTTGCAAAAAGATAATAAAATCAGGCACAAGTCATATGGCCTCCTGCTTAAAGAGAGTCCCAACTTACGACCATAATTCTGGGCTCAGTTACGGTTGTGAGTTTCAGACCAGTTTTCCCGCTTAAAGAGAGTTCCGACTTATGACTATAATTCCGGGCTCAATTACGGTCGTTAGTTCAGGACCCACCTGTAGAATGGTGTCGTACATCCTTCTTGCGTCTAACGTGAGTTCCTTTCTTTTCAATCTCCCTTCCTGCCCCTCCTCAGTCGATCTTAGGGGTGCAATGCGAAGTGCAGAAACAGCTGAAGGCCTTTGTCACGTTGGAGAGCTTCGAACAGATCTACACGTCGAGCATCGCCGGGTGCCAAGAAATCAAGGAGAACCGCCATTTTGCCTCGGGAGACTCCATCATCGGCAAGGGGGTCAAATTTGCCATGAAAGACGGCCGGGTGGCCACCGATATCATTAGCAGCGCCAACGAGGACGGGCGGAGGGTCGCCGCCATCCTCAACAACGCCTTCTACCTGGAGAACTTGCACTTCACCGTCGACGGCACGGACACTCACTACTTCGTCAAGCCAGGGCCATCGGAGAGCGACTTGTCCATCCTCGGCCTCAGCGGGGGACGGCGGACCTTGGAGAACGGTGTCAACGTCACCGTCTCTCAAATCAACACCGTGCTCAGCGGGAGGACTAGACGCTACACGGACATCTCGCTCCAGTTCGGAGCCCTGTGCCTCAACACCCGATACGGGACCACGTTGGACGAGGAGAAGACCCGCGTCTTGGAATTGGCCAGGCAACGGGCCGTAGCTCACGCCTGGGCCCGGGAGCAACAGAGACTGCAGGATGGGGAGGAGGGTAGCCGGTCCTGGACAGAGGGGGAGAAGCAGCAACTGCTGAACACGGGACTCGTTCAGGGGTACGACGGCTACTTCGTCATCTCCGCCGAACAATACCCAGAACTGTCCGACAGCGCAAACAATATCCATTTTATGCGACAGAGCGAGATGGGGAGAAGGTGACAGAGAGGGGACGATGCGTTGACTTCTTGCCAAAGACAGCTGCTTGAGACTGCGATGTACTTGAGCCTTCGTTATATTTTTTTTTCTAAACAAAGAGAAAAACAAACAAACACACAAAAGAACTTTACGGAAAACAGGCAAGGTGGAGGAAGAACACGGTGGCACCATAGCTCAGGCAACATCCTTTATTTTGGATTTTTTTTGTTTGTTTTTTAAAGTGGCTTTCTCACCTTTGGCTGTTTTTTCATTCCTTTCCCCCCCCCCTTTCTCCGCTCCCATCCGTCTTCTCTTTTTGGAAAGTGTCATTTCGGCCATTGTGTGTGAGCCCCTTGTGCAAAAAGGCTTGAAGGTTGGGGAGGTGTCCGGTTTAAATCCCCTGGTTACTTGTTCGTTGGTTTTCTTTCGTTGTATTTCTTTTTTTTTTTTTTAACGGGGTGAAGAAAAGGTGGGGGGGAGAAGAGCCTCGGTATTAGGTTTGGGTTAACTTTTCTTAGTGGGGTTGGAGAAAAATAAATAGATAAGAGGATTTATGAGGAATGAAAACAGGAAGAAGAAGGCCGCATCGTGGAGAGGAAAAATTCACAATTTCCTGCAGCGCCGTGCGAAGAAACAGGAGGGGGGGCGGGGGACGGGACCCGTCCAGGTCTGAAATTGCCCTTCAAACATTTTGTGAGCCTCAAAACAAGAACTTGTGGAGTCGTTTTTTACATTTGCCATTCTTTCTGGCTAACCCTGCTGTTTTCGGGTGATCTGCCGAAAAGAGGCCAAAAGCACTGCATCTTAAAGACTTGCGAGCTCGATCCCTTCTTTTTTTTTTTTTAAATGGGTCTCTCTTTTTTTTTTTACTACAATAGGTTATTTTGTTCTTTTTTTGTCATTTGGAAAAAACAAAACAAAACCCATAGCAGCTATCGAAGCGGGGTGAGGAAGGTGGGGGGGGAAAAAAGGGAAAATCACATTTTTGCTGCACATGCTGTTAGATGGGAAGCACCAATGATGTATATTTGTCAACAGTAAACCCTCCTTAAATATATAGTATTTCTGTACACCAAGTGAAGCGTGTTTAACTTTTGAAGATGCCACTTCTTCTCTGACCATGGAGGTTTTGTCTAGAGTTAGGGTCATCCTTTATAATGAAATCTCAATTCCTCCTAAAATATATATATATATATATACATACATACATATATTTTTCAGAGCCAGGTTAGATACCGATGTGAGAGATACAGCAAGCGCCTCCTATTTGATTTGACTTTTTATTTTATTTTAATGAAGCATCTTAGTAGATAAGGAGATGCTTCCTTGTTTCTCCACGGACCGCTTCTACCAAAATGGTCTTTTTCCAGCGCTGGGATGGTTTTTAAGAAGGTTAGGGTTGGTGGCAGATGGTCCATAAGGAAATAGACAGCATGTCGAATCGTCTCCAACCATACTAAATCAAACCCAAACATTTGGCTTGGATGAATTTAATAGCTCTGCCCAGACTTACCCTGTTTCCCCGAAAATAAGACTTAACCGGAAAATAAGTCCTAGCGTGACTTTTCAGGATGCTCGTAATATAAGCCCTACCCCCAAAATAAGCCCCAGTTAAGATTCTCAGCCAGATGGGTGCATTTAGTACCGTATTTCCTCAAAAATAAGACCTACCCAGAAAATAAGCCCTAATGCATCTTTTGGAGCAAAAATTAATATAAGACCCGGTCTTATTTTCGGGGAAACACGGTACCTACGTTGATTTTTCAACTACAAAAATCAGATTCTCTATGCTGGCTTTCCGGAGTGTAGCTACAAGGATCTGCGACACTTTGCCACAATTCGCCGTGGACAACTCACGGCGGGACCAGAGTTACCCTAATATCAAAGAAAGGTGGAATAGAATCATTAAAGAAAAGATACAAAAGAAGGGACCGGATGACATGCGAATGGCAAAAGTTAAAATATTTTTTTCATTTATTTTTAAAATCATTCAATAGAATTGTTAAATTGTCTCGCGGCGAGCGGTCCCGTTCCGCACCTACAATTTGGAGGAAGCAATTTGTTGATTTAATATCAACTTGTGAAAAGTTCCAGAAGTTTTCCAGAAGGCAACTAGACATTCTCGGGGGGTTTTTTTTTCCCTTTTAAAAAAGTTTTGCTTCTCATCCAAAAAGCTTCTTCAGTTCTCTTCATGGGTGTCCCAAAGGTGCTTTTTTTCCCAAAAGACAGTCGGACTTTCTTGGTTTCTTCAGAACTGAAGAAGCTTCTCGGATGAGAAGCGAAACGTTTTCAAAAGAAAAGAAAGGTTAAAAAAAAAAACCAAGGAAGTCCGGTTGCGTTTTGAAAAAATCATCTTTGGGACAACCAAGCCCTGGATGATTGCAAATCTCCATAGACACCTTGCAAAAACAGGATTAAATTTAGGGCATTAGGAACCAAGAACATCTTAGCTAGAGAAGGACGGTATTGTGCGCCCGGCTGCATTCTGTCCTACGATTTCAACACTGGGATGGCTTTTACAGGTAGTCCTCAACTTACGGCCACCACTGAGCCCAAAAATTTATGTTGGTGAGTGAGAAATTTGTTGAGGGAGTTTTGCCCCCATTTTACAACCTTTCTCACCACAAATATTAAGTGAAGTCACTGCAGTAGCTAAATTAACCACACGGTTGTTAAGTGAATCCTGACTTTGCTTGTCAGACGGTCGCAAAAAGGGGAATCACATCGTGACCCCGGGACACTGCGACCGTCGTAAATGCGAGTCAGTTGTCCAGCATTCGAATGTAACTCACTTGACCGCGGGGCTGCTGCAATGGTTGCAAAGGGTGAAAAATGCGTCATAAGTCACTTTTATCGGTGCCGTTGCTAACTCTGAACGGTCGCTAAGTGAACTTGTTGTAAGTCGAGGACTAACTGTACTGCTCTTTGCAAAGAAAATCTATTCTCCGGGATTGCTGGAAATAGCGTTGCCCAGATGTGCCTGGATTAGTTGCTTTTGTGTATAAATCATTTCCATCCAACAGACGAGATTCCAAAGACTTTTGATGTGGTTGTGAGATAGGACTAGCCAAATAGGAACATCTGGAAATGGGTGGCAGTGGGTGAGCTGAAGGGCAGGCATGACAGAAATGTTAAGCAGATGCTGTCCCCCCCCCACTTTCTTTTTCTTCATATTTTTACATTGTTTTTCACACATAAACCCCCACGGATACTAAAAGATTTCCAAGTAGAACCGCGAGACTTCATATCGTGAGATTAAAATCTTATCCAGAGCTCCTTCTATTTTTTTTTTTAAAAATCCTGATTTCTTGATAGATATATCAAGGTGAACCGCATAGATATAAATGAAAATTCTTACAATGGGAAGAAACACGTTCTTCCTACACTAAATGAGGATCTTATCAATCCAGGTTTTGGGGCCGAGCGAAAAGAAAAATTGTGTTTGAGTACGACAAGAAGAAAAGTTGATAGGTTTTTTTTTATTAGTTTTTCTTTGAGACCAAAACCGCACCATCCCTGTGTGTCTTCTTATTAAACCCTTCTAAAAATGTCATTTTTGGAATGAAAAAATTCTCTTGAACCCACCTACAGTAGTGGCCAAAATTGTGGAAACCTTTTGGGGAAAGTGTATTTTCTAAAACCAGCTAATAACACCACTTTTTTGGGGGGAGTAGTACCATAGTTTTTCTTTTAGGGAGTAGTACCATTTTTTCTTTTATGTACACTGAGAGCATATGCACCAAGACAAATTCCTTGTGTGTCCAATCACACTTGGCCAATAAAATTCTATTCTATTCTATTCTATTCTATTCTATTCTATAAAATTATCTATCAATGGAAAGATAATTGAATCAAGAATGTCATGCAATAACTTTTAGGAAGGATTTGCTATTAGAAGAGCAGTTACAGTATAAAGAAGAAAAGGGAAACACGTAGAAAAAATGAGATAAACAAAAATTATCACCATAGAAAAAAATGAGATCTACAGAAATGATCCCCATGTCAGTTAATACTTAGTTGGGTAACCTTTAGCATGAATGACGGCCTTACAACATCTTCCTATGAAGCAAAACAAGTCTTTTATTTCTGCAGCTGTTCTCATGTGAAACCAAGAATGAATGATGGCTTCTATTAACTGGGTTTTATTGCTGGGTCGCTTCTGATTAACAAGTTTCTTTAGTCACCTCCATAGATTTTCCATTGGGTGAAGGTCTGGACTATTCCCAGGCCATTCCAGCAGTGGAATAGGATTCTCTTGAAACACCAAAAAAAAAGTGGTATTATTATCCATCAAACCTCAAAAGTACACTTTTCCCAAAAGGTTTCCGTAATTTTGGCCACTTCTGTACAGGAAGCCAGAGCGCTTCCTGCTTGTTTCCAGATACATTTAACCCACGTGACTATAAAATGGAAAATGGAGAATTAAAATCCAGAAGCGCCAGAAGGAACCCAAGTTTTGTTAATGGTTGTGATGCTTGATTTTAATCAGATGAA
The DNA here is from genome assembly GCF_028640845.1 of Ahaetulla prasina. Lineage (NCBI taxonomy): Eukaryota > Metazoa > Chordata > Lepidosauria > Squamata > Colubridae > Ahaetulla > Ahaetulla prasina. Next base: position 6,300,123 of record NC_080543.1, on the reverse strand, counting down.
GATGCTGACTGCAGGATAAGTGTGCAACAAAATATGAGCGTCGTCCAATCCAAGTAAATAAATAGGTGACGGACACCCAGTGATCCCTGAAGACTAAAACTAGAACTTTTCAAGAGTCCCTGAATTAAAACTTGAGTTTTTGCGAAGCCTATGGTTTCACGACTTGTGTGACAACCAGAACAAATTTGGGGAACTGTGATAACGATCGCGAAGGATTTCATCCTGTTCGGCTAAGACCTCCAAAAACGTAACATGGGCATCTGTCTTATTTAGTGCCTGGGGCAATTTTCCTGGTGTTTCTAGACTTGGCAACTTTTTACAAGCATGGCACTCCCAGATTTTGCATGCCACGGGGTATATCTAGGCCCAGAGGGATCTGACCTTGGCAATTTTGAAGACTCGTAGACTTCAACTCCCAGCATGGCTGGCTGGGGAATTCTGGGAGTTGAAGTCCACGAGTTTTCAAAATTTAATAAGTTTGGAGACCCCTGTTCTAGAATGTAGGATGTATTTCACAGGAGTTGAAGGTTAGTCTTCATAATGAGGCAACCAATTTCCAACTCCCGGAATTCCTAGCCAGCAGGATCTAAGGCCAGGCTGAATTCTGGGAATTGCAGTCCAAACCTCTAAAGAAAGTGCCAGATTGTGGAAGGACGATCTAAGGGAAACCCTGCAGATATTTGATATCTTCGATGGATAAGAATATTGTATTATAAGATGGTTTTCTTTTCTTTTAAGAAGATGTACATTGTCTAATTACAGTGTTTCTCAACCTTGGCAACTTTTAAGATGCGTGGACTTTAACTCCCAGAATTCCCCGGCCAGAAAATAATGCAAAATTAATTTTAAAAGAGGCAAAGGAGAAATGCAATAGAAACTTGAATAGAAATTTATAGTTTGGCTTCCTTTTCAGACGTTATCATGAATAAAAAGCAGGAATTCCTATAATAGGCGCTTGGCACAATTAAAGTGGTTTAGCATGGCTTAGTGCTACTTCTGTGGCATACTCATTGTTCTTCCTACATACCAGGAACTCCTTCACACGGACGTATCTGTTAAGGAACCAAAATAATCCCAGTTTTTACTTGCTTTTGAGTCATGGAACACACAATATTTCTCCACTAGAATTGCTACAACAGATCACAACAGTGGCAATTATCCTCATCATTGCTTCTTAGCATGTCCCTGCAAAAAATAATAATAATAATCATGGATTTGATTAAATTAACATTCGTTAGAGTGATCCTCCCCAATCCTAGCTCCTTTGAATATAGGGATTGAGTTAATACTTGTCGCAGTTGCGGGTAACAGTTACATCAGTGGTGAAATCCAATTTTTTTTACTACCAGTTCTGTGGGCGTGGCATGATGGGTGTGGCATGGCTTGGTGGGAGGGGCTTGGTAAGGATACTGCAAAATCTCCATTCCCACCCAACTCCTGGGGGAAGGATATTGCAAAATCTCCATTCCCATCCCACTGTGGGGCGAGCCAGAGGTGGTATTCGCTGGTTCTCCAAACTACTCAAAATTTCCACTGCGAGTTCTCTGAACAGCTCAAAATTTCCCCTACCGGTTCGCGAGAACCTGTCAGAACCTGCTGGACTTCACCCCTGAGTTACATCAAACTGTAGGGCAGGAGTATCCAGCCTTGGCAACTTTTAAGATTCGTAGACTATAACTTCCAGAATTCCCCAGTCAACATGGCAGACTGGGGAATTCTGGGAGCTGAAGTCCACAAGTCTTAAAAGTTGCCAAGGAGTCGGTTTAGGCAAAACTGCTAGCAATCCTTTGAAAATTGTGACTACGTGTTTCTTCAGCAAAGATTTTGAGGTGTATCATAAATTCATACCAAGCATCTCTCGCCTCCAATAACCAATCCGATGTCACTTCTTCGGTTTGCCAATTTTGTAGCTGCCATCCAGCCGTTTTCTTTCTCCAGACGGCGACAAGAACTTGGCTTTTAGGACAATCAAACAATTCCCGCCATCCTGATTTTGCCTCCGAGATCAGAAATAAGACAGGTTTCTCTGTTCGCACACTTGTGCGCCTCCATGCAAATGGCTTCTTTACGAAGCAGGAGTTGTTCCCGACGTGAGGAAAGAATTGTGAAAAGGTGGATAAAATTCCAGCAAAAATTGGAATCTGGTTTTCTCCGACAGTGAGCCCCGATTTGATGCTCTTGTATGGCTGAATATCTCAAACCGAAGAATTATACTAGTGACAGAGCACATAATTGGGAACACATGCTGAGCAGTGTGAAAAATTCCACTAATTTTCTAATATAGCATCAGCACCTGATAAAATTGAGGTAACAGAACCATCCAATTAGACATTCCCAGGTAGTCCTCGACTTATAGAATAGAATAGAATAGAATTTTTTTTATTGGCCAAGTGTGATTGGACACACAAGGAATTTGCCTTGGACCACATTTGAACCCAGAATTTAAGTTGCTGAGTGAGACATTTGTTAAGTTTGTTCCACTTTACGACTTTCCTTGCCACCGTTGTTAAGTGAACCACCGCAGTTGTTAAATGACTAACACAATTGTTAGGTGAACCTGGCTTCCCCATTGATTTTGCTTGTCAGAAGGTCACAAAAGATGGCCGCGTGACCCCAAGAGACACTGCAACCGTCATAAGTGTGAGTCAGTTGTCAAGCATCTGAAATGCTGGACAACTGACCATGTGGATGCTGACCATCACACGATCAAGTGGATGCTGCGATGGTCGTAAGTGTGAAAAATGGTCACAAGTCACTGTTTTTCAGTGCCCTTGTATCTTCAAACAGTCACTAAGCGAATTGTTGTAATGTCAAGGACGACCTCTACAAATCTGTTAAAATAAATTGGCGTGCTTTATTTGTGTTCTATCCAAAATAACACCGATCCCAAAAAACATTTTGAAACAAAGAGAAAAGACGACAAAAAGTTTATTTAAAAAAAGAAAAGAAAATCGTGGTGGGGGAAAATCTAGACCCAGTTAGTGTAGGACTTTTATAATGGACGTAATAAGATGGATTATCTACAGAAAAGAACCTCAATGGAGGTTAGTGAAGTTGAAAAAAAGATTTTCCACCATCTTTGTAGATTCCACTTCGTGTCAAGATGGTTTCTGAACAGCTCAGTCAAAATTGCAACGAGAAGACTTCAATCCGTAGTATCCTTGGAGGGACGGTTGGACTGCCTGTCCCAAAGCAGCTTTTTCAAGAGATGACTGGACTTCGTTTTTCCTTGAAGACATTTCGCCTCTCATCCAAGAAGCTTCCTCAGTTCTGAAGACGCAAAATGTCTTCAAGGAAAAAAAAAAACCCAATAAAGTCCAGTGGCGTCTTTGGGACAACCATAACCTGGATGGCTGAGAATCTCCATAGACAATCCATCTGCGTCTCACCCTAAATGCCCTGTTTGAATTTTTCATAAATGTGCCTCAAGAATATTAAATAAATTGGGGGTTATTATTTCCAGAGTAGAAGAATTTATCCTGAAATTTAAGATGGTGACAATCCCACAGCAACGTTTGTAACAACAAACTTAACAAACCTGTATGAACCGACAAAATATAGATGTGAGAATATATTTACACATACACACACACCAAGGAACGGAGGAAAGTTACGATAACTGTTAGGACAGTATAATTGGTCTATTTTATCTGTGATAAATAAAACAAAATACGCTTTATATAAAGGGAAATATCTGCCGTCAGGCTGGTATGAGAAGAAGACTTTTCTGTCAAAAATCACAATTGCAATCCCAGCACGGACAAAAAAAATAAATAAATCTGTTCTTGTTATTGTGTGTAAATTTCCTAGAGGTCTGGAACTGATCTTTTTTCTTGAGAATTTTGCTTTTTCTCTTGACACTTTTGTGTTTCTAACACTGTATTCTTGACTGTAAATAAAACGACCTTGTAAATACATGCAGATGTAGATACCTTCTAGAAAACAAAAATCAAAACGACGACAAAAAAAAAAATTCTCTCAGAACAGAAAGTGACCACGTGTAGCCTTCGGTGACAAATAAAAAGAATATTTTGTGTTTAAAAAAGAAAAGAAAATCGTGGTGGGGGGAAATCTAGACCCAGTTAGTGTAGGACTTTTATAATGGACGTAATAAGATGGATTACCTACAGAAAAGAACCTCAATGGAGGTTAGTGAAGTTGAAAAAAAAGATTTTCCACCATCTTTGTAGATTCCACTTCGTGCCAAGATGGTTTCTGAACAGCTCAGTCAAAATTGCAACGAGAAGACTTCAATCCATAGTATCCTTGGAGGGACGGTTGGACTGCCTGTCCCAAAGCAGCTTTTTCAAGAGGTGACTGGACTTCGTTTTTCCTTGAAGACATTTCGCCTCTCATCCAAGAAGCTTCCTCAGTTCTGAAGAGGCAAAATGTCTTCAAGGAAAAAAAAAAACCCAATAAAGTCCAGTAGCGTCTTTGGGACAACCATAACCTGGATGGCTGAGAATCTCCATAGACAATCCATCTGCGTCTCACCCTAAATGCCCTGTTTGAATTTTTCATAAATGTGCCTCAAGAATATTAAATAAATTGGGGGTTATTATTTCCAGAGTAGAAGAATTTATCCTGAAATTTAAGATGGTGACAATCCCACAGCAACGTTTGTAACAACAAACTTAACAAACCTGTATGAACCGACAAAATATATATGTGAGAATATATTTACACATACACACACACCAAGGAACGGAGGAAAGTTACGATAACTGTTAGGACAGTATAATTGGTCTATTTTATCTGTGATAAATAAAACAAAATACGCTTTATATAAAGGGAAATATCTGCCGTCAGGCTGGTATGAGAAGAAGACTTTTCTGTCAAAAATCACAATTGCAATCCCAGCACGGACAAAATAAATAAATAAATCTGTTCTTGTTATTGTGTGTAAATTTCCTAGAGGTCTGGAACTGATCTTTTTTCTTGAGAATTTTGCTTTTTCTCTTGACACTTTTGTGTTTCTAACACTGTATTCTTGACTGTAAATAAAACGACCTTGTAAATACATGCAGATGTAGATACCTTCTAGAAAACAAAAATCAAAACGACGACAAAAAAAAAATTATCTCAGAACAGAAAGTGACCACGTGTAGCCTTCGGTGACAAATAAAAAGAATATTTTGTGTTTAAAAAAAAAAGGAGTGGAAACAGTTTTTGACTGCACCGAGTTTGCTTTTGATGGTTTCTAGATCCAGGTTCGGCGTTCAAAACAGCGGATAAAAAGTAAAATCTTTGCTTGAGCAATGGGTTCGACTAGAAGACCTCCAAGGTCCCTTTGTTTTTCTGTTTAAAGTTTATTCTTTCATTCTGTTGAATCCAACTTGAGACTCTTTGTGAACCAAACCACATAGTTTTTAGGCCAACAATGTGGAACTGCATCCAGTTTTGGTCACCACGATGTAAAAAAGTTGTGGAGACTCTAGAAAGAGTGCAGAGAAGAGCAACCAAGATGATGAGGGGACTGGAGGCTAAAACATAGGAAGAACGGTTGCAGGAACTGGGTATGTCTAATTTAATGAAAAGAAGGAGTAGGGGAGACATGATAGCAGTGTTCCAATATCTCAGGGGCTGCCCCAAAGAAGAGGGAGTCAAGCTATTCTCCAAAGCACCTGAGGGTAGAACAAGAAGCAATGGGTGGAAACTCATCAAGGAGAGAAGCAACCTAGAACTAAGGAGAAATTTCCTGACAGTTAGAACAATTAATCAGTGGAACGACTTTCCTTCAGAAGTTGTAGGTGCTCCAACACTGGAAGTTTTTAAGAAGAGGTTGGATAACCCTTTGTCTGAAGTGGTGTAGGGTTTACTACTGCCTAAGCAAGGGGTTGGACTAGAAGACCTCCAAGGTCCCTTGGATATTCTAATATCGAAAAAACAGTGGAATAGAATCATTCAAAGGGAATGAAATGTGAACGACAAAAGTTAAAACATTTTTTTTAGTTCTTTTAAATAATTACATTGAATTGTTGAGTTGTCCCACAGCGAGTTGGCCATGACGAGTTGACCCATTCCGAATATATACCGTAAATGAAATCTAGAACTCACATTTTCTTTTCTGGAACACTTTTCTTTCTCTTTCCCCTGTTCAAAATAATTCAAACCAGCCAAGAGAACGGTGGCTATAAGGATACTTTTTTGTAGGAATGGTTCTTGCTGGCATCTCACCTTGGGGGCTGATTTTTCAGAAACTGAAAATCTGAAAAAACTGAAAAGAAACTTTGACACACTGTCCATTTACACTTTTTAAGAATAAGATTGTTGGCCATACGGTAGCCGCCATCACAAATCCCAAGCTACATTATTAGCATGAAACAGCGTAGTGGAAATACAGTTTTTCCCACTGCCACCGTCTCCCTGGGCGGCGCTGTTGTGTCTGCGCCCCACCCGAGCCGGGCCTCCTGCCAGAAAGTGACTTGGAAAGTGAGGGGGAAGGGCCGTCAGGACTTACCTCTGGAGCACCGGCTTCCCTGGCTCAGCTCCAGAAGCCAGAAACAGACCAGGTGGAAGAGATAATGAGGCCTCTGTCCCCTGACTCTTCCCCCCCCCAGGCCACGCCTCCAGATCCAGCTGATGGCAGTCAGGCCTGGCTGGACCCTAGGTTTTGTAGGCAGGAAAGGAGGGAACAACAGAAGCAGGGGTGGGGCAGACCTAGGAAGTGCTGAGTCATGGAGCCACACCCCACAGGATATAAAGGCAACAAGAACTGTGTTCTGTTTCCCTTCCCCCAATACTCCCAGCAAAGAGTCCGTCAGAGGCCTTCCTTTTTTTTTCCCTTTTATTTACATAGATACATGTCCTGGCCACGTCTACCCACGGGCCTGCCAAGTTTCTGGAGATAACGAGGAAATTATAGATAAGGCCAGAATTACTCACGAATATATTCTTCCCTCCATGAAATAGTTAGCTCGCGCCAAATTCATTGCTTTGTCCGAGACAAAAAACCAGGAAGTCCCGCCTCCTATTTATAGTCTCTGCAGATGTCACTGCATGACAATTATGACTTGGCTTTGTCCCAACTCTTCCGCTGCTGCGCACGCCGATCAAGCCTTCGTAATCTTGCGTCCCTCCAAAACTGTTCTTGGGCGTTGCCAAATCAGAAGAAGGCCGGAGAATCAGGCCGTGCCGGCCCCTCCCTTTGAGTGGGTGCCAGGGAGGAGAGGGCTCAAGAGAAGCAGGGCTTGCCAGGTCTTCTCCTCATTTTCTGAATCATCCGAGTCCAGGAGTCTGGGTCCAGGAACCTGGGTCACAACACTATCCTCACCGCAGGGCCCTTCCCCGGGCTGACGATCGGGATGCGGTCGGGCTGGGTTCTGCTCATGGAAGGCCTGCACCAGGTCAGGGGCATGAACGCCGGAGGCATCTACCCAGGAGAAATCAGTCCCGTATCCCTTCCACGCGATCAAATATTGGAAACGACCCTTTAGCCAGCGGGAGTCTCGACGCTGTGGACTTCAGATTCCTCCGACCCGTCCTCGGCGACAGTGACGGGTGCTGTTGGGCACCGAAGGGGACTCGGTGTGGCCTCAGGAACCAGAAGGGACCGTGAAAACGGGTGGATCCGCATGGATCGTGGCAGGGTCAGTCGGTAGGCTACCGGGTTGATGACTGCCTCGACAGGGAACGGGCCGATGAATCGGTGGTCCAACTTCTTTACCGGCGGTCGGACGGGAGGTGTTTGGTGGAGAGCCACACCGGTCTCCAACTGCCAGCGGGGCGTTGCCCGTCGGGAGCGGTCAGCGGACCGTTTGTAGTCCTCCTTGCCCGATTCAGCTGCTGACGTACCAACTGTTGGACCGCATGCAATTCCGTCAGGAAGGTCTGCGTTCGGGAACAGGAGAGTCCGTGGTGCCAGAGGAAGAGCCGGATGGTACCCACATTGGCAAAGAACGGGGTCATCTGAGTAGAGGTGTGCTGAGAGTTGTTAAAAGCAAACTCCGCCAGGGACAGGTAGTCGGCCCAGTTGTCCTGTTGCTGGTTGATGAAGCAACGGGGATACTGTTCCAGTATACCGATGACCTTCTCTGTACCCCGCCGGTCTCCGGATGGTGCGATGACGACAGACATACCTGCACCTCCAACGCGCCATCAGGCTCTTCCAGAAGCGGGCTGTGAACTGAACTCCAGCGGTCCGAAACCACCCTGTCCGGTACAACATGGAGGCGGAAGATGTGCTGCAGAAAGAGACGGGCCGTTTTTGCGGCTGTGGGCGGACCGCGGCATGGGATGAAGTGTGCCATCTTGGTGAGCATGTCCACCACCACCAGCACCGTGGTGAACCCAGAGGACGGCGGCAGGTCTGTCAGGAAATCCATAGAGATCGCCCCAGGGTCTGTCGGGTGTCGGCAAGGGCTGGAGGAGCCGGGAGGGGCCCCGTGGCGGTCTTGGCTTGCCGGCACGGTACGCAGGATGTCACGAGGCATGTATATCATGCCGCACTGGGCCACCAAAAGGTCCGTGTCACCAGGTGGAGGGTCTTGAAGAACCCAAAATGTCCTGCTGCAGGGTTGTCGTGGCACTGGGTCATGACGAGGGCTCGGAGTGGTCCTGTGGGCACATATAATCGCCCGAAACTTGAGTAAGTCCTCCTCCAAGGTCCAAGGAGGCGTGGGGCCCACCTCCGCTCTCCTTTGCTGCGACCAGGCGTCCTGGCGCTGCGCCTCGCACCTGGGCCCGCAAGTCCACTGGCTCCGTGCTGCGGCCAAGGCTTCTGCCGGCAGCACTGTCCGTGGAGGAAGGGGGTCCTTGGCGCAGAGGTACTCTGGCTTGCGGGACAGGGCATCCGCCCTCCGGTTGTGACCGCTGGGAATGTAGGTCACGCGGAAGTTGAACCGGGCAAAAAACAACGACCACCGGATCTGCCGCTGGTTCAACTTCCGAGCTGTGGTGAGGTGCTCGAGATTCCGATGGTCCGTTCGGACCTCCACCTGATGTCGGGCCCCCTCCAGATGGTGTCGCCAAGCCTCGAATGCAGCCTTGATAGCCAGCAACTCTTTTTCCCAGATAGTGTAGTTGCGCTCGGAAGGGTTGAGTTTCCGGGAGTAGTAAGCGCAGGGAAAAAGTGTGCCACCATTCGTCGGAGCCTGTAGCAGCACCGCTCCCAGAGCCACATTGGACGCGTCCGTTTCCACCACAAAAGGCCGGAGCGGGTCGGGATGCCTCAGGACGGGTTCCGTGACGAAGGCTTTCTTGAGGGCTGTGAATGCTTCTTGCTGCGGGGGACCCCACCGGAATGCAACCTTCTTCCTGAGGAGCTGGGTAAGTGGAGCTGTCAGTGTGGCGAAGCCCGGGATGAAGGTCCGGTAGTAGTTGGCGAAGCCCAGTAGGCGCTGAACATCCTTCACCCGACGAGGGGCTTCCCAGCTACACAAAGCTTCTACTTTACATGGGTCCATGGCTATGCCCTCGGGCGAGATGATATGCCTGAGGAATTCTATGGAAGTCCGGAAGAAGACGCATTTCTCCAGCTTCGCATTGAGTTGTTGCTCCATAGCGTTGCAGAACCAGACTGGCGTGTCGAAGGTGGCTTTCCTGGACCGGGAGTAAATCAGGATGTCGTCGAGGTAGATAACCACGAACCGATCCAACATGTCCCGGAACACGTCGTTCATGAAGTGCTGAAAAGCGGCGGGAGCATTGGTCAACCCAAATGGCATGACAGTGTATTCGTAGTGTCCGTATCGGTGCGAATGCCGTCTTCCATTCGTCTCCTTCTCGTATCCGCACCAGGTTGTAGGCCCCGGAGATCGAGCTTGGTGAAGATCGTGGCCTCCGCAACCTTTCCAGTAGCTCCGGGATGAGCGGCAGGGGTAGCGATTCCGCACCGTAATGGCGTTTAGCCGGCGGTAATCACAGCATAGGCGCAAGTCCCTGTCTTCTTCTTCACAAAGAGGACCGGGGCCGAGAGGGACTTTGAAGGCGGATGAACCCTCGGGCCAGGTTTTTGTCCAGGAAGTCCCTGAGGCGGCCAACTCGGGCTCCGACATGGAATACAGGCGTCCCACAGGCAGTGGTGCGTTGGGCAGAAGGTCCACGGGCAATCGTGGGGCCGATGCGGGTAGTCGGTCCGCCTCCTTCTCGCTGAACACGTCGGCGAAGTCCGTCAGCTCAGGAGGCAAGGTGATGGCAGCGGTGGGGCGTTCTGGCGGCACAGGTGTGGCGGATGTGATCGACGCACTGCAGACTCGGGAAAGAGATGGCGTTCGCGACCAGGCCACCTGAGGATCGTGGGTCCGAAGCCAGGCCAACCCAAGGACCAAGGAAAATGAAGGTCCGCCGTGACATAAAACTGGATCGCCTCCTCATGGTCCCCAATAGCCAGGCGCAAAGGCTGGGTGGCGAATTTAATGGGGCGGACACCAGTTCTCGTCCATCAATTGTCTCTACCCGCATCGGAGGGTCCACGGAACCACGGGACCGCAAACTGGGTCACAAAGGCCTGGTCCATAAAGTTTGTTGTGGCCCTGAGTCCACCAGCGCATGCGCCTGGAGCCCGTCCGACTGGTTCCCCAACCATATCCGTGTGTCCAGAATCAGATGCCGAGGGGCCCAGAGTCTACTTCCATAGCGTCCAGTGGGGCTTAGTGCGTGCCCGACCTAGGGTTTCCCAGGTCGGGCCTGCTCCGCTTCGATTGGTCACGCTGTGATTCGGGGACGGCGTCGTGCCGCCGCTTTCTGGGGCAAGAAGCGGTAGTGGCGGGCTCCCCACAGTACAGGCACAATCCCCTTGGCGCCTCGGTTCCGCTCCTGGGCTGTTAGGCGAGGTCTGGCGCTCCCAACTCCATGGGCTCTTCCGCAGTGGTTACAAAGCGTGGGGCGACCCTGGGTGCTGGTGGTGCAGGAAGTGGGGTGCAGATGTCGACGGAGGGTCCCGGGGTGCGACGGGACGGTCGCCGTTGCAGACGGGCATCGAGGCGGAGACAAAGGCACCAAGTTGTCGAGGTCCGCGGCGCCTCCACGCGGGCCAGCTCGTCTTGCAATTCCTCTGAGAGTCCCTCCTGGAACGCGTCCACCAGCGCTGCATCATTCCAGTCAGAGTCCTGGCACAAAAGACGAAATTCGGCGATGTACTCCTGCAGGGGGCGTTTCCCTTGACGGAGTTCCTTAAGGCGCCTGGGTGCCGTCAGCATTGACGGGTCCTCATACATGGTGCGAGGTGCTGCCAAAACGCTGTTGGTCCGCCAGCAGGGGCTGTCCTGGAGCAAGAGGGCGTGGCCCATCGAGCAGCCGAGCCGGAAAGAAGGTTAATCACGAAGGCCACCTTAGCCCGGTCGTCTGGGAAATCCTCTGGCCTCATAGCCATGTAGAGCTGGCACTGTCCCAAGAAGGTCGGGAACATCTCAGGCTGCCCAGAAAACTTATCCGGCACGGTTATCGGGCACTGCGGCGAGGAGGAGGAGTGGGAGGATGGGGGCTGCAGGCACATTCCTGGCAGCAAGTTGGCCTGCCAAGTGAGCCACTTGCTGCTGGAGCTGTTGATTAGCCGCGTAGCTGCTCTAACTGCTGCTGTACCTGCTGCTGATCCATCTTTGGTGGAAGATGTTTTAGTCAGGTCTTGGACAAAATGTTCTGTTTCCTTCCCCAATACTCCCAGCAAAGAGTCCGTCAGAGGCCTTCCTTTTTTCCTTTTATTTACATAGATACATGTCCTGGCCACGTCTACCCACGGGCCTGCCAAGTTTCTGGAGATAACGAGGAAATTATAGATAAGGCCAGAATTACTCACGAATATATTCTTCCCTCCATGAAATAGTTAGCTCGCGCCAAATTCATTGCTTTGTCCGAGACAAAAAACCAGGAAGTCCCGCCTCCTATTTATAGTCTCTGCAGATGTCACTGCATGACAATTATGACTTGGCTTTGTCCCAACTCTTCCGCTGCTGCGCACGTCGATCAAGCCTTCGTAATCTTGCGTCCCTCCAAAACTGTTCTTGGGGCGTTGCCAAATCAGAAGAAGGCCCGGGAGAATCAGGCCGTGCCGGCCCCTCCCTTTGAGTGGGTGCCAGGGAGGGAGAGGGCTCAAGAGAAACAGGGCTTGCCAGGTCTTCTCCCTCATTTTCTGAATCATCCGAGTCCAGGAGTCTGGGTCCAGGAACCTGGGTCACAACAAACTGTGTGCCTCTTCATAGCAGGCAAATCAACTGATTAACTAAGAGCTGAAGTTTGTTCCTGGGTGACTCATCGGCATCGAGGAGATAATAGAGACACTTGGCAGGCGCTCGCTATTTTGCTGCCAGAGCTGATAGTGACGGCTAATTAAGCCATCACTCGGACGGAGGCGAAGGAGGACAGAACAACCGCGTGATTGTTGGAAACTTTTTTTTTTTACTTTTTAAAATCATTTCTTTACTTCTTATTCGCCCAAACCGGTAGTAAAAAATGCTTTTAAAAAGTTTTTTAAAAAGGTTCGGACAATCACAGTGTGATCTTTTTTTTTACTTTTTAAAACCATTTGTTTACTACCGGTTCGGGCGAATAGGTAGTAAAAAATGCTTTTAAAAAGTTTTTTTAAAAAAGTTGGCCATGCCCACCCAGTCACATGACCCACCACCACCAAGCCACGCCCACCAAGCCACGCCCACAGAACCGGTAGCAACAAATTTTACATGTCACCACTGGTTTAAGGGTAAATCGGGGGTGGCTGAACGCCCAAGACCAAGGTGTTGTGAGACCCACACCAGATTTTCTTATACTGTGGGTGAAATGTAAGGTCTCTGTGGAGATTCTCAGTCATGGTTGTCCCAAAAAGATGCTTTTTCAAGAGGCAAGTGGACTGTTAGGGTTCCAAGTCCCGAACAAAAGAAGACTCCGAGGCTTGAAGTTCCTCAATGTTCCCCTTTACTAGAGATGTCATATTGGCACATCTGGGAAAACCCGAATCTGAAAGCTTCCAGGTTTTCTCCACCCAAAGGAAAGTCCAAGACCCTGCCCAGTACCCACATGTCCATTACATGGTCCAATCACAGCACCGTCCCAACTGAAGATGCCTCCCAGTTCCAGCCTTCCAGGTGCAGGGCAAGTTGACCTTGACTCTCTGAGAAAGGAATGTTATTATGACTATATCTCTCCCCCCTCCCAGTTTCCCACAGCAGTAAATGTGGCAGGCCTGAAGGCCCAATGCAAAAGATGGCTTCCAGGCCTGACATGGACTTTCTTGCTTTTTCCTTGAAAGACGTTTGGCTTCTCGTCGGTTGCATAATGGAGTAAACAAACATTGGGCTTATAAACTACAATGGGGAATGGAGTCGTCCACAGAGGGACAAGCAGGAGCATAAAGCCTGAATGACATCATCACACAGGTGCTACAGCTTCTATACAGGTAGTCCTCAACTTATGATGGATTGCTTAGCGGTCATTCAAGGTTACAATGGTTGTATCAAGGTTCTGTCGGATGCCCTAATTAAATCATGAGTCTTGAGCCAAGCTTCAAAAGAAACCCAGTCACTTATTAGGAGCATCATGTCGGCAGTTCCCAAGTGAAGCCCGCTCTGACCCTATGTAATTTATGACCCTGCTTCCCCTCTCCTCCCAGGGTGTGTCATCAATCACCTTCGCCAATAGAGCAATTTTGCGGGTTTTAGAAGTTACTCCCCTTCGACTGCTGTAGGTATCCCTGGGATACAGCCTTGAGGGAGATAAGCATGGAAGGTGCATCTGTTTTTGGCTGCTGGGCAGTTTCGCCAGTTTCCCATCCCCCCTGGCCTATGGCAACTCAAGAGCAGGCCAGGGAGACTGTGTGAGTTGACAGGTTGCTTTCCCCACCCCACACCTACACATAGTCACATGACCAAATTTTGGGTCAGGCTGCATGTACGGTACCGTATCGTTCTCTGTCTTGACTGAGGATGACGGGAACTGAAATACGATACCCACTAAGAGAAGCCTGGCTTGCTTAGTGTCTACCTCCACCAGCCGCACATTTGTAAATAACTCCTGTATTAAGTACCTTTAGACATAATGGTGAAACTGATTCCTGGATCCGTTCCACAAAGTGGATTGGTGTCTCTCTCTCTTTTTTTTTTTATTATTATTACTTGATTTAAACCATCTGTGCGGCTTTTTTTAACCTCCATCTTTGATCTCCCTAAAGCCCTGGAAACGCCTGCGTTATAACAGACTAGCTTTTAACTGTCATCTCTCAGACTTAATGCCTGTTAGGTTATTCTGAACTGCCAACTGCAATTACACCAAGGAGCACAATGGGGGAGGGGAGCTGGGGTGGGGAGGCAGGAAGGGACCCTCCACATCAATTTCTTATACTCTGAGGACAGCTATAAAGCCATGTCAAAACTAGCCTGAATTATGAAGAGAACGAAGGCATCTTTTGCAAAATTTGGAAAGTACTGTAAAATAAGGCCACTTTGAAGGCACCAGGCTGGAAATTAGGAGACGGTGAGTTCTAGTCCTGCCTTAGGCATGAAAGCCAGCAGGGTGACCAGGAGGAAGGGAAAGAAGAGAGGGAGAAAGAAAAAAGAAGGAAAAAGTAAGAAGGAAGGAAGGAAGGAAAGAGGAAAGAAAAAAAGAAAGAAAGAAAGAAAGAAAGAAAGAAAGAAAGAAAGAAAGAAAGAAAGAGGAAGGAAGGAAGGAGAAAGAGAAAGAAGGAAGGAAGGAAGGAAAGAAAAAGAAAGAAAGAGAAAGAAAGAGGAAGAAAGGAAGGAAGGGAAAGAAGAATTTCTTTCTTAAATTTTGTGGGTTTTAAATTTATATTATGAATTTTAATGGGTTTTTAGAATTTTAAACGTTTTTTAAAGTTTTAGGCCAATTGTTTAATAAGTTTTTTAACTCGTTTTAATTGTATAGTGTATTGTTTGTTTTATTTTGGCTATACACCGCCCTGAGTCCTTCGGGAGAAGGGCGGTATAGAAATCTAATAAATAATAATAATAATAATAAAGACAGGGAGAAAGAAAAAATAAAGAAAAAGGAGGAAGGAAGGAAGGAAGGAAGGAAGGAAGGAAGGAAGGAAGGAAGGAAGGAAGGAAGGAAGGAAGGAAGGAAGGAAGGAAGGAAGGAAAGTAAGAAAGAGGAAGGAAGGAAGGAAGGGAAAGAAGACAGGGAGAAAGAAAAAATAAAGAAAAAGGAAGGAAGGAAGGAAGGAAAGTAAGAAAGAGGAAGGAAGGAAGGAAAGAAGGAAAGTAAGAAAGAGGAAGAAAGGAAGGAAGGGAAAGAAGACAGGGAGAAAGAAAAAATAAAGAAAAAGGAAGAAGGAAGGAAGGAAGGAAGGAAGGAAGGAAGGAAGGAAGGAAGGAAGGAAGGAAGGAAGGAAAGAAGGAAAGAAGGAAAGTAAGAAAGGGGAAGGAAGGAAGGAAGGAAGGAAGAAAGGAAGATAAAAAGTAAGAGGAAGACGGAAGGAAGGAAGGAAAGAAAGAAAGAAAGAAAGAAAGAAAGAGGAAAAATGAAGGAAGGAAGGAAGGAAGGAAGAAAGAAAGAGGAAAAATGAAGGAAGGAAGGAAAAAAGATAAAAAGTAAGAGGAAGAAGGAAGGAAGGAAGGAAAGAAAGAAAGAAAGAAAGAAAGAAAGAAAGAAAATGAGAGGGAGGGAGGGAGGAGAAAGAAGAAAGAAAAGGAAGGAACGAAAAGAAAGAAAGAAAGAGAGAAAAAGAGAAAGGAAGGAGGAAAAGAAAGAAAGAGAGAGAGAAAGAGAGAGAGAGAGAGAGAGATATTCCGTTGGAATGTTGATGAAAAAGGTTTCATCAAGTCTTCATCCTCTAGTTTCCGCTGACTTTATTAATCCGAATAACAGAAACGGTTCTGATTCATAAACTCAGCGGCCTCTACCGCAGGCTGAATCGGAGAGTTCAGGCTGTTTTCCCCAAACGAAAAAAGAAAAAAAAAGAAAAAAGAAAAAGTTTTCATCGATAGTTATGTTACCTTTCAGCAACTCTGCCGAAGGGACGCCTCTGAAGACGGGGGTGGGGAGGGTGGGGAGCGCATAAATCCTTCAGCCAAAGGGCTGGTTTTATTTAGCAAGTTTCCGTCTGAAGATACGTGCTGATTTCCCAGCGAATAAATATACGCACAAAAACAGGCGGATGACACACAAGAGTAATTACAATCAGCCTTGCCAGAAGTACAATCCGAGCACCCTAGGAAGAAGAAAACCAATAATTTAAGAAGCGCTAAAATATTTAAAATAGTGTGTCTGACGGAGGACCAATGAATACTAGCCATCCATCTTCCAGTTTTTTCCTCCTCCAGGAGAGAAAATCAAGGCCATCCTATGTACCTTCCCCAGCATCGCAGGAGATTTGCCGAGGAGCCTGCCTACCTGCCATCGTATTTCATATTGTGTTGCAATTTTGCTTGGGCCTAGTTCATCTTTAGATCAAACCAGTGGCAGGAATTCAAATAATTTAACAACCGGTTCTCTGCCCTAATGATTTCTTCCAACAACCAGTTCACCAAACTGCTCAGAAAGTTAATAACCGGTTCTCCCGAAGGGGTGTGAACCGGCTGAATCTCACCAGTGGATCAAACGCGCCTAAACAAATCCATTTGAAGGCTCCGTCCGTGGCTTGTAGGGCGGTTGCGATTCTTTTAAGGCTGCCGTAAAGAAAACCGAAGGTAATTTAGAGAGACAAACAGAGAGAGAGAGAGAGAGATGTTCCGTTGGAATGTTGATGAAAAAGGTTTCATCAAGTCTTCATCCTCTAGTTTCCGCTGACTTTATTAATCCGAATAACAGAAACGGTTCTGATTCATAAACTCAGCGGCCTCTACCGCAGGCTGAATCGGAGAGTTCAGGCTGTTTTCCCCAAACGAAAAAAGAAAAAAAAAGAAAAAAGAAAAAGTTTTCATCGATAGTTATGTTACCTTTCAGCAACTCTGCCGAAGGGACGCCTCTGAAGACGGGGGTGGGGAGGGTGGGGAGCGCATAAATCCTTCAGCCAAAGGGCTGGTTTTATTTAGCAAGTTTCCGTCTGAAGATACGTGCTGATTTCCCAGCGAATAAAGATACGCACAAAAACAGGCGGATGACACACAAGAGTAATTACAATCAGCCTTGCCAGAAGTACAATCCGAGCACCCTAGGAAGAAGAAAACCAATAATTTAAGAAGCGCTAAAATATTTAAAATAGTGTGTCTTGACGGAGGACCAATGAATACTAGCCATCCATCTTCCAGTTTTTTCCTCCTCCAGGAGAGAAAATCAAGGCCATCCTATGTACCTTCCCCAGCATCGCAGGAGATTTGCCGAGGAGCCTGCCTACCTGCCATCGTATTTCATATTGTGTTGCAATTTTGCTTGGGCCTAGTTCATCTTTAGATCAAACCAGTGGCAGGAATTCAAATAATTTAACCACCGTTTCTCTGCCCTAATGATTTCTTCCAACAACCAGTTCACCAAACTGCTCAGAAAGTTAATAACCGGTTCTCCCGAAGGGGTGTGAACCAGCTGAATCTCACCACTGGATCAAACGCACCCAAACAAACCCATTTGAAGGCTCCGTCTATGGCTTGTAGGGCGGTTGTGATTCTTTTAAGGCTGCCGTAAAGAAAACCAACTAAATTACCAAAGGTAATTTAGAGAGACAAACAGAGAGAGAGAGAGAGAGAGAGACGATAGAAATGATAGCTAGTTAGACAGACAGGCAAAGCAAGAACATAAGCATAATATATACTTCAGACTCTTATGGATGACAAAAACACATTGACGTGTCCCACTCCTCCGCTGACGGCCGGGTCAGGGAAATCCGAATCAGGCTTGCCTCTGCAGCTCTGCCCAAAGTCCTAGCAAAGTCCTCAGAGCAGGCAGGAGACCAGAAAGTGACTTCAGCAAGATAAGTTCGTCTTTGCCTGACTCAGAGACTGCCAGAAAGCAGATCCTTTATATAGGCCATGGGGTGTGGCTCCATGACTCAGCACTCATTAAGGCCTGCCCCTCCCTTCCTTCTGTTGCCTCCGCCTATCCAATCTTCTGATGCGAGGGTCACTCCAATCAGCAGCTGTTGGAAGTAAACTTTCCTCAGGCTCACATGCTGTGGAGGAGGGGGAGGGGTCTAGCTGCTCCGTTTGCCTGGGCATGGAGCCAGGGCTGGGGCCGGGGGGTGCTCCCTCCTATGGAGCCAGGACTGGGGCCGGGAGGCATACATTCCTCCGTGTTCGGAAGCAGATAAGCAGACCCCGGCTGCGGTGAGAGCGGGCAAGACACAACACACATCTCATTTTTTCCCTACTATCTCTCTATCTCTATCTATCTATCTATCTATCTATCTATCTATCTATCTATCTATCTATCTATCTATCTATCTATCTCTATCTATTGATCTATCATCTGTCTGTCTGTCTGTCTATCATCTATCTATCTATCTATCTATCTATCTATCTCTATATCTAGCTAGCTAGCTAGCTAACTCTAGCTAGCTAGCTAGCTAGCTAGTTCTATCTATCTATCTCTATCACTCTATCTATATCTATCTATCTATCTATCTATCACTATCTCTATCTATCTATCTCTATCTATCTATCTATCTCTCTATCTATCTCTATCTCTATCTCTATATCTATTTATCTATCTATCTATCTATCTATCTATCCATCATCTATATGTCTGCCTGCCTGCCTGCCTGCCTACCTATCTACTTGTCAGAAATGGTAGAGTCTCCTGCTTGAGCAGGGGGCTGGACTAGAAGACCTCCAAGGTCCCTTCCAGAGTCTAGCCTAGCCTAGCCTAGCCTTGTCTGTTTGTCTGTATAGCCATCCATCCATCTATCCATCCATCTATATCTAATCTACCATCTAAATATCTATCTATATCACTATATATCTAGACATAATCTATATCTTCTAAATCTATATCAATCTATTGTAGATCTATCCTCTATATCTATGTATATCATCTGTTATCTAAATCTGTTGATATATCTATCATCTATCTCTATCTATCTTTCTTTCTTTTTCTTTATATATCTATCTCTATCTATCTATCTATCTATCTATCTATCTATCTATCTATCTATCTATCTATCTATTGATCTATCATCTATCTGTCTGTCTGTGTATATCTATCTATCTATCTATCTATCTATCTATCTATCTATCTATCTATCATCTATCTTCTATCTATATTTATCATCTATCTATCATCTATCTTCTATCTATATTTATCATCTATCTAACATATCTATCATCTCTCCATATCTATATCTATCAATCTAAATTTTTCTCTCTGTCTCTCTACCTCTCTAGCTATAATCTATCATCTAATTCTATCTATGGCGGTGCAGTGGTTAAAATGAGTATTGCAGGCTAACTCTGCCCCACAGCTAGGAGTTTGATCCTGATAAGTTCGAGGTTGACTCAGCCTTTCATCCATTTGAGGTCAGGAAAATGGGGACCCAGATTGTTGTGGGCAATATCCTGACTTCATAAGCCACTTAGAGAAGGCTATAAAGCACTATGAAGTGGTATATAAGCCTAAGTGCTATTGCTATTTATCTATATCTATATATCATCTATCAATCAACTACCATCCGTCTATTTATCATCCATCAATCTATTATCTAACTATCTATCTGTTGTGTCTCGTCCGATCTCACCGCAGCCGGGGCCTTCTTATCTGCTTCCGAACGCTGAGGAATGTCCTAGTATGCCCCAGCCCTGGCTCCATGCCCAGACAGGCTGAAGAGGAGGAAGTATCTCCAGCCCCCAGCTCTGGCTCCATGCCCAGGCAAACGGAGCAACTAGACCCCTCCCCCTCCTCCACAGCATGTGAGCCTGAGGGAGGTCAATTGCCAACAGCTGCAGACTGGAGTGACCCACGCGTCAGAAGACAGAAGGAAGGGAGGGGCAGGCCTGGATAAGTGCTGAGTCATGGAGCCACACCCCATGGCCTATATAAAGGATCTGCTTTCTGGCATTCTCTGAGTCAGGCAAAGTCTAAACATATCTTGCTGAAGTCACTTTCTGGTCTCCTGCCTGCCCTGAGGACTTTGCTAGGACTTTGGCAGAGCTGCAGAGGCACGCCTGATTCGGATTTCCCTGACCCGGCCGTCAGCGGAGGAGTGGGACACGACACTATCTATCTATCTATCTGTCTGTCTGTCTGTCTGTCTGTCTGTCTGTCTATCTACGGTATCTACCTATATCAATATCTTCCTATTTATCTATCTATTCCTATCATCTACATTCCCCCCCCCCCTCTCTCTTAAAGACTGAAGTAAGGCTGATATAATGAAGAAATGAAAAACGGACATAGACATGCTACGAGCTTTTTGCTACGTTCAAAAATAGTGATGTGCAAAACGTGTTGAATTGTTAAGTCACTTTTGCCCCCTTTTGCCCCCTTTCTTACCGCAGTTGTTAAACGAACCGTGCCGTCGTTAAGTTAGTAACACGGTTGTTAAGTGAATCTGCCTTCCCCGTTGACTTTGAGGTCAACCTTGGTTGTTCCAAGCTCGCTGGAAGTTTTCCAACACTCTTCCAATCGCTCTGGAAGAGCTCCAGGCGGGAACGCTCCATTCTGAAGCAAAGGAAAAGACGGCTGGAATGATCGCAACAACATTGGAAGACTTCCAGTAAGATTGGAAGAAACCGTGTCAGACTCGAGGGGGATATTTTGATTTGGAAATTGCTCGCCCACTTTTTCATTTCAAAACCAACGGTTCCATAGGTGGATTTCCTTCACAGCCATCCTAATTTGCGTGGAAACCTGCTGTTGTGCCTCGGCCGCCCCCCCTCTCCGCAGCCGGGCCCCTCTCATCTCCTGTTATCTCAGCCAGAGACGGATAATGAAGACGAATGGCCTGGCATGCCTCCAGCCCCCAGTCCTGGCACCATGCCCGGACAAACTGAGCAAATAAACCTCCCCCCCCCCCAGCTTGTGAGCATGAAGACAGTCATGAGCTAGAATTGCCGGCAGCTGGAGGGTGGACAGATCCACGCTTCTGGAGAATGGAGAGGCGACGTCAGCAAAAGGAAGGGAGGGGCAGGCCTGGATAAGTGCTGAGTCATGGAACCACACCCCATGGCCTATATAAAGGATCTGCTTTTTGGCATTCCTTGAGTCAGGCAAAGTCTAATCTGGTTGCTAAAGTCACACCTTGGATTCCTGCCTGCCCTGAGAACTCTGACAGGACTTTGGCAAAGCTGCAGAGGCTTCGTGGCCACGCTTGATACAGACTTTCCAGACCCGGCCGTCAGAGGAGGAGTGGGACACGACACCTGCTTTGTACTTGGACTGAGTTCAATTCTCTTCCCAGCATCATAAGCAGGATATAAAGCAGTGGTGGTCAACCTGGTCCCTACCGCCCACTAGTGGTAGGGGTAGGGGTTCTGTCCGATACTGAAGCACTTTCCTTTTTTTTTTAATTTGACTTTTTAAAAAAATTTCATAGCATGATTTAAAAACATTTTCATTAGGTTTTCATAAAATTCCCCGTGACAATTTAAATTTCTGAAAATATACTATTTGTATCACCCACGCATAAGTTTAGTTCACGTTACGTAAGTGAAACTAAATGGCGCTAGAGTGCGACCGCAAACAAAAGAGCCTCGTCCCAGAATAGCTCGTGCATCTCCCCCCACACCACCCAGCTGTAACAGACAAGCAGAGCTGGTAGCCGGCGCCCCTCCACAAACCCCATCCACGATGCGCGAGAGGCATGCGCAGACGACGATACATGGCGCATTACTGTGGAACCGGTGGGCGGTTAGAAAATTTTACTACTAACAGAGATACAAAAGTGGGCAGTAGGTATAAAAAGGTTGACTACCCCTGATATAAAGGGACACCCTTGTTTATACTTGTCCAGATAATCCTCGATTATTCACTTAGATTATTAGATTATTCGATTATTCACCATTCACTTAGTGACTGTTGTCACAACGGCACTGAAAGAAGTGACGTGTGACCGGTTTTTTTTCACACTTATGACTGTTGCAGCATCCCAGGGGTGGGCTTCAAAAATTTTAGGAAGGGGTTCTCTGCCCTGTTGCTG
This sequence comes from Ahaetulla prasina, assembly GCF_028640845.1. Classification (NCBI taxonomy): domain Eukaryota; kingdom Metazoa; phylum Chordata; class Lepidosauria; order Squamata; family Colubridae; genus Ahaetulla; species Ahaetulla prasina. The sequence goes on along the minus strand of NC_080543.1, from coordinate 6,278,177 downwards.
GGTGGGCGTGGCTATGGTAGGCGTGGCCTAGTCGGGCTTCTGCATCATGGCAGGTATAGGGGTGTTTTTGCCCACCCTGGGATCTGGAGGCTTTCCTCGAGCCTCCGGGAGGGCGAAAACAGCCTCCCCAGGCTCCGGAGGCCCTCTGGAGGCTGGAAATGGGCCTTCCGGTAGGCCCGTTTTTCACCCTCCCCGAGCCTCCGCACACACCCTGCACTTACCTGCATCCAAAACGGGCCACATGGGGACTCCTGGGAGGGGAGGGGCAGGGTGGTGTGGGCGGGGCCAGCCAGGAGTGGGATTTGTGTATAGAGACCAGACGTCCCGCTTTTGGCAGGACAGTCCCGCTTTTTAATAATTTGTCCCGTGTCCCGCAGCAATTCCAAAAAGTCCCGATTTTTTTTTTGTTTCACTCCCATTCTGAAAATGGGAGGCGGCAACGCAAGAGGAGGAGGCGGAGAAGGGGGAGTGGCGGAGAAGGGGGCGCGAGAGGGAGGAGAGACGCTGCTTGACTTCACCCGAGAGGAAGAGAAGAGCCGAGAGGAGAGCCGAGGAGAGCCGAGCCTGCCTGGAAGAGCCGAGAGGAGAGCCGAGCCTGCCTGGAAGAGCAGAGAAGCAGCAGCCGCTCCTCCTCCTTCAGGCAGGTGGCAAGACTCAGCGCGCATGCGCAGCCCACCCACCCCCTGTCAATGGTGTCCCGCTTTGCCATCGCTGAAATCTGGTCACTTTAGATTTGTGGGTTTTCCGAACTGTACAGAATCTTAGCTAGAGGTTCTCGTGAACCCTCAGCAGCCCCACCCCTGCAGCAGCCCCGTGGTCACAGGATCAAACTTCAGATGCTGGGCAACTGGCGTGCATTTATTTATTTTTCAAAAAAAAACATTTTTTTTTATTTTTTAAAAACAAAATAAAACATACAAATCTTTGTTGAAAAAGACATCGGTCGGGTACATATTCAAGCATATTTCAAATTTCATCCTCTCGTTGTATCATTTGAACAATATTTTCCCCTTTTCAAATGTTATGATAGCCATTTTCTTTTAAAATCTATTCCATCCCTTTATCCTGGAAAATATCTAATCCCAAAATATCTCTAAAAATTTTCATATAGTCATCATCTATATTTTTCATAAATTCCATTTTGTCTTTGAAACGTTTAGTATAAATCTAAAGGCAGTCATTATTATCCTTTCTTAGAGCAGTCGTGCCATCACATCATCTACATGGGAATAATCCGATAGAGACTATTCAGTTCCTGCTATCATCCTCTGCCTCTAGAAATCCCTATCTTATATCATTACAAATCATAAGTAACATTATTTCTTTTAATCAAAAATCATTTTCTATAGTCTTTCCCTCATTCCCCAAAGTCTCCTTAAAAATTCTATAGTTTTCATTCGTATTTTGAATGAAAGTTGTAGTTGTGTTGACATTACCTTACAGATTACCCCCACCCTGTCAAAGACCTTGGAGTTTTCATATCCAATGATCTAAGTGCCAAAGCCCACTGCAACTACATCGCAAAAAAGGCTTTAAGAGTTGTAAACCTAATCTTACGTAGCTTCTTCTCCAAAAACACTACACTACTAACCAGAGCATATAAAACATTTGCTAGACCAATACTTGAATATAGCTCACCTGTCTGGAACCCATACCACATTTCAGACATCAATAGAATTGAACGTGTCCAGAAATATTTTACAAGAAGAGGTCTCCACTCCTCTGAATACAACAAAATACCTTATGCCACCAGACTTGAAATCTTGGGTTTAGAAAACTTAGAACTCGGCCGCCTTCGACAGGACCTGTGTTTAACTCATAGAATCATCTATTGCAATGTCCTTCCTGTTAAAGACTACTTCAGCTTCAATCACAACAATACAAGAGCAAGCAATAGATTTAAACTTAATGTCAACTGCTTCAATCTTGATTGCAGAAAATATGACTTCTGTAACAGAGTTGTTAATGCTTGGAACACACTACCTGACTCTGTGGTCTCTTCTCAAAATCCCCAAAGCTTTAACCAAAAACTGTCTACCATTGACCTCACCCCATTCCTAAGTGGTCCGTAAGGGGCATGCATAAGAGCACAAACGTGCCTACCGTTCCTGTCCTATTGTTTTCTTTCATTATATCCAATTAATAAAGTTGTTGCATGCTTATGCTTATATATATATGCTTATATATTATACAGTTACTTTCATGCTTATGCTTATATATATACTGTTGTGACAAAATAAATAAATAAATAAAAATAAATAAATAAAAAATAAAATAAGTACAATTATCTCTTGAAACCTTTGATATAGATCTGAAGACAGCCTTTAAACGTCCTTTCTAAGGCAGTTGTGCAATCACATCAACCTATCCATCTACGTGGGAATAATCCTGAAATAAGAACTATTCAGTTCCTGCTATCTTCCTCTGTCTGCAACTCTGTCTGCACAGGGGCCTCTGTGGCTCAGACTGCTAATGCAGTCTGTTATTAACAGCAGCTGCCTGCAATTACTGCCGGTTCTAGTCCCACCAGGCCCAAGGTTGTCTCAGCCTTCCAACCTTTATCAGGTAGGTAAAATGAGGACCCAGATTGTTGGGGGCAATAAGTTGACTTTGTATATAAATATACAGATAGAATGAAGACTATTGCTAACATAGTGTAAGCCACCCTGAGTCTTCGGAGAAGGGCGAGATATAAATGCAAATTAAAAAAAATAAAACTGGCATGCATTTTATGATGGTTGCAGTGGGGCCTGAGATCCTAATGCGATCCCCTTTTGTGACCCGTCTGACAAGCAAAGTCAACGGGGAAGCCAGATGGACGTAACAACCGTGTAACTAACTTAACAATGGCAGGATTCATTTAACCACCGTGGCAAGGGAGGTTGTAAAATGGGGCAAAACTGACTTAAGAACTGTCTCCCTTAGCAGGGGAAATTTTGGGCTCGTCGAGGATTACCTGTATTGAACTGTAAAGTTGACGGCGGGAAAACGGTACTGAAATTTCAGATTGGCCAGATTTGGGGAAGATTCCGTTAATGTAGCTTTTCCGACGAAACAGAATTAGCTCACCGGGCCAAGTTTCCTGTCTGGTCTACTTGGTGAGGCTGACATCAATCTTCCAAATCCCATGAAGAGGAAAATTTGCTTCGTTCTACCATCTGTCCAGACTTCGGAAGGCGCAGGTGATGGAAAGACACCAGAGAAAAGGTAACATGTTCATAATTAAGAATCCTACACTTTCTCCTTCTTTTCTATTAAAAAGTATTCTCCACAGGGACTTCCAATCTATTGGCCAAAATAGTTGTAAAAAGCAGACTTCAGAAGAATCTAAAACAGCGGGGAAGAGGAGAGGAAGGGAGGGAGGGAACGGGAGGGGAGGGAGAAAGGAAAGGAAGAAAAGGAAGAAAGGAGAGAAGAAGAGAGGGAAGGAAAGAGGGAAGGAGGGAAAAAAGAAAGGGAAGGGAGGAAATGAAGGAAGAAAGTAATGGTAGAAAGGAAGGGAAGGGAAGAGAAGGGAAGGGAAGAAGGAAAGGAAAGGAGAAAGGGAAGGGAAGGGAAGGGAAGGGAAGGAAAGGAAAGGAAAAGAAAGGAAAGGAAAGGAAAAGAAAAGAAAGGAGAAAGAGGAAAGGAAGGGAAGGGAAGGGAAGGGAAGGATAGGAAAGGAAAGGAAAGGAAAGGAAAGGAAAGGAAAGGAAAGGAAAGGAAAAGGAAGGAAAGGAAAGGAAAAGAAAGGAAAGGAAAGGAAAGGAAAGGAGGAAAAGAAAAGAAAAGAAAGGAAAAGAAAAGAAAAGAAAGGAGAAAGCAAAGGAAGGCAAGGCAAGGCAAGGCTGCATGGTTGAGACAAGCATGCTATTTCAGAAGCATGACCTTAATCTGATGAATCTTGGCTATTAATTAGTCTTTAATGAGCATACACTGAATATCTACCCACACATTAATAATGGACATATGAATTAACTCTTCGGAGCCAACTCATAAGAGTCCGATTAGACTACCTGCTATAAACGCCCCCTTCTTGAGGGTTGCCAAACAGTGCAAAGAAAATTGAACTGGGGTGACTCACAAAGTGAACTATTGCAGAAATGTCTTCTTCACGGGTTCCTCTCTGAGCAACTTCCAAACGGAAGGACTTGATCATTTGGATTCCAGCAACGGCCCTGCTGGTTGGACAGTTCTGGGACTTCTAGTATAAGTCACCCAGCTGCCTTTGAGGCCTAAGACAAGACCGGAGCTCAACATCTCTCCGACCGGTCGCAGACGGTGTTGACAGGGGGGCAGAGGTCGTCCTCGACGGGCCTCACTTGTGGGGTACCTCAGGGGTCGATTCTCTCGCCTACCCTGTTCAACATCTACATGAAGCCGCTGGGTGAGGTCATCAGTGGTTTCGGGGTGAGTTATCATCTGTACGCTGATGATACTCAGCTGTACTTTTCCACCCCGGACCACCCCAACGAAGCGGTCAAAGTGCTGTCCCGGTGCCTGGAGGCCGTACGGGTCTGGATGGGGAGAAACAGACTCAAGCTCAATCCCTCCAAGACGGAGTGGCTGTGGATGCCGGCACCCCGGTACAGTCAGCTGCACCCGCAGCTGACTGTTGGGGGCGAGTTAGTGGCCCAAAGGAGGTGGTTCGCAACTTGGGCGTCCTCCTGGATGGTCGGCTGTCCTTTGATGAACATCTGGCGGCCGTTACCAGGAGGGCCTTCTACCAAGTTCGCTTGGTTCGCCAGTTGCGTCCCTTCCTTGACCGGGATGCCTTATGCACGGTCACTCACGCTCTGGTTACGTCTCGGCTGGATTATTGCAATGCTCTCTACATGGGGCTGCCCTTGAGGTGCACCCGAGGCTGCAGTTAGTCAGAATGCAGCTGCTGAGTGGTAGCAGGAGCCGTTCGTGGCTCCCATGTAACACCACTGCTCCGTAGTCTGCACTGGCTTCCTGTAGTCTTCGGTGCGCTTCAAGATTCTGGTTACCACCTTTAAAGCGCTCCATGGCTTAGGACCCGGTACTTACGAGACCGCCTGCTGCTACCTTATGCCTCCCACCGACCCGTGCGCTCTCACAGAGGGCCTTCTCAGGGTGCCGTCCGCCAAACAATGTCGGCTGGCGGCCCCCAGGAGTAGGGCCTTCTCTGTGGGAGCACCAACACTCTGGAACAAACTCCCCCCTGGCTTACGTCAAGTGCCTGATCTTCGGACCTTTCGTCGTGAGCTTAAAACATATTTATTCATTCAAGCAGGACTGGCATAAATAGTTGTTTTTAAATTGGGGTTTTAATAATATTTTAAATTTTTAAATGTTTTAATAATCGGCCGCACAGTAATAGTTCTTTTTAAATTCTTTTAATTGTATATATTCTGTGTTTTATTTTGGCTGTACACCGCCCTGAGTCCTTCGGGAGAAGGGCGGTATAGAAATTTAATAAAATAAAAATAAATAAATAAAATAAACATCTCCTGGTGTTTGGCCCAAAGTCACCCATCTGACTTAAGACGGCGCTAGAATTCACCGTCTCCTGGCGACTGGCCCAAAGTCACCCAGCTGGCTGGTTTTCATGGCTATGGCAGAACTAGAACTCACGGCCTCCCAGTTTAATATCGTTAAACAGACACTTTACAGGTCTTGTTGGTGGCCTTACTTTCTGCAGTTATAGGCGTTTAAAGAAATATCCGCTGGTTCAGTTCCAAGCCCGGAAAAAGACACTGGAAACATGGCAGCTGATTGGAAAGATGGTTTAATGTGAAAAAGAACCACATGGGTTTGAGGTAGCTGAGCACATGGAGTGGAGAGTGAGGGGTATTTATACCCTCTCTTGGCTTTGCCCTTGAGCTTCCTGTTCCTGTGCAAGAACATGAATTCTATTGGGTGTTGTCAAATTCCCATGGAGTCATGTAGGGATCATGTTTGTCTGACTCAAGTTTGGTTGAAGTTGGCTGGGTGATGCCATGTCCTTAGAAAATTGTGCAATGCAGAGAGCTCTGCTGCTAGATAATCCTATTACGTCCTGGAGGGTCATGTCTTAATCCCATCACTGTAGAGCTGAAGGTCTTTTGTCTTATAGATAGGCTGGCCCAGTCTTTCTCAATGGTTCTTTATGGTTGATAAAGTAGACCATAACCTACTACTAGATAAAGTAGAAAAATGTGGGTTAGACAGCACCACCACCAGATGGATTCGTAACTGGCTGACCAACCGCACTCAACGTGTAGTCCTCAACGGAACTACATCCACATGGAGGGAAGTATGCAGTGGAGTACCCCAAGGCTCTGTTTTAGGCCCAGTACTCTTCAACATCTTCATCAATGACTTGGACGAGGGGATAGATGGGGAACTCATCAAATTTGCAGATGACACCAAGCTGGCAGGAATAGCCAACACTCCAGAAGATAGGCTCAAGTTACAGAAAGATCTTGACAGACTTGAACATTGGGCGCTATCTAACAAAATGAAATTCAACAGTGAAAAAAGTAAGGTTCTACATTTAGGCCAAAAACAAAATGCACCAGTACCGTATATGTGGTACCTTGCTCAATAGTAGTACCTGTGAGAGGGATCTTGGAGTCCTAGTGGATAACCATCTAGATATGAGCCAGCAGTGTGCAGCAGCTGTTAAAAAGCCAACACAGTTCTGGGCTGCATAAACAGAGGATAGAATCAAGATCACGTGAAGTGCTAGTACCACTTTATAATGCCTTGGTAAGGCCACACTTGGAATATTGCATCCAGTTTTGGTCGCCACGATGTAAAAAAGATGTTGAGACTCTAGAAAGAGTGCAGTGAAGAGCAACAAAGATGATTAGGGACTGGAGGATAAAACATATGAAGAACGGTTGCAGGAACTGGGTATGTCTAGTTTAACAAAAAGAAGGACTAGGGGAGACACGATAGCTGTGTTCCAATATCTCAGGGGCTGCCACAAAGAAGAGGGAGTCGGGCTGTTCTCCAAAGCACCTGAGGGTAGAACAAGAAGCAATGGGTGGAAACTGATCAAAGAAAGAAGCAACTTAGAACTAAGGAGAAATTTCCTGACAGTTAGAACAATTAATAAGTGGAACGACTTGCCTTCAGAAGTTGTGAATGCTCCAACACTGGAAATTTTTAAGAAAATGTTGGATAACCATCTGACTGAGATGGTGTAGGGTTTCCTGCCTGGGCAGGGGGTTGGACTAGAAGGCCTCCAAGGTCCCTTCCAACTCTGATGTTATATGTTAATGGGTACCAAATACTGGGGGCAGGGAGCTGCTTTCTGCCTTTAAGAAAACGTTTCTTCTTTTATCATCCAAGGAAATATAATATTCTGCTTTTTTAACATTTCTCAAAATGTTTCATTCTTGTAGGAGAGGGGTGGGTGCTAACTTTCTACATAGGGAATAGAGAACCACAGATAAACCAAACACAGATAAAACAAGATTTGGGTAAAGCTACTTAGAAATGCAATCTCACCACTGCTTCCTTTTTTTTCCCCCCTCCCATGATTTGTAGTTTGTTCTTCCAACCAATTTTGCATCCAGCTTGGAGGCTGAGCAACAGTGAGACCATGAAATGGGAAGGAAATTTTTAATTCCATTCAAGTTTTTGCTCCTCGCAAAAATCAAAATCGGATGCTTCTCTCACTCTCTTTTTCGCTTGGGAAACCAGAAATGTGTGTGTGTGTATATATATATATATATGTAGGTCTTTGGTTATTCGGGTTTTCTCCTGCGTAAAATTGGAAGTGTCTTGGCGACGTTTCGACGAAGTCTCATTCGTCATCTTCAGGCTTCAGCGTCGTGCTTCTGGGAGCAATGTGTGATTGCAGCTGTTTCTTCCTTTTAACTGCTAGTGGGGTTTTGAACTGATTGGGTGGGAGTTTGACTGTGCTCTGATTGGACGGGGTTTTTTTGTGCTCTGATTGGCTGGGGGTGTGTCCTGTTTGGGTGGGGGCTTGGTTGTGCTCAGATTAGTCTGAATTGCAGGGGGATTTGAGCTGGTGAGCTGCATTGCTGTTGTTTGGCTTCGTGGTCGTGGTCGTGCTACATCTTCATAGTGGGTGTCAGTCTGCTGGATGTATCGATTCAAACCCCCACTAGCAGTTAAAAGGAAGAAACAGCTGCGATCACACATTGCTCCCAGAAGCACGAAGCTGAAGTCTTCAAGACACTTCCAATTTTACGTGGGAGAAAACCCGAATAACCAAAGACCTACATACAAACACCCGCGAAAATCTCAGAAAACAACATCTCAGATAGGACAACTAAGATAGGACAAATATATATATATATATCTGGAGGACTAGCAAGGGGCCAAGCACGGATTTTTCTAAAATGTCCATAAATTGTAATCAGCGCAGGCTTTGCTTTAGGGGGAAAAAAAATACAAGGGAAGTTAATGAAGGTGTCGTGTTTCTGCAGCAATTCTCCAAACAGAAGAGATGGCTGGGAAAATATCATCTTACAAATGCGAGGGGAAAGGTTTCGCAAAACACACAAACCCTCTCCAGAGATAAAAGTTTCTCTTTTTTTTGCAAAGACAAGCTTTGTTCTTTTATTGTGTAACAGTGCCACCTTTTGGAGAGTGGTATGTTGCCTCTGAAAGATGAAGGGCATTCTTCAAAAGAGAAGAATAAGAGTTGGAAGGGACCTTGGAGGTCTTCTAGTCCAACCCCCTGCTCAAGCAGGTGAACCTAGTTCGGACAAGTGGTTGTTCAGTCTCTTTTTGAAAGCCTCCAGTGGAGTTAATTCATCCTCTGACACAATAGAATAGAATAGAATCAGGGGTGGGTTCTACTTACTTTTACTACCGGTTTGCAACGGGATTGCGTGTGTGCCGAGCTTCTGCGCATGCACAGATTGCCTAGACAACATCCAGGTTGGTGGGCGGAACCTCCTACCAGTTTTACTACCGGTTCTACAGAACTGGTCCAAACCGTAGGCAACCCATTACAGAATAGAATAGAATAGAATAGAATAGAATAGAATAGAATAGAATAGAATAGAATAGAATAGAATAGAAAATGTGGAATGGAATAAATGGAATGGAATGGACTAGACTAGAACAGAACAGAACAGAACAGAACAGAACAGAAAATATAGAATAGAATAGAATAGAATAGAATAGAATAGAATAGAATAGAATAGAATAGAATAGAATAGAATAGAATAGCAGAGTTGGAAGGGACCTTGGAGGTCTTCTAGTCCAACCCCCTGCCTAGGCAGGAAACCCTACATCACTTCAGACAAATGGTTTTCCAATCTCTTCTCAAAAACTTCCAGTGTTGGAGCATCCACAACTTCTGGGGGCAAGTCGTTCCACTTATTAATTATTCTAACTGTCAGGAAATTTCTCTTTAGTTCCAGGTTGCTTCTCTCCTTGATTAGTTTCCACCCATTGCTTCTTGTCCGGCCCTCAGATGCTTTGAGGAATATTGGCCAATGCAGTAATTTTAAGTAATTTTAAATGTAGTAATTGACACTTAAAAAAGGAAGAAAGCTGTTATCACGAGCCTTTTTCATTCTTCAAGAACCCCTATCTTCTGGGAAGCGTCTTCAGAATAAGGAAACCTGTTTCATTGTAAAATGAAGAATGTTTGCTTTAACCATGATTAGATTAACAGAGTTGGAAGGGACCTTGTAGGTAAGGGGTCTCCAACCTTGGTCCCTTTAAGACTTGTGGACTTCAACTCCCAACTCAGCAAAGCTGGCTGAGGAACTCTGGGAGTTGAAGTCCACAAGTCTTAAAGGGACCAAGGTTGGAGACCCCTGTTGTAGGTCATCTTCTAGTCTTCTAGCCCAGGGGTCTGCAAGTCTTAAAAGAGCCAAGTTTGCAGACCCCTGCTCTATACCATTTCAGCTGGCTGAGGAACTCTGGGAGTTGAAGTCCACAAGTCTTAAAAGAGCCAAGTTTGCAGACCCCTGATCTAGCCCAATAACACCCCCACCCCAAGCAGGAGACCCTACACCAGGGGTAAAATGCTCCCGGTTCGGACCTCACTGTTCCTCTTCTCTGTCCTTGAAGCTCTTGGTGCTGATATAGCTGCAAACGGCCTTAAATGACTGCCACGGCGCTTCAAAAGGCCGCTGATCAGCGCTGTAGATGGCTAGTAGACCGGTGCCTCTATTTTTAAAGATGGTAGACCGGTGCATCCCAAAAAAAGGCAATTAGTAGACCGGTGCCTCTATTTTTAAAGAAGGTAGACCGATGCACTCCCCAAAAAAGGCAATTAGTAGACCGGTGCCTCTATTTTTAAAGAAGGTAGACCGATGCACTCCCCAAAAAAGGCAATTAGTAGACCGGTGCCTCTATTTTTAAAGAAGGTAGACCGATGCACTCCCCAAAAAAGGCAATTAGTAGACTGGTGCCTCTATTTTTAAAGAAGGTACACCGGTTCCTCCCAAAAAAAGGCAATTAGTAGACCGATGCCTCTATTTTTAAAAAAGGTAGACCAGTGCCTGCCAAAAAAAGGCACTTGGTAGACTGGGGCTTCTCAGTAAAAGGCACTTGGTAGACCAGGGCCTCTATTTTTAAAGAAGGTAGACCGGTGCCTCCCAATAAAAGGCAATTAGTAGACCGATGCCTCTATTTTTAAAGAAGGTAGACCAGTGCCTCCCAAAAAAAGGCAATTAGTAGACCGGGGCCTCTATTTTTAAAGAAGGTAGACTGGTGCGGTCCCAAGTTTTGTATACTTTATTATTTTTATTATTTATTATTATTGACCATGCCCATTCAGTCACCTGACCACCAAGCCACACCCACCAATTAAGCCACGCCCACAGAACCGGTGGGGAAAATTTTTAGATTTCACCCTTGCCCTTCACCATTTCTGAGAAATGGCAGTCCAATCTCTTTTTTGAAAGCCACCAGTGATGGAGCACCCATAACTTGTTGTGACTCGTCCGCCCCCCTTTCCGCAGCCGGGCCCCTCTCATCTCCTGTTATCTCAGCAGAGACGGATAATGAAGACGAATGGCCTGGCATGCCTCCAGCCCCCAGTCCTGGCACCATGCCCGGACAGCCTGAGCAAGACGAATGGCCTGGCATGTCTCCAGCCCCCAGTCCTGGCCCCATGCCCAGACAGACTGAGCAAATAAACCTCCCCCCCCCACAGCGTGTGAGCATGATGAGCACGAAGCCAGCCACGAGCTAGAATTGCCGGCAGCTGGGCAGGCAGACGAAGGGTGGAGAGATCCCCGCTTCCGGAGAATGGAGAGGCGATGTCAGCAAAAGGAAGGGAGAGGTAGACCTGGATAAGTGCTGAGTCATGGAGCCACACCCCATGGCTTATATAAAGGATCTGCTTTCTGGCATTCCTTGAGTCAGATAAAGTCTAATCTGGTTGCTGAAGTCACACCTTGGATTCCTGCCTGCCCTGAGAACTCTGACAGGACTTTGGCAAAGCTGCAGAGGCTTCGTGGCCACGCTTGATACAGACTTTACAGACCCGGCCGTCAGAGGAGGAGTGGGACATGACATAACTTCTGAAGGCAGCTTCTGTTCCCTCCGTTAATTGTTCTTGCCATGAGGAAATTTCTCCTTAGTTCTAGGTTGCTTCTCTCCTTGGTTAGTCGTCATCCATTATTTCTTGCTTTGTCTTTTGGTGCTAGCCAGGCCCAGTTCCTGCAACCGTCCACCGTATATTTTAGGCTCCAGTCCCCTCATCATCCTGGTTGCTCTTCTCTGCACTCTTTCTAGAGTCTCCACATCTGTTTTTATAGTGTGGTGACCAAAACTGGATGCAGCATTCTAGGTGTGGTCTTATTATCAACTTTTTTGCTCTTCTCTGCATTCTTTCTAGCAAGACCCATGCCCGGTTTCCATCCTCAGAGGGCAGATATCTGGAGGAAAACACAGATTTTGGTGAAAGCGCCAAGGAATGCGGACTTTAAAAGCAACAACCTGCGAAGCTAATCTCTATTTTGCTAGGGTTGAAAAATCTTTAATCCGGAATTGTATTGTCGGTTGACCAGGATTAAGGATGCCCTGGAGAGGGGGGGATTAGTAGCCGATTCCAAACATGGCCTCACTAAGGAGCTTAAAGCTCCTAAATGCCTTTTTTTTTCACATCCAGAGTATACAAACTATTGGCTTTGATTAGCATGCTAATTTAAATCTCTATGCATTTTAACCATCTGTTTCGTCAGGAAAGAATGCCAGGCTAGCTTCATTTTGACATTCCAAAAAAAAAAATTGCAGGGTTACTCTTCGAGTTATACAGTAAGTTAATCTTCAAAATATAGCCACTCCACCCAGGCGTTAAAACCCTGTGGTTGCCACGTTAGCAAAGATTTCAAGTTCTCCACACTGAAGACTTACCACCACAACTGAGCTCAAAATGGGTTTCAATTTTTTTTACTACCGGTTCTGTAGGCGTGGCTTGGTGGGCGTGGCATGGTTTGGTGGGTGTGGTTTGGCTTGATGGGCATGGCAGGGGAAGGATACTACAAAATCCCCATTCCCACCCCACTTCAGGGGGAAGGTTACTGCAAAATCCCCATTCCCTCCCCACTCCAGGGGGAAGGATACTGGAAAATCTCCAGTCCCACCCCACTCCAGGGGGAAGGATACTGGAAAATCTCCATTCCTACCCCACTCCAGGGGGAAGGATACTGCAAAATCTCCAGTCCCACCCAACTCCAGGGGGAAGGATACTGCAAAATCTCCATTCCTGGTGGAGTGGGGAAGGATACTGCAAAATCCCCATTCCCACTGCATTCCAGGGTGAAGGATACTGCAAAATCCCCATTCCATCCCCACTTCAGGGGAAAGGATACTGTAAAATCCCCATTCCCTCCCCACTTCAGGGGAAGGATGCTGCAAAATCTCCATTCCCTCCCCACTTCAGGGGAAGGATACTGTAAAATCCCCATTCCCTCCCCACTTCAGGGGAAGGATGCTGCAAAATCTCCATTCCCTCCCCACTTCAGGGGAAGGATACTGTAAAATCCCCATTCCCTCCCCACTTCAGGGGAAGGATACTGTAAAATCCCCATTCCCTCCCCACTTCAGGGGAAGGATATTGCAAAATCTCCATTCCCACCCCACTCTGGGGCCAGCCAGAGGTGGCATTTGCTGGTTCTCCGAACTACTCAAAATTTCAGCTACCGGTTCTCCAGAACTGGTCAAAACCTGCTGAAACCCACCTCTGAAATGGACGCCGTTGAGCAAGACAGTCGCTAAGTGAGTTTTGCCCCAATTGAGGACTTTCCTCGCCAGGGTTGTTAAGCGAATCGCTACCATTGTTAAGTTAGTCGCATGGTTCTTAAGTGAATCTCGCTTCCCTGTTGACTTTGCTTGTCAGAAGGTCGCAAAAGTGGGTTCGTATTGTTTAGTGTTGTTGCAACTTAGAATGGTCCCTATCGCCTCTTGACTTCTTCTCCATGAAATCCTACCAATGCTTTTCTGTCACCCGAAGCTTCAATGTACTTTCCAGTCAAATTTCCAAAGAAAAGGTAATTCCTTTGTAGGAAGTTAGCACTCACCCCTCTCCTAGAAAAATGAAATATTCTAGGAAATATTAAAAAAGCAGAATATTATATTTTCTGTTGTGTCTGCGCCCGCCCCGAGCCGGGCCTCCTGCCAGAAAGTGACTTGGAAAGTGAGGGGGAAGGGCCATCAGGACTTACCTCGGGAGCACCGGCTTCCCTGGCTCAGCTCCAGGAGCCAGAGGCAGGCCAGGTGGAGGAGATAATGAGGCCTCCATCCCCTGACTCTTCCCCCCTCCCAGGCCACGTCTCCAGACCCAGCTGATGGCAGTCAGGTTTGGTTGGACCCTAGGTTTCGGAGGCAGGAGAGGCAGGAACAACAAAAGCAATGGAGGGGCAGGCCTAGGAAGTGCTGAGTCATGGAGCCACACCCCACAGGATATAAAAGGCAGCAAGAGCTGCTGTGCCTCTTCGTAGCAGGCAAATCAACTGAGTAACTAAGAGCTGAAATTTGTTCCTGGGTGACTCATCGGCGTCGAGGGAGATAACAGAGACACTTGGCATACGCTCACTATTCTGCTGCCAGAGCTGATAGTGCCGGCTAATTAAGCCATCGCTCGGACAGAGGCGAGGGGGGACAGAACAATTTTCCATCTTTGTGCAGCACCCCAAAGTGGATAAAATGGAGCCAGAACTCCATTCCAACTCTCTTAGGGTAACATCACTCCTTTGGGCTCAACCCCAACTGTCTCTGGAGACATAATGGAATACCTCAAATTTAAGCTACACACGTTTTGCCCACTTCTAATCAGGGGTGAAAGCCAGCAGGTTCTGACAGGTTCTGGAGAACTGGTAGCAGCAATTTTGAGTAGTTCGGAGAACCAGCAAATACCACCTCTGGCTGGTCCCAGAGTTGGGTGAGAATGGGGATTTTGCAATATCCTTCCCCCTGGAGTGGGGAAGGAATGGGGATTTTGCAGTATCATTCTCCCAGGAGTGGGGAGGGTATGGGGATTCTGCAGTATCCTTCCCCTGCCACACCCACCAAGCCACGCCCACCAAGCCACACCACGCCCACCAAGCCACGCCCACAGAACCGGTAGTTTTAAAAAATTGGATTTTACCACCGCTTCTAACGTTACATTACCCCTGTGTATTATGCACACACAGCTTAGATAAAAGTCTATGGAATTTTTTCTCCACCTTGGCAATTTTACGACGTGTGGACTTCAACTCCCAGAATTCCCCAGCCAATGCGGAATTCTGGGATTTGAAGTCCAGGAGTCTTAAAGTTGCAGGTTGAGAAACTCTGCGCCATGGTATTGACTTAGCAATAGATTCCTGCTCCATATTCACAGTCCTGAACTGGAATTTACGGTAAATCCAAATCCAACATTTTAACAACCATGATAAATTGGTTGTCTTCTTTATGAGGTGCGAGGAGAAAAAAATGATTGTATGTAATAATTTTTCAGAGATTGTGTTCACCAGTCTTCCCACCTTGCCTCTACTAGAAAATCTCTTTTTTCAAAACACACGTTTTGAATTATACAGTAGTGGCCAAAATTGTGGAAACCTTTTGGGAAAAGTGTATTTTTGAGGTCTGATGGCTAAGCTAATAACACCACTTTTTTTTTTTGGAATTTCAAGATAATCCTATTCCACCGCTGGAATGTCCTGGGAATAGCCCAGACCTTCACCCAATTGAAAATCTATGGAGCCGATTAAAGAAACTTGTTAGTCAGAAGCGACTCAGAAATAAAACCCAGTTAATAGAAGCCAACATTCAATCTTGGTTTCACATTATAACAGCTGCAGAACTCAAAGTCTTGGCTCACTCCATGGGAAGACATTGTAAGGCCATAATTCATGCTAAAGGTTACCCAACTAAATATTAATTGACATGGGGATAACTTTTGTATAGTTCATTTTTTCTATAGTGATAATTTTTGTATATCTCATTTTTTCTATGTGTTTCATGTTTCTTCTTTATACTGTAACTGCTATTCTAATAGCAAATCTTTCCTAAAAGTCATTGCATTACATTCCTGATTCAATTATTTTTCCATTGATATATAATTTTATGGTACTACTCCAAAAAAAAAATGGTGTTATTAGCTAGTTTTAGAAAATACACTACCTACTGTAGGTCGTCCTTGACTTATAACCATTCATTTAGAGACCGTTCAGTTACAACAGCACTGAAGGAAAGTGACTTATTCTGATCATTTTTCACACTTACGACCGTTACAACATCGACATGGTCACGGGATCAAAATTCAGGCGCTTGGTAACTGGCTCGTATTTATGACCGTCTCAGGATCATATAATCCCCTTTTGCGGTCTTGTGACATAGGGAAGCCAGATTCACCTAACAACAAGATTGCTAACAATTGCAGTGATTCACTTAACAGCTGTGGCAAGTAAGGTTGTAAAACAGATCAAAATTCACTTAACAACTGTCTCGCTTAGCAACATAACTTTTGGGCTCCACTGTGGCTGCCTGTCGAGGAATTGTCTGTATTTCATTGCCACGACAGGTGGAGCAAAATCTTCGTGGGGATTTCTATTATTATCATTGTTGTGTTTTGATAAATAATTGTGTGAGTATGCCGCCTTGAATTATTTATAAAAATAATAAAGGTGAGATATGAACAAATAAATAAAATCCTAACCCTAACAAAAAAATTAATATATGGAATTATAATTACTAAATTAATGTATATTAGTTAATATATTGCTTTATTTTAATTATATGATATTTATTTTATTTTTATTTATTTATTTAGTCACAACATCATATAAAAAGGATTATATAGTATATAAACATATATATGAATAAATATTAGGAGGTATAAGCATCAATATATATATAGGAAGAAGAAAAACAATAGGACAGGAATATATATATTAATATGTTATATTAATATATTAATATGATATATATCATATAATATATATAATATATATTATATATTATAATATATACATATACATATATAATATATATATAATATATCATATATAATATATCTAAGATAATATATATTAATATATTAATATGACATATATTTATAATTTATTACGCATGCGCGGAAATGGCGGCGATCTGAGAGTCGTGCTGGCGGTGGGCCGGCGTTTTTCCTAGCCGCGATGTCTCGGGGGTGTCTTTAAGCTACCTGGGCCCGCCGCCCCATAGAACATCTCTCCGGCAGCCGAAATGAGATCTTTGGGTCTTGTTAGACCTCGGCTGCCGGAACGGGCTGAGAGGCGGGCGGCGGTGGACAGTTGCGGCGGCCATTTTGGCTGGGCGGCCGCAGAAACGGGCCTGCGGAAACGGGCCGGCTGGCGAAGCGGTCGCTCGGACATCAGCGACCAGTTGGGGGGTGCGGTAGGCTGGCCAGCGGCAGTGATACCATCAGCGGCTTGGATACCAGCAGCAGCGGCACTGATACCATCAGCGGCAATTGGCAGATGGCGCCGGCCATTCTGGGCGGGCGCGCTCCAGGAATGGCGGGCTGGATCGTGATGGTTGCGGCGGCCATTTTGGCTGGAGAAACGGGCCTGCGCGGCGGCCGGCCGTGGGCGGTCGCTCGGACATCAGCGACAAGTTGGGGGGTGCGGTAGGCTGGCCAGCGGCAGTGATACCATCAGCGGCTTGGATACCAGCAGCAGCGGCACTGATACCATCAGCGGCAATTGGCAGATGGCGCCGGCCATTCTGGAAGGCGCAGGCGGCGCGCTAGGAATGGCCGGGCTGGATCGTGGTTTGCTGCTGCCGGCCGCATATGTCCATCAGCGGCTGGATGTTCTGCCGCTCTATCCTTCAGTGGCATGGCTCAGCAGCATGGTTTCTACGATTCCACCCATCTGATGGTTCCATTGGCAACATCTGGGACTGTCTGGCTGCGTTATGGCCGCATTTATCATCAGCGGCTTGCGGCTGGATTGTTTTGCTGGACTATTTTCAGCGGCACCACAGACATTGGACACAGGTAGCTTGGACATTTTGGATTTTAGATCTCTAGCTGACTTTTATTTATACCATCATTCGACATCTGCGGCTGAAAACTTTTTTCCTGTCCCCGGTATTTATTTATTTATTGACGGCATCAATTGTGGACGGCCTTGGACCTGATTATGGGCGGCACCAGTGGGTAAAAACTTTTGCTGTATCCATTATGGGCAGTACTGAATGGCAGAATCCATCAGCCAAACTTCCACCTTATTTATTACCCTTACCGGGCATTTGGCCCTGGTTTGTGACTGTCCTGACTTTGTCCATAGGCTACGATAACATCAAGTGGCTAGGGAACACCTTTTTTTTCCCCCACTGTTATTTAATCTTTTAGCATGAAATATTCGTCCGCTGACCTCTTCCGACTGCGAGGTTCCCTCATTGCAGGAATGGCCTCCGGGTTATCGATGGCGGCCTTAACGAGGGTCTTGGGACCCGGAGAGGTGGCATGCGAGGAAGAAGAATCTGTGGGGTTTTTAAACCGTTTTTAAATAAGGGTTTCTTAAGGGGAGGGATTCACGGGTGGGGGGGGAAACCCGTCGGGGAGGGATCCAGCCCCTGTGCTAGTTCGCGACACTATTCCATCTTGTCTGGAGGCAGGGGGGGAGCACGTTCCAGGTTTAGAGGGATGTTCGATCTGTACGGTAAGTGGGAGAGGCAGATATGGCGGGGGGGAGGGGCACGCGGGAGCACGCGTTCGATGTTTGAAAGCGATCGCGTGCTCCGCCCTCAGTCCCTACCTGCCTCGGGTGGTCGTGATCCTCAGAGCTTGGATCTTGGCTGATGTTATGTAATGCCCGGTCCGTGGTTAATAAGGCTCCTCTGATTTGCGACCTTATTCAGGGGAGTCCATGACCTTATGGGCATTACGGAAACCTGGTTGGGCCCAGAGGGAGGGGTCCCCCTGGTTGAGATGTGCCCTCCAGGTTTCCGAGCATTTCATCAGCCGAGGGTCCAAGGTAGGGGTGGGGGGGTGGCGGGTGTTATTAAGGAAGATCTAGGGCCGAGGGGGGGCACTATTCCTCAGATTGCGGTTGTGAATCCTTTATGTGCGGTGGGGTTATAGGAATCAGTTGGGCTTGGTGATCGCACCTGGCTCCTTGCTGCGTGACCACAGCCCTGCCTGAGCTGTTGGAGGTACTTGCTGCTGTGGCGGTGGAGTCCCCCAGACTTATTGTCATGGGGGATTTCAACCTGCCATCAGCTGGCTCGTCATCGACGGCAGCTCGGGAGTTCTTGGCTTCCATGACGGCCTTGGACCTGATTCGAGTAAATGATGGCCCTACGCACACGGGGGGAGGCACACTGGATCTGCTTTATATCTCTGGACAGTGGTTAAATGATCTGGTATTAGATGATTTAGTAACGGAACCAATGTCATGGTCGGATCATTTCCTCCTTCGCCTAGACTTCCGAACCGCCATTCACCATCGCAGGGAGACGGAACCTATACGGTGGTTCCGTCCCAGGCGCCTGATGGACCCTGAGAGGTTCCTGACGGAGCTTGGGCCATTCCCTGAGGATCTGGCCCACGGCACGACTGAGGAACTGGTCGTGGCCTGGGAACAGGCCGCGGCCGGGGCCTTGGACCGTGTCGCGCCTTTGCGGCCTCTGACCCGGCGTAGATCTCGACCGGCCCCTTGGTTCTCCGAGGGGCTGAGGGAGATGAA
Source organism: Ahaetulla prasina (assembly GCF_028640845.1). NCBI lineage: Eukaryota > Metazoa > Chordata > Lepidosauria > Squamata > Colubridae > Ahaetulla > Ahaetulla prasina. Next base: position 6,259,095 of record NC_080543.1, on the reverse strand, counting down.
ACGCCGGAGAAGACGCCTGGAGAGCACCTGGAGGTCCAGTCGCTCCGAAGCTGATCGGACACTAGTTAGGTCCTATTCTAGGACCTACCTAGTGGCAATGAGGGAAGCGAGGCGTTCCTACGCCTCCACCCTCATTGCGTCGGCAGATAACCGCCCGGCCGCCCTGTTTCGGGTCACCCGCTCTCTCCTACATCAGGAGGTGCGGGATGACCCTTTGCAGGGACGAGCCGAGGAGTTTAGCGGTTATCTATACGATAAAATCGCTCAGCTGAGGGACGGTCTGGATCGAATTTGGGATGATCCAAGCGAGGGAGAGGAGGCACGTCTTGTTGAGTCCATTTGGGATGAGTTCGACCCTGTGGCTCCCGAGGACGTGGACAGGTTGTTGGGGAGGCTTCACGGCACGACATGTTTACTGGACCCGTGCCCTTCCTGGCTGGTACTGGCCACTCAGGAGGTGACACGAGGCTGGCTCCAGAGGATTATCAACGCTTCTTTGTTGGAAGGGGTTTTCCCTGCCGCCTTGAAAGAGGCGGTGGTGAGACCCCTCCTTAAGAAGCCTTCCCTGGACCCAGCTGTTTTGGGTAATTATCGTCCAGTCTCCAACCTTCGCTTTGTTGCGAAGGTTGTAGAGAGTGCCGGGCGCGACAGCTTCCTCAATACCTGGATGAAGACGTCTATCTAGACCCTGCTCCAGTCCGGCTTCCGCCCCGGATACAGCACGGAGACAGCTTTGGTCGCATTGATGGATGATCTCTGGAGGGCTCGGGACAGGGGTTATTCCTCTGCCCTGGTCCTATTAGACCTCTCAGCGGCGTTCGATACCATCGACCATGGTATCTTGCTGCGCGGTTGGGGGATTGGGAGTGGAGGCACCGATATCGGTGGTTCTCCTCCTATCTCTCTGACCGGTCGCAGACGGTGTTGACAGGGGGCAGGGGCCTCACTTGTGGGTCCTCAGGGTCGATTCTCTCGCCTTCTGTTCAACATCTACATGAAACCGCTGGGTGAGATCATCAGTGGTTTCGGGTGAGATACCAGCAGTACGCTGATGACACTCAGTTGTACTTTTCCACCCTGACCACCCCAATGAAGTTGTTGAAGTGCTGTCCCGGTGTTTGGAAGCCGTACGGGTCTGGATGGGGAGAAACAGGCTCAAGCTTAATCCTCCAAGACGGAGTGGCTGTGGATGCCGGCACCCGATTCAGTCAGCTGCAGCCGCAGCTGGCTGTTGAGGCGAGTTATTGGCCCCAAAGGATAGGGTGCGCAACTTAGGTGTCCTCCTGGATGATCGGCTGTCGCTTGAAGATCATTTGACGGCCGCTCCAGGGGCCTTCCACCAGGTTCGCCTGGTTCGGCAGTTGCGCCTTCCTTGATCGGGATGCCTTATGCACGGTCACTGCGCGCCGCTACCTCTCGCTTGGATTACTGTAATGCTCTCTACATGGGGCTCCCTTGAAGTGCGCCGGAGGCTTCAGTTAGTCCAGAATGCAGCTGCTGGTGATAGAGGAGCTACACGTAGCTCCCATGTAACACCGCCCTGCGCAGGCTGCACTGGCTGCCTGTGGCTTTCCGAGTGCACTTTAAGGTGTTGGTTATGACCTTTAAAGCGCCCATGGCTTAGGACCTGGGTACTTACGGGACCGCCTGCTGCTACCACATGCCTCCCACCGACCTGCCCGCGCTCCCATAGAGAGGGACTTCTCAGGGTGCCGTCCGCCAAACAATGCCGGCTGGCGGCCCCCAGGGGAAGGGCCTTCTCTGTGGGGGCACCCACACTCTGGAATGAGCTTCCCCCGGGTTTACGTCAAATACCCGACCTCCGGACATTTCGTCGCGAACTAAAAACACATCTTTTTATCCGCGCGGGGCTGGCTTAAATTAGTTTTAAGGGAAATTTTATTAATTTTAAATGGGGTTTTTAGTATGGAAAATTTTAACTTCAGGCTAATTTAATAAGTTTTAAATGGTATTTTAACTTGTATATTGTGTTGTTCTTACTTTTGCCTGTACACCGCCCTGAGTCCTTCGGGAGAAGGGCGGTATAAAAATTAAATAAAATAAATAAATAAATAAATATATATTAATATGGCTAAAATATGTTTATGTTCCTACGCTTCATTTATTGTGGCTATATTATCATTTAATTGTTATTATTAGATGACTCCTTTGTTATTTATATGTATGTTATTTATTCATTGCGTTGCAAACAAAGTAAAAATGTTTATTTATTCATTCCTTCATTCTCCCATTCGTCCGCCTCCCGACTTCCCGTGATGGGGAAGCCGCGAACTACCACTCCCGTGAGCCAGCGCTCTTGCGAGAGGCGTCACTTCCGCAAAGCATTTCCGCCTCGCGATTGGCTGACCTACAGCCCATCTCTCCATTCTCATTGGCTGCCGGGCTCCAACCCGTCCTAGGGCTGGAAAGGGGAGGAGAGAAGCCTTTGCAATTCCTGGTTTGCATCAGATTGAAACGCTTCGCAGCGAGTCGGGGGGGCAGAAATTCAATTTTGCGGCGGGGCGATGCGGGGTAGAAGCAGAACCCATAATGCACGGCCGGTCGGGCATGCTGGGATTTATGCTTGAGCTGCAACCATCCAGACGGGAGCTAGAGAGCAGCAGAGAGCCGGGATTCATTGCATCGCGTTGCTCCTTCGAGTGATTCCCTGGCATTTTGCAGCTTTGGGTATCCCTAACGGTGGGGCGGCCGCTTGGAGAAGGTGGGTTGCAGAGGAACTGGGACCTAAAGTAGAACAAGGTATCCAAATAAAAATAGGAAAAGTAAATCAATAAGGCTTCAGTAAAGTTTAGTATAAGTTCAGCTTAGTTTTAAAACTTTAGTGTAAACTTTAAGCTGGGTTGGTTTTCTGATGAGAAAAAGGAAGAGAGAGGAAGAGACAGGTAAAGGAAAGAGAAAGGAAAGAAAGAGAAAAAGAAAAAAGAAAGAAAAGAAAAGGAAGAAAAGGAAAGGAAGGAAGGAAAAGGGGGAGGGAAGGAAGGAAAGTATGTAAGAAAGGAAGAAGAGAAGGAAGGAAGGAAGGAAAAGAGAAGGAGGGAGAGGAGAAGGAAGGAATGGTAAGGAAAAGAGAGGGAGGGAGGAGAGAAGGAAGGAAGGAGAGTGAGTAAATGAAAGGAAGGAAGGAAAGAAAAGGAGGGAGGGAGGAGAGAAAGGAGGTAGAAAAAGAGGGAAGAAAAGAAAAAGAGGAAGGAAGGAGAGGAAGGAAGGAAAGAAAGGAGTGAGGGAGGAGAGAAGGGGAGAAAAGGAGGGAAGGAAGGAAGGAAGTATGTAAGGAAGTGTTGGAAGAAATGTCCATCTGGGTTCAGTTTCAAGTGCTAACTTCCTACAGAAGGAAGAAGAGAAGGAAGGAAGGAAGGAAGGAAAAGAGGGAGGGAGGGAAGAAGGAAGGAAGGAGAGTGAGAGTAAATGAAGGGAAGGAAGGAAAGAAAAGAAGGGGAGGGAGGGAGGAGAAAGGAGGGAGAAAAGGAGGGAAGAAAAGAAAAAGAGGAAGGAAGGGGAGAGGAAGGAAGGGAAGAAAGAAAAAGAAAGAAGGAAGAAAAGAAAAGAAAAGGAAGAAAGTGAAAGAAGGAAAGGAAGGAAAGAAAAGTGAGGGAGGAGAGAAAGGGAGAAAAGGAGGGAAGGAAGGAAGTATGTAAGGAAGGAAGAGAGAAGGAAGGAAGAAAGGAAGGAAGTAAGGAAAAGAGAGAGGGAGGAGAGAAGGAAGGAAGAGTAAATGAAAGGAAGGAAAGAAAGAAAAGGGGAGGGAGGGAGGGAGAAAGGAGGGAAGAAAAGAGGAAGGAACGAATGAAAGGGAAAAAAAGAAAAAAATTATTCCTTATTTATTTCAAGGTTAAGATGATAATCTTTGGTACTTTTGCATAAAACATTTGATTTGGGTACCCTCTGGTTCTGGGCATTTGCGCTTTTGTGTGAAAAAGATTTAAGTTTTAAGAAGAGACTGGACAGCCATTTGTGGGGAATGGTATAGGTCTTTCCTGCTTGAGCAGGGGGTTGGACTAGAAGACCTCTAAGGTCCCTTCCAACTCTGTCATTCGGTTAAGTTTGTATTTTATTTCCTGCTTGTCCCTCTTCAACCGCTAGATGTTTGGGGCCCGTTGTGCGCGCTCGGTTCTTCGGCGCTGTTCCTCCTCCGTTCCATCCGCGAAGAGTATTGTGGCCCCGAGGCTGCTCCCAATCCGGGAGGCATTGGAAGTCCAAGATCCAACTGGACATGATGTTAAAATTCAGGTAAGAGCACAATTCCCACATTTTTATTTATTTATTTATTAGACTTTTATCTCGCTCTTGTTACTTTACAGTAATTCAAGGCAGTGAAGATACCTTCGGTTTTCCCACAACAACAATCTTGTGAGGTGGGTTGGGCTGAGAGAGGAACTGGTCCAAAGTCACCCGATTGGCTTTCAGGCCTAAGGCGGGACTAGAACTCACCGTCTCCTAGTGATTGGCCCAAAGTCACCCAACCAGCTTTCGGGCTTAAGGCGGGACTAGAACTCACCGTCTCCTGGTGATTGGCCCAAAGTCATCAGCTGGAATTCTATTTCCTTTTCGCCACAGTTGTTAAGCAAATTTTTGCGTTTATTAAATGAATCAGCTGGTCATTAAGTGAATCCAGCTTCCCCGTTGCCTTGTCAAGAAGTTGGCTCGGGAGGTTACAGACAGTAATCTTCCCAGGTGGCTTCTGACAAGCGAAGTCAATAGGATTTGTTTACTGACCACCTGATTCACTTAACAACTAGTAAGCACATGACCCTGGGATGCCGCCCTTGTTGTAAATGCACCCTAATTTTGATCGTATAACTATAGGGATGCTACCGTGATCATAAACTTGAAGACTTGTTGTAAGTCTTTCAGTGCCCTTATAATTTTGAATGGTTGCTAAAGAAATGGTTATAATTCAAGGACTACCTGTATAGCCATGAGGTTATGGTGATGCTACCTTAGCCTCAAAATTATCTTTTTATTTTATCTCTGTTATCTAGAATATCTATCTATCTATCTGTCTGTCTATCTATCTATCTACTTACCTACCTACCTATCATCTATTGCTATCATATCTCTCTATCTACCTATCTACCTACCTACCTATCCTCTATCATCCATCCATCCATTCACTACCTACCTATCCATTCATCCATCCATCCACTTACCTACCTACCTGCTTACCTACCTGTTATCTATCATCCATCCATCCATCTACCTATCATCTATCTATCATATCTATCTGTCTATCTTCCATTGATCCATCCATCCATCCATCTCTCTACCATCTATTATCTATATCATCTATCTATCTACCTACCTATCATCTATTTCTGTCATATCTACCTACCATCTACTATCATCGACTGAGGCTCGACTAGAGACCTTGTCGCTGCCTGGGAAGGGGCGGCGGCCGGGGCCTTGGACCGGGTCGTGCCTTTGCGGCCTCTGACCCAGCACCGTTCTCGATTAGCTCCTTGGTACTCCGAGGAGCTGAGAGAGATGAAGCGCCGGAGAAGATGCCTGGAGAGTAACTGGAGGGCCACCCGCTCCGAATCTGACCGGACACTAGTGCGGTCTCAAATTCAGACCTATCTGGTGGCGATGAAGGTGGCAAAACAGGAGTATTTTTCCACCCTCATTGCATCTGCAGATAACCGCCCAGCCGCCCTGTTTCGGGTAATCCGCTCCCTCACTCATCAGGGAGCATTGGAAGACCCCCTGCAGGGACGAGTTGAGGAATTTGTACAGTATCTGCAAGATAAAATCGCTCAGATTTGGGAAGGGTTGGATGTAGATTGGGTAAGGCTGGGCGAGATGGCGGAGGCCGGTCTTGATGTCTCCATCTGGGATGAGTTCGATTCTGTGACTCCTGAGGACATGGACGGGATACTGGGGGGGGGCTAAATGCGACCACATGTTTATTGGACCCGTGTCCCTCCTGGTTGGTGCTGGCCACCCAGAAGGTTACACGTGGCTGGCTTCAGAGAATTGTTAACACTTCTCTGATGGAGGGTGTCTTCCCTTCCGCCTTGAAAGAGGCGGTGGTGAGGCCCCTCCTCAAGAAGCCCTCCCTGGATCCAGCCATTTTATCAAATTATCGTCCTGTCTCCAACCTTCGCTTTACGGCGAAGGTTGTTGAGAGTGTGGTCGCACGACAGTTCCCTCAGTACCTGGATGAAACTGTCTATCTGTCAGGCCTGGAAACCATATTAAACTTTAGGTTTCCAGACGCTGCCACATTTTTATCTTGAGGGGAGGAGGGGGGGTTGAGGGGTATGGTAACATTCTTCCAGCGGTCAAGGTCGGATGGTGTTCACGTCTGCAGGAAGAGTGGTAAGAAGTTACTCGAATGAACTGGAAGAACGTGGGACTGTGTGATCGTCAGAGGGGTCAGGGGGGTGGGACTATTGGGGTTTGTATAACTGGGGAAACGAATCCGGAACTTCAGTTTTGGGAATTGCACTCATCGTGTGCCAGTCTCCTCATGCTAGTAAAGGGCTTTGAGAAAAAGAAAAGATGCCTCCGAGTCTCTTTTACGCAGAAGAGGTATTTCTGGAACCTTGACATTATTCCCAAAACCGTAAAAACTTTCTTTTGCTAACGGTACCCTCTCCTCCTCTCAGAGGGGGCCCGTTAGAGGGGTGCTGGGCCCCAGTCTCCGCAACCTCCACAGCGGTGCAAAGACCCAGTGAAGATGGAAGAGCAGCAAATTGAAAGCGTAGAAGGAGCCACGAAGCAGGATTCTAACGATTTAGTAGAAGTCACCTATTTCCCATCTGACGACAGGACCCGAAGCCCCGAAAAAGAACAGCCTGCTTGTCCGTTTGGAGTACGCCCCAAGGACTCTGATTCATGGGTGAGCTGCCAGTTGGGAGAAAACATTTCCCCGGGGGGGAATGGAGAGCCCCCTCCCTCTTCTCAACCTCACTGGAGGGCAATAAAACCTGGAGAATCGGTAGAGTCCCTAGATTGGGACCTGAAAAACCCCCTGGACTCCTACAACCCGTAGCCGAACCCACCCGACCATGGGAAGAGATTGCCATGGATTTTATTGTTGAACTCCCACCTAGTGGAGGTAATACAGTGATATGGACCGTAGTGGACTTATTCTCTAAACAGGCCCATTTCACTGCGTGCAGCAGATTGCCATCGGCTAGAAAATTAGCAAAGCTCTTCCTCAAACACATCTACAGATTGCATGGAGTTCCAAAAAGGATAATATCCGACAGGGGTGTTCAATTCACAGCCAAATTCTGGAGAGAATTCCTACAGTCCATTGGGTCGTCTCAAGGACTTAGTTCTGGTTTCCATCCGGAAACTAACGGAGCAGCTGAAAAACTTAATTCCATGGTGGAACAATACATACGTTGTTATGTAAATTACCAACAAGAAAACTGGTCCGACTTGTTACCATTTGGAGGTTGCATATAATAATGCGGTACACACCAGCCAGGGTTAACCCCTTTTCAAGTGACCAGCGGCATGGACTTCGTTCCAATGCCTGAACTCCCCGTTCAACCCCCCACTTCAGTCTCCCTAACAGACTGGATGAATTCATTAAAAAAAGGTTGGGAAAATACAAAAAAAGCTTTGGCTGTAACAGCTCGAAATTACAAAGCCCAAGCTGACAAACACCGTTCCCTTCAACCCCCTTTTCGCATTGGAGATAAAGTCTTTTTGTCTACTAAATATCTAAGATTACGAATACCCAGCAGGAAATTCGGTCCAAAATTTTTGGGTCCTTTCCCCATTGTAAAAATTATTAATCCCGTAACCGTCCAACTCCAACTCCCTCGCATGTTGGGACGAATCCACCCGGTATTCCATACCAGCTTACTCAAACCTGCTAGCCAATCCGCCTAAGGCCTCTCCCTACCGCTCCCCCACCCCCCTTGATAATCCAAGGTGAAACCCACTATGAAATCAAGAAGATTCTTGACTCTAGACTCTACCGAGGTCAATTACAATACTTAGTCCACTGGAAGGGATACCCATTATCTGAATCTACTTGGGTCAAAAGTTGGAAAGTGAATGCGGACAATTTAGTTAAACAATTTCACGACACTTTCCCTGACAAACCTAAGAAACCTCTTGGAGGGGGGAGGGGGGGTGTAGAAGGGAATTATGCACCGTTGGCACTTTTTTTTTTATCGACTCTTTGTTTTTCTTTCCTAGGATATAGTTTCTTTTCCAAGAGGGGACGCCTGTCAGGCCTGGAAACCATATTAAACTTTAGGTTTCCAGACGCTGCCACATTTTTATCTTGAGGGGAGGAGAGGGGGTTGAGGGGTATGGTAACATTCTTCCAGCGGTCAAGGTCGGATGGTGTTCACGTCTGCAGGAAGAGTGGCAAGAAGTTACTCGAATGAACTGGAAGAACGTGGGACCGTGTGATCGTCAGAGGGGTCAGGGGGGTGGGACTCTTGGGGTTTGTATAACTGAGGAAACGAATCCGGAACTTCAGTTTTGGGAATTGCACTCATCGTGTGCCAGTCTCCTCATGCTAGTAAAGGGCTTTGAGAAAAAGAAAAGATGCCTCCGAGTCTCTTTTACGCAGAAGAGGTATTTCTGGAACCTTGACACTATCTAGACCCGTTCCAGTCCGGCTTCCGGCCCGGTTACAGTACAGAGACGGCCTTGGTCGCGTTGGTAGATGATCTCTGGAGGGCTCGGGACGGGGGTTGTTCCTCTGTCCTAGTCCTATTAGATCTCTTGGCGGCTTTTGATACCATCGACCATGGTATCCTGCTGCGACGGCTCGGGGGCTGGGAGTGGGAGGCACCGTTTATCAGTGGTTCTCCTCCTATCTCTCCAACCGGTCGCAGACGGTGTTGACAGGGGGGCAGAGGTCGACTCTAAGGCGCCTCCTATGTGGGGTGCCACAGGGGTCGGTCCTCTCGCCTCTTCTGTTCAACATCTATATGAAGCCGCTGGGTAAGATCATCCGTGGCTTTGGGGTGCGATGTCATCTATACGCTGATGACACCCAGCTGTACATATCCACCCCAGGCCACCCCAACGAGGCCGTTGACGTTATGTCCCGGTGTCTGGAAGCTGTACGGGTCTGGATGGGGAGGAACAGACTTCGGCTCAATCCCTCGAAGACTGAGTGGCTGTGGTTGCCGGCTTCCCGGTACAGCCAGCTTACTCCATTGCTGACTGTTGGGGGCGAGTCATTGGCCCCCACGGAGAGGGTACACAACTTAGGCGTCCTCCTGGATGCACGGCTGTCGCTTGAAGATCATTTGACAGCCATCGCCAGGGGGGCTTTTTATCAGGTTCGCCTGATCCGCCAGTTGCGTCCCTTTCTGGACCAGGTGGCGCTGCGCACAGTCACTCATGCCCTCGTTACATCTCGCCTGGACTACTGCAATGCTCTCTACATGGGGCTCCCCTTGAAGAACGCCCGGAAGTTCCAACTGGTCCAGAATGCAGCTGCGCGGGTGATAGAGGGAGCACCTCGTGGCTCTCATATAACACCTATCCTGCGCGGGCTGCACTGGCTCCCGGTGGTCTTCCGGGTGCAATTCACGGTGTTGATTACCATCTTCAAAGCGCTCCATGGCTTAGGACCGGGCTATTTACAAGACTGCCTACTGCCACAAACAGCCTCCCCTGGCATGAGTGCTAGTCACAGGAGCCTCCTTGAGGATGCTCATCTGAAACAATGACTTCTAAAGCAAGATAGCTTCTCTGTGGGGCTCCTGCCCTCTGGAATGAGCTTTTACTTATTTGAACTCGATCCTTGGACTTTCCGCCGTGAACTGAAGACTCTTTTATTCCGTCGAGCTGGGCTAGCCTGATTAAGTAATTTTAAATGGGGTTTTAGTTTTTGTTTTTTGTTTTTTTTTATAAAAAGTTTTATTTTTACAATCATATCAAATAATTCATCCAATGTACAGTTATATACAATTAGTCGGGCTTGCCCAGTCACCACCACCCTTTTTAACACTCTTCCCTCTTCTACCTTCTTTTACCTTCCAAACCTTCCTCTCCTTCTCTTATCTACATCCACTCCTCCCTCCACCCTACACCTTCCTTCTCCCTCTACTATTCCTCTTCCTTCCTCTTCTCCTCTTTCCTACCTCCTACTCTCTCTTTTCTCCCTCCCCACCGTTCTAAAATGGTAACTATACAGACCCGACCCTACATTAATTATATTTCTTCAATAATCCCTGTACATTAACCATCACTCCATCTCTACCAAACCCCCCCAAATTCCCCTCCCCCTTACCCCCCACCCCCCACCCCGACTTCCCAGAACAAAATGCAGGGTATCAAAACTAACAATCATAATCCAAAATAATTCCTAAATTATAATCTCTAGTCACACCACACTTAGTCACACTCTCAATTCCCCTCTCCTTCAAAAATATATCTAATACAAAATATTTCCTAAATTTACTCATATGCTATTCGATATTTTTTTTATCTGATACTTATTTTAAATATAATCAATCCACATTTTCCATTCTAAAATATATTTTTCTAGTATATAGTCTTTCAAGTAAGCGGAGATTTTGTCATCTCTGCCAGATTTGATACTTTGAGTGTCCATTCTTGATTGTAGGTAATTCTTCTTTCTTCCAATACTGAGCAATCAAAAGTCTTGCGACTGTTATTAAGTTCAAAATCAATTTAGTCTCTATAGCTGTATAGTCCATAATTATTCCTAGTAGAAAGAACTCATGGAGTAAACTTAATCTTCTTTTTCAAAATATTCTGCATGATCCACCAGCCTTTAATCCAAAATGCTTTAACTTTTTTACAAGTCCACCATATATGGTAATAAGTAGCATCTTCACAATCGCATCTCCAACATTTAGCAAGATCTAATATGTGTTTCTTGTAAACAGGTAATGTCATTTTAAAATTGTTTCAAATAATGAAATACCTTCCCTCTCTTCTGTGAATTCAGGCCATTAACATTCCAAGATAATAGTTTAATTGCCATTATCGGCCAAAGGAAACTTTTGGAACACCAGCCGCAGATCACATTTTACTTTAGGCCTTGCTCCTCCCACTGTTTCCATTGTAGTAGTTGCCAGTTGTTGTTGTGCCTTCATCTCTTGTTCCTTGCGTTTAGCAGCAGCTCTTGTCAGCCTTTGTTCTTTTGAATCTAAACCCGTCGTAGGTATTTCCAACACTTGTAATAAATCTTCTTCCATCACAATCTGTTCTTGTACCTGCTTCACTTCTCTTTCCTTCACTTCAGCCTCCCTTCTTCTAGCTTCCAATGGGGGAAGACTTCCAACTTTTAATACCTCAACATAAAATTCTCTTGCTTTTCCAACCGTATTGAAACGATGTACTTTCCCTGCATAATATACTATTATACCAGTTGGAATATCCCATCTATATTCAATCTGATGTTTTTTAAGTTCATTCACCAGGAAGGCAAATTCCTTCCTAGCCCTTAACATTTTTGGTGGAATTTCCTTTAATATCAAAATATCTTGACCAGCAATCTGAATCTTCTCCCCCTTATATGAAGCTTGCAAAATCTGATTTCTCACTGTTCTGTTTGTAAAATAAATAACAACATCCCTTGGCAACTTTTTTTGCCTTGCTATCCAAGAGTTCACACGATATATTTTATCAATTTGATAAGCCACATCTGCTGGACGAGCTGCTAATATCTCAGCAAATACTTCAGAAAAAATTTCCCTTAAATTCTCTTCCTTATTTTCTTTCAAACCTCGAATTCTAAGAGCAAATTCCATATTTCTATATTGTATCAAAACTATTTCATCCTCTGTTTTTCCATTTTACTTTGAAATTCATCCATTTTATTTTCTAATTTTAAATTATGTCGCTTAATTTCTTCAACCTCCTCTTCCAATAAAATCACATTCGTTGCCAAACTTTGTACTGCCATTACAAATCCTTCTTTAACTTCTTTATTTCCCACTTGAATTTCTGATATCTGCTCTTTCATTTCAGACATCTCATCAGTTATTACTTTAAATTTTTCTTCTATAAAGCCTTTTAAGTTCTCTTGTAACGCCTCTAAATTCAATGTTCTAGTCTCTGCTGTATGAGCTGGAGAGGCACCAGCTGATAAAGTTCCAGAGCTCTTTGTTACAGTAGACTTTAATTGTTTGGCTGCCATCTTCTATAAAATTATTTATTTATTTATTTCCAACTTAATATTCACTTTAAATCTTCTTAACCTCTAGAAACACAGTCTTTTAAAGCAGTATTTAAAAAATCTCCCTAGATTCTATCAGCAGGCAGCAAAGAGTTAAAGCAGCAAGTAACATGCAAATTACCAACTGCAGAGGCACATGCTGAAAGTATCACTTTCGCTTTCCACTCGTTAACTTGTTAACAATTCGCCTCCATTTTCTTGCTGTTTTCAAGCTTGTTACAAAGTATCGGGGAATCGGCTTGGCTACTTGCTTAAAGTTCTCCCACTTTCGTTCTGTCCGGTATAATCCTTTATTGTCCAAAATAAATCTCGGCGTTTGGTCGTGGTGATTGGTTCCGCCAAAGCAGAAGAATCCTCGGATCTGGAGCACTTCGGGTTACTGGAGGGAACTTAACCCTTCAAACCCCTTTTTTCTCAGGGGCTTTAGGGAAATTCAACCTCTGCCCTCAGCTCACCCCTTCTCCTTCTCCCGAAGAGGGGGTTTTCCGAACCGCTGGGCAGCAGATTTAAGCTGTCCTAGCGATTCCACAAAATCCAGAGGTTGGTGATCGTAAAGATCACCGCCATCACCTACGGTGCCAAACCGGAAGTCGGGGTTTTAGTTTTTATAGTACTCAGTTTTAAATTTGGCCACTATTTATATAAATTTTTAGTTTTGTTTTTATATTTATTGTATTTTAAATTGGCTGTTAACCGCCCTGAGTCCTTCGGGAGAAGGGCGGTATACAAATGCAATTAATAAAATAAAATAAATAAATAAATCCATCTATCTATCTATCTATCTATCTATCTATCTATCTATCTATCTATCTTTCATTGATCCATCCATCTACCATCTTATTATGTATATCTATTTATCTATCTACCTGTCTGTCTGTCTATCATCTATCTATCATCTATCTCTATCATAGCTATCTTTCATTGATCCATCTACCCATCTACCATCTTATTCTATCTATCTATCTATCTATCTATCTATCTATCTATCTATCTATCTATCTATCTATCTATCATCTGTCTGTCTATCATCTCTCTATCTTTCATTGATCCATCCATCTACCACCTTATTATGTCTGTCTGTCTGTCTGTCTATCTATCTATCTATCTATTTATCTATCTCATCTATCTCTGTCATAACTATCTGTCTTTCATTGATCCATCTACCCGTCTACCATCTTATTATATCTTATCTATCTATCATCTATCATCCATCTATCTATCATCTGTCTGTCTATCTATCATCTATCTATCTATCTATCTATCTATCTATCTATCTATCTATCTATCTATCTATCTATCTATCTATCTGTCTATCTATCTATCTTATTGGCTGCCCGTCTTAGCGATCCAATTAATTCCTGCTTTCCTTCCTGTCCAGGGTTGGGTCCGTTCGGTCCGGTCTCAGAAAGGGATTTTGTTTCTCCACGTCAGCGATGGCTCCTCGTTGGAGCATCTCCAGGTGGTGGCAGATCCACGTTTGGAGTCCAGGTCGATTCACCTTCTCTGGGTAGCTGGGTGGGGCCGAGGGGTGGGCCCGACACTACTTTAGGCTGCACAAGAAGGTGGCTTTCAAAGCAGAACAGAGTCAGAGAATTGGAAGGGACCTCGGAGGTCTTCTAATTCAGGGGTGTAAAACTCGATTTCACTGAGGGCCGCATTTAGGGTTGTGTTTTACCTCAGAGGGCCGGTGTGGGTGGGCATGGCCAGTGCTGGGATCCTACCGGTTTAACAAGCGCTTCGGTGATCGGGCGCTTCGGTGATCGGGAGCCTGCATTAGACGCGCGCTACCCGCGCATGCACAATTAAACAAATAATCACCTGTGTTAGTGCTAGGGCAGGGGTCTGCAAACTTGGCTCTTTTAAGACTTGTGGACTTCAACTCCCAGAACTCCTGGGAGTTGAAGTCCACAAGTCTTAAAAGAGCCAAGTTTGCAGACCCTGCACTAGGGAATTAAAACAGCTGAGCTGCGGCAATCCATCTGCCGCGCTAGTCAGCTGTGAAGATATAGGTAAGTAAAGCGCAGGGTCGGGCGGGCAGGCCTAGCTGATCGTCAGAACAAACCGGTTCACTCCCAGCTGATTGTCAGAGCTACCGGTTCATCCGAACCGGTAGAATCCCACCCCTGGGCACTGCCCTTCTGGGTCCATTTTTGGCTGCGACGGCGTGCTGCAGCGAAAACGTAGCTCATGAGAGCAGTGCGCGGCCTTCCTGGGCTCTGTTTTCAACTGCAAAACGGCCTCCATCCGCCGGCCAAAATGGAGCTGGGGGGGGCCACTTGCGGCCCTCATGAGCTCTGTTTTCAGTGGCAGAGGCACTGCAGGCCAGTCCTTCGCTGTTTCCAGGGCAGCCACGCGAGCCGGATCCGGTCTCCGGGCCTGGCCTGGAGTTTTTTGTTTTTTTTAATTTGCATTTATATCCCGTCCTTCTCCGAAGACTCAGGGCAGCTTACACTATGTTAGCAATAGTCTTCATCCTATTTGTATATTTATATACAAAGTCAACTTATTGCCCCCAACAATCTGGGTCCTCATTTTACCTACCTTATAAAGGATGGAAGGCTGAGTCAACCTTGGGCCTGGTGGGACTAGAACCTGCAGTAATTGCAAGCAGCTGTGTTAATAACAGACTGTCTTAACAGTCTGAGCCACCAGAGGCCCCATTGACACCCCTGTTCGAGACCCAAGACCATTCCAGACAAATGGCTGTCCGGTCTCTTCTTAAAAACCTCCACTGATGGAGCACCCACAACTTCTAGTGGCAAGCCGTTCCACTGATTCATTGCATCTGCGGTCAGGGCAAACACCGGATGGGAAGATCCCTTAAAGAGAGATCCCACCTAAGATGTAAAGAAAAATTTCCTCTTGGCAAGGAGAACGATCAGTCTGTGGATCGACTTGCCTCCAGAAGGTGTGGATCCTCCATCGCTGGAGGTTTTTTAGAAGAAATTGGAGATCCATTTGTCTGAAACGGTGGAGGGTTTGTGCTTCAGAAACACACAAACACACACACACATGATTCAAAGTCCTTCGGTCGACGTTTTTGCCCTAAAACGGTTTGTGGTTTCATTCCAGGACGCTGACTTTTGGCTGTTCCGTGGAAGTGCGAGGGAAGCTGGTGAAAAGTTCCCATAAGGGACAAGGCGTGGAGCTGGCGGCGGAGAATATACGTGTGGTGGGGCCTTGTGACGTTTTGGTAAGGGGATTATTCAGATATTCTCCCGTGGGGCAATTTTGGATCTGGGTTTTTTGCGGCAAGCCTTTTTTTTTTTTTGCAAAGGAATTCAGTTGCAGGCTCATCTTATTCTTGAGTAAAGATTCTGTGTTTATTTGTTTGTTTATAAGTAACCTGAGGATATATACATACATACGTATATATGTTTTCTGAGGTTTTCGCAGGTGTTTGTATGTAGGTCTTTGGTTATTCGGGTTTTCTCCCGTGTAAAATTGGAAGTGTCTTGCCGATGTTTCGACGAAGTCTCATTCGTCATCTTCAGGCTTCAGCTTCGTGCTTCTGGGAGCAATGTGTGATTGCAGCTGTTTCTTCCTTTTTAACTGCTAGTGGGGGTTTGAGCTGATTGGGTGGGAGCTTGGCTGTGCTCTGATTGGATGGGGGTTTTTCTGTGCTCTGATTGGCTGGGGGTGTGTCCAGAAGCCAGACCGTAGCTGCAACATTAGCCATTTCAAACCCCTCCAATCCATACATGCAGCAGACTGTCACCCACTATGAAGATGTAGCACGACCACGAAGCCAAACAACAGCAATGCAGCTCAGCAGCTCAAATCCCCCTGCAACTCAGACTAATCTGAGCACAACCAAGTCCCCACCCAAACAGGACACACCCCGAGCCAATCAGCACAAAAATAACCCCATCCAATCAGAGCACAGCCAAGCTTCCACTCAATCAGTTCAAACCCCCACTAGCAGTTAAAAAGGAAGAAACAGCTGCAATCACACATTGCTCCCAGAAGCACGAAGCTGAAGCCTGAAGATGACGAATGAGACTTCGTCGAAACGTTGCCAAGACACTTCCAATTTTACGCGGGAGAAAACCCAAATAACCAAAGACTTATATACATACATACATACATACATACATACATACATATATATATATTCATAGGTTTTCACGGGTATATGTATGCAGGTTTTGGTATGTTCGGGTCTTTTCCCGTGTAAGATTGGAAATATTTAGGCAACGTTTCAATGAGATCTCATTCATCATCTTCAGGCTTTGGCTTTGTTCTTATGTGAGCTTTGCTTTGCTTTGCTTGCACAATCACGAAGCCGAAAGCACCAGCCTGAAGATGACGAGTGGGACCTCATCGAAATGTCGCCTAGATACTTTCAACCTTACACGGGAAAAGACCCGAATACGCCAAGACCTGTGTGTGCAAATATACATATGTATCTGAGGGTACACATTTGTTTATACGTACCCTGAGGAACGCGGTGGCTAAGATGCTGAGCTTGTCGACTGAAAGGTCGGCAGTTCAGCGGTTCGAATCCCTGGTGCCGCGTAACGGGATGAGCTCCCGTTCCTTGTCCCAGCTTCTGTCAACTTAGCAGTTCGAAAGCAGGTAAAAAATGCAAGTAGAAAAATAGGGACCACCTTTGGTGGGAAGGTAACAGCGTTCCGTGCGCCTTTGCCATTGAATCATGCCGGCCACATGACCACGGAGACGTCTTCAGACAGCACTGGCTCTTCGGCTTTGAAACGGAGATGAGCACCGCCCCCTAGAGTCAGGAACGACTAGCACGTATGTGCGAGGGGAACCTTTATATTTACCCTATCTTTATTATTTTTTACCAACAACTCCAGGCTGTGAATATGCCTAATACTCCTTCCTCCTCCTATTTTTCCCACAACAACAGCCCTGTGAGGTGGGTTGGTCTGAGAGAAAGAAGGACTGGCTCAAAGTCATCCAACTGGTTTTCGTGGCTGAGGAGCAACTAGAACTTGAAATCTCCTGATGATTGGTTCAAAGTCATCCAGTCAGCTTTCAGGCCTAAGGCGGGACTAGAACTCCCCATCTCCTGGTCATTGTCCCAAAGTCACCCAGTCGGCTTTCATGCTGAAGGAGGGACTAGAATTCACAGTCTCCTGGTGATTGGCCCAAAGTCACCCAGTCAGCTTTCATGCCTAAAGCAGGATTAGAATTCACAGTCCCCTGGTGATTGGCCCAAGTCACCCAGCTGGATTTCACGCCAAACGTGGGACTAGAATTCACAGCTCCTGGTGATTGGCCCAAAGTCACCCAGTCAGCTTTCATGCCAAAGGTGGGACTAGAACTCACCGTCTCCTGGTGATTGGCCAAGTCACCCAGATGGATTTCATGCCTAACGTGGGACTAGAACTCACAGTCTCCTGCTTTCTAGCTTAGTGCCTTAACCACTAGACCAAACTGCCTCTGTGTGTTCTATATACTTCGTATACATACTTCCTTCTTTAGGCCTTCCCTCTGAAATATAAAGTCCATCATTCTCTGGAATATCTCCGGGAGCTGCCTCACGTCCGATGCAGAAGCAATGTACTGGGCGCCCTGTTGCGGGTACGCAGTGAAGCCACGGCAGCGATCCACTCCTATTTCAAGGTAATTCCGGTCTTGGGGAACTGCCTGCCACAGGATATATGACCATCAAGTCATAAAGCTGCCAATTCATTGATAAAAGTGGCTGCTAACCGGGAGACCCACATACTGGTAGTCCTTGACTTATGACCCCAATTGAGCCTAATATTTCTGTTGCTAAGCAAGATGTCTTGAGTTTCCCCCCCCCCATTTTATGACGTTTCTTGCCAACGTTAAGTGAATCACTGCGGTTCTTAAGTCTGTAACCCGGTCGTTAAGCGAATCTGGTTTCCTCATTGACTTTGCTTGTCAGGAGGTCGTAAAAGGGGATCACGTGACCCCGGGACACTGCAACCGTCATAAATATGAGTCAGTTGCCGAGCGCCTGAATTTTGATCATGAGCTCAGGGGGAATGCTGCAACGGTCGTAAGTGTGAAAAACGGTCGTGAGTCACCTTTTTTCAGGATTGTTGTAACTTTGAACGGTCACTAAGTGAACCGTTTTAAGTCAAGGACCGCCTGTACTTTAGAATCTGGTTTTGAAATTCTGAGACACACACACACACACAATATAATCATATGACTGCATTTTGGGCCCTTGAAAACCAGCCTGCATTTACAGGTGTGTTTAGCATCCCATATCACTTGACCACAATTTTATTAAAAATCAGTATTTACCTCAGGTTTTCAGCAAAAACACCCCATAGCAAACAATGGATTCGTTTAACAACTCTGGTGTTCACTTCATGACCGTGCATTCGCTTAAAAACTATGGTTATTCACTTAACCAGTTGTCAAACCAGGCCGGTCATGTGCGTGACCTGCTTTGCGACCGTCACCATTAATGGCAGGTTTCATTATGATTGTAAGTCAAGGACGACCCGTATAGATTCTTACGCTCGTGTGTTAACTTAGCTAAATGTATTTTATGTTAATTATACGAAAGATCTGAAGAACCTGATTAGGAAGAGATTATTATGGAGAAATTCAATTTATGTCGCGGGCTCAGAGTTGACAAGGACTGGATAATCAGTAAATATTATACGCGTAATTTTATCGGTTCATTAGCTAGCTCAAAACTCAGCTGTCTGATGACACCTTTCTCAGACTAACAAATTTGATTAAAAGCAGACGCTTTCGCGAGCTAAAACGTGTGTCTTTTAATCAAATTTGTTCGGCTGAAAAGGTGCAACCCTGTTGCCGATTTTGGGCTGTGATAGATTAAGATAGTTTTCCTGCTACATTAGCAGCTGCCTAAGCACGTTTAGGTGCATATAAAGTAATTAAATTTAATTTAATTAACGTTTTAAATTAAAACGGAAAAACATTCATAGCAACAGTTGCCAATAAAATACCTGCCTTTCCTTATACAAGAACGTTTTAGTGATTCGAACCTTGTGAGAACGCTAAATCTTTCGGCCACCCAAAGTTCCTGGTTCTACAAGAATTGCACCATTAAAATTAATTCCTCCCCCCCATCTGCCCTCAAATTAGTTGTGATTTTTGACGACCTCTTTGCAAGTTCCTCAAGGTCTTTTTTGCAAGCTTGGCCAAGCTTGGCACTGGTTTGCCATTGCCTCCTTCCTAGGTCTAAGGGGCAGTGACTGGCCCAGAGTCACCCAGCTGGCTTTCATGCCTAAAATGGGACTAGAACTCACAGTCTCCTGGTGATTGGCCCAAAGTCACGCAGTTGGTTTCATGCCTAAGGTGGGACTAGAACTCACAGTCTCCTGGTGATTGGCCCAAAGTCATGCAGTTGGCTTCATGCCTAAGGCGGGACTAGAACTCACAGTCGCCTGGTGATAGGCCCAAAGTCATGCAGTTGGCTTCATGCCTAAGGTGGGACTAGAACTCACAGTCTCCTGGTGATTGGCCCAAAGTCATGCAGTTGGCTTCATGCCTAAGGCGGGACTAGAACTCACAGTCTCCTGGTGATTGGCCCAAAGTCATGCAGTTGGCTTCATGCCTAAGGCGGGACTAGAACTCACAGTCTCCTGGTGATAGGCCCAAAGTCATGCAGTTGGCTTCCATTCTAAGGCGGGACTAGAACTCACTTGTCTCCTGGTGATTGGCCTAAAGTCACCCAGGCTGGCTTTCTTACCTAAAGCAGGACTAGAACTCACTGTCTCCTGGTTTCTAGCCTGGGGCCTTAACCACTACACCAAACTGGCTGTTAAAAAAAATGATGCATTATCATGCTTGGGCTCCTGCAAATTGGGGTTCTTCAGTAGGTGGACATGCTAGGTGGCCACACTGGGGCTTGTGAGCCTCTGGCTGTGTTTGTTGCCTGCAGACTGCAGGATGGATTGGGGTTCAATTAAAGGGGTTCTTCAGGAGAGCAGGAAATCATGCCTGCTTCATAGCAACAGCCCTGAGACTTATATACCGCTTCACTGGGCTTTCCAGCCCTCTCTAAGCAGTTTACAGAGTCAGCATAATTGCCCCCAAAATCTGGGTCCTCATTTTACCCACTTCGGAAGGATGGAAGGCGGAGTCAACCTGGAGCCAGTCAGGATCGAACATTCTAATTACTGTGCCATCTTCCTTCCTTCCTTCCTTCCTTCCTTTTATCCTCCCATCTTCCTTCCTTCCTTCTTTCCTTCCTTCCTTTTATCCTTCCATCTTCCTTCCTTCCTACCTTCCTTCCTTTTATCCTTCCATCTTCCCTCCTTCCGTCCTTCCTTCCTTTTATCCTTCCATCTTCCTTCCTTCCTTCCTTCCATCTTCCTTTCTTTCTTCCTTCCTTCCTTTTATCCTTCCATCTTCCTTCCTTCTTTCCTTCCTTTTATCCTTCCTACCTACCTATCTACCTACCTTCCTTTTATCCTTCCATCTTCCTTCCTTCCTTCCATCTTCCTTCCTTCTTTCCTTCCTTTTATCCTTCCTACCTACCTATCTACCTACCTTCCTTTTATCCTTCCATCTTCCTTCCTTCCTTCCTTCCTTTTATCCTTCCATCTTCCTTCTTTCCTTCCTTTTAACCTTCCATCTTCCTTCCTTCCTACCTTCCTTCCTTTTATCCTTCCATCTTCCTTCCTTCCTTCCTTCCTTCCTTTTATCCTTCCATCTTCCTTCCTTCCTTCCTTTTATCCTTCCATCTTCCTTCTTTCCTTCCTTTTAACCTTCCATCTTCCTTCCTTCCTACCTACCTTCCTTTTATCCTTCCATCTTCCTTCCTTCTTTCCTTCCTTTTATCCTTCCTTCCTTCCTCCCTCCCTCCCTCTCCATTGACTTTGCTTGTCAGAAGGTCTCAAAAGGGGATCACATGACCCCGGTATATGATGACTGTCATAAATATGAGTCAGTTTCCAAGCATCTGAATTCTGATCACACGATGATGGGAGAGGCCACTACGTTCGTGTGAACAACAATCATAAATCCCTTTTTTCAGTGTCGTCGTAACTTTGAACGGTCACTAAATGAATAGTTGTCACTCAAGGGCTACTTGTATTTTTAGCCAAACGTCACTATAGGTGAGCAAGAACAGGTGTTGCACCAGCCTTAAATTATTATATATTAGCTTCTCTGTTCTTCCTTTTGGGTGGGGAGGTCTTAAAATAAATTAACCTGGTTGTGAATTAAACGAATATTCAGACATTTGACCACCAGAGGGCAGCATGTGTACACCTTCAAGTTCTCGCTGGAAAAATAATTTTATTGCCTTCATGTTATGCCTTTCCTTGGAGGGCATCAAAGCCAAACCAGCTTTGTTTTATCCTTGGACAGCCCTGTAAGGTAGTCCAGAAGAGCGAAGGCTGGGTCATCTAGGGATATTTTGAACCCCATCTCTTCTCACCTCAGATAGATGACCTCTAGTTTAATGAAAAGAAGGATATCGGGGTGGGGGGAGCATGATATCAGTTGATATCATGATATCAGAATAAAATAGAATAGAATAGAATAGAATAGAATTGAATTGAATTGAATTGAATTGAATTAGCGGAGCGGAGCGGAACAGAGCAGAGCAGAACAGAACAGAACAGAATAGAACAGAACAGAATAGAGCAGAACAGAATAGAACAGAGCAGAGCAGAACAGAACAGAACAGAATAGAACAGAACAGAATAGAGCAGAACAGAATAGAACAGAACAGAATAGAATAGAACAGAACAGAATAGAATAGAGCAGAATAGAATAGAATAGAATGGAACAGAACAGAACAGAATAGAGCAGAGCAGAACAGAACAGAACAGAACAGAATAGAATAGAATAGAATAGAATTAATGAAGTGGAGTAGAGTAGAGTAGAACAGAACAGAACAGAACAGAATAGAAAATTTGGAATAGAATAGAGCAGAGCAGAATAGAATAGAATAGAAAATTTGGAATAGAATAGAGCAGAGCAGAATAGCATAGCATAGCATAGCATAGCATAGCATAGCATAGCATAGCATAGCATAGCATAGCATAGCATAGCATAGCATAGCATAGCATAGAAAATAAAATAAAATAAAATAGAGCAGAGCAGAGCAGAACAGAACAGAACAGAATAGAATAGAATTTTTTATTGACCAAGTCTGATTGGACACACAAGGAATTTGTCTTGGTGCAGATGCTCTCAGTGTACATAAATGAAAGGCTCCTACAAAGAAGAGGAAGTCAAAGCTATTCTCCAAAGCAACTGAAGGCAGGACTGAAGGCAGCAATGGGTGGAAACTAATCAAGGAGAGAAGCAACCTAGAACTACGGAGAAATTTCCTGATGTTTAGAACAATTAACCAGTGGAACTACTTGCCACCAGAAGTTATGGATGCTCCAACACTGGAAGTTTTTAAGAAGAGACTTGACAACTGTTTGCCTTACATGGTATAGGGTTTCCTGCTCGAGCAGGGGGTTGGACTAGAAGACCTCCAAGGTCCCTTCCAACTTTATTATTCTATGTTAGATTCATTCACTGCCATTAAGTTAATTTAGGGGTGAAATCCAGCAGGTTCTGGAGAACCGGTAGTGGAAACTTTGTGTAGTTCGGAGTACTGGCAAATACCACCTCTGGCTTGCCACAAAGTGGGGAGGATGCTGCAAAATCCTCTTTCCCTCCCCACTCCAGGGGAAGGATACTGCAAAATCTCCATTCCCACCCCACTCCTGGGGGAAGGATATTGCAAAATCTCCATTCCCTCCCCACTCCTGGGGGAAAGATACTGCAAAATCTCCTGTCCCACCCCACTCCTGGGGGAAGGATATTGCAAAATCTCCATTCCCACCCCACTCCTGGGGGAAGGATATTGCAAAATCTCCATTCCCACCCCACTCCTGGGGGAAGGATACTGCAAAATCTCCATTCCCTCCCCACTCCTGGGGGAAGGATATTGCAAAATCTCCATTCCCACCCCACTCTGGGGCCAGCCAGAGGTGGTATTTCCTGGTTCTCCAAACTCTTCAAAAATTCTGCTGCTGGTTCTCCAGAACCTGTCAGAACCTGCTGGATTTCACCCCTGAATATCATTGATTGCATCGCCTCTGCAGATACGCCGTACGCAAAATAAATACAAATCATTCACATTTTTAATAGCTGCCCAACTCTGATGGAGTCTGGATACTGTCAGTCAGAAACGGTGTAGGGTCTCTTGCTTGGGCGGGGAGGGGGGGGGATGTTGGATTAGATGACCTACAAGATCCCTTCCGACTCTGGTTAATCTGTTAAATCTGTATATTGCCTTCCTTTAAACTTTAATCTCTTAAACTGTTACTGGCCAGGTTGCAGTTGATGAATGGGTAAACCATTCTTAAATCTCAAGTCAGCCGTGATTAAAATAACTCTCGTTTCTTTCTCTCTCTTTTCTTTCTCTTTCCTTTTAGGAGAATGGGTACACCCATATACACACCCCGATAATTACTGCCAATGACTGCGAGGGTGCGGGCGAAGTCTTCAAACTTGAGGTAAGGGTCTGGATCACGGAGCCCCCTACATTTGGTCTCAAATCAGCGCCCATTGCTAAATAGCATTCTTGTCGTGACCCGCCAGCGGCCAGCAGATTCGGACAGTGAGGAGGTTGGGGAGGAATCTGGGCCAGTCCTGGAGTCTGGGGAAGGCTCAGACGAGGGCTCTGCGTCGGAGGCAGAGAGGGGGCCAGGGCCGTATGCCAGTTATCAGCTGCTGTTATGTCCCACTCCTCCTCTGACGGCCGGGTCTGGGAAGTCTGTATCAAGCGTGGCCACGAAGCCTCTGCAGCTTTGCCAAATTCCTATCAGAGTTCTCAGGGCAGGCAGGAATCCAAGGTGTGACTTCAGCAACCAGATGAGACTTTGCCTGACTCAAGGAATGCCAAAAAGCAGATCCTTTATATAGGCCATGGGGTGTGGCTCCATGACTCAGCACTTATCCAGGCCTGCCCCTCCCTTCCTTTTGCTGACGTCGCCTCTCCATTCTCCCGAAGCGGGGATCTGTCCACTGTGTCTTTTCGTCCTCCTGCTCAGCTGCCGGCAATTCTAGCTCGTGGCTGGCTTTGTGCTCACACGCTGTAGGGAGGTTTGTTTGCTCAGTCTGTCTGGGCATGGTGCCAGGGCTGGGGGCTGGAGGCATGCCAGGCCATTCTTCTTCACTATCAGTCTCTGGCTCAGATAGCAGGAGATGGGAGGGGCCCGGCTGAGGAGAGGAGGGCGGGCGAGGCACAACAGCTGCCTTCGGAGTCAGACATCAGTGAGGCAGACGAACAGCTGGAGCCTGTTCCCAGTGTGCGCATGAGCAGAGTTGCCAGACGAAGGGAACAGCTAAAGAACAAGGGTCGACTCAGGAGTAAAGCCACAGGTGGATGATGAATGGCCCTTCCCAGAGGGAATAAAAGAGGAGCAAAAGGAGAGTGGAGTTTGCAGGAGACAATTAGTTCCTTAATAGGTTCGTGACTCCCTGAGACTCCATGTTTTGAAGATATCAGCCTGGCAGCTCTCCAAGCCAGATAAGGTCTGTGACTGTAAATTCTCCCTTGAAAGACTTCGCTGAAGGTGAATGAGAAGAATTAAGAGTAACTTAATTCAAAAGGGTTTTTTGTCAGGACAAGGAGTCTGCTTCGTGCTTTTTGGGGGAAGCCGAGGTCAGTGGAATTCCTCTGGATACTTTTGGTATGCAACTGCTGTCATTTCCCCATCCAGATTCGTAGAATATCGGAGCTGGAAGGGGTCCCCTCAGAGGTCATCTAGACTGACACCCCCCCTCTCTCTGTCTCTGGGATCGGATCCCGCTCTAACAAAGGCAGACAAACCCCATCATAAAATAATCTATTATTATAGAAGAGTACAGGCCAGTCCTGGACTTACGACCATGTGCTCAAAGTTACGACGGCACTGGAAAAAAGTGACTTATGGCCGTTTTTCACCCTTATGACCATTTGCAGCATCCCCGTGGTCCAAATGCTTGGCAAAATGACTCGTATTTATGACGGTCGCAGTGTCCCGCGCGGCGTGTGTGGTGGTCACGTGATCCGCTTTTGCGACCTTCTGAGAAGCAAAGTCAGCGAGAAAACCAGGTTCGCTTAACAACTATATTATCAGCTTAGCAACTGCCGTGATTCACTTAACAACGGGGGCAAGGCATGTCGTAAAACGGGACAAAATCCCCTTAACAACTACTTTTGCTTGAACGGCAGAAATTTCGGACTCGGTTTCGGCCTACCTGTAAGCCAGCACCAATACATCTGCTCGAGCAGAGGGTTGGACTAGAAGACCTCCAAGGTCCCTTCCGACTTTATTATTCTATCTAAAAAGCTTTTTTAAAAAACATGGGAGTTTTTCTCGGTGGTTAAACGCACCTTCCTATCCATTTCCATCTCTCAGCGTTTCCTGCTGCAGCAAAAAATCCTGCTTCGATCGATTGCTTCGGCTGCAATCACTCCTTAACTTAACTCTGATCTTGAAAAAGTCGGTTAAAATATTTGTGACTTCGATAAGATCTCCGCCTTCAAGCTTCGCCTGATTCTAGATTAGATGACGTTCTTCTTCCTGCTGTTTCCAAATTTAAATGTTTCTGATTGATTTGATTACAAGCCGCACTGTTTCGGTGAGCGACTCGCTGTCCTCTTATAGAAAAGCAGACCTAAAATATTAAAATATTAATTTGCGTATCAAGGAACTACTACATTAGTGGCCAAAATTGTGGAAACCTTTTGGGAAAAGTGTATTTTTGAGGTTTGATGGCTAATAACACCACTTTTTGAGGGGAGTTTCAAGATAATCTTATTCCACTGCTGGAATGGCCTGGGAATAGCCCAGACCTTCACCCAATTGAAAATCGATGGAGCCAACCAAAGAAACTTGTTAGTCAGAAGTGACCCAGCAATAAAACCCAGTTAATGGAAGCCATCATTCAATCTTGGTTTCACATTAAAACAGCTGCAGAACTTAAAGACTTGGTTCACTCCATGGGAAGACATTGTAAGGCCATAATTCATGCTAAAGGTTACCCAACTAAGTATTAAATGACACAGTGATAATTTTTGTGTATCTCATTTTTTCCTATGGTGATAATTTTAGTATATCTCATTTTTTCTATGTTTTATGTTTCTTCTTTATACTGTAACTGCTATTCTAATGGCAAATCCTTCATAAAAGTTATTGCATGACATTCTTGATTAAATTATCTTTCCATTGATATATAATTTTATGGTACTGCTCCCCCCCCCAAAAAAGAGGTGTTATTATCTAGTTTTAGAAAATATACTTTTCCCAAAAGGTTTCCACAATTTTGGCCACTACTGTAGAATAATATATTTTTTTTCTTTGATAAACATCCTTTTTAAACACACAGTTTTCTTTGAACTGGTACATCATTTTCTTTAACTTTCTCTTCATACAGGTGCTCTCAAATACATTTACAATATCTTTTGCCTCCTTTAAAAAATACATAAGTGTTATATATATATATTTGTGTAAAAAATATTACATTTTCAAATTTTGGGTTAAACCTTCCTTTCAGTTGCACATATCAAGCATGAAAAAAATCCAGTTAACTCATTAAGTTTAAGTCACTCCTTCCAGCTTATCTTCATGAAGTAAAATCTTTTTTTCTTGACTGAAAGTTTTATCAAAGACTTACAGTATATGGGCCTTTCTTTTTAATCACGAGATCCTCAACTTTGTTAATGTCTTTAAAGAGAATGTCCCAGATTTGTCTTTTTTTTAAAAAGCGAGGACTGAGAGAGATACAGGAATGTTTCAAAAGATCAAGGAACAGCTTTGAATCTGCGGGAAGATAATAGAATAAGAAAGCAAATGTATTTTTCTCTCTCCACAGCTGCATTTCCAGGTGGGGTGTTAAAAGAAGCACACACAAAAAAATAAATTTGATTTATTTATTTTTTTTGGTGTATTTGAAGGTTGTGGTTGGATCTTGGAAGCCTTCAAAAATGATTTTTGCAACAAAACGAATGTATGTTGTTGTTTTTTGCAATCGGAGTTAGAAAGTAAACTTTAAAAGAGGGGAGAGATTAGAAAGGATGGGGTTGACAGCTGCAGCCTTTTATTGTCTTCCCAGATGTGAAGCTTTTAGTCAGATTGTCTATTAGCTCGATTTGCAATTTAATAAGCGCATCTGGTGTCTATAAACCTGCCTGGCTTTTAAAAGGGTTTTTTTAAAAAAATCTATTTTGTTTTTTGAGTTGTACATAATATTATTTCTGTATTTATTGAATTTCTATAGCCGCCTATCGCAATATAGACCCTGGATAGCTCACTTGGAAAGTGACACAGGTTGTCCTCATTTAGTGGCTGCCTCGTACAGAGACCGTTTGCAGTTAAGACAGTTAGGATAAGGGAATTTGGCAATCTGTCCTCACCCTTATGACCGTCACAGGTCTGGAAAATGAAGGAAAAATGGAGAAAGTCCTTAAGCACGGTCACTTCATGACCACTTTGCTTAACAACTGAGTGTCTAGTCAAAATTGGGTCAATTACCAGAGGACTGTGAGTTCTAGTCCTGGCCTAGGCATGAAAGCTGCCTAGGTGACTTTGGGCCAATTATCCGGAGACTGTGAGTTCTAGTCCATCCTCAGGCACGAAAGCCAAGTGATTTTGAGCCAATCACAAGGAGACTCTGAGTTCTAGTCCCGCCTTAGGCATGAAAGCCAACTAGGTGACTTTGGGCCAATCACCAGGAGACAGTGAGTTCTAGTTCCACCTTAGGCATGAAAGCTGACTGGGTGAATTTGGGCCAATCACAAGGAGACTGTGAGTTCTAGTCCCGCCTTAGGCATGAAAGCCAATTGAGTGAGTTTGGGCCAATCACCAGGAGACTGAGAGTTCTAGTCCATCCTTAGGCACGAAAGCCAAGTGATTTTGAGCCAATCACAAGGAGACTGTGAGTTCTAGTCCCGCCTTAGGCGTGAAAGCCAACTAGGTGACTTTGAACCAATCACCAGGAGATGGTGAGTTCTAGTCCGCCTTAGGCATGAAAGCTGACTGGGTGAATTTGGGCCAATGATCAGGAGACTGTGAGTTCTAGTCCCGCCTTAGGCATGAAAACCAATTGAGTGAGTTTGGGCCAGTCACCAGGAGACTGTGAGTTCTAGTCCAGACGTAGGCATGAAAGCCAGTTGAGAGTGCCTGCCTCTCTCTCATCCCAGCCCACCTCACAGAGTTGTTGTGTAGAAAAGAAGTGGAGAAAGTTGCATTGGATATGTCTGCTGAGTTACGTCTGAACATAAGCCAGGATAGAAAGAAAGAAAGATTCGCCATAGAGAGATTCTCAGTCTCCATGCTACATCCACACGGCAGATCTGGCCCATCACAACATCGAAACTGGTAATTAGCCGGCTTACAACTTGCACGCTGCCCGTTCGGGATGGCACTCCGTTCTTCCTTCCTTTGGGTGCAAA
The DNA here is from genome assembly GCF_028640845.1 of Ahaetulla prasina. Classification (NCBI taxonomy): domain Eukaryota; kingdom Metazoa; phylum Chordata; class Lepidosauria; order Squamata; family Colubridae; genus Ahaetulla; species Ahaetulla prasina. The sequence continues at coordinate 6,230,569 of NC_080543.1, read as the reverse complement.
ATTTTGGATTCTCGTCTACCGTTTCGTGTCTCTGCACATATAGAAGAGCCTTCACTTCCTCTGCGACGTCGACAATGGGTTAAGTGGCCAGTCAGAAAAATCAGGGCGATACAATCCTGGCAGCGCTCAGTTTTTTAAACAGATGAAATTCATTTATGGAAACGTTAAATTAACATGCTTTTAGCTGGTTTCATTGCTCCCGCAGCGAAAATGAACACAGACACACACAAATTGCTATGCAAATGTCTTAAGGGTTGGATAGAAGCTTTCCCCCCCCCCCTTTAAAGAGTATTTTATTTCTAAAAATCCATTCCTTTGGGCCTCCTCTTTCTTCTGATCCGGTCACTTCCAACCTTTTGTATAAACAGGCGATTATCTTTGCAAAATGAGATACCTTGGCTTAAATTTTGGCACCGTTTGCTGGCCGAACGAGTTCGGCGGCTTGGAAGAAATGAGAATTGGTGCTTCAGACTTTCCAGCCAACGTATAAGTCCTCGATTTACGGTCCCAATTGAGAGAAGAATTTATGTTGCTAAGCAAGGCAGGGGGTTTAAGTGACTCAGGTCTGATTTTGTGACCTTTTCTTTTTTAATTTTATTTTAGTACAAATAGTCCATCTGCTATTAAACAGTGTGTCGTCTGGGTACCAATGTTTGTGCAATAACGGTTAAGATTTACAATCATATTCATTATTTAATCTATTCTTAACTTAATACCAATACATTATATATATATATAAAAGCGAAAACCTCTGACGCATTAATCACGAAATCTCCAGAAACGTAAAGCCTACAGACTTGAAATTTGCCACGTATGTTTCTCTTGGCTTCTAGGTTCTCACTAAGAAAGGATTTTTTGAAATGATCATCAGAGCGTTAGTATTTCTAATATTATTATTAACACGTTCTGATGCCAAGGAGTTGTACTCCCCCTCCCCAACCTGAAAAGAAATGTTCCAAATGCAAAACACAAGCAGAGGAGAGGAGTTTCACTTTCAGTTTTACTTTCACAGCAGCAAGCAGCTTTACTACAGAACGCTTGAGCTACGCCACGCCCAGCTTCCTTCCTGTCCCCTTCTTGCTCACACAGCAAATACTGTTTGAGTTTCCAATAGCCCCTCAACTCTCTCACATACTGACAGGATGTTAGCCAGATGAATACCGATGGATGTTCTGCAGGCTGGGACGTCCTGGATGGACGGTTGTCTTTCGAAGATCATTTGACGACCGTCGCCAGGAGGGCTTTTTACCAGGTTCGCCTGGTTCGCCAGTTCCGCCCCTTCCTCGACCGGGATGCCTTATGCACGGTCACTCATGCTCTGGTTACCTCTCACTTGGACTACTGTAATGCTCTCTACATGGGGCTCCCCTTGAAGAGTACCCGGAGGCTCAAGTTGGTTCAGAATGCAGCTACGCGGGTGATAGTGGGAGCCACACGTTGCTCCCATGTAATACCTCTCCTGCGTAGTCTGCACTGGCTACCTGTGGTCTTTCGGGTGCCCTTCAAGGTGTTGGTGACTTTAAAGCGCTCCATGGCTTAGGGCGAGGGTACTTACGGGACCACCTGCTGTTACCGAATGCCTCCCACCGACCTGTACGCTCGCACAGAGAGGGACTCCTTAGGGTGCCGTCCGCCAAGCAATGTCGGCTGGCGGCCCCCAGGGGGAGGGCCTTCTCTGTGGGGGCTCCCACCCTTTGGAACGAACTTCCCCCTGGACTTCGGCAACTGCCGGACCTTCGGACTTTCCGCCGAGAGCTGAAGACCTATTTGTTTGTTAGCGCAGGACTGGCATAGGATTTTAATAGGATTTTAACTAGTTTTAATGTTTTAACATTTTAAAATTTGGGGTTTTATTCTAAATGTTTTAATTCGGCCATTTGTATAATAAGTTTTTTAAATTATGGTTTTATGTGTATACTGTTGTTGTTTCTTATTATGGCTGTAAACCGCCCTGAGTCCTTCGGGAGACGGTCGGTATAAAAATTTAATAAATAATAATAATAATAATAATAATAATAATAATAATAATAATAATAATAATAATAATAATAATAATAATAATAATAATAATAATAATAATCCCCTCCCCCTCTGATCCAACTGCCAGTTGTATTATATTAACACACTCCGATCCAGCTACTTGGGAAATGTCATGAGGGCCTGAATTGGGTCTCCAATAGGAGAAAATCCATGAATAAGGTTAAGTGAGTCATATCCAATTTTATGATCGTTTTCACCAGGGTTGTTAAGCGAATCATGCAGTCCCTTTATTATTTTTACAAATAACTCTGGGCGGCAAATATACCTAAATGGCCGACCTCCTCCTATTAGCCTCAGAACAGCAACCCTGTGAGGTTGTCTCAGAGAGAGAGGGACCTGCCCATAGTTAACCAGCTTTCATTTCTAAAGGAGGGACTAAAACTCACCGTCTCCTGGTGGATGGCCAAAAGTCACCCAGCCAGTTTTCATACCTAAGGCACATCTAGAACTCACCGTCTCCTGGTAATTGGCCCAAATTCACCCAGCCAGTTTTCATGCCTAAATTAGGACTAGAACTCACTGACGCCTGGTGGTTGCCCCAAAGGCTGTTTCTTCCTCCAAGGCTTATTGTATAGCAGGGGTGTCAAACTCGATTTAATTGAGGGCTGCATCAGGGTTGTGTTTGACCTCGGGGACCAAGGTGGCCGTGGCCAAGGTGGCCGTGGCCAGCATGACATCACTCATGATTGGGGGAAAGGTATCTGTGGTGGCCTGAGAGCTCTGTCAGCAAAAATGGGCTCCCGACAGTGGTGGCATTCAGCCGGTTCTATCCGGTTCGGGCGAACTGGTCGTGCCGGCTGTGGGAGGCTCCGCCCATCCACCCGGGCATAATCATATCCCATTTATCCACATTTTTGATGCTCTAAACACGCGCGGAAGGCCCTGGGCATGCACGGAATTGGGGTGCGCTCTCACATTTACAAACTGGTTGTTGTGGTCCACCAGCTACCTGCAAACGGCTGGCAACGGAGTCAGACAGCGATGAGACTGGGGAGGACAATGGGCCAGTCCTGGAGTCAGGGGAAGGCCCAGATGTGGGCTCTGTGTCGGAGGCAGAGGTGGGGCCAGGGCCATCGGGGAGTGATTTGCGGATTCCAGAGCCTCCAGAGGCTGACAGCAGAGAGGCAGAGGAACAGGAGGAGCCTGTTCCTAATGCACGCATGAGAAGAGCTGCCAGAAGGCAACAGCAGCTCAAGCAAAGAGGACGACTCGGAAGTAGGGTCAAGAGACGATTGGCCCCTCCCATAAGGTTTAAAAGACCAGCAACGGCGTTTGGGCTCTTTGCTGGAAAACAACGTTGATAGCTTTGTCTTGTTGCATTTGTTTTCTATCGGCGTCTTTTGAACTTTTGCCAAGAAAGGCCTTTGGCAGTTTGCCTAATTGGACCAAGGTTGGCGATAGGACTGAGGAATTTGTGTTGGGAGGAATTTGCTTTAATTTAGTTGGACTACGCTGAGAATGAAGCAATTCTCAGCTGTTCGAATAAAGTTTGTTTGTTTTTACACTGACTGAGTTTCCTACTACCTTCTTGGGCCTGGGTCACAACACCGGTAGCGAAGGTAAGTGAATATCACCCCTGACTCCCAAGTTCTGCTTTCGGCTGCAATGGCTTTCTGTACCCCTCTGTCAGCAAAAACGGAGCTCAGGTATGCTCCCCTCCCGGGGCCCATTTTCGGCCGCAATAGCTTCCTACAGTTCTCTGCCAGTGAAAACGGAGCTCCAATTTTGCCAGTAGAGAGCTGCAGGAGGCCGTCATAACCGAAAATGGGGCCTGGGAGGGCCCTCCCAAGCTCCGTTTTCACTGGCAGAGGCACCACAAGCCGATCCTTTGCTGTTTCCAGGGCGGCCCCGTGGGCCAGATCTAAGCACCCCCGGGCCTTGAGTTTCACACCCCTGCTGTGTAGGTCTTTCTGCAGAGCTGATCTTTTTTAAGACAAAAGGTGACTTTTTCACGCTCGTTGCTAGGCTACGCTGCTAAATGTATTTATTTTGATTTCCGTACGTTCCTTCGCAAGCCATGTGTTTAAAAATACTCGGAGGGCTGGCGTTTGGCTGACTTTGGGGGAAAGATTAACCCAATTCCAGAATGGATTCATTAATTTTTTTCCCTACTGTTTAATTCCTGCAGCCTGCAAGTGAAGAGCAAAAACCGGGAGAAGAACATCACTTCTTCAATATTCCGGCGTTTCTTACGGTTTCCGGACAACTCCATTTGGAAGTCATGAGTGGGTATGGCTCACGGGATGTTGTGGCCCGCCAGCGGCCAGCAGAGCTGGCGGCAGATTCGGAGAGTGAGGAGGTTGGGGAGGAACATGGGCCAGTCCTGGAGGCTCTGATGAGAGCTCTGCGTCGGAGGCAGAGAGGGGGCCAGGGCCGTTTGCCAGTTATCAGCTGCCTTCGGAGTCAGACATCAGTGAGGCAGATGAACAGCTGGAGCCTGTTCCCAGTGTGCGCATGCGCAGAGTTGCCAGACGAAGGGAAGAGCTGAGGAACAAGGGTCGACTTGGGAGTAAGGCCACAGGTGGACGGTGAAGGGCCCCTCCCAGAGGGAATGAAAGAGGAACAAAAGGAGAATGGAGTTTGCAGGAGACAATTAATTTGCTTAATTGGTTTGTGACTCTCAGAGATTCCTTGCCAAGTTTTGAAGATATCGGTCTGGCAGCTCTCCAACCTAGATAAGGTCTGACTGTAAATTCTCCCTCGGGAGAATTTGCTGGATGTGAATGAGAAAAATTCACAGTAACTTAATAAAAAAGGGGTTTTTATCGGGACAAGGAGCCTGCTTCGTGCTCTTGGGAAGCCTAGGTCAAAACCCGGGGTTTTAAGCATGATTTTAGTCCGCGATACCGGTGGTCCTCGATTTACGACCAGAGTTGAGCCCAAAATATCTGTTACTAAGTGAGACAGTTGAGTTTTGCCCCCGTTTAATGACCAAGTTGCCAAGTTGTTAAAGGAATCACTGCTGCTAAGTTAGTGACACGGTCGTTAAGTGAATCCCGCTTCCCCCTTGTCTTGGCTTGTCAGAAGGTCGCAAAAGGGGATCGCGTGACCCCGGGACACCGCGACCGTCATAAATGTGAGTCAGTTGCCGAGCGTCCGAATTTTGATCGCGTGATGCTGCATTGGTCGTAAGTGTGAAAAACGGTCACTAGTCACTTTTTTCAGTGCTGTGTTAACTTCCAATGGCCACTAAATGAATGGTTATAAAGGCCACCTGTAATAATCAGTAAAATAATCCAGCTGATTATTTTAACATCGTTCAAAACCTCTATATTCTGATGTCATCTCGGTCTATTTACAGCATCACCCGGTAAGAATAAATAAACAGGCTGTTCGGTGTACAATACACACTGTCGGGTTTGTGCTTCACACTTTGTTCTTCAACAACTCCTTGTTCCTTTTTTATTTTGAAAAACCCCAAACAGACAGAGGTCTTCTAAATAGATCAAATGCAAACTAAATTTAGAGGAGCTATAGATATATATCATAGATATATTTGAAGAGAAATTCCTTCAATCGGAGCCAAAATGCCACTCCTAAGATCTTCAAAGGGGCTTCACAACTCAACCTTTAATGGATTAGAACAGACGAATTACCGTATTTTTCGGACTGTAAGACGCACCGGACTATAAGATGCACCTAAATTTACAGGAGGAAAACAAGAAAAAAAATAGTTTCTGGCCACCGTGTGTCAGATTTTCGCCCTCCCCAGGCCCCCAGAAGCACTCTGCAGTGCTCCGCATGGCCTGTTTTCGGCAGAAATGGGCGCATTTTCACCGAAAATGCATCCGTTTTTGGCCTGCAGAGTACTTCTGGGGGCCAGGGAGGGCAAAAACACGATATGGGAGGCTAAAAACTACCTATAATTATTCCAACATGATCCAAATAACTGATTAAAGCAAAAATTCTTCATTTAACAACGAAACAGGGTTTCTTTAATGAGAAGACTCAGGAGATGGGAGTCTTCATTTTTTCAGCTTTCTTCCTATTTTACTAATATCAATTACTACATTTAATTACTTAAAACGACGACATTACACAATACGTTTTGTTGTGAGAGGATGGATAAACTCCAATGCGAGATATGCATAGGCAGTTCTCGACTTACGACCGCAACGGAGACCAAAAAATTTCCCTTGCTGAGCGAAAGAGTTCTTTAAAAAAGAGTTTTGTCCCATTTTACGACCCCTTCTTGCCGCAGCGGTTAAGCGAATCATTGCCGTTGTTCGGTTAGTCACACGGTCGTTAAGTGAATCTTGCCTTCCCCGTTGACGTTGCTTGTCAGAAAGTGGCAAAAGGGGATCACGTGACACACACACACACACACCCCGGGACACTGCAACTGTGATAAGTACCGTTTTTGGTGGAAACGGGCCCATTTTTGGCAAAAACAGGCCGTGCGGAGCATTGCAGAGAGCTTCTGGGGGCCTGGAAGAGCGAAAACACGACGCATGGAGGGTTCAGTGGCCAAAAACGCCCATAATCGGTCTATAAGACGCACCTAAATTTTCACCCACTTTTATGCTGTTACCGCATGCCTCCCACCGACCCGTACGCTCTCACAGAGAACGACTTCTCAGGGTGCCGTCCGCCAAGCAATGTCGGCTGGCAGCCCCCAGGGGAAGGTCCTTCTCTGTGGGGGCTCCCACCCTCTGGAACGAACTTCCCCCGGGTTTACGCCAAATACCTGACCTTCGGACCTTCCGCCGCAAATTGAAAACACATCTATTTATTCGCGCGGGGCTGGCCTAAATTTTATTGGTTTTAAATTTATTACTAATTTTAATGGGGTTTTTAGTTTTATATATTTTTAGGCCAACTAGATAATAAGTTTTTTAATTTGTATTTTAACTGTATATTTTTGTATCATTTTGTTTTATCTTGGCTGTACACCGCCCTGAGTCCTTCGGGAGAAGGGCGGTATAAAAATTGAATAAATAATAATAATAATAATAATAATAATAATGGGGGAGAAAGGTGCGTCTTAGACTCTGAAAAATGCAGTAGGTGGATGGGGACGATATTTTAGGAAGAAAAAAAACTTTTTTTTAAGACACGGTTCTCAATTTACGACCATCTGTTTGGTGACCGTTTGAAAGTTACAACAGCCCTGAGAAAAATGATTCATGACCATTTTTCAGAGTTACGACCGTTGCCGTTATCTCCAGGACCGTAGGATCAAAATTCAGATCTTTGGCAACTGGCATGTACTTATGACAGTTGCAGTGTCCCGGGCGGGGGTGTGTGTGTGTGTCACGTGATCCCCTTTTGCCACTTTCTGACAAGCAAAGTCAACGGGGAAGGCAAGATTCACTTAAGGACCGTGTGACGAACCGAACAACGGCAATGATTCGCTTAACCGCTGCGGCAAGAAGGGGTCGTAAAATGGGACAAAACTCTTTTTTTAAGAACTCTTTTCGCTCAGCAAGGGAAATTTTTTGGTCTCCGTTGTGGTCGTAAGTCGAGAACTGCCTGTGCATATCTTGCATTGGAGTTTATCCATCCTCTCACAACAAAACGTATTGTGTAATGTTGTCGTTTAAGTATTTAAAGGAAGTAATTGATTGATTGATTGATTGATTTATTTTTCATATTTATATACCGCCCTATCTCCCTAGGGACTCAGGGCGGTTCACAGGCAATTAAAAATACATATAAATACAAACTAAAATAACAATTTTAGTTTGTTATCAAACAATTGATAATAGTAAAATAGGAAGAAAGCTGAAGAAATCTTCATGTCTTCAACCCCTATCTCCTGAGTCTTCTCATGAAAGAAACCCTGTTTCGTTGTTAAATGAAGAATTTTTGCTTTAATCAGTTATTTGGATCTATACCAATTGCCATGTTGGAATGATTATAGGTAGTCCTCGATTTACGACTGTTATTGGGAAATACAACAGCACTTAAAAAAAAATAACTTACAATCGGTCCTTCTACTTATGACCATCCTAGCATCTCCACGGTTACGTGGTCAGAATTTGGGAGCTTGGCAACGGCCCTGTATTTTACGACGGATCACACGATCCTGGTTTGAGCCCTTCCCAGTCATTCACTTAACGACTGCAGCAATTCACTTAATGTCAACGACCAAAAAAAAAAAAAGGTAAAACCAGTGCCCAGCTCGCTTAACCGCCTTGCTTAGCAGTGGAAATTCTGATCCTGATTCTGGTCGTAAGTCGAGGACTACCTGATATCCATGAGGTAAAAAAAAAAAAGAGAAGGAAGGTAGCTAAACCTGGTTTATGACTCACCTTTGTAGCCTAACAACCAAGTCATATCCAACTCTGGGTCTCCTGTTTGGGCGGGGGGGGGGGCGGGTTGGACTAGATGACCTACAAGGTCCCTTCCGACTCTTGTTAATCTGTTAAATCTGTATATTGCCTTCCTTTAAACTTGCCAGTTGTTTTTTTAAAGAGCTTCATTACTCTAGCCAACCCAGTTTTTCTCTCTTCCTTCCTGTATTTGTTTTCCATTTTCAATCCTCATTCATTCCGTTCAGATCCGTGCTTTTCAAATTTGGCCACTTTTAAGATGCTGGGGCTTCATTCTGGGAATAATTATATATTAATCGCATTCTTTGCAATTCTCTCTTTCCCCCCATACATAACACGGCATCTTCCTCTCAGCATTTCTTTTTTTTTTGCAGTAATCAATTTCCTGTATATTCAATTTTTTTTCTGGTTGACATCCTCATTCTACCAGGTGCTTCTTTTCATATCTACAATTAGCATAACCTCATCCACGTCGCATTTTCGTTTCTTCCTTCTTTTGGGGCGCTATCTGTTTTTCTCTGGGATCAAGTCTTGATATTTTTATTTTTTATTTTTATTTATATCCCGCCCTTCTCCGAAGACTCAGGGCGGCTTACACTATGTTAGCAATAGTCTTCATCCTATTTGTATATTTATATACAAAGTCAACTTTTATTGCCCCCAACAATCTGGGTCCTCATTTTACCTACCTTATAAAGGATGGAAGGCTGAGTCAACCTTGGGCCTGGTGGGGCTTGAACCTGCAGTAATTGCAAGCAGCTGCTGTTAATAACAGACTGTCTTACCAGCCTGAGCCACAGAGGCCCCTCCTTTGTCTTGCCTTCAGAATCGCTTGTGCATTGGTTGCCTTCATCGTTTTTCTCGTTGGTTTAAGAATAACAAGAGTTGAAAGGGACCTTGGAGGTCATCTAGTCCAAACCCCCTCCCCCCCCGCCCCCCGCTCAAGCAGAAGACCCTTTACCGTTTCTGACAAATTGGTTGTCCGAACTCTTCTTAAGAAATTCCCATCTACAACTCCTTGGAGATAAATGTGGTGTTAGTTACAGGAACCCATTGTCTGAATCTGAATAGAGCTGGAAGGGACCTCGGAGGTCTTCTAGTCCAGCCCCCTGCTCAAGCAGGAGAACTTATACCATTTCAGACAAGTGGCAGTCCAGTTTCCTCTTAAAAACCTCCAGTGACGAAACACCCACAACTTCTGGTGGCAAGCTGTTCCACTGGTGAATTGTTCTCACGGTCAGGGAATTTCTCCGTAGTTCTGAGTTGCTTCTCTCCTTCGTTAGTTTCCATCCATCGTTTCTTGTCCTGCCTTCAGGTGCTTTGATGTCACTTGCTTGAAAACTTTGCTAAGACCTCAAGAAAGATTCAGGTTATCTGGCTACCGGAACGGTTATAAGTCAAGGACTACCTGTAGGTGATCATTTCCATGTTCAGGTGTATCTCCGCATCATTGCACGCTAGCCAGCAGGCAGCAGCTCATCCTGTTTCGTCTCGTTTTACACCTTGCAGGGCGTTTACGAAAGTGTTTACGTTTGGCCCGACCTTCAGAGCCGACAATTCTCAAACCCGTAGACATCTGGCCGAGTTTTATATGGTGGAGGCCGAACTGTTTTTTGTGGACACACTTCAGGATATAATGCAGGTAAGATTTCCCGGGAGAAATTGTAAATAAGAGTTTTTTTCTGGGTGTGAGGGTTGCAGGTTTTACGCGTTTCATTTTAAGTTTTTTTCCCAGTTTTATAGAAAGAGCAGGGAGCTTTTTGGAAGCCGAAGGAGGCTTAAGAATTTTTTTTTAAAAGTTTTTATTGGTTTTATTACATAGACACAACACAACACAACACAACACACAGATAACATAAACACATAATCTGTGTTTTCTTTTTATATGACGTTTTCGTTCCGTCAGCTTTCTGCTTTATAGATTACCTTTTTCCTTTCTTTTTCCTTTCTTTTATCTTTTCTTCTCCATCCTTTTTCCTTTCTTTTTTACTATCTTTGACTTTATCGTCCCTTTACATCTGGTTTCATTTATTTACAATATTTTACACATTTGTTATCTTCTCTTCTCCATCCTTTTTTTTTCGATTCGGTTTTTCTATTCTCCAACCACTCGTAACATTTGGTCCGTATTTGATAATATTCTGTCTCTTCCTTTTCCTTTATTTCTTTTGTTAATTTGTCCATCTCCGCACAGTCCAGAATTTTCTTGATTGTTTCTTCCTCTGTTGGTATCTTTTTCCCTCAACACTGTCAAACTATTTACTAAATCTGCACTACTATTAATCTTCTCATGGTTCCCATCACCCATCTCTTTCCACTTATGACTGTATGACTGTAACTTGTTGCTGGCAATCCTTATGATTTATATTGATATATTGACCATCAATTGTGTTGTAAATGTTGTACCTTGATGAACGTATCTTTTCTTTTATGTACACTGAGAGCTTATGCACCAAGACAAATTCCTTGTGTGTCCAATCACACTTGGCCAATAAAAAATTCTATTCTATTCTATTCTATTCTATTCTATTCTATTCTATTCTATTCTATTCTATTCTATTCTATATTCTATATATATATGATTGCTTATTTGTAGCCTATGACTATCATTAAATGTCGTCCCTTATGATTCTTGATGAAGGTATCTTTTCTTTTATGTACACTGAAAGCATCTGCACCAAGACAAATTCCTTGTGTGTCCAATCACACTTGGCCAATAAAAAATTCTATTCTATTCTATTCTATTCTATTTTCATTTTTCCGGAGCTGTACGTAGGCAATTCTTGCTGCCGTAATTATGTGTAATATCAAATACTGAATATCTTTACTATAAGTTCTGGTTAGTATCCCAAGTAAGAACATCTCTGGTTTCAAGTCCACCTTATGTCCACTTATCTCTTCTGTCCGGTTTCTGATTGCGGCTTAAGAATTTTTAAAGGGCCGCCTTAAATCGCAGTCTCAAAATCAGAGCTAAGATTTTTCAGGTTTTCTTCAGGTTTTGTATAAAATCTTGAGGTATCTCATCATTATTATTTTTTATTTTTACTTTGGGGGTTTATATTGCAGGGCTTCTATATTTCCCATTTGAGAATCACAGCTAGTTCGTGACTTACAACCCACAATTGAGACCAGATTTTTGATCGCTAAATGAGCCCGTTGTTTTTTTTTTTTTTTATAAAAAAGTTTTATTTTTACAATCTTATCAAATAATTCATCCAATGTACAGTTATATACAATTAGTCGGGCCTGCCCAGTCACCACCCCCCTTTTTAACCTTCTTCCCTCTTCTACCTTCTTTTACTTTCCAAACCTTCCTCTCCTTCTCTTATCTACATCCTCTCCTCCCTCCACCCTACACTAGCCCGTTGTTAAGTGAGCCTGGCCCGATTTTATGACCTCTTTTATTTATTAATTTATTTAGAAAATTTACATAGCCGCCGCCTCACTCATAGGCGGCTCACAAACGCGAAAAGCACAGCATGGAAAAAATAAAAAATAAAAAACAATAGCCTTTGGCTACGTTTGTAAAGTGAATCACTGCACTTGTTAAGTGAATCGTGAAGTCATTAAAGTGAATCCAGCTTCCCCCATTGACTGCCTCTCAGAAGCCGGCTGGGAAGGCTGCAAATGGGGATCACCTGACCCCCGAGACACGGCTATCATCATAAATATATATATGCTGGTCATCAAAAGGCCCGATTTTGGTCATTGGATTGCTGTGAGAGTTGTAAGTGCGAGGAGCCGTCATAAATCACTTTCTCAGTGCAGTTGTAACTTTGAACCTGGGGTGAAATCCAGCAGGTTCTGACAGGTTCTGGAGAACCGGTAGCCGAAATTTTGAGCAGTTCGGAGAACCAGCAAATACCACCTTTGGCTGGTTCCAGAGCAGGGTGGGAATGGAGATTTTGCAGTATCCTTCCCCTGGAGTGGGAAAGTTGTTAAATGGGGCAAAACTCACTTAAAGACTGTTTTGCTTAGTGGCATACATTTTTGGGGCCCGTTGCGGTCGTAAGCCAAGGGCTACTTGTATATATCTTCCCCTTTTCTCCTTTTTCATTCTAATCAGTTTTTGCTGCTGCCTCCAGGACAGGATACGTACCTTTCTTCCGCTGGAAAAATAAAAGGGTTTTTTCTTTTTCTTTTTTTACAATTTTAAAAAACGGTTTCCTGGAATTAATTTCAGCAGAGATGAATGGAAACACTTGCCGGCTTTTGTTGACTGTGTAGTTTTGCTCACGGTGGAAGTTTGTGGAATGGAAAGTTCCTCTTTCGAGGAAACGGATTGGAAGCGGTTTTTGGCCACAGGTTCGCCATCCCGTTCTCATACAGTACAACAGAAACACACACACACCCTCTCTCTTTGTCTCCCTCCCCCTCTCTCCTCCCTCTCTCTTTTTCTCTCCTTCTGCCCCCTCTCTTTCTCTCTCTCTCTCTCCCACCGTCCCCCTTTATCTCTCTCCCCCTCCCTCTGCCCCCTCTCTTTCTCTCTCCCCCTCTCTCCTTCTCTCTTTTAATCCCCTCTCTCCTCTTCTCCCACCTCTCTCCCTCCTCTCTCTTTCTCCTCTCTTCCCCTCTTTCTCCCTCTCCCCTCTCCTCCCTCTCCCTTCTCTCCCTTTCCCACTCTCTCCCCCTCTCCCTTCTCTCTTTTAATCCCCTCTCTCTCCTCCTCTCCCCTCTCCCTTTCTCCCTCTCTTCCCATCTTTCTCCCCTCCCCTCCTCTCCTCCTCCTCTCCCTTTCCCCTCTCTCTGCCTCTCCTCTCTCTCTCTTCCTCTCTCCATCTCCCCTTCTCTCTTTTAATCCCCTCTCTCTCCTTTCTCCCTCTCCCCTCTCTCCTCCCTCTCCCTTCTCTCCTTTCCCTCTCTCTCTCTCCCTCTCCCTTCTCTCTTTTAATCCCCTCTCTCCCTTCTCTCCCCTCTCCCTTTCTCCCTCTCTTCCCATCTTTCTCCCCTCCCCTCCTCTCCCTCTCCCCTCCTCCCTCTCCCTTTCCCCTCTCTCTGCCTCTCCTCCCTCTCTCTCTCTCCTCTCTCCATCTCTCCTTCTCTCTTTTAATCCCCTCTCTCCCTTTCTCCTCCTCTCTCTCCTCTCCTCTCCCTTCTCTCCCTTTCCCCTCTCTCTCTCCCCTCTCCCTTCTCTCTTTTAATCCCCTCTCTCTCCCTTCTCTCCCCTCTCCCTTTCTCCTCTCTTCCCATCTTTCTCCTCCCTCCTCTCCCTCTCCTCCTCCTCTCCCTTTCCCCTCTCTCTGCCTCTCCTCCTCTCTCTTCCTCTCTCCATCTCCCCTTCTCTCTTTAATCCTCTCTCCCTTTCTCCCTTTCTCCCTCTCTCCCTTTTTCTCCCTCTCCTTCTCTCTCTCTCCTATTCTCCCTTCCCCTTCTCTCTTTTAACCCCCTCCCTTCTCTCCCCTCTCTTTTCCTCTCTTCCCCTCTTTCTCCCTCTCCCTCTCTCCTCTCCTTCCTCTCTCTCTCCCTCTCCCTTCTCTCCCTCTCTTTTCCCCTCTCTTCCTCTCTTCTCCTCTCCTCCTCCTCTCTCTCCCCTCTCCCTTCTCTCTTTTAATCCCCTCTCCTCTCTCTCTTCTCCCCTCTCTTCCCCTCTTTCTCCTTCCCCTTCTCTCTCCTCTCCCTCTCCTCCTCTCTCTCCCCTCCCTTTCTCCTTCTCTCTTTTAATCCCCTCTCTCTCTCCCCTCTCTCTCCCCTTTCTCTCTTTCTCCCTCTCTTCCCCCTCTTTCCCTCTCTCCCCCACTTTTTCTCTCTCTCTCTCCTCCCTCTCTCTCTCTCTCTCATTTGGGAAATGAAAAAGGGTGACATGTTTACATCTACCAGCTCTGAAGCGCAGTAGAGGAATACTGACTTATGACCGTTTTTCACACTTACGACTGTCACCGCATCCCTGCAGTCACGTGATCAAAATTAAAACGCTTGGCAACTGGCATGTACTTATGCCGGTTGCAGTGTCCTGGGGTCACGTAGATCCCCTTTTTGCGACCTGATTAACAAAATCAATGAGGAAGCCAGATTCACGTAACAACCATGTAACTTAATAACTGTTCTTATTCACTCCACAACTGTGGCAAGAAAGGCAACAAAAATGGGGCAAAATTCACTTGACGACTGCCTTACTTAGCAACAGAAATTTGGGGCTCAATTGTCGTAAATCGAGGACTACCTGGATTTATGTTGTGGCCTAGCATGTCTGTAGGGAGTAAGTTGGGGAAACTTGCTTGAGAGCAGTTGAGGACTGATAAACCTGCTTGCAATTGATTTATTGCTTATTTATTCATAAAAAGGACATTTACAGGTAGTCCTCGACTTACAACGGTTCATTTAGTGACCGTTTGAAGTTACAGCAGCGCTGAAAAATGTGGCTTCCAACCGTTCCTCATTTATGACCTGGGCATCCTCCCCACGCTCACATGATCAAAATTCAGAGGCTTGGCCATTGTCTCACATTTACGACGCATTGCCCTGTTCCCGGGGTCACGTGATCTCTCTCTCTCTTTTTTTTTTTTTTGGCGACCTTCTGACAAGATTCACTTAACAACCGCGTCACTCATTTTAACAACTGCAGCGATTAAACTTCGCAAAAGTGGCAAGGAAAGTCCCCAAATGGGGCAGAGCTCGCTCCACAAATTTCTCATTTGGCAACATAAATTCTGGGCGCGGCTGCGGTCGTAAGTCGAGGACTACCCGTACTGGGGGGGTTATCATCTTGTCTGGAACAGGAAATATTTTGGCTTCTTTCTCTTTTAACCTGATTTTTTTTTTCCCCTTTCCTTTTTCCTTAGGTTATAGAAGACATTTTCAAAACGGTGACCGACCGAGTTGTCTCCAACTGCCCTCAAGATGCTAACCTTTTCCATAAACGTATCGCTCCTGGCCATGAGGTAAATATTTTTCTAATATATCTAATATATCTATAATTTTTCAGGCTCGGCTGAATTTTTCAGCCTTCAAATAACCCTCAACTTATGACAACAATTAGGAGCCCTGTTTCTTTCTTTTTTTTTAATTTCTTCTTTTTTATATAATTTTATTTATAGTTTTTTTCTTTGACATACATAAGTGCTTAGTGAACAGTGTATTTTCTGGGTCGATTTACTTTATATACAATACTAATAACAATAATAATGCTATTTAGGTGTACATGGTAATAATCTTTCAGCTTCTAACATTTAACATATACATAGTAATTGTAATATATTATATAGCAGTATACATAATAATTCCCAATTTCTAATTTCTACCTCTATTTTCTAACCCTTAATAAAGCAAATCCCATATTAAGAAGTAGGAACGCTATTTCTGCTGCTAAACAAGTCAGTTGTTCAGTGAGTTATGTTCAATTTTAAAGCCTTGTTTTGCCACAAACTGAATCAATGCAGTTTTTAAGTGAGTCATGCGGTCTAATATATCTAATATATTTGTAATTTTTCAGCCTTCAAATAACCCTCAATTTACAACAACAATTAGGAGCACTGTTTCTTTTTTTTTCCTTTCTTTTTTATATAATTTTATTTATAGTTTTTTTCTTTAAGTGCTTAGTGAACAGTGTATTGTCTGGGTCAATTTACTTTATACACAATGCTACTGATAATAATGCTACTTAGGTGTACATGGTAATAATCTTTCAACTTCTAACATTTACATATACATAGTAATTGTAATATATAGCAGTATACATAATAGTATACATAATTATATATACATATTCTAATATATATACATAATTCTGCAACCCAACAAGAAAAACACAGACTTCAGAGGATAATTAGAACTGCAGAAAAAATAATTGCTACCAACCTGCCTTCCATTGAGGACCTGTATACTGCACGAATCAAGAAGAGGGCCCTGAAAATATTTACAGACCCCTCACATCCTGGACATAAACTGTTTCAACTCCTACCCTCAAAACGACGCTATAGAGCACTGCACACCAGAACAACTAGACACAAGAACAGTTTTTTCCCGAAGGTCATCACTCTGCTAAACAAATAATTCCCTCAACACTGTCAGACTATTTACTGAATCTGCACTACTATTAATCGTTTCATAGTTCCCATCACCAATCTCTTTCCACTTATGACTGTATGACTATAACTTGTTGCTGGCAATCCTTATGATTTATATTGATATATTGACCATCAATTGTGTTGTAAATGTTGTACCTTGATGAACGTATCTTTTCTTTTATGTACACTGAGAGCATATGCACCAAGACAAATTCCTTGTGTGTCCAATCACACTTGGCCAATAAAATTCTATTCTATTCTATTCTATTCTAATAATATATTCCCAATTTCTAATTTCTATCTCTGTTTTCTAACCCTTAATAAAGCAAATCCCATATTAAGAAGTAGGAACGCTATTTCTGCTGCTAAACAAGCCAGTTGTTCAGTGAGTTATGTTCAATTTTACAGCCTTGTTTTGCCACAAAGTGAATCAATGCAGTTGTTAAGTGAGTCATGCGGTCGTTAAGCGAATCTGGCTTCCCGCATTGGCTCTGCTTGTCAGAAGCCCTCTTAGGAAGGTCACAAATGGTGATTCCAGGTAAGTCCTCCACTTACAACAGTTCACTTAGTGACCATGCTACGTTACAACGGCACTGGACGAAGTGACTTACGACCGTTTTTCGCGCGTAGAACCATTGCAGCATCCCCACGATTTACATCGCGATTTACGTTCAGACGGTTGACAACTGACTCATACTTACGACCGTCGCAGTGTCCCTGGGTCACGTGATCCCCATTTGCGACCTTCTGACAAGCCAAGTCAGTTGGGAAACCGGATTCACTTAACAACCGGGTTACCAATTGTAAGCACTGCAGGGATTCACTTAACAAACGCGGCGAGAAAAGTCGTAAAATGGGGCAAAACTCACTTGACAAATTTCTCACTTAGGGACATAAATTTTATGGGCTCAATTGTGGTCGTAAGTTGAGGACTACCTGTGCATCATCCCAGGTTGCTGCAACCACTGTAAATGTATGGTGGTTGCCATACACCCAAATTTCAGTCTTATGACCATGGATCGGCTGCAACGGTCATAAATGCAAGGATCAGTCATAAGTCTTGCTAAAGAAATGGCTATAAGTCGAGAACTGCCTATATATGGAGAAAAATCAGGATACTAACAACTGTTATTTCTATAACAACAGCTATTGTCATTGATTATACTGACGGCTAACACGGAGCATCATTATATGTAGTCCTCGTCTTACAATAGTTCATTTAGTGACTATTTGAGGTTACGTCACTGAAAAAAAATGACTTGTGGCCATTTTTCACACTCACAACCATTGCAGCATCTTCGTGGTCATGTGATCAAAATTTGGGGAAGCCAGATTCATTTAACAACCTTGTTTAGTAACTTAACCATTGAAGGGATTCACTTAACGAGCGTGGCAAGAAAGATTGTAAAATTGGGCAAAATTCACTTAACAAATGTCTCACCTAGCAACAGAAATGTTGGGCTCAGTTGTGGTCGTAAGTCAAGAACTACCCGTATTTTATTCCTCTTGTTTTGTCGGTGAACTTATTCTTGGGTGCATCTAATTGGCTGCCCTAGACACTGAATTAAACAAGCTTTTTGTGTAAGTCAATGCAGTTTGTTTAAAAGTACGAGAATGTTTTCCCGTGTTTGAAATTGTATAGGCTGCATACTTTATTATATGCAACATACTTTAATATTAGTTCAAACCACATTAGAATAGAATAGAATAGATTTTTTTATTGGCCAAGTGTGATTGGACACACAAGGAATTTGTCTTGGTGCATATGCCCTCAGTGTACATAAAAGAAAAGATACGTTCATCAAGGTACAACATTTACAACACAATTGATGGTCAGTATATCAATATAAATCATAAGGATTGCCAGCAACAAAGTCACAGTCATACAGTCATAAGTGGAAAGAGATGGGTGATGGGAACTATGAGAAGATTAATAGTAGTGCAGATTTAGTGAATAGTTTAAGAGTGTTGAGGGAATTATTTGTTTAGCAGAGTGATGGCCTTCGGGAAAAAACTCTTCTTGTGTCTAGTTGTTCTGGTGTCCAGTGCTCTATAGCGTCATTTTGAGGGTAGGAGTTGAAACAGTTTATGTCCAGGATGCGAGGGATCTGCAAATATTTTCACGGCCCTCTTCTTGATTCGTGCAGTATACAGGTCCTCAATGGAAGGCAGGTTGGTAGCAATTATTTTTAGAAATGGTTCAACTGGGCTTATCTTGGTACAAATTTGGCTTTCCTTTGACTCTTTCGATTTTGCTAATTTTTTTCTCCAAATTTTCTCATGTTTTTTTTTCTCCTCAAATTTCTCAATTTCTCCCGAAACGGAAAATTGTTTGCTTTCAGTCTGATTGTGCAATCCTTACTGTTGTCTCAACTATTTCCGCAAAACGTTTTTGTTTCAAAACCTAAGCTATTTTTGATGTTAGCTGTCCCATTAACTTTCCCTTTCTCTTTCTTCTTTAGGCCAAATTAGAAAAAATGCTGAAGAAGCCATTTATAACGTAAATATATTGGGGGGGGAAGTTTTTTTGTCGTTGTTGCTTAACTTACAAGCGTAATTTGTAATTTGTGACTTAACATTTCTCAGTATGTAATAATTTTGACTCGTCTTTGGGGGGGGGGGAAGTGAATTAGAATCGGATTTGTTTTGGATTTGGATGGGAGACCACCAGGAAGATCTTAGAATCTCGAACTAAACATTAAGTTGCAGTTCAGAAAATGAATTGCTCAAGCCCAGGGATCTCCAATGCTGGCTGGGGAATTCTGAGAGTTGAAGTCCACAAATCTTAAAAGTTGCCAAGTTTGGAAAATCTTGCTCAAGAATCTAGTTAACTAAAGTTCTTTTTTTTTATATAATAAGTTTTATTTGTACACTTTTCTTCAACATACATGAGTGCTTAATAAACAGTGTAATATCTGGATCAATTTATCTATACATAATATCAATAATAATAACAATCTTTACTTGTATATACCGTAGTACCCTGTTTCCCCCAAAATAAGACATCCCCCGATAAAAAACCCAATCGGACTTTTGAGCGCATGGCAATAAGGCCAAGCGCTTATTTCAGGGTTCAAAAAAATATAAGACAGGGTCTTATTTTCCGGGAAACACGTAGTATTCTTCCAACTTTTGATTTCTACCTCTGCTGTCTAACCATTTGTAAAACAAATCCCATGTTATATAGTATTCTGTATCCTCTTTATCCTTTATCTTTAATGTTAGCCTATCCATTTCCGCACAGTCTAATGTTTTTAGTGAGCCAAAGTTCAGTATTAAATTGGCATCAGAGAAGGGACAGCGGAATTTAAGAGGGGTTAGAACAGGGGTGTCGAACTCAAGGCCCGGAAGCCAGATCTGGCCCACGGGGTGCTTAGATCTGGCCCGTGGGGCCACCCTGAAAAGAACGGGCCCGCGGTGCTTCTGCCAGCAAAAACGGAGCTTGGGATGACCGCGCGCGGCTTTCCATTTTCACTGGCAGAGGTTTGCAGGAGGCCGTCGCAGCCGAAAATGGAGGTTGGGAGCGCAGGTGCCCCTCCCCCCCCGACATGAGTGACGCCATACTGACCACACTCCCCGAAATCAAACACAACCCTGATGCGGCCCTCCATGAAATCGTGTTTGACTCCCCTGGCTTAGAACATTTGTGGCAACGTAACGATTCTAAGCTGATGACATGCTTAACTCCACCCCTTCAATTTATGCCTGTTCTTCTACTAATACACCAATAATTTTGTTGAGATTCAGGGTACAAATCTTTAAAATAATTGACAATCCTTTTTTTTTTTTTTTTTTTGAAGAATGTCCTATACTGAAGCTATTGAAATTTTGGAGAGAGCTCAGCAAGTATTCACTTACAAACCAGCCGTGAGTATTTTTGGGAGATTTTTGATGGTGGTTTTGATCAAACTCGGGTATTTAGTAGGCTGATAGAAAACTGTGAGATTAATAAAAACGTGTACCTCAAATACTCAGGAAGCCCGTTTGGTCCTTTTTAATCAGTGGGGAAGCCAGATTCCTTTAACAACCGTGTTAACAAACTTAATGGCAGTGTTTTGCTTAACGACCATGGCGACAAAGATTGTGAAATGGGACGAAGCTCACTTAAACATCTCGCTTAGCAATAGAAATTTTGGGCTCAACTGTGGTTGCACGTCGAGGACTACCCATGTAAGTGTGGAACATCTGTTCACCAGCCCAATTGTGCAGATAATACACCGCGTCACAATAATCGGTCCAGTTCCAACTTTCACTGCTGTGGATTAGAGTACATTCGCTGCAGGGGTGAAATGTAAAATTGGTTACTACCGGTTCTGTGGGCGTGGCTTGGGGGGGGTGTAAAGTGACTGGGTGGGTGTGGCCAACTTTTTTTTTTTTTACTTTTAAAAGCATTTTTTCTACAACCTCTTCGGCGGAAGAGGTTATAAAAAAAATGCTTTTAAAAGCCTCTGATGATCAAGCAACTCAGCTGGGATCGCCAGAGGAGCCTTTTAAAAGCATTTTCTCTACAACCTCTTCGGCCGAAGAGGCTGTAAAAAAAAAATGCTTTTAAAGAGTTCTGATGATCCCAGCTGAGTTGCCTGATCGCCAGAACCTTTAAAAGCATTCTTTTTACAGCTTGTTCGGCCGAAGAGATGGTAGAAAAAACGCTTTTAAAAGGTTCTGACGATCCCAGCTGAGCCGCACGATCATCAGAGGCTTCTTTTTTTTACTTTTAAAAGCATTTTTTCGGTGGAAGAAAAAATGCTTTTAAAAGTTTAAAAAAAAAAAAACCTTGATCGCGTGGTTCAGCTGGGGCGGGGGAAGGGCAGGGATTTTTGCTACCGGTTCTCCAAACCACCCACCGCCATTGCTACCGGATCAGGCGATCCGGTCCAAACTGGGAACATTTCACCCCTGATTCTAACCTACAAATCTTAACAAGGCTTTGCCATTCCCATGGTGATGTTTTCCTTGTGAATTGGACGTCTCTGTATTTATTGTGTGTAGCTTACCGTTTTACTATCGGTATAATTATATAACCGTATCTATTTATTTAAACATTTCTTAGCTGCTGGAACAAAATAAAACAACACTTCACATCTTACGCAGAATAGGGGTGGGACAATTTAAAACATTCCCGATGAGCCAGAAGTGTAGAGATAAACACGGTGAAAGCAGTGACGAATATAAAACCACAAGGTCAAAACAATAACAATGAATATGGAAGATAAGTTCCTGACATCAGGGAAGGCCTTCCCCAAAACAATTGCCGTTTCTTCAGCAGTTTCAGAAATGTCAACATGGAGGAAGCCGGGCTAATCTCCAGGTGGCTGTTTCATAGTAAATTGGCCAAAAGAGCCACCACGGTCCTAGGCTGCATTAACAGAGGGATAGAATTAGTGTTAATACCACTTTATAAGGTTTTGGTAAGGCCACACTTGGAATACGGCATTCAGTTTTGGTCGCCACGATGCAAAAAAGATGTGGAGACTCTAGAAAGAGTGCAGAGAAGAGCAACAAAGATGATGAGGGGACTGGATGATAAAACATACAAAAAACGGTTGCTGGAATTGGATATGTCTAGTTTAATAAAAAGAAGGACCAGGGGAGACATGACAGCAGTCTTCCAATATCTCAGGGGCTGCCCCAAAGAAGAGGGAGTCAAGCTATTCTCCAAAGCACCTGAAGGCAGGACAAGAAGCAATGGGTGGAAACTCATCAAGGAGAGAAGCAACTTAGAACTAAGGAGGAGTTTCCTGACAGTTAGCACAATTAACCAGTGGAACTCTTGCCACCAGAAGTTGTGAATGCTCCAACATTGGAGGTTTTTAAGAAGAGATTGTACAGCCCTTTGCCTGAAATGGTATATGGGTCTCCTGCCTGTGCAGGGGGTTGGATTAGATGGCCCTACAAGGTCCCTTCCAACTCTGTTATTCTGTCTATTTAGAGCAGTGTTTCTCAATCTTAGCCATTTTACGCTATGCGGACTTCAACTCCCAGAATTCCTCAGCCAGCTTGCTTGGTGGGGAATTCTGGGAGATGAAGTCCACACAGCTTTAACATTTCCAAGGTTCATAAACCCAGATTTTGGAGATTTGAATGCAAGTCTATAACCTGATCATCACAGCAGTCTGAGAAAGTATCGAACATCGACAATGTTTTCAAGTAGTTTGCAAACCTAAAACGGCCTGCGATTATCATGGTTTGTTTATTTTAAAACTTGGTTTTTGTTTAACTCTTTCCTTAGTGGGGGCAAGATCTCCAGAGCGAACACGAGAAGTACCTGGTGCGACACTGCGGTGATATTCCTGTTTTCGTGTACAACTATCCCTACGACCTTAAGCCGTTCTACATGCGGGACAACGAAGATGCACCTCGTAGGACTGTAAGAACTTATTTATTAAAATCCTTTTGGTCAAGACACCCATTTCCTCTTCGCTTGTTGTTACGCTCTTTAAACTTTTTTGAAATGAAATTAATTCTCTTCTTGGATGAAATGGGTTTGTGCTGCAAACGTTTACACTACATTTGGGCCTGTTTAATGCTAGGTAAGGGAGGGAGGGAGGGAGGGAGGGAGGGAGGGAGGGAGGAAGGAAGGAAGGAAGGAAGGAAGGAAGGAAGGAAGGAAGGAAGGAAGGAAGGAAGGAATTTCCAACTCTGGAATTTTTTAAGAAGATGTTGGATAACCATTTGTCTGAAGTGGTGTAGGGTTTCCTGCCTGGGCAGGGGGTTGGACTAGAAGACCTCCAAGGTCCCTTCCAACTCTGTTACTACTACTACTATTATTATTATTTACACAAAATGACAGTATACACAGCAAACGAGATAACTATGCTGGATTTCGTATCACAAATCACTAGTCGAATTATTATTATTATTATTATTATTATTATTATTATTATTATTATTATTATTATTATTACGGGAGAGAGAGAGGAAGGAAGGAAGAAAAGAAAGAGAAAGGAAGGAAGGAAAGAAAGAAAGAGAAAGAAAGAAAGAAAGAAAGAAAGAAAGAAAGAAAGAAAGAAAGAAAGAAAGAAAGAAAGAAAGAGCTGGAGGTTTTTGGGACCTCGGAGGTCCTCTAGTCCAACCCCCTGCTCAAGCAGGAGACCCGATTCCATTCCAGACAAATGGCTGTCCAATCTCTTCTTAAAAACACGACTTCTTGAGGCAAGCTGTTCCACTGGATAATTGAAGAGAGTAACTGGTAGTAAGGGAGTCAGCCTGACCAGGTAGACATTGCAGGAACGCACGTAGCTGAACTAATCTTACTATATTGTAAAAACCACCTTAATTAAATTGCTGGCAGGCGCCCGCCCACCCCACCCCACCCGCGGGAAGGTGCAGGAGGCGGAGTGCTGCCTGCCACACCCCCTGGCCCCGCCCGCCATGGCCCCGCCCGCCCCGCCGGTCATTAAGGCAGAGAACTGGTTGTTAAATTAGTTGAATCCCATCACTGACCTCAGTGTATAGTCATGCTGGCCACATGCCCACGGAAGTGTCTTCGGACAATGCTGGCTCCCTCGGTCAAGAAACGGAGACGAGTGCTGCCCCCTAGAGTCAGACATAACCGGACAGGAGACGACCTTATGGTTTACCTTTAACCATTCAGGAAATGCCTCTGGGGTCTACCTGGTTCGTTGTGTCCTTTCACCACACAGAGAGATTTTGGAGAAACCTCTGACCTTCTGTTCCCTAAAAGGTAGCAGCGGTTGATCTACTGGTCCCAGACGTCGGAGAACTTTTCGGTGGAAGTTTGAGAGAAGACCGTGTGGATTTTCTACAATCTCGCTTACGGAGGTAGTGGGGATTTCTCTGCCTGGCTTGTTGGGTCAGGGGTTGGGTCAAGGGTGAAAGGCTCCCAGATCGGACTGGATCGCGCGATCCCGTAGCGGTCGTGGCCGGTAGTCCGGCGAACTGGTAGCGATGGAAAAGCAAAGCTCCGCCCACCCGCCCGGCTGTCATTACTTCCTGGTTTTAAGCAGGAAGTGGTTTTGCGGCATGCGCAGAAGGTCTGCGCGCGCATGTGACACACACACGCATTTCCAAACCAGTAAGGAAGGTAAGTAGATTATTAAGCGCTACCCAGCCCACACCTGGGCATGGTAGCGCTTAATAATATAACCAAAGAGGGTTTTTTTTAAAAAAAAATCAAAATTTAATAGGATGAGTGGTGCGGTGGCCTAGAGGTGGCGCTCTCACCTCACAATCAGGAGGCTGTGAGTTCGATCCTAGGTTGAGGCAGATATTTCTCTCTCTGGGCACAATGAGAATATATATGTGCTGAACAAAACTCCGCACTGGCGACAGGAAGGGCATCCGGCCAGTAAGCATTCAGCTCCATTCAGTTGCCCAAGACAAGACATTATGGGGGTCTTTAAAAGAAGATGATGATCAAAAATAAATCGGATGAAGAAGAGGCAGGGGGCTCAGGCAGAAGAGGACTTACGGTGTTCTCCCTCGCCTCCGTCCGAATGATGGCTTAATTAGCCGTCACTATCAGCTCTGGCAGCAGAATAGCCAGCGTCTGCCAAGAGCCTCCGTTATCGTCTACGATGCTGGTGACACCTAGAAACAAACTTCAGCTCTAGTCAATCAGTGGATTTGCCTGTTACAAAGAGACACGGCAGCTCTGGCTGCCTTTTATATCCTGTGGGGTGTGGCTCCATGACTCAGCACTTCCTAGGCCTGCCCCACCCCTGCTTCTGTTGTTCCCGCCTCTCCTGCCTACGAAACCTAGGGTCCAGCCAGGCCTGATTGCCGTCAGCTGGGTCTGCAGGCGTGGCCTGGGTGGGGGAAGAGTCAGGAGATGGAGGCCTCGTTATCTCTTCCACCTGGCCTGTTTCTGGCTCCTGGAGCTGAACCAGGCAAGCCGGTGCTCCTGAGGTGAGTCCTGACGGCCCTTCCCCCTCACAGCCCAAGTCACTTTCTGGCAGCAGGCCCGGCTCGGGGGGCACAGACACAACATATGGGGAATCTGTTTGCTAGGGATCCCATCTCCTTTAAGTGGATACAATACAGGTAGTCCTCGACTTATAATAGTTCATTTACTGACGGTTCAAAGTTACAAAGGCACCGAAATGACTGTTTTTCAGACTTATGACCCTTGCAGCATCCCCTTGGTCACGTGATCAAAATTGAGACGCTTGGCAACTGGCATGTACTTATGACAGTTGCAGTGTCCCGGGGTCACGTGATCACTTTTTGAGACTTTCTGACAAGCAAAGTCCACGGGGGGGAAGCCAGATTCACTTAACAACCGGGTTACTAACTTAACAACAGCAGCGATTCACTTAACAACGGTGGCAAGAAAGGTCGTAAAATGGAGCAAAACAGTACTTCACGAATGTGTCCCTTGAGCAACAGAAATGTCGGGCTCGATTGTGGTTCGTATCTCGAGGACTACTGTATGGTGTTTCCTTGAGTCTCTTTTTCAAAAGCGATGTTCAAAGTCCCATTTTTCTGCACTGCTGAATTTGGGATCAGGGAAGGACATGCCCTTTTGAGAAATTACGAGAAATAAGGTGTTCTGATGCCTTTTTTTGGAACTGCAGATTGCGGTTGGCCTTGCCTGCTCTTGGGAGGGTTTTTCAATTTTGCTTTCATGTCAAACTTCGAGTCATGGATTTTTTTTGCAAGATATTTATAGACATTTCATTACCTGACTACATAACCTCATTGTTGTGGCTCCCCACCCCCGGGCCTGACCCCCTCCCAGAAAGTGGCTCAGAGAGTGAGGGGGAAGGGTCGTCGGGGCTCCCCTCTGCAGGGCCGGCCTCTCTGGCTCAGTTCCAGCAGCCAGAGGCAGGCCAAGTGGAGGAGGTGATGAGGCCTCTGTCTCCTGTATCTCCCCCGCCCAGGCAACGCTTCCAGACCCAGCTGTGGACAATCAGTCCTGGTTAGATCCCAGGTTTCGTAGACAAGAGAGGCGGGAACAACAAAAGAAGGGGTGGGTCAGGCCTAGAGAGTGCTGAGTCACGGAGCCACACCCCACAGGATATAAAAGCAGGAGGGGCTGCTCTACTACTTTGTGACGGACAAAACAAACTGACTGGAGAAAACTTGAGCTGAACTATTCAACTGAGCATTTGGCCTGGATTGCTGTTTGTTCCTGACTTCCTGGTTGCTCCGGTAACATCAGGGAAGATAAAGAAAACCTTGGCAGACGTTCGCTGGTCTGATGCCAGAGCTGATAGCTGCCGTGGACTAAATTGCTGGCTAATTGAGTCAGTTCACGTGTCTCCCGGACTGAGGTGGGGCCGGGGACAGAACACTCATCGGTGCTGATGTGTGCGCCGTTTGCTCCCTGTTTATATAGAAAAGCTTGCAGTGTGGTATTGGTGGAATGTGGTTTTTGTCCTTGGTAGTGCCTTGATTAGGATATTCTTTTCCACTTGGTTGTTTGTCTTGTCTTAATCCATGCTTATCTGGGTATAGGCTGCCGGTAGGTGATGGTCGTTTTGTTTCATTTTTATTTATTTTTTGGTTGTCTCTCTTGAATTTTCAAGCATTTGGGGGCATTAATTTGGTTTGAATTAATAAAGCCGCACCTAGAATCCTGCACCCAGTTTTGTTCACCACACTATAAAAAAGATGTTGTGACTCTAGAAAAAGTGCAGAGAAGAACAACCAAGAGGATTAGGGGACTGGAGGCTAAAATGCATGAAGTACGGTTGCAGGAACTGGGCATGGCTGGTCTAGTGAAGAGAAGGACCAGGGGAGACAGGATAGCATCTTCCAATATTTGAGGGACTGCCACAGAGAGGAGGAAGGGGGTCAAGCTGTTTTCCAAGGCACCTGAAGGCCAGACAAGGAATAATGGATGGAAGTTGATCAAGGAGAGATTCATCCTAGAAATAAGGAGAAATTTCCGGACAGTGAGAAGAATCAACCCATGGAACAGAAGCTGCCTTTGGAAGTTGTGGGAACTTCATCACTGGAGACTTTCAAGAAGAGACTGGACTGCCATCGGTCAGAAATGGTGCTTGGGCCAGAGGGGTTGGACTAGATGATCTACAAGGTCCCTTCCAACTCCAATTCTTGTTAACCTGTTAATCTGGTCTAGTTGCTCGCCGTATCCCAGTTGAAACCGTGATCGAGTCCGTCCATATGTTACAAAAATTAAAGGAGTTGCCCTTGTGACTTCTGACTTGTTAGTTGACGTTCACTGCTGGTTTTTTTCTGGAGTGGTTTTTCAGCTTTTCTGTCCAGCTGTGGCTCACGGATTCTTCTGCAGAAGTGCTCCACGCCCAGCATCAAAGGGATTCTACAGGATTCCAGAAAGCGCTAAGGGATTTCCCCCAGCAATTTGGCAGGCGCTTCCATCTCATACTGATCACACACTGCCCTTCTGAGAAAGCCAGAGTGAAGGTGTGGTTGTTTCTCACACACCCTCCTGTGAAGCTGAGCTGTTGTTTACTTTCTCCTCTTATTATCTCTTAATAGTTTTGCTAGCAGTCCTTGCCTTCTCTGTTCCAATTTATCTCTGCAATTCTCTAGTCCATAATCTTAAAAAGGTCAAGGTTCCTCTCGCACAGATGTGCTAGTCGTTCCCGACTCTAGGGGGCGGTGCTCATCTCCGTTTCAAAACCGAAGAGCCAGCGCTGTCTGAAGACGTATCCATGGTCATGTGGCCAGCATGACTCAACACTAAAGGTGCATGGAACGCTGTTACCTTCCCACCAAAGGTGGTCCCTATTTTTCTACTTGCATTTTTTATCTGCTTTCGAAGTTGGCAGAAGCTGGGACAAGAAACGGGAGCTCACCCTGTTACACAGCACTAGGGATTCAAACCGCTGAACTGCCGACCTTCCAATCGACAAGCTCAGCGTCTTCGCCACTGAGCCTTACCTTATCTGGTCACTAAGAGTCAATACTAATTTGACAGCACATAAACAACCCATTTATGCAGAGGCCAAGTCCTACTGCTTTTTTTAATTGTGGTTTTTTTTTAATTGAGCTTTATTAGAACACAAAATATAATGAAAATAAAGATGAAGGGGAAAAAGAGGAAGAAATACATATATTTTTTTTAAAAAAAAAGGAGAAAAGAAAAAAGTGTTGATTCTTTCCAAAACAATATGGGTAGTCCTCAAATTACGACCACAATTGAGCCCAAAGTTTCTGTTCTTAAGTGAGATAGATGTTAAGTAACAACTTTTTTTTTTACTTTACCTATAATTATTACAATAAGGGATGCGGTGGCTCAGTGGCTAAGACGCTGAGCTTGTCGATTAAAAGGTCGGCAGTTCAGCGGTTCTAATCTCTAGTGCCGCGTAACGGGGTGAGCTCCCGTTACTTGTCCCAGCTTCTGCCAACCTAGCAGTTCAAAAGCACATTAAAAAAATGCAAGTAGAAAAATAGGGACCATCTTTGGTGGGAAGGTAACAGCGTTCCATGCGCCTTTGGCATTGAGTCATGCAGCCCACATGACCACGGAGACGTCTTCAGACAGGGCTGGCTCTTCGGCTTTGAAACGGAGATGAGCACTGCCCCCTAGAGTCAGGAACGACTAGCACATATGTTTACCTTTAGCTTTATAATTATTACAAGCTAGTTTTAGAACTATCCAATTATTAAATCTTCAAAAATTCTACATTTCATTTATTTTTTTCTATTTTAAGAATAAGATTAAGGCCTCCGGCTAAAAACTGGTATACTCGGCGGTAGGATTCAGCCGGTTCGCGCCAGTTCAGTAGAACCAGTTATTAGGCCTGAAAACTGGCTGGGTGACTTTCAGCCAATCACCACTAGATGGTGAGTTCTATTCCTGCCTTAAGCATGCAAGAAACTTGAATGACTTTGGACCAATCACCAGGAGATGGTGAGTTCTAATCCTGCCTTAGGTACGAAAGCTGGTTTGGGATGACTTTGAGCCGATCACCAGGAAATGGAGAATTCTAGTTCTGCCTTAGGCATGTAAGCCAGTCGGGTGACTGGGCCAATTACCAGGAGATGGAGAATTCTAGTCCCGCGTTAGGCATGTAAGCCAGTTGCGTGACTTTGGGCCGATCACCAGGAGATGGAGAATTCTAGTCCCACTTTAGGCTGGTAAGACAATATCATACACTACCGGTCTCAGCTGTGGGTCGACTTCATTAATAGCCCGAGAGATTACCGTATATTCTTTCCTGTCTTCCTTTACAAATTTGTCGTAAAATCTATTGGGAGTAGGGCAGGAAAATCACCGTTTACAGGCATGAGAAAATGATCGCCATTGTCCGTAACTTTGCTCTTTGAAACTCGCTCAATGTCTGAACAGAAAAAGATGCTTTTCCATTTTTTTCACTGTCTTCGTGTTCAAAGTAAAGCAAAAATCTACAAACACAGAGTTGTTAGAGCCCATATTTTATCCTGGCTAGGGATAACCCTAGCTGCCTTCAGTGGAACATTTTTAAGAGGCTACAAAACTTCAACATTTTATTTTATTTATTTATTTGTCACAACAGTATGTATAAGCATAAGCATGAAATAACTATACGATATATAAGCATAAATGTAATCATAAATATGTAATAACTATATGAAATTGGATACAATCAAAGGGAACATTAGGACAGGAACGATAGGCACGTTAGTGCTCTTACAGACCTCTTAGGAATGGGGTGAGGTCAATAGTAGATAGTTTTTGGTTAAAGCTTTGGGGATTTTGGGAAGAGACCACAGAGTCTGGTAGTGTATTCCAAGTATTAACAACTCTGTTACTGAAGTCATATTTTCTGCAATCAAGATTGGAGCGGTTCACATTAAGCTTAAATCTATTGTGTGCTCGTGTATTGTGATTGAAGCTGAAGTAGTCTTCAACAGGAAGGACGTTGTAACAGATGATTCTATGAATTAAACTCAGGTCATGTTGAAGGCAGCGGAGTTCTAAATTTTCTAAACCCAGGATTTCAAATCTGGTGGCCTAAGGTATTTTGTTGTAATCAGAGGACTGGAGAACTCCCCTTGTAAAATATTTCTGGACACGCTCAATTGTATTAATGTCCGAAATGAGGTATGGGTTCCAGACAGGCGAGCTGTATTCAAGAATTGGTCTAGCAAATGTTTTATATGCTCTGGTTAGCAGTGTAATGTTTCTGGAGAAGAAGCTACATACATTGATATTAATTTAATTATCTAATATTATTTGTATATCGGCTCTAGGCAGCATGCAAATCTGATATTTTTGCAAACTTCTTGGAATTCATTCCTCTGGCTGAGAAAATATTATTTTGTGTTTTTTTTACAGGTTGATGCTTGAGGACACCTATCAGTGGTAAGATATATTTCCTAGATATTATTCATCTCTTTCATTAGCTTTGGAAATCTTCTAAGAAAAAGCAAATAAATTCTCAATTCTACCAGAAGCCTACATATATGTTAGTTCAGGGGTCTGCAAACTTGGCTCTTTTAAAACTTGTGGACTTGGACCTCTGGGAGTTGAAGTCCACAAGTCTTAAAAGAGCCAAGTTTACAAACCCCTGTGTAAGTTTATTTTTATTTATTTATTATTTTGATTTTTATACCGCCCTTCTCCCGAAGGACTCTGGGCGGTGTACAGGCAAAAATAAAACAGGCAATACAATGTACAATTTAAAATGCAAATTAAAAAACTTATTTTATAATTAGCCTAAAAAGTTTAAAATATATAATAAACTAAAACCCCATTTAAAATTATTAATAAAAAATTAAAAATCGATAAAATTTAAGCCAGCCCCGCACGAATGAAAAGATGTGTCTTCAGTTCGCGACGGAAGGTCCGAAGGTCAGGTATTTGGCGTAAACCCGGGGGAAGCTCGTTCCAGAGTGTGGGAGCCCCCACAGAGAAGGACCTTCCCCTGGGGGCCGCCAGCCGACATTGCTTGGCGGACGGCACCCTGAGAAGTCCCTCTCTGTGAGAGCGTACGGGTCGGTGGGAGGCATGCGGTAACAGCAGGCGGTCCCGTAAGTACCCAGGCCCTAAGTCAAAATCAAAAATCAAAATAATAAAAATAAATAAAATAAGTTGCCACCAAAATGCCACCAGGTGCCACCAAAATGCCACACAGGAAAAAAAAATTAACCAAGAGACATACACTATCCTTGACTTACAACCATAATTAGACCCTAATTAGTCATGCCAGCCACTAAATGGATCACCACATGACTGCCTGATCTTGCAACCTTCTTTGCAGCAGTTGTTGAGTGTATGCGGCTGTTATAAAGCGAACCACACGGTCGTTAAGCAAATCCATTGTCTACAATTGGTGGAAAATGGAAGTTAAAAAATCCTGATTTCCGTCTAAAACGTAAATTGTGGTCATGTGATCACAGGATTACGGTAAATGCAGGCGGGTTGCCAATTGGCGAAAACGCGAGGACATAACCATGGGTTATGGGAACTGGCTGGTTGGAATTTCGAATCTGGGTCTTAAATAGCCCTTAGCACATTACAACAGTTCGAAGTTACAACGGCATTGAAAAAAGTGAGTTATGACCAATTTTCACACTTAACGACCATTGCAGCATCTCCATGGTCCCCGTGATCATAATTCAGATGCTTGGTTCGTATTTATGACGGTTGGAGCGTCCCGGGGTCACGTGATCCCCCTTTTGCGACCTTCTAACGAGCAAAGTCCATGGGGAAGCCGGATTCACTTAATAACGGTGTCATTAACTTAACAACTGCAGTGATTCACCGAACAACGGCGGCAAGAACGGTTGTAAAATGGGGTAAAAGCTCACAAGAACAGTCTCACTTAGCAATGGAAATTTGGGGCTCCGTTGTGGTCGTAAGCCGAGGACCATCTTGTACTTGTTAACTTTTGCGCGTGAAAAGTTTCAAGTCCTCTTGAAGGTAAAGTTGAAAAGGCGATCTGAGTTTTCCACTGGAGGCATTAAAAAAAAACAACCAAGTCAGAGGACATACACAAAGCCTTCCAAACACCAAATTAAAGATATTTTTACATTTGTCATAGTTCCCCTTTCTTTCCCCCTATCCTTCATTTTTCTCTCCCTCCCCCAACTCTGCTCCATGACATCATTTCCTCTTTTCTTTCCAAATTTACAAAAATCTGCAAAGGCAAAAAAAAAACACAAAAAAACAAAAACAACCCACGCTCAACTCCTCTGAGATAACTCCTCTGCAGGTGATTCTTAAATTCTTCAAGAAGCAGAGAATATGTCAAAGGAGCAAAACTCCAGATAAACAGGTGTAGGATTAGAGAAGAAAGACATAGTACCGCAGAGACCCCTGTAAAACTGGCTGTGGTTGTCAATAATTTTAACTATTTATTTTGTAAATAAAGAGCCTCTTTGGAGTAATGGTTAGGGTGCTAGACTAGAAATCAGGAGACAGGAAATTCTAGTCAGCCCTTAAACATAAAAACTAGTTCAGTTACTTGGGCCGATCACCAGGAGACTGTGAGTTCTAGTTCTGGCTTAGGCATGAAAGCTGGCTGGGTGACTTTGGGCCAATCACCAGGAGACTGTGAGTTCTAGTCCTGTCTCAAGCATGAAAGCCGGCTGGGTGACTTTGGGCCAGTCACCAAGAACTTGGGAGTTCTAGTCCTGTCTCAAGTATGAAAGCCGGCTGGGTGACTTTGGGCCAGTGTCTCCCTCTTAGCCCAAGCCACCTCACAGGGTTGTTGTCATGGGAAAAACAGGAAGAAGGGACATTATATACGTACACTTCCTTGAGTTATTTATCCAAACCGAAAAAGGCAGGATAAAAGTCTAATAAAATATATAAATAAAAAATCATATTGAGAAATTGGAAATGTGGCCTTCCGGATGTCAAAGATGCTGGAAATGCGTGATCTACCTGTTGTGCCAAAGACGATAATTCTTACAAATTAAAAATATACAGCAATATGTGTGATTGTGGTGGAGGTTTTGTGACATATGACAATGCTTTTACCAATCATATTAGAGCAGTATTTTTTCAATCGTGGCAGCTTCAAGATGGGTGGACTTCAACTCCCAGAATTCCCCAGCCAGCAACGCTGGCTGGGGAATTCTGGGAGTTGTAGTGCATCCATCTTGAAGCTGCCATGGTTGTAAAACACTGTATTAAAGTAATATATTCATTAGTAAACCAGTGACTATTGCTAAACATAAAATCTATCTATATATATATAAAAGCGAAATACTACTCATGCATCATCACAAAATCTCCAGAACCGTAAAGCCTACAAACTTAAAATTTGCCACGTATGTTCCTCTTGGCTTCTAGGTGCTCACTAAGAAAGGATTTTTCGAAATGACCATCAGAGCATTAGTATTTCATGTACACAGCATTATATCCACACGCTCTGATGCTAGGGAGCTAGATGTTCTAGTCCCCCTCCCCACCTGAAAAGAACTCTGTTCCAACTGCCAGTTGCCTTATATTAACACGCTCCTTCGCTAAATCGGGCATGGGTGTGACCAGCGCGTGACACAACCGGCCAGTGGGCTGGGACATTCTACTCCCCCTCCCCCTCTGTTCCAAGTGCCTTATATTAATTAACACGCTCTGATGCTATTTACACATTCTACATTAAGTTTCAGGCTTTAAGTGTCAATTTATCAAGCCCGAGCACATCGTTTCGTAGCGAAGCACGGGCGCCCAGATAGTATAAAATATTGCAGATTAATTTTTTTTTCCTGAGTTGGTGTTTTTAGTTTGTCTCCATTCAGGTTTTCTTAGGGTGCTTGTTTGTTTGTTTTTAGTTTAAAATTTCGTTAACTAAGAAAGTTTTAAAAGAATGCCGGGTGCTGCAGCTCTATAGTAAACAGGAAGCTGTGATTGTAGATAATAAGTGATCGATTGGAAAATACGGCCCAAGGCTAAATGATCCCGTTTCCTTGATGTGCAGGTACGTAGAGCTGCGCCAATTTGGATCAACCCCCCACGGAGGTTTCGGCATGGGGTTCGAGCGGTACCTGCAGTGCATCCTGGGAGTTCAGAATATTAAGGACGTCATCCCGTTCCCACGATTTCCCCGTTCGTGCATTTTATAGCTCTTTGTCCCAACTTCTGTTTTCCTTCTCTTGTAAATTCGCGGCGTGCATAAGCGACTCTGTGCAATATTTAAAGAAGGAAAAAAAAAATAAGAGACTTCCTTTTTTTTCCTGTCTCTTTCTTTTTTGTATTTTTCCTTTTTCCACTAAAGAGAAGTTAAAACCTCAGGTTTGAAGCCTGCCCTGCCTGCAAATGTATTTATTCGGGTATATATATTCTATTTTTCTAAAAATGGCCTTTTTAACCTTATGAAACCTGCCTTGGGTGGTGAAGTCCAGTTACACAGGTCATCCTCGAGTTGCGACTATTCCTTTAGTGACCGTTTGAAGCTACAATGGCACTGGAAAAAAATAACAACTTATCTCCGCTCTTCACATGTATGACCAGTGATAGTATTCAGCCGGTTCAGACAGATTTGGCCGAACCGGTAGCAACAAATGCAGGTGGGCCTGCCAACCTGCCCCGGTGCTTGCCGTCCTATTTAGCCACGTTTTCGAGGCCAGGTGCATGCGCAGAAGGCCTTGTCATTCACTTAACAACTGCAATGATTCCTTGAACAACCGTGCCGACAAAGATAGTAAAATCGGGCGTGACTCGCTTAAAATCCACTCCGCTTAGTGACAGAAATTCTAGTCCTCGTTGTGGTTTGCAAATCGAGGACTAGCTAAATTGAATATATCCAAGCTTTCCTCAAGGTCTTCATCTACCAGCTAAGATAATTCGAGCACATGTGAGAGAGCTCAGAACCTGGAAAAGCAAGAAGTTTAATTAAGTTGTAGACTGGATAAAGTGTCAGGATGAAAGCAGCTGCAAAACGGTTAAGTGCTGCCCGCCACTTTGAAATTGTAAAAATTCAAACGCATCTGAGCTTTCGACTCGGTCTTAATCAAGATAAAAATCTCCTTCAAGATGCGTTTTGAGTCTCCGTGACTTCAGAAAGAAAGACTACGTAGCTTTCTTAGCCACAAAGCAAATTTCCCATCACCTTGTTCCAATATGATACTTTGGTTTTTGTTTTTCAACTTTCCACTTTAACTTTGGGATTCCCCTAATTAACATTTCGAATTATATTCTGATTTGGTAAGTTTAAAAAAAAAAAAATGCCAGAAACTGATATACCAGTGATAGTGAGTTCTAGTCCCATTTTAAGCATGAACGCCAGCTGGTGAGTTTGGGCAATTCACTAGGAGACTGTGAGTTCTAGTTCCATTTTAGGCATGAAAGCCGGCTGGGTGACTTCGGGCCCATCACCAGGCGACTGAGTTCTAGTTCCATTTTAGGCATGAAAGCCGTCTGGTGACTTCGGGCCCATCACCAGGCAACTGTGAGTTCTAGTCCTGCCTTAGGTGTGAAGGCCAGCTGGGTGACTTTGGGCCCATCACCAGGCAACTGTGAGTTCTAGTTCCATTTTAGGCATGAAAGCCAACTGGATGACTTCGGGCCCATCAGCAGGCGACTGAGTTCTAGTTCCATTTTAGGCATGAAAGCCGGCTGGGTGACTTTGGGCCCATCACCAGGCGACTGTGAGTTCTAGTTCCATTTTAGGCATGACAGCCGGCTGGGTGACTTCGGGCCCATCACCAGGCGACTGTGAGTTCTAGTTCCATTTTAGGCATGAAAGCTGGCTGAGTGTGTTCGGGCCCGTCACCAGGTGACCGTGAGCCAGTTGGGGGATCTTGGACCCGTCGTTCTACTCAGTCCAAACCGCATCACAGGGTGGTTGTTAAGTGGAAAAAACAGGAGGAAACAGAGTTAGGCATGTTCACTTTAAAATCTGACAATCTAATTCTAATAGATAAAAAGTACTGGCATAATGATTACTTGGGTCAAGAGAATGCAAGAATGGGAATTGTCTGTCCTTGCGGGAGGCTTACTCACTGTGCTTCTGGACACATTAAGTTCTTGACGGTCGTATTTAACCGACTTTTCATTCCGAGTTGTCCCCATGCTTCGTTGCAATAAAACAAAACTAATACGACTCAACAACATTGCCCTGTTAGAAGCAGGGGTGATATGGTCCCGGTTCGGACCAGATCAGCCTTGAAGGCCTCCCTGCAGCCTCCTGGGCCCAAAAACGACCCATTTGGGGGGCAGCGCCACACACCCCTCCCCCAATGCCCCGTTTTGGGCTTAGTCAGCCTCCCTGCGGCCTCCTGGGCCCAAAAACGGGCCATTTGGAGGGGCGCCGCACCCACCACCTATGCCCCGTTTTGGGCCTTGGGCCTAGTAGGCCCCCCTGCAGCCTCCTGGGCCCAAAAACAGGCTATTTGGGGGGCAGCGCCGCAACCCCCCTCCCCCAATGCCCCGTTTTGGGCTTGGCCTCCCTGCGGCCTCCTGAGCCTAAAAACGGGCCACGGGAGGTGCGCTGCCCCCCTGCATTCCCCCCACATATGCACGCGTGTGTCACGCATGCGCCCCCTCTCTCTCCCCCCCGGTGCACCCCAAAAATCAGCTAACCGGCAGGCGGCGCGCACGCATGCACGGTGAAGCTGAGCTGGGCGACGGCTCGTGTGCCCATAACGGCGATAGGATCTCAACTCACGGAGGATAGGTAACCTCGAGTTACAATCCAGCATGCAGTAAATAGAGAGAGTTGCAAAAAAAAAAATTAGAAAAGATTTTGGGAAGAAGCCCAAATCTTAAATGCTTTTTTTTTTCCCCCTCCCAATAATATAAAGCTTCTTTAGGAG
This sequence comes from Ahaetulla prasina, assembly GCF_028640845.1. NCBI lineage: Eukaryota > Metazoa > Chordata > Lepidosauria > Squamata > Colubridae > Ahaetulla > Ahaetulla prasina. Next base: position 6,193,614 of record NC_080543.1, on the reverse strand, counting down.
GGATTTAAAATTAATGGGATGCTTCTGTGGATTATTGTTCGCAACGGCAATAAAGTGAAATAGACGTGGTGTAAATTGGAAGCAGGCCATTACCGCTGAATTACAGTTACTAGCATACCTCCCCAGTGGATGTAAGGAATGAGGCTAACTGGAAATTTTAGCTCACCAAATCTGGGGTGCAATAGATCAGTGTTTAACAGAATAACAGGGAGGGACCTTGGAGGTCTTCTAGTCCACCCCTCTGTTCAGGCAGGAAACCCTAGGGCAGGCGTCAGCAACCTGTGGCTCTGGAGCCGCATGTGGCTCTTTCACCCCTCTGCTGCGGCTCCCTGTCACTCAAAATATGCTTCACAACCGCAAATGTGCGACACCGGCCGGCACGCGATTTATTGAGCTTTTCAACCCCCGGTAGGCCAACCATGGATAAATCCAAGAAAAGAAAAGTTTCAGAAGAAAACGGAAGGTTTAATTCAACTACATATATGCTAGTTTTGTGGCCGCTCAAGATTAGATTAGATTAATTGGATTTTTATACCGCCCTTCTCCCGAAGGACTCAGGGCGGTTCACAGCCAAAGTAAAAACAACAATTATATACACAATAAACAATAGTTTAAAAAAACTTATTAGATACGGCCAAAATTAAAAGCATTTAAAACCATAAAAACCCCATAAAATTTATATCAAATATTAAAAACTATTAAAAATTTCAAGAAATAAGTCAGGCACCGGAAGGGTTTTGTGGCTCCCGATGTTTTCTTTTCTGTGGGAAACGGGTCCAAATGGCTCTTTTGAGTGTTTAAGGTTGCAGACCCCTGCCCTAGGGTGTTGGCTATTCCTGCCATCTTAGTATCATCTGCAAATTTGAAAAGTTCCCCAAATTTCTTGTTAGTTCTTGGTAAGTTCTCCCCTTGATTAGTTTCCATCCTCCTTGTCCTGCCTTCAAGAGCTTTTGGAGAATTGGGGCAGCCCCTCAAATATTGGAACGCTGCTATCATGTCACCCCCCCCCAGTCCTTAAACTAGACCTTCCCAGTTCCTGCAACCATTCTTTGTATGTTTCAGCCTCCAGCCCCCTAATCATTCTTGTTGCTCTTCTCTGCACTCTTTCTAGAATCTCCACATCCGTTAATGGCGAACCTGTGGTACCCGTGCCACAGGTGGCACGCAGATCCCTCTCTGCGGCCACGCCAGCTATCGCCCCAGCCCAGCTCCACCGCACATGCGCGCAAGCCTCCCGCTGGCCAGCTGGTCTTCGGGTCTCTGCCCTGCATGCAGAGTGGGGTGGGGTGGATGCGGGGGACGCATCTGTACATGCGCATAAGCACGGGGGACGCAAGGGTGCATGCGCAGGTGGTGCAGAAAGCTTTTCATGCCTGAAACAGGGCGCCGGGGGGGGTGTCTTGCGTGCTCCCTGTGCCCCGTTTTGACTTCCAGCTTGGTGCAGGAAAATTTCCAGGCCCAAAACGGGGCATGCCCCCCCACACACACCCAATTTTGGGTCTGGAAAGTCACCTCCACCAACCTGGAAGCCAAAATGGGGTGCAGGAGGGGCCGGGGTACATGCATTGCATTTTGGAGGTTCGGCCACACATAGTTTTAAATTGGGGTTTTGAATTAGGGGTTTTAAACGGGGTTTAAATTGTATTTAAAAAAAATTTTTAAGGCCATTAATCGAATCAGTTTTTTATATTATTTTTAATTTGTATTATATGTATTTTGTTTTTATTGGCTGTGAACCGCCCTGAGTCCTTCGGGAGAAGGGCAGTATACAAATATAATAAATAAATAAATAAATAAATGCGTGCATTCTCGTCCGCTTTGGGCACTCAGCACCAAAAAGATTAACCATCACTGCTCCACACCCTATATCGTTGGGACCACAACTGGATGCCGTATTCCAAATGTGGCCTTAGGTAAAGGTAAAGGTTCCCCTCGCACATACGTGCTAGTCGTTCCCGACTCTAGGGGGCGCTGCGCATCTCCGTTACAAAGCCGAAGAGCCAGCGCTGTCCGAAGACACCTCCGTGGTCATGTGGCCGGCATGACTCAATGCCAAAGGCTCACGGAACGCTGTTACCTTCCCACCAAAGGTGGTCCCTATTTTTTCTACTTGCATTTTTTACCTGCTTTCGAATTGCTAGGTTGGCAGAAGCCGGGACAAGTCACAGGAGCTCACCCCGTTACACGGCAGCACTAGGGATTCGAACCGCCGAGCTGCCGACCTTTCAATCGATAAGCTCAACGTCCTAGCCCCTGAGCCACCGTGTCCCATAATGTGGCCTTATAAAGTGGTATTAACCCTTCATGTGATCCTGATTCTATCCCTCTGTTTATGCTGCCTACGTCTTGCATTGAGACGTCTCCGGCTGGCCATTTTAAGACACGTGGACTTCGACTCCCAGAATTCCCGGGCAGCAAGGAGAATTCTGGGTCGATTGGTGATCGCCTGACCCCAGGGTGTTGCTGGCATCAGAAATAAACGCCGATTGCCAAACATCTGAAGGTCCCTTCCAGCCCTACTATTTTCTATGATGATCTTAGACTCCTTGGGTGCAAGGAAGCTACGCCCTCCCTGTGCACGAAAATTTCCCTGCAATTCTCTCCTAAATACAGATAGTCCTTGACTTAACAACTATTCATTTAGTGACCGTTCAAAGTTACAACAGCACCGAAAAAGTGACTTATTTTTTTTTATAAAAGTTTTTTTTATATTTTTTAAAGACAAACATACCGTACGTTTTTTCTGAATAGAGTATTGACCGAGTCAAAATACATACAGCTTGTTTTCCCCAAATTTAATTTCTGTAATTCGATTTCTGCCATTTATATTCCTTTCCTACTTCCTTTTTCATCTCTATTTTATGTTTAACATATAATCATTATTACCATCCGCGCTGACCTTCTAATCTTAATCTTCTTTCATTTCAGTCTTTCGTTTCGCCCTCTCACATATATTTTCCAATAATCCTTTATTCTATTGAAACTCTTTAAATCAAAGGCAATCATTTTAATATTTCACACTTATTTCTTAAGTGACTTATGACCAGCGGTGGGTTTCTCTCTCTCTTTTTTAATTTGAATTTATATCCCGCCCTTCTCCGAAGACTCAGGGCGGCTTGCACTATGTTAAGCAATAGTCTTCATCCATTTGTATATTATATACAAAGTCAACTTATTGCCCCCAACAATCTGGGTCCTCATTTTACCTACCTTATAAAGGATGGAAGGCTGAGTCAACCTTGGGCCTGGTGGGACTTGAACTTGCAGTAATTGCAAGCAGCTGCTGTTAATAACGGACTGCATTAGTCTGCTGAGCCACCAGAGGCCCCTTTATGGTACTACTAGTTTGCCCCGCTCTCACGTGCTTGCTTTGTGTGCACACATGTCTGGTTCGCATGCGCCCACCTTTTGCACATGCGCTCGGCCTCAAAAACATGCCTAAATAGATCGGGGGACGGGCCCACCCACGATTTCCGCAGGCGGTTTGGGTGGACTGGTTTGAACCTGCTAAATACCACCTCTGCTTATGACCGTTTTTCACACTTACGACCTCTGTAGCAACCCTGTGGTCACATGATCAAAATTCGGATGTTTGGCAACTAGCTCGTTTATTTAGACGGTTGTAATGTCACGTGAGGGGACGCGGTGGCTCAGGGGCTAGGACGTTGAGCTTGTCGATCGAAAGGTCAGCAGCTCGGCGGTTCGAATCCCTAGTACTGCCATGTAATGGAGTGAGCTCCCGTTACTTTTCCCAGCTTCTACCAACCTAGCAGTTTCGAAAGCACATAAAAATGCAAGTAGAAAAAATAGGGGCCGCCTTTGGTGGGAAGGTAACAGCGTTCTGTGCGCCTTTGGCGCTGAGTCATGCCGATCACATGATCACGGAGACGTCTTCGGACAGCGCTGGCTCTTCGGCTTTGAAACGGAGATGAGCACCGCCCCCTAGAGTCAGAAACAGCTAGCACGTATGTGCGAGGGGAATCTTTACTTTTACCTTTAATGTCACGTGATCAGATTTTGGTGACCTTCTGACCAGCCAGATTCACTTAACAACCGTGTGACTGGCTTCACAACCGAAGGGATCGGTTTAACAACGGTGGCAAGAAAGGTGATAATACGGGGCCAAAAAACCCACAGAACAATCGTTTCACTTAAGCAAACGTAAATTTTGCGCTCGATTGCGGTCGTAGGCAATAATATTTGGGGAAGAAGGAGCTGTGGGAAAAATTTCTCTGCCCAACACCGAATTGTTTCCCGGCTCACACCGATACCGAAAGGGCGACATCATCTCATGATGCCATTGTGGGTGGGGGGGTTGACTCAGAGGAATGACACAACCCCGGTGAGCAGATCAGGACTTATTTTTCTTCTCAGCCAGCGTAGACATGAAGGAATTCTCTTGAGTGGTTGCTTCACCGTCTTCGCTTCCTGGTTTGCACCGGGTGATATTTTGCTGATTTTGCATGAAGGAGGAAATTTTGGCAATTCTCTTTCGCACAGGAGCGTGTGGAGGGAGGAAAACCTTCCTGGCTTTTTTGTGTAACCTGGCAATGCCTGTAAACATCGGCGTAACCCGCTCCATTCATTCCCTTCCCCGAGGAGGAAAAAATGCTAATAAGATTGCTGTCAGTTTCCAAGGCGTGTTTCTTTTTGCTTTCCTTACGAGAGAAGAAGAAATTAGGGTGTGTGCATGTGCGAACGAGGCCGGGATTCCCAATTTCATGCAAAAAAAAAAAAAAGACGGTTTACAAATCTGATATTTCACTCCCCGCATTTTCCCACAAGAGCGTAACAGGGAACTGGGGCAACCAAGGAGGACTAGACTCTTGATCTCTTCACTTCTGATCCAGCATCTTCTCCAGCCCGGTTTGTGGACTGAGAGGCAGAGACTGACGCAAAGTCCCCCCAAAGACATTTGTCCGTCCGTCCGTCCACCATCCATCTATTGTCCTCGTGGACGATCGTTTAGACATGAGCCAGCCGTGTGCGGCAGCAGCCAAAAAAGCAAATACAATCCTTGGTTGTATAAACAGAGGCATAAAATCAAAATCGCGTGAAGCCTTAGTACCGCTTTATAAAGTAAGGCCACACCTGGAGTAATGTGTCCAGTTTTGCCCATCAAATTACAATAAAAATGTTGAGACTTTGGAAAAAGGGCAGAGAAGAGCAACTAAGATGATTAAAGGTCTGAAGACTAAAACATATGAAAAACGGTTGCAGGATTTAGGTTTGGCTAGTCTAGAGAAAAGAAGAAGTCGGGGTGACATGATAGCAGTATTACCGTATTCGAGGAGCTGCCTCTAACAAGAAGGGGTCAATTTATTTACCAAAGCACCTGAAGGCAGGACAAGAAACAACGGATGGAAACCAATCAAGGAGAGAAGCAATTTGTCTTGGTGCATATGCTCTCAGTGTACATAAAAGAAAAGATACCTTCATCAAGGTACAACATTTACAACACAATTGATGATCAATATATCAATATAAATCAGAGAATTTAAGAAAAGTCTGGACATCCACCTGTCTGAAATGGTATGGAGTCTCCTGCTTGAGCAGGGGGTTGGACTAGAAGACCTCAAAGGTCCCTGCCAGCTCTATTCTGATTATTAATTATCTGTCTTTCTTAACAACGTAAATGTTGGGCTACAATACGTTCTTAGGTCACGGACCTATATGCTTGCTTTTGAGTGCAAAATTTCTTTTCTGTAGCCCTACAAATAAAACTTGCTGGCCAGGATGGAAATTTTCTTAAATAAGTGTAAAGAAAAGTGGCGGGCAATTCAATCATTATAACTTAATAATTCAAAATGGTTATTTATTGATAAGGTGGTGCAAGATTTTAGCACTGATGCTTAAAATTGGAAGGGTTTTAGGTAAGAGATGAGCTGTATGGATAGTCTTTGACTTGTGCCTACAACTGAACCCAAAATTTCTATTTCTAAGCAAGAACGGTTGTTAAGTGAGGTTTGCCCTGTTTTACGACCTCCTTGCCACGGTTGTTAAGTGAATCTGGTTTCCCCACTGACTTTGCTTGTGACAAGCATGCAAAAGGTGATCACATGACCCTGGAGACTGCAACTGACATAAATACATGCCAGTTGCCAAGCATTTGAATTGTGATCACGTGACCCTGCAGATGCTGCAACGCAACGGTCCTAAGTGTGAAAAATGGTCGTAAGTCACTTTTGTCAGTGCCCTTCTGACTTCGAACATTCAGTATAAATGAACGTGATTCGAGGACTACCTGTATGTAGCCTGCGGCTATCTAGATCGCCACTAGAGGGCAGCAAAAAGGTGAGTCGCTTCCGTAGTTCTTTGCTGCTCTCTAGTGGCTATGTAGAATGTTGCAGGCACTATGGAAGAATGAATTGTTTTTCCAACTAATCCAGCAGTTTTTTCTAAGGAAGCTGGCCTGTGGGATAATTCCATCACCTTTATGACCTGGAAGTATGAGGCCCAGAGAAGGAAACAAGAGGTTCAGAAAAATATGTGTCACCTCGAAGAACGGGAGCCGTGGCTGCCAAATCTTCTCCAGAGTTTTTTCTCGGGGTACGAGGTTTTCAGGCTACAGAAAAGGAACGCGATTCTATCACGTTACCTGTGCTTTATTTAATTTCAACTTAAGTGACATTGAATTGGGGGTTGAGGCCTGGTCCTTCCAACTTTTTAAGATTGGAGTCATCAGCCATGGATTCTAGTACAGGTAGCCCTCGACTTGCAACTCTTCATTTAGTGACCGTTCAGAGTTACAACAGCACTGGAAAAAGGATATATAACACTCACCCAGAATCCCCCAGCCAGCAGGCTTCAAGATGTGTGGACTTCAACTCCCAGAATCCCCTAGCCGGCATGCTTTAAGATGCGTGGACTTCAACTCCCAGAATTCTCCAGCCAGCAGGCTTCAAGATGCGTGGACTTTAACTCCCAGAATCCCCTAGCCGGCATGCTTCAAGATGCGTGGACTTCAAACTCCTCTATTAGTTAGACCAGTGTACCTCAACCTAGGCCACTTGAAGAGAGCTGGACTTCAACTCCCAGAATCCCCTACCTGGCATGCTTCAAGATGCGTGGACTTCAACTCCCAGAATTCCAAAGCTGGCATGCTTCAAGATGCGTGGACTTCAACTGACCTTCAGACCTTTCGCCGTGAATTGAAAATGCACTTGTTTATCCAAGCGGGACTGGCTTAATTTTTTAATTTTTTGGAATTTTAATAATTTTAATTGGGGTATTTTAATTATGGGTCAAATTTGACGGTTTTAAATTTCTCGGCCACTAATATAATATGTTATTTTAATTGTTGTTTTAATATTGTATATTGTATTGTTTTAAATCTGGCTGTACACCGCCCTGAGTCCTTCGGGAGAAGGGCGGTATAAAAATCTAAATAATAAATAAATAAATAAATAAATAAACTCCCAGAATTCCAAAGCTGGCATGCTTCAAGATGTGTGGAGCAAAGCTGGCTGAGGAACTCTGGGAGTTGAAGTCCGCAAGTCTTAAAAGAGCCAGGTTTGCAGAACCCCTGACCTAGGCCACGTGAAGAGAGGTGAACTTCAACTCCCAGAATCCCCCAGCTAGCATACTTCAAGATGCTTGGCTGGCTGGGGAATTCTGGGGAGTTGAAGTTCATCCCTCTTCAAGTAGCCGCGGTTTGACCACCTTTTGAGTTAGAACTTTTCATAAGCCGCTCAAACTGGGCAGGGATGCCCCAGCGATACACGCAGAGCCCCGACTGCATGACCAACGGTCTTGGTTGCTTGTGTGATTTCTTGACAATGAAGAAATTCTGCGGTTGACATCAGGAAGTGACAGTGTCAGAAGCTGGCGGTAAGGGAAAACGTTTGAACTTCCTCCGCAGACGCCATGGGTGGCTGGCTGTGTAGTGGGAAAACAATTGAGAGTTTCATCCAAATATTGGCCCTTGCGTCCAGCCGTCGCCAACTAGTAATCCTCGACTTACGGCCACAATTGTTGTGAAGCAAGGCAGCGGTTGAATGGGGAATTTTGCCCCATTTTACCAGCTTTCTGGCCACCGCGTGGCTAAGCGAATCGTAGCAGCCGTTAAGTTAGTCACACGGTTGTTAAGTGAATCTGGTTTCCCCATTGATTTGGCTTGTCAGAAGGTCGTAAAATGGGGATCACGTGACCCCCCCCCAGGACTTACTGCGACCGTCGTAAATGTGAGTCGGCAGCCAAGCATCTGAATTTTGACCACATGATCATGGAGACGCTGCAACGGTCATTAAATGAGAGAAAAGTCACTTTTTTTTCAGCACTGTGGTAACTTTGAATGGGCACTAAACAAATGGCCGTAAGTCAAAGACCACCTGACACACATCCAACAAATCGGTTGAAAAGAAACAAAGGGAAAATTAAGAAATGAAATAAATGGAGGGGAAAAGTCCTTTACCAACTGAAAGCCAGCCAATTTGGCCGAGTGGTTAAGGTGCTAACCTAGAAACTAAAAGAAGGCGAGTTAGAGTCCTGCCTTAGGCATGAAATATGGCTGGGTGTCTTTGGGCCAGTCACCAGGACACGGTGAGTTCTAGTTCCGCCTTAGATAGGAAAGCTGGCTGGGAGACTTTGGGCCAATCACCAGGAGACAGTGAGTTCTAGTTCCGCCTTAGGCATGAAATATGGCTGGGTGACTTTGGGCCAATCACCAGGACACGGTGAGTTCTAGTTCCGCCTTAGATAGGAAAGCTGGCTGGGAGACTTTGGGCCAATCACCAGGAGACAGTGAGTTCTAGTTCCGCCTTAGGCATGAAATATGGCTGGGTGTCTTTGGGCCAGTCACCAGGACACGGTGAGTTCTAGTTCCGTCTTAGATAGGAAAGCTGGCTGGGAGACTTTGGGCCAATCACCAGGAGACAGTGAGTTCTAGTTCCGACTTAGGCATGAAATATGGCTGGGTGACTTTGGGCCAATCACCAGGAGATGGTGAATTCTAGTTCCGCCTTAGATAGGAAAGCTGGCTGGGAGACTTTGGGCCAATCACCAGGACACAGTGAGTTCTAGTTCCGCCTTAGGCATGAAATATGGCTGGGTGACTTTGGGCCAATCACCAGGACACGGTGAGTTCTAGTTCTGCCTTAGGCATGAAATATGGCTGGGAGACTTTGGGCCAATCACCAGGAGATGGGGAATTCTAGTTCCGCCTTAGGCATGAAATATAGCTAGGTGATTTTGGGCCAATCACCAGGAATAGTGAGTTCTAGTTCCCCCTTAGGCACGAAATCTGTTTAGATGACTTTGGATCAATCATCAGGACATGGTGAGTTCTAGTTCTGCCTTAGGCATGAAATATGGCTGGGTGATTTTGGGCCAAACACCAGGAGATGGTGAGTTCTAGTTCCACCTTAGGCACGAAAGCCAACTGGGTGAGTTTGGAGAAGGAAGGAGGAGAGGAGGGGAAGGAGAGGAGAAGGAGGTGAAGAGGGAAGATGAGGAAAGAGAAGGAGGAAAGAAGAGAAGAGAAGGAAGAATAAAAAGAGATAAAGAAGAGGAGGAGGAGGGATGTGGGGGTTGTCACGTACTTAAATGGGTTTAAATAGATCCCATCTGAATGGAATGGACTCTTTCTGATTCTGCTTGCTTTGAGGGATCAGCCCAAATCCATAACATTGCTTGTCCCTAAATCAGGGCACGATTTTGGAGCCAAAATGTCAGTCAGCTAGCAGGGCCAGCTCTGGTTACTGGTTGAAATGGGACTAGACTGGAGGCTAAAACATGCGATGAATGGTAGCAAGAACTGGGCCTGGCTAGTCTACTGAAGAGAAGGACCAGGGGAGACAGGATAGCATCTTTCAATATTTGAGGGGCTGCCACAGAGAGGAGTTGGGGGTCAAGCTGTTTTTCAAAGGCCAGACAAGGAATAACATGGAAACTGACCAAGGAGAGAGATTCAACCTAGAAATAAGGAGAAATTTCCTGACGGTGAGAACAATCAACCCATGGAACAGAAGTTGCCTTCAGAAGTTGTGGGAGCTTCACCCCTGGAGGCTTTCAAGAAGAGACTGGAGACTGCCATCTGTCAGAAATGGTGTAGGGTCTCCTGCTTGGGCCAGGGGGTTGGACTAGATGACCGACCAGGTCCCTTCCAATTCTTAATCTGTAAAGCACCAGAAAAAAATTGGGAGAGAAGCGAGTGGGTTTTGCTTTTCGTTTCATTGGCATCCAACAAGACGGCTGCTGCAGCTCCGTTTCCTGTTTTAGGCACCGGATCCTGATCGGTTTAAGTGTAGGCACCTTATCTGCTTGAAAAGTGCCATTTTGGGACCCAGGCAGCTCTTCTCAAGTTTCACTGCGGATTTTAATTGCCGTAGATTTTGGTGGTGGTGGTGTTGTTGTTGTTTTTTAAAAAAAGACATTTATGCATAAGGGCATTTGGGCCAATCACGCAGGTTTTTTTCTGCAGCCTGGAGAGAAATGATTTTAGGTTGCTTAAGACATCAGTGGGCGGCCCTTCCTCCCAATTTAAAATGGGATTCCAGACCCTTCCTTCCCCTGCCCCCACCCCACCCCCAGGCCATTTGCTCCCTGAATTCTCCCATAAAATGAGCAACCATAAGGCTGCGCAGGTGAGGATATTTTGCTGATGAGCCCACCCACTTGGCGTCTGCAAGGCTGTGTGTGGCTCAGAGGTGGCCCCTTTTCTGTTACCCTTTGTCCCCCTCCCTTCCAATACTGTCTGTCTATTTTATCTATCTATTTAAACTATCTGTCTGCCTAGCTATCATTTCTCCTGTGTTCTTCTGCTCTTTTTATTCTCTCATCCAGCCATTCTCTCTATTGTCTGTCTGTCTCTCATCTCTATATCTATCTTTCTAATCTATCTATAATCTATTAACTATCTCTCTAGCATCTATCCATCCATCCATCATCTTAACTGCCATCTATCTCTAACTCAATCATCCATACAAATCCATCCATCTATCTATCTATCTATCTATCTATCTATCTATCTATCTATCTATCTATCTATCTATCTATCTATCATCTCTGTCTGTCTGTCCATCATCTATCTGTCCATCATCTATCTATCTATCTATTCATCCATCCATCCACCATCTTATTATCTATATCTTCTATAATGTATTAACTATCTATCAACTATCATCTCTATCATCCATCCATATCCATCTATCCATTCATCCATCCACCATCTTATTATCTATATTATCTATAATCTATTAACTATCATCTATCTCTTAACTATCATCCATCCAAATCCATCCATCCATCTATCCATCCATCCATTCATCCATCCATCTATCCATCATCTTATTATCTATATCATCTATAATCTATAAACTATCTATCATCTATCTCTAACTCTCTATCATCCATCCAAATCTATCCATCCATCTATCTATCTATCTATCTATCTATCTATCTATCTATCTATCTATCTATCTATCTATCATATATACAGTGTGAATATGCATGTTTATAATAACTCAAGATGGCAAACATTCCACACACCTTCCTCCTCCTATTTTCCCCAAAACAACAACCCTGTGAGGTGGGCTGGGCTGAGGATTCTAGAATCAAGAGTTGAGATAGGGCAGAAAGAATGGGCTCAAAGTGAGTCCTTTGATTTTCACTTCTTCCTGGCAATAGGAATCCACCCATCCATCCTCCCTCGATGACAGCAATTTTTAATGGAACTAGTAATTCGGGGGAGGTTTCCATTTTACTTTTTTTTTCTCTTCCCCGAAACCCCAAAGACTCCGGATTAACGCCCCCACCCACCCAAGGTATGGAATTCATCCTAAGGCCCCCCTTCCTCCCTCCCCCCAAGTTTGCAACCCTCCACTTAAGCGAATCCCAAAGTGCCCCCTAAACCCCTCTTGGCACCCACACACGTGTAGAATCTTGCAAATGTCAATCTCTCTCTCTCCCTCCCTCTCTCCCTCCCTCTCTCTTTCTCACATTCTGTCTCTCTCTCTTTCTCTTTCTGTTTCTCTTTCATTCTCTCTGTCTCTGATTCTCTCTCTGTCTCTCTTTCTCTACCTCTCTCTTTCTGTTTCTCTCTTTATCTGTTTCTCTCTTTATCTCTCTCTCTTTATCTCTCTCTTTCTCTGCCTCTCTCTTTCTGTTTCTCTCTTTATCTGTTTCTCTCTTTCTCTCTCTCTCTGATTCTCTCTCTCTTTCTCTGCCTCTCTTTCTGTTTTCTCTTTATCTGTTTCTCTCTTTATCTGTCTCTCTGATTCTCTCTCTCTTTCTCTGCCTCTTTCTCTTTCTCTCTTTCTCTCTCTCTATCTCTCTCTCTTTCTCTGCCTCTCTTTCTCTTTCTCTCTTTATCTGTTTCTCTCTTTCTTTCTCTCTCTTTCTCTCTCTCTCCATCCCAGTAGGTCGTGTGAACCCGGGCCGCGCTTGATTCCCAAAGGGAATACCGCTTGAGCCAAGTCCAGTGGGTGGGTCGGTGGGTGGGAAGGCTCCGGATTCCGCGTGGGGAGGGGGGGATGATGATGATGATGATGGAGAGAGAGAGGGGGCAGGCGAAGGAGCGCATCTCCCCCCCTCCCCTCCCCTCCCCTCCCCACCGGGAGAAGAGCCGGCGGCCAAGCCAGCTTCGCCTCCTCTTTGCAAGTCAGCGGGGAGGCGTGGTGTGGCCGGGCGGGCGGGCGGGCGGGGTGGCGCGTCTTGCTTCCCGGGGAAGTGCGAGTCGGCGGAGCGATCCGGCCGGAGGGGAGGACGAGCAGGAGCGGCAGCAGAAGCAGCTGGAGGAGGAGGAGGAGGAGAAGCCCGGAGGAGCATGGAGGCGGCGCCCGGGCAAAGCCAACGGCCGGCCGGGCAAAAACGATGGAGAGAGCCCTTGGTCGCTTAGCTTCCTCCCGGCGGTGCCCATCTTCCCGGCCGGGCTCGGATGCGGCTCCGACCGGCCGGCCGATCCCGGAGCATCCAGCCCCTCCAGGATGAGCAGCAGCGCCGGCGGAGGCGGCGGAGGCAGCGGCACAGGCGGAGGCAGCGGCGAAGTGGTTTGCTCCGGCTGGCTCCGCAAATCGCCGCCGGAGAAGAAGTTAAGGCGATACGTAAGTGCCGGGGTCTCGGTTGACAAGCCGGGCGTTGGGAGGGTGGGGGGTGAGGGGCAGTTTCCATTAGGGAGGGTCTTTTGCGAGCCCCCCTCCCCTCCTCTCCCCTCTTCCCTTTCCCCTTCTTCCCCCTCATCCCTCTCCCTCTCCCCTCTCCCTTCTCCTCCTCCTCCTCCTCCTCCCTTCTCCCCCTCCTCCTCCCCCTCTCCTCTCCCCTCTCCCCTCTCCCTTCTCCTCCCTCCTCTCCTCCCCCTCCTCCTTCCCTCCCTCCCCCTCTCCCTTCTCCCCCTCCTCCCCTCATCTCTCCTCCTCCTCCTCCTCCCCCTCCTCTCCTCCCTCCTCCTCCCCTCCATTGACCGGCCGGGACTTTTCAAGGCAACCCGGCGGGGATCGGGGGAAGAGAAGGGAAGGGAAGGGCTGGCGGGGGGGCTTCCCTAGATCTGACCCCTCCCTCCTTCCCTCCCTCCCTTCCCCGGCTCTTTCTTAAGCTTGATCCTGGATCCCCGCCGGGGAGGCTGGAAGTCAAGGGCGGCCAAAGCCCGGCAGCCGCTCCCCTTCGCTCGGATGGACCCTCGCCCCCTGCGACCCTTCTTCCTTTCCTTCCTCTCCCCGGTCCCCGGAAAAGGGCTCCGGCGGGGTTGGGGGGCCAAGGGAGCAGGTGCATCCCCCCCCCCAGCCCACCCCAGCGCATCCTGCTGCCCTTCCAGGCGGAGGCTTCCCCGGCGCCCCGCTACCACAATCGGGGTTCCCGGGCGGGGAGGGCCTCCCCCCCCCCGGCTTTCCGCCGGACCTGGCTTTGCTTCCCGGCTGGAAAGAGGCGCGGCATCCCGAGAAGCAAGCCAAGCGGCCCCGGGGTTGTTGCTATCCGGTGCAGCTGGGCTGGCCGCGCTCCTTCCTCCGGGCCAGCTGGGGAAGGGGCGGCCACCGTGTCCCCCCTCCATCCCCGCCTTCCCGGGCCGACTCCGGCGTTGCAGCCGGGCAGCAGGGTGGAGCCGCTGGTGGGGCGTCGGGCAGATGACCGCCGCCGCGTCCTGGGCGGAGCGGGGCTCTCCCCTTCCCGGGGCGGGGGTGAGCCGGGCGGCGGCGGCGGCTGCTACAGGTGGCAGAGGCGTTGTTGTTGTTTGGGTTGGGGTGCTTGGCTTTGCCTTGCGGCAGCCCGCCCCCTAGCGGAGACGGTGGGTAACGCGGTCGCTCCGCTCCTCCTCTCCTCCCCCGCTAAGGCAGCCTTTCCGGAGACCGGGATCGGGTTTCTAGAATCGACCGACCTGGATCGCGTTCCCAGGGTCGCGACCTGGATCCCTTTCCCACGACTGAGACCACCTGGATGGGGGGTTCCCAGGATCGCGACCTGGATCGGGTTCCAACGACCTCGACCTGGATCGCGTTCCCAGGATCGCGACCTGGATCGCTTTCCCACGACCTGGATCGGGTTTCTAGAATCGCGACCTGGATCGCGTTCCCAGGGTCGCGACCTGGATCCCTTTCCCACGACTGAGACCTGGATCCCTTTCCCACGACTGAGACCTGGATGGGGGGTTCCCAGGATCGCGACCTGGATCGGGTTCCAACGACCGCGACCTGGATCGCGTTCCCAGGATCGCGACCTGGGTCGCTTTCCCACGACCGCGACCTGGATCGCTTTACTGCGACCTGAATCGGGTTCCTAGAATCGCGACCTGGATCGGGTTCCAACGACCGCGACCTGGATCGCGTTCCCAGGATCCCGACCTGGATCACTTTCCCACGACTGAGACCTGGATGGGGTCCTCAGGATCGCGACCTGGATCACTTTCCCACGACAAAGACCTGCATGGGATTCCCAGGATCTCGACCTGGATCACATTTTCTCACGATTGAGACCTGGATGGGGTTTCCCACGACCGCGCGGGTCATCCGGGCTAGAGCCGCCCCGTTGCCATCGCGCTCCGGGCTTAGTTGAGTTGAGCTCGCTGCTGCTGCCGCCGTTGGATCGGAGTAGCGGGTAGGGTGCAAACGGGGCTTAACTGGCTAACCAGGTTGGGCTTGTTGTGCACCTGCGGTGGGGCGAGGCCCTGGGGCGGAACGCGCGTTGGAGTCGCCGCCTGATTTATGGCTCTTTCTCCCTCCGTGTTTTCCAGCCGGTTGCCGGCTGAAGTTATTCTTTAACCGCCGAGTTTGCTCGCCTGGCATGAAAAGGAACCTGGCTTCGCTTCGGAGGCGGTTGGGCTGCGTTTTGCAGGCTCCCAGGCATGAGCTCCGACTTATATCGCGCTTCACGATGCTTTTATAGCCCCTCCAAGCGATTCATAGAGTCAGCCTCTTGCCCCCCCAACAATCTGGCTCCTCGTTTTACCCACCTCGGAAAGATGGAGGCCTGAGTCAACCTTCAGCCCGTCAGGATCGAACTCCTGGCAGGGAGCAGTGAATTACTGCATTCTAACCACTGTGCCATCTTCCTTCCTTCCTTCCTTCCTTTTATCCTTCCATCTTCCTTCCTTCTTTTTATCCTTTCGTCTTCTTTCCTTCCTTCCTCTCTTCCCCTTCCTTCTTTCCTTCCTTCCATCTTCCTCCCTTCCTTTTCTCCTTCCATCTTCCTCCCTTCCTCTCTTTCCCTTCCTTCCTTCCTTTTATCCTTCCATCTTCCTCCCTCCCTCCCTCCTTTGTTTTTATCCTTTCATCTTCTTTCCTCCCTCCCTCTCTTCTCCTTCCTTCCTTCCATCTTCCTCCCTTCCTTTTATCCTTCCATCTTCCTCCCTTCCTCTCTTTCCCTTCCTTCCTTCCTTTTATCCTTCCATCTTCCTCCCTCCCTCCCTCCCTTCCCAATAGCACTTAAACTTATATACTGCTTCACAGTGGTTGTCTAGAAGACCTCCAAGGTCCGTTTCGACACGGTTATTCCGTTATTCTGCCCTGGAAGGGTTTTGTCCCTCTGGATAGGCAGCTGCGATTAGAACTCCTTTTGCCTCCATCATGTTTCCTCCTCTGTTGCTGTAACTCATAAAACGACATCCATAAAATTCTCCATAAATTTGCTGTGGGCTCAAAAAAAGGAGTGACAAAAAATGACGCCTCTTTGGAGTTGAGCCCAGAAACAAAACCTTCTGGTTTGCTTGACAAGAGAGAAGTGATTTCTCATGATGGGGAATTGTTTTTTTCCAAGTTTCCAGTCTAGTCTACAACTCTGGCATTTCCTGGTGGTCTCCTTTCTGCTGAGGCAGGTCCCTTCTCTTTCAATGTGGCATCAACTGGACCATCCCCCCAATTCAACTTGGGCTGTTGTTTTTTTCCAGAGTATGCATGGGAACAGGTTTTTGTCCAGGTATACAGGTATTCAGGGAGGGACGTGGTGGCTCAAGGGGCTAAGATGCTGAGCTTGTCGATCGAAAGGTCGGCAGTTCAGCGGTTCGAATCCCTAGTGCTGCCGCGTAACGGGGTGAGCTCCCGTTACTTGTCCTAGCTTCTGCCAACTTAGCAGTTCGAAAGCAGGTAAAAAATGCAAGTAGAAAAATAGGGACCACCTTTGGTGGGAAGGTCACAGCGTTCCATGCGCCTTTGGCGTTGAGTCATGCCGGCCACATGACCACGGAGACGTCTTCGGACAGCGCTGGCTCTTCGGCTTTGAAACGGAGATGAGCACCGCCCCCTAGAGTCGGCAACGACTAGCACGTATGTGCGAGGGGAACCTTTATCTTACAGGTATTCAGAACCAACTTTAGGTGAATAACTTTCCCGTGCAGGTCTATTCACACAAAAACGCCCCCCCCACACACACACACAATTGTATTCAGAGGGAACCTGCACAGATTTTTGCAGCGTAAATGAGGTATTATGAATCAGCAAACTCTTGACTACTATGGTCTGGCCAGATTCTCTTGCCAGGAGTGAAGTGATAGATGTGGCTTGGCCACAATTAGTCAAAACGCATCGGCATCGGAAACTGTGCGTTCTTAATACCCGGAAAAGCCAGATCGGATCCTTGTGGGGGGGCCTCTAAAATATCCCAGCCCCATTAAAATGATATTTGAAGTAAGAACAGGTTGGAAGGTCACAACACTTCCTCGCGATGAAATGAGGAGATCGGTTCATTGAAAGGAAGAAGGAAAATATTTTCAATTCCCACTGTGAGAATCTCCTTCAGAAGGGGATATTTGTAGCTCAGAGCTGAACTGTGGGAGTCCTTGGCGTTCTCTGAATTTGGGTGTTTTCTGGTAGATGTTTCAGGACCCAACTAGGTAACAACATCAGTAGCAGAAGACAGTGAGGTTTGTGGAGAGGAGGAGGAGGAGGAGGAAGGCTGTGGGGTCCTTGGTGCTCTGTGAGCTTGGTTATTTTTTGCAGACGTTTCATGATCCAGCTAGGTAACATCATCAGTGCTACAAGGGAGGGGGCTTTGTGGAGAGGAGGAGGAGGAGGAGGAGGAAGAGGAGGAGGAGGAGGAGGAGGAGGAGGAGGAAGGCTGCAAGTCCTTGGTGCTCTCTGAGCTTGGTTATTTTTTGCAGACATTTCATGACCCAACTAGGTAACACCATCAGTGGGAGTTGATCTATCTCCCATCGCCCGGTGCGCTCCCACAGAGAGGGACTCCTCAGGGTGCCGTCAGCCAAACAGTGTCGACTGGCGGCCCCCAGGGGGAGGGCCTTCTCTGTGGGGGCTCCGACCCTGTGGAACGAACTTCCCCTCGGACTTCGACAATTACCTGACCTTAGGACCTTTCGCCGCGAAGTTAAAACTTATTTATTTTGCATGGTTGGACTAGCTTGATTTTTATTTTTGAATTTTAATTGAATTTGATGGGTTTTTAAAGTTTTGTAATTTTATGGGGGAGTGTGTTATTTTAACATTTGGGCAAATTTAAATTAGTTTTTTAAGGGATGTTTTTAACTATTGTGTGTATTTGTATTTTATCTGCCTGTTCACCGCCCTGAGTCCTTCGGGAGAAGGGCGGTATACAAATTAAAATATTCATTCATTCATTCATTCATTCATTCATTCATTCATTCATTCATATTCAGTTGATGGAGAGGAGGGAGAGGAGTTTGTGGAGAGGAGGAGGAGGAGAGGGAGAAGGATTCACTGAACAGCTGTTGCAAGAAAGTTTGTAAAATGAGGCAAAACCCATTGTCTCGTTTAGCAACAGAAATGTTGGGCTCGACTATGGGTGGTCATTTGAGGATACCTGTATTTTGATCATTGTCGCAGGTATGTCGACCCACATCCTAGCAAAGGCCTGATTTAGGGTCACCCCAACTTCTATGTTTCAGAATTCCTCGAGGCCATTTCTAAGCCTCAGAAGGGATCTGGCCAACGTAAACAAGGCCCGAAGGATGCCCTCTGCTCCTCTTAATTTTGTTTAAAATTAAGATAATCCTTTAAGCACTTTTTTTTTTTAAAAAAAGCCAATCTGCAAAGGAGTCTGGAAAGGTTCAAGTCTGTGGCCATAATTCAGGGCCGAAAATGGGTATTCAGGCACAAAGGATATTCTGAAATATGATGAAACGGGTTGCCGCCATCCATAGCAAAGAGTTGAAAAAGAATCGGTTTGTGATCTACTTAATATGAAAAAGCTGTTTTATCTTGCCTGTAGCTCTGATCAAGCAGAATTTTTGTCCCACTTATCCACTGACACACTTAACTCTTCCCGAGTCTGTTTACACTTTGTTAAGCGTGTCACACGGCAGAGGAGCATCGCTCTCTGAGCATCGCTCTCTGGTTATGACGGAGTCCCAAGCTGATTTAGGGTTTCGCGGTTTTTTTAAAAAAGGAACTTTCACGGGGCCGCTGCTAAGTCCTCGCCCAACAACCGTTCGTTTAGTGACCGTCGAGAGCGACAACGGCGCTGAAAAAAAGTGCCTTAGGACCGGTTTTCACACTTGAAGCGTGTGCACGCTCGTGTGATCGAAATTCCGATGCGTGGCGACTGGCACGCAGAGGCAGTCCTCGACGTACGACCGCAATGCAGCCCCCAATATTTCTTTCTTTTTTTTTTAAAACAAATTTTTATTGATTTTTTTTTTTTATTAAAAAAGTTTTACAACAATTAAATTTTTCCCCCTCCCTCCTAAACCCCTCCCCGGACTTCCCGGAGCAAACACAAGGTATAGTTCCTTAAACAAAACAGTCATACATTAAACTTTTTAAAATCTAACACAATTATAATCTTTCTCTCTCACATATCCTGACTTCTTCCATTAAAATCAAAAATAACATCCTTCATTCAAAAGCAATCCGAAATTTCTTAATCCGATATCTATTTTGAATATAATCAATCCAGTTCTTCCATTCATTTAAATATTTTTCTTGAGTACTGTCTTTCAAGAAGGCTGAGATTTTAGCCATCTCAGCCAAATTGGAAACTTTCAATATCCATTCTTCTATTGTGAAGAAGAAGATAAAGTTCCTACCGCAATTTTTCCTTTTGGGAATAACAACGGACTGTACAGTGATTGAGACTAAGTTGATTTTGAACTTAATAACAGCAGCACGACTGTTGATTGGACAATATTGGAAGAAAAAAGAATTACCCACAAATTTTTATTGATTTTTTATAGTCCCCCCCCCACACACATAGTTTATGAACAGAATATTGGCCATATCGTCTCTTATACAACTTAACGTATCCAAATACATTTTACTTAAGTTACAATTTCTGCCAAAATATTCTTTTTCCATATTTTTAATCATATCTTAATATTTCCATGCTCCTTTATAGAAATCACATCTTCTTTCGCCCTTAAGTTCTAATTTCTCCATTTTTACTCATATTTATTCTCTTTTATTATTTTTTAGCTATTTCAATTTTTATCCTGATATATTCAGACGTGTTCGGGGTTGTCTTTCTTCCATTTCATCTTTTCCGTTTTTACAGCAATCTTTCTTCTCCTTCTCCTTCCTCTCCCTCCCTTCTTTCATCCTTCCTACTTTCTTCTCTTCTCTCCTACTCCTTCTCTACTTCCCCTTCCTTTCTCCCCCTCCTCCGTTCTTCCTCCCTATCTAACCTCTTTTATTTCCCCTCCCTTTCTTCCCCTCCTCTTCCCATTCTTCTTTCTCTCTCCCTCCTTCTCCCTTTCCATCTCTCTCCTTCTTCTTATCTCTCTCTATTGCTGTATTCATTTTCGTTTCAATATTTTTAACTACGGTGTCCAGACAACCCCGATTTTCCCATTTATTGAGTATATTCCTCAGAATTCCCCTCATAGGTTTTAATTATGAACATTGTCTTCATCTTATTCCATTTTTACCTGACAACCTTTTAATTAATACAACCTTCCACTTCTTTTCTTTAAATTCACAATTCAATAATTATTTTTCTCTTCTAATAGGATACATCATTTACTAACCTTTCAATTTTATTCCATTCTACATCTCACTTTCAATTGTTTTCACTTATAAACATCTCTGTCGTTAAGTGAGACATTCATGAAGCGAATTTGGCCCCATGTGACGGCCTTTCTTGCCACCGCTGTTTAAGTGAGTCGCTCTGCAGCGGCTAAGTTAGTAACCTGGTTGTTAAGTGAATCCGATTTACCAGTTGAATTTGCTTGTCAAGGAGGTCCCAAAAAGGGATCGATCGCGTGACCTCCTGGGATGCGGCAACGGTCATAAGTACGAGTCAGCGGCCAAGTCTTCCGAATTTTGATCACATGATCACGGGGGGGGGGGGGCGGCTGCAAAAGTTATAATTGTGAAAAATGGTCATAAGTCACTTTTTTTCTTTCTTTTTTTAAAAAAAAATAATATGTATTAAATTTCCAAAAGTTAAAATACACAATGCAAAAAAAACAAAAAACACCACAATACACAAAAACGAGAAAATATAAAACAAAGAAAGACAAATGCATCAAAATTACATTACTCATAACAGCTTTTCCTACATCGGTATCTCCTATCCTATTTAACCTCTATATGTAGATTTTATTTCTAAGTATCTCTATAAACCAACATTCTTATTTAAATTATCTTAACCTCTATTCAGAATTCAGTCTCATGACAAAAATCTCCCTTAAGTTTTATGCTTACTCTCCATCCAGGAATACCATCCATTCCATATTCGATAATACTCAGTATCTTCCCTCTCCTTCATTTCCATTGATAATCCAGCACATGCATATATATATATATATATTTATTCAAATTTGATCCAGTGGGATATCTGGATATTTCCAAGTCTGTGCTATCACAATTCTACATGCCGTCAATATGTGTAATATGATATATTGCAGGGGTCTCCAACAGGGGTAAAATGCTCTCGGTTCAGACCGGATTGCATGATCCGATAGCGATGGGGGCAGGTAGTTTGGAGAACCGATAGCAAAAATCCCTGCCCCCCCCCACCGGCCACGCCTCGCTGTTCCTCTTCTCTGTCCCTGAAACTCTCGGTGGTGATATAGCTGCAAATGGCCTTAAATGACTGCCGCAGCGCTTCAAAGGGCCGCACTACAGCTGATCACCTCCCAATAAAAGGCAATTAGTGGACCGATGCCTCTATTTTTAAAGCAGGTAGACCGGTGCCTCCAAAAAAAAGGCAATTAGTAGATCGATGCCTCTATTTTTAAAGAAGGTAGACCGATGCCTCCCAATAAAAGGCAATTAGTAGACCGGTGCCTCTATTTTTAAAGCAGGTAAACCGGTGCCTCCAAAAAAAAGGCAATTAGTAGACCGATGCCTCTATTTTTAAAGAAGGTAGACCGGTGCCTCTCAAAAAAAGGCAATTAGTAGACCGGTGCCTCTATTTTTAAAGAAGGTAGACCGGTGCCCTCCCAAGTTTTGTATACTTTATTATTTTTATTATTTATTATTATTGGCCATGCCCATCCAGTCACCTGACCACTAAGCCACGCCCACCAATTAAGCCGCGCGCACTTTGCTGGCTGAGGAATTCTGCGAGTTGAAGTCCACAAGTCTTAAAGTGGCCAAGGTTGGAGACCCCTGATATATTGTATATTTTTTCCCATTTTCCCTTCCAGAATGCCCAACAGAAATTGTTCCAGTTTCCCCTCCCCCCCCCCTATTTTCTGCCCTGTTATTTCATCCAGCCAGTTTTCTATCTTCTCCCCAAATTTCTTAATCTTAGGGCAGGTCCACCACATATGGTAGAACGTCCCTTGTTTATGACCACATCTTCAACAGTTCAGGGAGTCGCATTTTTTCAGTGCTGTTGAAGTCCACACAACTTCAAGCTCTCAAAAGTTGAGAACCATGGGCTTGTGAGTTCTCCGGTGAGCAGATGACCAGTCGGAGCTTATGTGCTGTTTTAAAAAAACTATGCGAGCTTTGGAGAAGTTTTGATTTTGATGGGATTTTAGGGCAGCGTGCAGGCAGCCGTGTAAAATTGCAGGAGGTTGCAAATGTTTGCAAAGAGGCTCATCCTTCAGATATGTGGATTTCCACACCCGGGATTCCCAGCGGTGGGATTTGAAGTCTTCCAAACGTTGGAGGGATCGTGAGGAGGAAGGACGGGCTAATGTTATCTCAAGAATGCAAGAAATCCCCCTTTTAAAGTCTCAGTTTTAGAGCATTTTTTCTCAAGCTTGGCAAGTCAACTAGTTGCTGAGACAGGGGCTTAGGAATAGAATAGAATAGAATAGAATAGAATAGAATAGAATAGAATAGAATAGAATAGAATAGAATAGAATAGAATAGAATAGAATAGAAAATATGGAATGGAATGGAATGGAGTGGAATAGAATAGAATAGAATAGAAATAATGGAATGGAGTAGAATAGAATAGAATAGAATAGAATAGAATAGAATAGAATAGAATAGAATAGAATAGAATAGAATAGAATAGAAAATATGGAATGGAATGGAATGGAATGGAATGGAATGGAATAGAATAGAATAGAATAGAATAGAATAGAATAGAATAGAATAGAATAGAATAGAATAGAAATAATGGAATGGAATGGAATAGAATAGGAAGAATGGAATGGAATGGAATGGAATGGAATGGAATGGAATAGAATAGAATAGAATAGAATAGAATAGAATAGAATAGAAAATTGAATAGAACAAAATAGAATTGAAAGTAGAACAGAACAAAATAGAAAATAAAACAAAACAAAACAGAACAAACAGAACAGAACAGAATAGAAAATAGAATAGAACAGAACAGGAATAGAAAATAGAACAGAATAAAATAGAAAATAGAACAGAACAGAAAAGAAAAGAAAAGAAAATAGAATAGAACAGAATAGAATAGAATAGAAAATAGAATAGAATAGAAAATAGAATAGAATAGAACAAACAGAACAGAATAGAATAGAAAATAGAACAGAACAGAATAGAATAGAAAATAGAACAGAACTGAACAGAATAGAATAGAAAAGAAAAGAAAATAGAACAGAACAAACAGAACAGAATAGAAAATAGAACAGAACAGAATAGAATAGAAAATAGAACAGAACTGAACAAAATAGAAAAGAAAAGAAAAGAAAATAAAACAGAACAAACAGAACAGAATAGAAAATAGAACAGAACAGAATAGAATAGAAAAGAAAATAGAACAGGACAAACGGAACAGAATAGAAAATAGAACAGAATAGAATACAATAGAATAGAATAGGATGCTGCAACTATCATAAATAGGAATCAGTTGCCAAGCATCTGAATTTTGGTCACTTGACAGTGGAGATGCTCTTTATGGTCATGTATGAAAAATGGTCCTAAGTCACTTTTTCTAGCGCCGTTGTAACTTTGAACGGTCGCTAAATTACAGGTCGAGGACTACCTGTAAGAGAAGTTTGATTTGGATTCGGAGGCTCACTTAAACATCCTTAAGACTTCCAAGTACGATTCAGCTTATCTGGCTTAGTGTACAGACAACTCTAAATGTTTCATTAAATATATATTTTTAACACGCGCAAAAAAAAAAAAAGAAGAAGAAGAAGAAGAAGAAGAAAGGAACTATTTCACAGCACCTCCCATCCCTGGTTACCTTTCCCTGTGTGTTGAAACAGCTCGGCTGACTGTTGTGTAAATATTTTGCCAGAGATGGATTTATGGGAGGGGCGGAGAGAGACGGGCCTTTCTTTTGGCATCCACCCAAAATGTGGATAGTGTTAGATGCTTGCCTGAGTAGGCTTTTATTTTTATTTATTTGCATTTATATCCCGCCTTTCTCCGAAGACTCAGGGCGGCTTACACTATGTCAATAGTCTTCATCCATTTGTATATTATATACAAAGTCAACTTTTTATTGCCCCCAACAATCTGGGTCCTCATTTTACCTACCTTATAAAGGATGGAAGGCTGAGTCAACCTTGGGCCTGGTGCGACTTGAACCTGCAGTAATTGCAAGCAGCTGCTGTTAATAACAGACTGTCTTAGCAGTCTGAGCCACGCTTTCTCGAATAAGCAGCAGCACCCACAGCTGAATCTGTTTTTCCACTTTACAATCCGAAAGAGACACTCCGTCGGCTGAGAAACCACAATATTTAAATTTCCCTGATGATATTTCCCCACCCCCCTCTTGCTTAACTTAGCAGCTTCACGTAGTAGTAGCCCGTTGGCAGAGACCATTAGTAAATATTTTGCCTAAGGACAGGAAGGAGTAACCATTGTCCCTCACTTGTGTAGGTCACAACCTCCGGAGCGGGTGGTGTATTTATATTTTATCGACGGAGCCTATTTTCATCCTGTTGTTTTTGCTTTATAAGTAACTCAAGATGGCAAATACGCAGGTAGTCCTCGACTTAATAATAACAGAGTTGGAAGGGACCTTGAAGGTCTTCTAGTCCAACCCCCTACTCAGGCAGGAAATCCAATACCATTCCAGGCAAATGGTTGTCTAATCTCTTCTTAAAAACCTCCACTGCCGGAGCATCCATAACTTCTGGTGGCAAGTAGTTCCGCTGGTTAATTGTTCTAACTGTCAGGAAATTTCTCCTGAGTTCTAAGTTGCTTCTCTCCTTGATGAGTTTCCACCCGTTGCTTCTTGTTCTACCCTCAGGTGCTTTGGAGAATAGCTTGACTCCCTCTTCTTTGTGGCAGCCCCTGAGATCTTGGATGTTTGAAGTTACAGTAGGATGGGAAAAAGTGACTTAGGACCATTTTTCGCACTGATGACCATTGCAGCCAGAGGTGGTATTCAGCAGGTTTGGATCAGTTTGGGCAAACCAGTAGCAGCTCTATGCCATCCTATTTAGGCATGTTTTTGAGGCCAGGCTCATTCTGGGAGTTGAAGTCCACACGTCTTCAAGCTGCCAGGTTTGCGAAGCGCTGTCCTATTCTGTCCTATTTTAGCAGCTACCTGCAGTGAATTTCATGGAATTCATTCATTCCATCCAATTTAATGTGTGCTCTGGTCCCACATGCATTTTTGGGTCCTTGCTGTTTTTAAAAAGTAGCTGTCGATGGTTCGCACTATAGAATAGAATAGAATAGAATAGAATAGAATAGAATAGAACAGAACAGAACAGAACAGAACAGAATAGAAAAGAAAATATGGAATGGAATGAATGGAATGGAATGGAATGGAATGGAATAGAATAGAATAGAATAGAATGTTTTATTGGCCAAGTGTGATTGGACACACAAGGAATTTGTCTTCTGTGCAGAAGCTCTCAGTGTACATAAAAGAAAAGATACCTTCATCAAGGTACAACACTCAATTATAGTCATAGAATAGAATAGAATAGAATAGAATAGAATAGAATAGAATAGAATTTTTTATTGGCCAAGTGTGATTGGACACACAAGGAATTTGTCATTGGTGCATAAGCTCTCAGTGTACATAAAAGAAAAGATACGTTCATCAAGAATCATAAGGTACAATACTTAATGATAAGCACGGGGTACAAATAAGCAATCAGGAAACAATATCAATATAAATCGTAAGGATACAAACAACAGTTACAGTCATACAGTCATAAGTGGGAGGAGATAAGTGATGGGAACAATGAGAAGATTAATAGTAGTGCAGATTTAGTAAATAGTTTGACAGTGTTGAGGGAATTATTTGTTAAGCAGAGTGATGGCGTTTGGGGGAAAAACTGTTCTTGTGTCTAGTTGTTCTGGTGTGCAATGCTCTATAGCGTCGTTTTGAGGGTAGGAAACAATTGATGTCCAAGATGTGAGGGGTCTGTAAATATTTTCCCAGCCCTCTTTTTGACTCGTGCAGTATACAGGTCCTCAATGGAAGGCAGGTTGGTAGCCATTATTTTTTCTGCAGTTCTAATGATCTTCTGAAGTCTGTGTCTGTCTTGTTGGGTTGCAGAACCAAACCAGACAGTTACAGAGGTGCAAATGACAGACTCGATCATTCTTCCGTAGAACTGGATCAGCAGCTCCTTGGGCAGTTTGAGCTTTCTGAGTTGGCGCAGAACGAACATTCTTTGTTGTGCTGTTTCGATGACCTTTTTGATGTCAGCTGTCCATTTTAGATCTTGCAATATGGTAGAACCTAGAAATTTGAAGCTCTCCACTGTTGATACTGTGTTGTCTAGTATTGTGAGAGGTGGAAGTATGGAAGGGTTTCTCCTAAAGTCTACCACCATTTCTACGGTTTTGTGTGTGTTCAGTTCCAGATGGTTCCGGTCGCACCGCCAGGCTAGTCGTTCAACCTCCCGTTTGTAAAGTCAAAGCATCTCTCCAGCTTGGAAGCTCTTAACACCAGCATGGTGTGGCTGACAAGGGGCGTGCATCCATTCCAGATGTTATACCAGATGCAAAGTTTTTAGCCCTCCGCTGCCTGCCATAGGTCTCTTGAGTGGGAGGATTTAGCTGTGGAGAGTGGGGGTGGGTGGCGGGTGGAAATAGAGGATACAATGCAGCTGTTACACCCGGACATCACATCCCCTTAACCCACGAAACAATGCGCTTCTGGGTTGTTTTTTTAAAAAAATCAATCCTATCCATTGGAAATTCAAATTTTGATGCTCGATGCACGGCTAGGCAAAAGAATGAAGGAGGAACCAGAGCGGAGAGAAGCTTTTAAAAAAAAAAAAACCTAGCATAATGAAACAGAAAATGGTTTTTTTTCCCCTTTCTCCGCTGACTTCCTGCCGTTGGGATGCATAATACGAACTCGCTGCCAAGAAGCAGCTCAGAAACATGTTTTGGAAAGAAAAAGCCGGAAAAAAATAAAAGCAGGAATGCTGGGAAATGTCAGCTGCGCCTCTTAATTCCAGCCGTATCTCACCACGTAAGATAATTTTGGGAGTTTTTAATTCCTTTTAAAACTTGCGTTTAAAAGTTGTGATTCTTGCGGGAAAGGGAACTTTTGGGATTTTTTTTTAAAAAAAAAATCCACGTGATTTAAGGAAGGAAAAATATCAACACTAAGAATGAGAGGCATTTCGCGGGGTTGAAAAAAAAGCAGACCTTAGAAATTAAGAGTTACGAGAGGATGGATATTTTTGATGTCCACAAATACCAGCAGGGTCTACCCTGGTGTACAGTTAATTACGCAATTAAAATTCAGTGGAACGGAGCAAATCGTATCTCTGGGAAACGGGGAAGCTTTTAATCAGGAAAGGAATAAAACCCAAATTGCCCTCCTGTTGCCGTTATAGTCACTTTACAACGTGGAAACATATTGCCTGCCAAAAGAACTTAAAAATGGAAACTCCCTGGCCAAACTACAGGTGGTCCTGAACTTACAACCTTTCACTTAGTGAGGATTCAAAGTTACAAAGGGACTTACGACTGTTTTTCACACTGCACACCAGAACAACTAGACACAAGAACAGTTTTTTCCCCAAAGGCCATCACTCTGCTAAACAAATAATTCCCTCAACACTGTCAAAACTATTTACTGAATCTGCACTACTATTAATCGTCTCATCGTTCCCATCACCCATCTCTTTCCACCTATGACTGTATGACTGTAACCTTGTTGCTTGTATCCTTATGATTTATATTGATATATTGACCATCATTTGTGTTGTAAATGTTGTACCTTGATGAAGGTATCTTTTCTTTTATGTACACTGAGAGCGTATGCACCAAGACAAATTCCTTGTGTGTCCAATCACACTTGGCCAATAAAATTCTATTCTGTTCTATTCTATTCTAAAACAGGGCAAAATTCATTTAACGAATGTTTTCGCTTAGCAGCAGAAATGTCGGGTTCATCTGGGGTTGTAAGACGAGGACTTGCCACGCTAATTAAGTGACCGCGTTGGTTAAGTTATTAACAAGGTCGTTAAGGGCCTCTGGCTTCCCCCTGTTCGTCGGACGGTTGCAAAACAGGGACACTGCAACCGTCATAAATACGAGCCGGTTGCCAAATCGTCCGAATTTTGATCGCAGGTTCATGGGGATGTCGCAACGGTGTGAAAAGCGGTCGTAAGTCGCTTTTTTCAGTGCCGTTATAACTTCGAACCGTCACTAAACGGATGGTTGTAAGTCAAGGATTACGTGTAATTTCTTTGAACCTCCTTCCCTTCACTCCCCTCCTTGCATGGGTGGTGACAAGACGAGGCTGTGCCTGAGTGGTTGGGTTGCTGTTAAGCAGGGGTGGGATTCAACCGGTTCGCACCAATCTGGCAGAACCGGTTGTTAAATTGCTGACTGGCCCCACCCTCTCCCCTTCCCGCTTCTTCCAGAAGTCACCCTGCGGCCCATTTTTGCTCCCAGGAGGCTGCAGGATGGCCTACTAGGCCCAAATCGGGGCGCAGGGGGCCGGTGCCTCCCCCCCCCCCGCGATGAGTCATTTTCTGCTCCCAGGGGGCTGCAGGAGGCTGAGTGCTGCCTGTCATACCCCTGAGCCACGGCCACCCTGACCACACCCACCCAACCGGTCATTAGGGCAGAGACCCGGTTGTTAAATTATTTGAATCCCACCACTGCTGTGCAATGCTGGGCAAAGGTGGGCTTCACATAATTTAACAACTGGTTCGCCCAGCACCGAAACTGTGAGCGCGTGCACCCGCATGCTCGCTTCGCTGTCCTGTGCGCCTTCTGAGCATGTACGTGGCCTTCCGCGCATGTGCTTTGCTCGGGTACACAGCTTGCACACATATGCACATATGCACTCTTCTGGATGGGCGGTTGTCTTTCGAAGACCATTTGACGACCGTCTCCAGGCGAGCTTTTTATCAGGTTCACCTGATTCGCCAGTTGCGCCCCTTCCTGGACCGGGATGCCCTATGCACGGTCACTCATGCTCTCGTGACCTCTCGCTTGGACTATTGCAATGCTCTCTACATGGGGCGTCCCTTGAAGAGCACCCGGAGACTCCAGTTAGTCCAGAATGCGGCTGCGCGGGTGATTGAGGGAGCAGTTCAGAGCTCCCATGTAACACCCATCCTGCGCAGACTGCACTGGCTGCCTGTTGTCTTCCGGGTGCGCTTCAAGGTATTGGTGACTACTTTCAAAGCGCTCCATGGCTTAGGACCAGGATATTTACGGGACCGTCAACTGCCATCTTCTATCTCCCAGCAGCTTTGCTGGCTGAGGGACTCTGGGAGTTGAAGTCCACAAGTCTTAAAGGGACCAAGTTTGGACACCCCTGCTCTAGAAAAAGGAGTGTCAAACTCAATTTCTTTTTTTTTACATTTTAATTTTTTCTTTCCTTATACATATATTATAAATGTACATTTTCTTGTTCATAAATAATCATTCTTTCTAAAGAAAGCACAAAAAATAAAGCATTTTAATTGCATTTGGAGTTGCTCTTCTACCCTTTCTTTCCGTTTCACAACAAACCTTCCTCTCCTCTTTTCCCTCCCTCCTTCTTCTCCTTTCCTACTTTCTTCCTCCTCCTCCTCTCCTTTCTCATACCTGCTTCCCTTCTCTCTCCCCCACTCCTCTTCTCTTTCCCTCCTTTTTTAATTTAATTTATATCTCGCCCTTTTCCGAAGACTCAGGGCGGCTTACACAGTGTCAAGCAATAGTCTTCATCCATTTGTATATTATATACAAAGTCAACTTTTATTGCCCCCAACAATCTGGGTCCTCATTTTACCTACCTTATAAAGGATGGAAGGCTGAGTCAACCTTGGGCCTGGTGGGGCTTGAACCTGCAGTAATTGCAAGCAGCTGCTGTTAATAACAGACTGTCTTAGCAGTCTGAGCCACCAGAGGCCCCTCTCCTACTCTTATCCGCTGACTTATCCTCCTCTCCTTCTCCTTCCCTCCATCCTTCTTCTCAAACTCAATTTCATTGAGGGCTGCATCAGGGCTGTGATTGACCTTGGGGGGGGACCTGGGGGGGGGCATATCCGACTGGGTGGGTGTGGCCGACTGGGTGGGCGTGGCCGACTGGGTGGGCGCGGCCAGCTCGACACCATTCCCCAAACTGCTGGCATGTTTCCTCTTCGTATTGGATAGACCGGGCTGAAGCGACGCGGGCCGGCCCCGTACATTTTCCAGGATAGTCCCTCAGGCTGGATCTGACATCATCGCGGACCGTATGCAGCCCGCGGGCGTTTTGTTCGATACGCCTGCTTTAAAAGGACGCAAATGACCAACCGGCTGCAAAGAGTATAACTCCTTCCATCCCTCACCATCCATGTCCACGCATGCGCCCAGCCTTCGGCGCTTGTGGCTGGCCTCAAAATCCTGCCTAAATGGGATAGCATAGAGCCAGGGTGGGCGGGCCCACCTGCAATTTCTGCTACCGGTTCAGGCGAACCGGTCCGAACCGGCGGAATGCTACCTCTGCTGAGGATACCGACAAATCACCAAGCGGACTCAACGACTCTCTAAAACAGGGGTCTCCAACCTTGGTCCACAATTGTTCTGACTGTTAGAACAATTAATAAGTGGAACAACTTGCCTGCAGAAGTTGTGAATGCTCCAACACTGGAAATTTTTAAGAAAATGTTGGATAACCATCTGACTGAAATGGTGTAGGGTTTCCTGCCTGGGCAGGGGGTTGGACTAGAAGGCCTCCAAGGTCCCTTCCAACTCTGTTGTTATATTATATTATATTAAGACTTGTGGACTTCAACTCCCAGAGTCCCTCAGCCAACAAAGCCAAGTCTTAAAGGGACCAAGGTTGGAAACCTCTGCTCTAAAAAGAATGCAAAGGACCAACTTGCTGCAAGGGAGTATAAATCCTTCCATTTCCCACCATCCAGTCGGAGCCGAAGAAGCTTCTTGGATGAGAAGCGAAACGTCTTCAAAAGACAAACAAACAAACAAACAAACAAACAAACAAACAAGGAAGTCCAGTTGCCTCCTGAAAAAAAGGCACCTAACTGTTCTTGTCCTTAAATTTATCGGCAAAGGCAGATGAACCGTCCCTGGTTGGCGCTGAGGGTGACCCGCCTAAACGCCTTCGCAGATAAAAAACGAGCCTGCATTTTCGCAAGGATAAATGGCTGTTCGGGGGCGGGGAGGGCGATGGGGGTGACACACAGCCGGGTGATTATCGCAGCGAAAGTGAGCATCGCTCCCAACTGAGCATTGGGCGCATCAGCCAAGCGTTTCCTAATGAGCCCTGGCGCCTTCAAAGAACGAGGGGTTTTCGCAGAGCTAAGTGGCAATTTTGGCTGCGCTTGGAAAGTCATAGTTTTTTCGACCTTGGTCCGGTGTTAGAAAGCTGGTTTGGCTGTGGAAGGTGCATCAGGGGGTGGACGGAGGTGGGTTTCATATATGCTAACCACTGGTTTGCCCCCTGCGCGCACACTCGCTTCACGTGTGTATGCATCGTTTGCGCATGCATCCGGCCTTCGATGTGTGTGCTTTTCTCATCCTGAGAATGCGCCCAGCCTTGAAAACATGGTTAAATAGGACAGATTGTTGTGACCCAGGCCCAAGTAGGTAGCAATAAACTGAGTCCGTGGAAAAACAAACAAACTTTATTTGAACAGCTGGGAATTACTTCATTCCCAGCATCGTTCAACTCAAAGTAAAACAAATGCCTCCCAACACAAATTCCTCAGTCCTATCGCAAACCTTAGTCCAATTAGACAAACTGCCAAAGGCCCTTCCTGGCAAACGTCCAGAAGCCACAAAAACAAAGACGTAGACGAAGCAGAAGACGAAGCAGAAGACGCAGCTACAACGTTGTTTTCCAGCAAAGCTCAAACGCCGTTGCTGGTCTTTTAAGCCTTATGGGAGGGGCCAATCATCTCTTGGCCCTACTCTCAAGTCATCCTCTCTGCTTGAGCTGCTCTTGCCTTCGGGCAGTTCTTCTCCTGTTAGTAAGGCAGAGGAACAGGCTCCTCCTGTTCCTCTGCCTAACTACTATCAGTCTCTGGAGGCTCTGGAGTCTGCACCTCACTCCCTGACGGCCCTGGCCCCACCTCAGCCTCATCGCTGTCTGTCTCCTTTGCCAGCTTTGTAGGCTCCTGATGGACCACAACACCTTATTTAAAGAAGAAGAAAAAAGGACGGGGAAAAAAATTGAAAAAGAAAAACAGGAAAGCAATAGCCATAGCACTTAGACCTTAGTCGTAAGTCGAGGACTATCCGTAGATAATCACCCCCACCCCCACTCCAGCAGCGTTTTGCAAAGAATGACGATCAGCAATTATCTTTGTCTTCTCCTCCTCCTGCATTTCATTTCTCCCCCTTTCTCCTTCGCACTCCACCGAGCAGGCGTGAAAATGGCCCTTCTCTGTTGGAATGAACAAGTCATAATTTGCCGGAACGGGGAAGTGGATGATAGCTTGTCAGACTGATGCGGATGACCCAGAAGGGCGTGGGCTGTCATGTGGAATTCTTGCCCACTCGGCAACATGATTCTCCCCAGCAATGGCAGCAATCGGTTTTTTTTTAAAGAAGCCGTCAAATCATCCAAGCGTCGGAATCCTGCAGGGAGAAAGAAAGTTGATTTGCGAAGCAAAAAATTGGCCGTCCCCGAAGACGCTTGCTGGCCCTGGATGCTTTGATCAGAATAACAGAGTTAGAAGGGGCCTTGGAGGTCTTCTAGTCTATCTCCCTGCTCAAGCAGGAGACTCTGTGCCATTTTAGACAAACAGCTGTCCAGTCTCTTCTTAAAACTTAAATCTTTTTCACACAAAAGTGCGAAATGGCCAGAACCAGAGGGGGCCCAAAGCAAATGATATATGCGAAAGTACCCAAGATTATCATTCTGAAATAAATAAGGAATAATAAAATTCCTTCCTTCCTTTCTTCCTTCCTTCCTTCCTTCCTTCCTTCCTTCCTTCCTTCCTGTCTTCCTTCCTTTCTTTTTTCTTTCTTTCTTTCCTTCCTTCCTTCCTTCCCTCCCTTCTTTCTTTCTTTCTTTCTTTCTTTCTTTCTTTCCTTCCTTCCTTCCTTCCCTTCTTTCTTTCTTTCTTTCTTTCTCTTTTTCTTTCTTGTTCTTTCTTTCTCTTTCCTTCCTTCCTTCCTTCCTTCCTTCCTTCCTTCCTTCCTTCCTTCCTTCCTTTCTCTCTCTGTCTCTTTCTTTCTCTCTCTCTCTTTCTCTCTCTCTCTCTCTTTCTTTCTCTTTCTTTGCTTCCTTCCTTCCTTCCTTCCTTCCTTCCTTCCTTCCTTCCTTCCTTCCAATAGCAACTCATTCCATGAATGTATTGTTCTCACTGTCAGGAAATTTCTTCTTAGTTCTAAGTTGCTTCTCTCCTTGGTTAGTTTCCATCCGTTGCTTCTTGTCTTGCCTTTGGGTGCTTTTTAGAACAGCCCGACTCCCTCTTCTTTGGGGCAGCCCCTGAGATATTGGAACACAGCTATCATGTCTCCCCTAGTCCTTCTTTTCATTAAACTAGACATACCCAGTTCCTGCAACCGTTCTTCATATGTTTCAGCCTCCAGTCCCCTAAGCATCATTGTTGCGCTTTTCTGCACTCTTTCCAGAATCTCAAAATATCATCTCGAAAAGGACGCACGGATTATTGGCGATCCTCTGCCTCAGATCCAGCGGCCTTCATTTTACCTTTTTATTCTTCTGCCGCTGAGGGAGAGAGCGTCTTCCCGCACCAAGAAATATTCACTCTGCACTCAGATCAATAAAGGCATTTGGGGGCCGCTTGCTGGAGAAGAAAGAGGGAGACAGAATGAGGGTCTTATTTTGCCTCCTGATCGTTCTTCCGTGTGCATTTGTGAACGCCCACTTAGCAACAGAAATTTGGAGCTCAGTTGTGGTCGTAAGTCGAGGACAGGCTGTATTAACCACGCTTGGCTGTGTCTTCTAGGAACTGCAGTTCAGCAACGTCTGGAGGACCAGAGTTATGCCCTTAAGGGAGGAACTAGAATGGGGAAAACCTCTGCAGAGCAGAATGTTGAATTTTAAATTGGGCATTCTTAATATTTTTAAATTTTTAAATCTAAATTTTAATAATCAGCCTTTAAAATTTGCTCTTTTTAAATGTTGTTTTAAATTGTATATATTTTGTTTTTATTCTGGCTGTACACCGCCCTGAGTCCTTCGGGAGAAGGGCGGTATAAAAATTTAATAAAATAAATAAATAAATAAATAAATTTTGTTACGATTTTTTAAAAAATCAAAATAAAACTAGAATAGAATAGGAATAGGAATAGGAATAGGAATGGAATAGAAATAATAGGAATGGAATGGAATGGAATGGAATAGGATAGGATAGGATAGGATAGGATAGGATAGGATAGGATAGGATAGGATAATGGGAATGGGATGGGATGGGATGGGATGGGATAGAATAGAATAGAATAGAATAGAATAGAATAGAATAGAATAGAATTTGAAGTTATGCAACCCAGGATTGTATTAGCTTTTTTGGCGGCTGCTGCACATTGCTGGCTCATATTCAAACGATTGTCCACTCGGACTCCAACTAAAAAAAAAGAGAGAGTGTTCACACAAGCACATCTCAATTTGGTATTGATGTATGAATGAGCCTATTGGACCAATGATGGTGAATGGTTTCCAACAACGAAGCCAAGATGTGGCTGAATTCATAAAGCTGAACCAAGGAATAGTTTAATGCCAATGAACCAAGCCTGCGAACATCCTTTTAAGAAGGGAAATTGTGTTTATTTTTGTTGTCCTGGAGAATGAAAAGATGGGAAGATTTTGCACCAGCCACGTAACATATGATTGTGTCTTAAGAGATTGGACAGCCATTTGTCTAAAATGGGATAAGGTCTCCTGCTTGAGCAGGGGGTTGGATTAGAAGACCTCCAAGGTCCTTTCCAATTCTTATGATTCTATAATCCTGCCCTCCTGTAAACTTGAGTTTGACTCAGCAGTGAAATCCAGCAGGTTCTGACAGGTTCTGGAGAACCACTAGCAGAAATTTTGAGCAGTTCAGAGAACCGGTAGCGGAAATTTTGAGCAGTTCTGGGAATCAGTAGCGGAAATTTAGAGTGGTTCGTAGAACCGGTAGCAGAAATTTTAAGCAGTTCGGGGAACCAGTAGTGGAAATTTTGAGCAGTTCAGAAAACCGGTAGTGGAAATTTTGAGCAGTTTGGGGAACCAGTAGCAGAAATTTTGAGCAGTTTGGAGAACTGGCAAATACCACCTCTGGCTGGTCCCAGAATGGGGTGGGAATGGAGATTTTGCAGTATCCTTCCCCTGCCATGCCTACCAAGCCACACCCACAGAACCGGTAGTAAAAAAATTGGATTTCACCACTGGTTTGACTCCCAAGCGTCTCCCAGAGATTGCTACCAGCTTGCAATCTTTTAAGAAGCGAGAAAGAATTAAAGAATATTCAGTGTTGCCCTGTTCTACAACGTCATAAAACAGAGCAATGCTATCAAACCATTATTAGATAAGCAGAGCAATGCTTTTTGCCTTAGCTAGCGATCAGCACAGGCAGTGCTAAACTGGTTTTTATTTAAGTTTTATTGGATTTTTATTTTTAAATATACATCAATATCAATACATGAAGAGGGTGGCCTCTGGGTATAATTCATTTTGATACAAAGAGCAATAATAATAATAATAACAATAGCAATTTTTGTTAAATTAATCAAACTCATATAATCCTAGTATTAATATAATAATTAATATAATAATGTTTGTTTAGAGTAGTTATTCAATATTTCAATGTTCCATTTTAATGCCAATGATATTATTAAGCATACATAGTAATACCATCTGTCAACCTCTAATCTTTCCATCTAGTTATTACTTACTTACTTATTTATTTATGTATTTATTTATTTTATTTATTTATTTATTTATTTATTTATTTATTTATTTATTTATTTTGTCACAACAATATATGTAGGTATCATACAAAAAGATTATGTAGTATATAAACACTTATATGAGTAAATATAAGGAGGTATAAGCATATATATATATATATATATATATATAGGAAGAAGAAAAGAAAAACAATAGGACAGGAACAGTAGGCATGTTTGTGCGCTTATGCACGCCCCTTATGGTCCTCTTAGGAATGGGGTGAGGTCAATAGTAGAAAGTTTTTGGTTAAAGCTTTTAGGATTATGGGAAGAGACCACAGAGTCAGGTAAAGTATTCCAAGCACTGATGATTCTGTTGCAGAAGTCATATTTTCTGCAATCTAGATTAAAGCGGTTGACATTAAGTTTAAATCTATTAGTTGCTCTAGTATTATTGCAATTAAAGCTGAAGTAGTCTTTGACAGGAAGGACATTACAATATTCTGTGAGTTAAACTTAGGTCTTGTCGAAGGCGACGGAGTTCCAAGTTTTCTAAGCCTAGGATTTCAAGTCTGGTGGTGTTAGATTCGGGCAATAACGAGGCAGGAGACCAGGATAGTGACAACAGCTCTTTACTATATGGTGAACCCAGCAACCAGTGCCCGGGAAAACCTCTCCTTATATACAGTTTAGCTGGTGGCTTCAACCAATCAGCAACGTGCTTTTTTCCCGCCAAAACTTTTAAAGATACATTACACTCCTTCCCTCCCAGAAAACACTTTACCACTATTTACATAATATTTACATCTTATTTTTCGACGTAATCACGCAAGTAGACTGGGCGTCTCCTGACTCTTTCAGACCTGCGCAATTCATTCTCTGGGAGTGAGTCGAGCTGGCCGGAGGGACTGTTTGTTCCTCTCAGCTCCTCCTCTAGGCCATCCGCCCTGGATTATTTGCAGAGTCTTCCTGCTGTCTTCAGGATGAACCAGTTACGCCGCTGACCTCCGGCACTCAGATAAGTCCCGTTAGCCCGGGTTTGAGTCAGCTGTGGGTTCCAACATTGAATAGTCAGGGCATGTTTCTGATTCTGTATTACCTGTTATGCTTTTCTTATCTGGTCTATGTGGCGCTTCCATACCCGCCATCCCCAACTCTATTAGATATGACTTTGGTCCTGTTATTTCTAGGATTGTTCCTGCTAACCAGGTCGGGCCTCGCTGTAGTTGTGTGCCCACACTAGGTCGCCTGTTGCCATCTCTTGTTTTACCGTGTGCCCTTTGTAACCGCCTGGTGTGTAGTTTGGGTTTAAACGGTCTAGTGGGCACCTAAGCTTCCGACCATTAA
Organism: Ahaetulla prasina; assembly: GCF_028640845.1. NCBI lineage: Eukaryota > Metazoa > Chordata > Lepidosauria > Squamata > Colubridae > Ahaetulla > Ahaetulla prasina. The sequence goes on along the minus strand of NC_080543.1, from coordinate 6,156,289 downwards.
TAGTTGGCCGGGCTGCGCCAGTTGTGACACAGGGGTTCTGTGTTGACTGCTAGGAATGTATCGATTTTGTTTGCCAATCGCCTGGCTTGATTCTGACAATGCTTCCTTTGCGCCCGAACGAAACGTTCTGCAAGGCCGCTCGTCGAGGGGTGGAAAGGCGCCGAGAGGACATGCCGGATGCCTCCTCTGCCAAGTACCCCTCAAACTGGGTTGCCGTGAATTGCGGGCCGTTATCGGAGACTAAAGTGTCGGGCAACCCATGGGTTACAAATAGGTGCCGAGGACTGAGATCACGGCCTCGGCTGTCATGGATCTCATGAGAATGATTTCCAGCCATTTGGAGTAGGCATCGACTACTACCAGAAAGGTTTGGCCGTGGAAGGCCGCAAAATCGATATGGATCCTAGACCAGGGCCCTGGGGTCTCTCCCATTCCCGAATCGGGCGTTGGGGGTAGCGGTCTGACTCCTGGCAGGCCTGGCATTTCCTACCCTTTCAGCAATTTCTGAGTCCATTAAGGGCCACCACACATAGCTTCTGCTAGACCCTTCATTCCACGATCCCTGGGTGACCTTCGTGAAGGAGATCCAATACCTTTTCCTCAATTTCTCCGGGATCACCACTGATCCCCCATAGCAGGCACCCCTTGGGCCGAGAGTTCCCCGTTTTTTACAAATTCTTTAAACGCTCACCGCAGCGGCCAACCTCTTGTACCCAACCAATTACAGTTCTTATTGTAATGTCCTTATACGAAGCCCGAGCCACCTCTTTGGATGTGACTGGGCCAGAGTCCAAAGAGTCAATTAGCAGAACTGGTATCCCGGAGTGGGGTCTTCGATAGTCTCTGGTAACGGCATCTGCTCAGGCGCCTGCATGCCTAATTCCTTTCCTGGCCGGTGTAGTAATTTGTAAGAATATGCTGCCAGGAAGATAGTCCATCGGGTCAGTCTAAAAAACGGGGCATGTCGCCTGCCAGCAGACCTAGCAAGGTCTATGGTCCGTGATGATTTCAAAATCACGACCAAATACATACTCATGGAATTTCTTTACTCCTGAGACTATAGCCAAGGCTTCCTTATCAAGCTGGCTATAATTCCTTTCAGTTGATGACATGGTTCGGGAGTAGTATGCAATAGGGGCTTCTGTGCCATTTGGTAACCTGTGGCTGAGCACAGCCCCCACCCCATAGGGAGATGCATCGCAGCTTAACACTAATGGCAGCGTGCCATTGTATTGAATAAGGAGGCTATCACTGCTAGGAGATTCTTTACCCTTCAATGCCCTAGCTTCCGCCTTTCCCCAAGACCATGCAGCAGTCTTTGCTAGTAATTTATGCAGCGGCTCGGCTACTGTTGCCTTATTCCTTAAGAATACCGCGTAGAAGTTGACCAGACCTAAGAATGCCTGTAACTCTGTTTTGGTCTTTGGAACCGGGGCCTTCCTGATGGCCCGTACTTGCTCTCAGTGGGTGAATCCTTCCTGTCTATCCGTAGCCCAGGAATTCCACAGACTCAACCCCGATCTGGCATTTGTTTAGTTTAACCGTGAGACCGCAGACCGGAAAATGCCCAAAACTTTTCGCAGCCTTGCCCTAATTCTTCTAGATTCTCAGCGGATACCAGTACATCGTCAAAGTATGGTACCACCCTGGTAGGCCCCTGCAATAGCCGCTCCATCAGGTTCTGAAATAACCCTGGAGCCACACTAACCCCAAACTGTAACCGGGTACACTTAAAAGCCCTCTCTGTGTGTCACAATTGTCTGTGCTCTGCTGCTATCTACGGGCAGCTGTTGATAGGCTTGGGCCAAGTCTAGCTTGGCAAAACTTGCCTTGCCTATTGAGTGCAGTAAGTGCTGTACCACCGGAACGGGTAAGACTTTTGCAACGCTTTGTTAAGCGTTGCCTTGTAGTCAGCGCAACCGGACCGACCCGTCCGGTTTGACTGGGGTGACTATAGGGTCTCCTACTTAGCATGGTCAACTGGCACTAGAATTCCCTGGTTTACTAGCTTGTCCAGTTCCCGGTCAATCCTGGGCTTTAGGCAACGGGACCCTTCTAGCCTTTAGACGGATAGGGGCAACTTGGGGTCTAGGTTAAGCGAGATGGGGTCCCGTGTACTGCCCAGGCAGTCTCTGAAAACGTCCCCAAATTCTTTCACGAGTGCGTCTTTGAGGTCGACTTCTTCTGAAGATTCCAGTCACTCCCATGCCCAATGCTCGAACCAGTCCAGTCCCAACAAGCTTGGCAGGGTCCCATCGACGATGGTGATGGGCAGAGTTTTCTTGTATTGTCCATACTGACGTGACGGACGTTACCTCGGACGGGATGCGATTCCCTGGTAGTCTTGTACCTTTAATTTCTGTGGTTGCAGTTTGCGCTTATGATGGCGGGTAAGGCTCTCACGAGAGTGTCCCAGGACATGATCGTGATCGATGAGCCGTGTCCACCTCCAATCGGCACGGCACCCCTCAATCTTTGCCTTTGTAAAGATTTTTTCTCAGGCGAGTTGATGCGTGACCCACTCACGACAGTCTGATTCAACTTCGCGCTTTTTAAACTGACCACTCGCGGGCCGCGCTGCCGCGCTCTGATTGGCCGGTTTGAATTTTTGGCGGGAAGGTTGGGGAGCTCGACAGACCTGTGCTAGGTGCCCTTCCTTCGCATCGCCGACAAGTTGCATCTTTAAATCTGCATTGTTGTCGTTGGTGTTGCTCCGCTCGCGTAGTCGCCCGCCTCCCGTGTGGAAGACTCTTCCTCCTCCTCACCGTCCGATTCGGCCTGGACCTCTTCATTGTGGACCGGGTTGATTTCGCACCAGCCGTGGTGCGACCTGCTTTTGTAGGTTTCCCGCTTGGGTAGACATCTCGTGAGCCCTGGCTTCATTCAGGCTTACAGCGTTAGGTTGCTTTTAGACAGCAGCCGCCCGCAAACGGATGTCCCTGACCCAGCGGATGAGTTGCTCCAGCAATGCCTCATCCAAGTCTCGGTCGCAATGTTTTGAGGTTTTCCTCAGGGCGGCCATGTATGCGCTGATGGACCTTCTTGCTGTCTGCGCCCCGAACCAACCGTTGCACATACTTGGATGGCATTGGTGCAAATGGGCTTTAGTAAAGTCTGCAGAGTTTGCCACGGTACCGACTGTGCGGCGTTGGCTCAGCCAGGATTCTGCGGTGTCGAAAACTTCTGGACCGCAGTGGCTCAGGAAATAGGCTGTTTCCTGTTGTCCAAAACTCCTTGAGTTCGTCGCCTCGAGGAAACACTCGCGAGCCATGTATGACCCCATTTTCCTTAGCTGGGTCGAATGGCGCTGTGTGTAGGACATCGCTGCTTTCCACCCTTGTTTTGCTGGGTTCGCGTCTTCCTGGTGAGTTCAGCTCTTTTCCTGGCGCTCTTAGCCTCGAGATCCCACCTTCGTCGCCAGTGTTAGATTCGGGCAATAACGAGGCAGGAGACCAGGATAGTGACAACAGCTCTTTACTATATGGTGAACCCAGCAACCAGTGCCCGGGAAAACCTCTCCTTATATATAGTTTAGCAGGTGGCTTCAACCAATCAGCAACGTGCTTTTTTCCCGCCAAAACTTTTAAAGATACATTACAGGTGGGATAAGGTATTTTATTGTTTTCAGAGGAATGGAGAACTCTTCTTGTAAAATATTTCTGGACACGTTCAATTGTATTGATGTCAGAGATGTGGTGAGGGTTCCAAACAGGTGAGCTGTATTCTAGAATTGGTCTAGCAAATGTTTTATATGCTCTGGTTAGTAGTGTGGTGTTTTTGGAAAAGAAGCTACGCAAGATTAGGTTTACAACTCTTAGAGCTTTTTTTGCTATGTATATATTCTTATATTCTATTACATAAAAATTGGTAATATTCTCCCTATTTCTTGTTTCTACCTCTACCTCTTCTAGTCAGGCCACCATTACTAATCATTATTAGTAAGGCCACCATTACTAATCATAGTGTTAATACACATGTTTATATTAAGGCATAGGTAAAAGTAAAGGTTCCCCTCACACATATGTGCTAGTCATTCCTGACTCTAGGGGGCGGTGCTCAGTGGTGGGATTCAGCCAGTTCGCACCACTTCGGGAGAACCGGTTGTTAACTTTCTGAGCAATTTGATGAACTGGTTGTTGGAAGAAATCATTAGGGAAGAGAACTGGTTGTTAAATTATTTGAATCCCACCACTTGCGGTGCTCATCTCCGTTTCAAAGCCGAAGAGCCAGCGCTGTCCGAAGACGTCTCCGTGGTCATGTGGCCGGCATGACTCAACGTCAAAGGCGCACGGAACTCTGTTCCCTTCCCACCAAAGGTGGTCCCTATTTTTCTACTTGCATTTTTGACCTGCTTTCGAACTGCTAGGTTGGCAGAAGCTGGGACAAGTCACGGGAGCTCACTGCGTTATGCGGCACTAGGGATTCGAACCGCTGAACTGCCGACCTTTCGATCGAGAATCTCAGCGTCCTACCCACTAAGCTACCGCGTCCTTTTTCAGTAGGCCATTAGGCAGTCCTAAACTTAACCATGCGTTTAGCAACTGCTCAAAGTTACCACAGTTACGACTTTGCTCGCCAAGTCGGGTTTCCCCATACGGAGTTCTCTTGTCAAAAGGTCGCAAAAGGATATTGCATCACACACACACATACACATGGGACACTGTAACTGTTGTGTGACCATGGGGGATGCTGCAACGGTTGTAAGCGTGGAAAACAGTTGACTCAGCCTTGAATGCGGTATTGCAGGCAAACTCTGCCAACTGCTAGCAGTTCGATCCTGACCGGCTCAAGGTCGACTGAGCCTTCCGTCCTTCCGAGGTGGGTAAAATGAGGATCCAGATTGTTGCGGGCAAGAGGCTGACTCTGTAAACCGCTTGGAGAGGGCTAGAAAGCCATTATAAAGCAGTATTTAAGTCTAAGTGCTATCGGGAAGGAAGGGAGGGAGGGAGGGAGGGAGGGAGGGAGGGAGGGAGGGAGGGAGGGAGGAAGGAAGGAAGGAAGGAAGGAAGGAAGGAAGGAAGGAAGGAAGGAAGGAAGGAAGGAAGGAAGGAAGGAAACCAGCCAGCCCTGGTGGCGCAGCCCTGGTATTGCAATGGTTAGAATGCAGTATTGCAAGCTAACTCTGCCCATTGCCAGCAGTTTGATTCTGACCGGCTCAAGGTTGACTCAGCCTTCCATCCTTCCGAAGTCGATAAAATGAGGACCCAGATTGTTGGGGGCAAGAGGCTGACTCTGTAAACTGCTTAGAGAGGGCTGTAAAGCACTGTGAAGCGCGATATAAGTCTTAAGGGCTATTGCTGTTGCTACAAGCAAGATGGCGAACGTATTCAACACGCACCTTCCTCTTCCTATTTCCCTCACAACAACAATTGTGTGAGGTGGGCTGGGCTGGGCTGAGGACTCTAGAATCAGGCCTGAGATATTTATTTATTTTATTTTATTTTTATTTATTTTATTTGTCACACAGTATATATAAGCATAAGCATGAAAGTAACTATATAATATATAGTTATTTTTAAGAGTATAGTTATACTCTTAAAAATATCACCGGCTATGGCAAACCTCCTTCCCAGGCTGAAGGTAATCAACAACTGGCAGATGACCTGAATGAGTTTTACTGCAGGTTTGAAAGGAAACTACAGCCACCTATCTCCACAACCCCCATCTCAGACACACCAACAACAGCCAAGCCTCCTACAACTGACCCCATTTCATTGGGTTCACAACCCCTAGTGATCACAGAAAAGGAAGTGCAGGACCTATTTCACAGACAAAAGCCAGGAAAAGCTCCAGGCCCAGACAAGATAACTCCTTCTTGCTTAAAAGTCTGTAAACAATTGATCTTCACCAATATTTTCAATAAATCACTAGAGATGTGTTATGTTCCTTCTTGCTTCAAACACTCTACCATCATCCCAGTGCCGAAGAAGCTCACCATCAAGGAACTGAATGACTACAGACCAGTTGCTTTAACATCTGTAGTCATGAAAACCTTTGAAAGGCTAGTGCTTTCCTACCTGAAAACCATCACGGATCCGCTGTTAGACCCCTTGCAATTTGCATACCGAGCAAATAGATCAACAGATGATGCTATTAATATGGCTCTGCACTACATCCTACAACATCTTGAGTTCCAAAGATCTATGTAAGGGTCCTTTTTGTAGACTTCAGTTCAGCATTCAATACCATCATTCCAGACATTCTTCTAACTAAGCTAAACCAGCTACAGGTACCGGAACAGACTTGTAAGTGGATCACAAGCTTCCTAACGAACAGGAAGCAGCAGGTGAAGCTAAGCAAGATCACATCAAATACCTGTACAATTAGCACAGGGGGCCCCCAAGACTGTGTGCTCTCCCCACTTCTCTCTGTATACCAATGACTGCATCTCCAACGATCCATCTGTTAAGCTACTGAAGTTCGCAGATGACACAACAGTGATTGGTCTCATTCGAGACAATGACGAATCCGCATATAAACGAGAGGTCGAACGACTAGCCTTGTGGTGCAACCAAAACAATCTGGAACTGAACACACTCAAAACCGTAGAAATGGTGGTAGACTTTAGGAGAAACCCTTCCATACTTCCACCTCTCACAATACTAGACAACACAGTATCAACAGTAGAAACCTTTAAATTTCTAGGTTCTATCATATCGCAAGATCTAAAATGGACAGCTAACATCAAAACATCATTAAAAAGGACAACAAAGAATGTTCTTTCTGCCAACTCAGGAAGCTCAAACTGCCCAAGGAGCTGCTGATTCAGTTCTACAGAGGAATTATTGAGTCTATCATGTCACCCCTAGTCCTTCTTTTCATTAAACTAGACCTGGGGTCTGCAACCTTAAACACTCCTGTTGTGACCCAGGTTCCTGGACCCAGACTCCTGGACTCGGATGATTCAGAAAATGAGGGAGAAGACCTGGCAAGCCCTGCTTCTCTTGTGCCCTCTCCCTCCCTGGCACCCACTCAGAGGGAGGGGCCGGCGGGGCCTGATTCTCCCGGGCTTTCTTCTGATTTGGCAACGCCCCAAGAACAGTTTTGGAGGGACGCAAGGTTACGAAGGCTTGATCGGCGTGCGCAGCAGCGGAAGAGTTGGGACAAAGCCAAGTCATAATTGTCATGCAGTGACATCTGCAGAGACTATAAATAGGAGGCGGGACTTCCTGGTTTTTTGTCTCGGACAAAACAATGAATTTGGCGCAAGCTAATTCATGGAGGGAAGAATATATTCGTGAGTAATTCTGGCCTTATCTATAATTTCCTCGTTATCTCCAGAAACTTGGCAGGCCCGTGGGTAGACGTGGCCAGGACATGTATCTATGTAAATAAAAGGGAAAAAAAGGAAGGCCTCTGACGGACTCTTTGCTGGGAGTATTGGGGGAAGGGAAACAGAACATTTTGTCCGAGACCTGACTAAAACATCTTCCACCAAAGATGGATCAGCAGCAGGTACAGCAGCAGTTAGAGCAGCTACACGCGGCTAATCAACAGCTCCAGCAGCAAGTGGCTCACTTGGCAGGCCAACTTGCTGCCAGGAATGTGCCTGCAGCCCCCCCCCATCCTCCCACTCCTCCTCCTCGCCGCAAGTGCCCGATAACCGTGCCGGATAAGTTTTCTGGGCAGCCTGAGATGTTCCCGACCTTCTTGGGACAGTGCCAGCTCTACATGGCTATGAGGCCAGAGGATTTCCCAGATGACCGGGCTAAGGTGGCCTTCGTGATTAACCTTCTTTCCGGCTCGGCTGCTCGATGGGCCACGCCCCTCTTGCTCCAGGACAGCCCCCTGCTGGCGGACCAACAGCGTTTTTGGCAGCACCTACGCACCATGTATGAGGACCCCGTTCGAATGCTGACGGCAACCAGGCGCCTTAAGGAACTCCACAAGGAAACGCCCTGCAGGAGTACATCGCAATTTCGTCTTTGTGCCAGGACTCTGACTGGAATGATGCAGCGCTGGTGGACGTTCCCAGGAGGGACTCTCAGAGGAATTGCAAGAGAGCTGGCCCGTGCGTGGAGGCGCCGGACCCGACAACTTGGTGCCCCTTTGTCTCCGCCTCGATGCCCGTCTGCAACGGCGACCGTCCTGTCAGCACCCGGGACCCTCCGTCGACATCTGCACCCACTTCCTGCACCACCAGCACCCAGGGTCGCCCACGTTTTGTAACCGCTGCGGAAGAGCCCATGGAGTTGGGAGCGCTGACCGCCGCCTAACAGCCCAGGAGCGGAACCGAGGCGCCAAGGGGATTGTGCCTGTACTGTGGGGAGCCCGCCACTTCCGCTTCTTGCCCCAGACGAAGTGGGGCACGACGCCGTCCCCGAATCACAGCGTGACCAATCGAATGGAGCAGGCCCGACCTCGGGAAACCCTAGGTCGGGCACGCACTAAGCCCCCACTGACGCTTGGAAGTAGACTCTGGGCCCCTCGGCATCTGATTCTGGACACACGGATATGGTTGGGGAACCAGTCGGACGGGCTCCAGGCGCATGCGCTGGTGGACTCAGGGGCCACAACAAACTTTATGGACCAGGCCTTTGTGACCCAGTTTGCGGTCCCGTGGTTCCGTGGACCCTCCGATGCGGTAGAGACAATTGATGGGCGAGAACTGGTGTCCGGCCCCATTAAATTCGCCACCCAGCCTTTGCGCCTGGCTATTGGGGACCATGAGGAGGCGATCCAGTTTTATGTCACGGCGGACCTTCATTTTCCTTGGTCCTTGGGTTGGCCTGGCTTGGACCCACGATCCTCAGGTGGCCTGGTCGCGAACGCCATCTCTTTCCCGAGTCTGCAGTGCGTCGATCACATCCGCCACACCTGTGCCGCCAGAACGTCCCCCACCGCTGCCATCGCCTTGCCTCCTGAGCTGACGGACTTCGCCGACGTGTTCAGCGAGAAGGAGGCGGACCGACTACCCCCGCATCGGCCCTACGATTGCCCCGTGGACCTTCTGCCCAACGCACCACTGCCTGTGGGACACCTGTATTCCATGTCGGAGCCGAGTTGGCCGCCCTCAGGGACTTCCTGGACAAAAACCTTGCCCTTGCCCCATTGAGTGCAGTAAGTGCTGTACCACCGGAACGGGTAAGCACTCTTTGCAACGCTTTGTTAAGCGTTGCCTTGTAGTCAGCGCAACCGGACCGACCCGTCCGGTTTGACTGGGGTGACTATAGGGTCTCCCACTTAGCATGGTCAACTGGCACTAGAATTCCCTGGTTTACTAGCTTGTCCAGTTCCCGGTCAATCCTGGGCTTTAGGCTAACGGGACCCTTCTAGCCTTTAGACGGATAGGGCAACTTGGGGTCTAAGTTAAAGAGATAGGGGTCCCGTGTACTTGCCCAGGCAGTCTCTGAAAACGTCCCCAAATTCTTTCACGAGTGCGTCTTTGAGGTCGACTTCGTTTCTGAAGATTCCAGTCACTCCCATGCCCAATGCTCGAACCAGTCCAGTCCCAACAAGCTTGGCAGGGTCCCATCGACGATGGTGATGGGCAGAGTTTTCTTGTATTGTCCATACTGACGTGACGGACGTTACCTCGGACGGGATGCGATTCCCTGGTAGTCTTGTACCTTTAATTTCTGTGGTTGCAGTTTGCGCTTATGATGGCGGGTAAGGCTCTCACGAGAGTGTCCCAGGACATGATCGTGATCGATGAGCCGTGTCCACCTCCAATCGGCACGGCACCCCTCAATCTTTGCCTTTGTAAAGATTTTTTCTAGGCGAGTTGATGCGTGACCCACTCTCACGACAGTCTGATTCAACTTCGCGCCTTTTTAAACTGACCACTCATGGGCCGCTGCCCCGCCTGATTGGCGGTTTGAATTTTTGGCGGGAAGGTTGGGGAGCTCGACAGACCTGTGCTAGGTGCCCTTCCTTCGCATCGCCGACAAGTTGCATCTTTAAATCTGCATTGTTGTCGTTGGTGTTGCTCCGCTCGCGTAGTCGCCCGCCTCCCGTGTGGAAGACTCTTCCTCCTCCTCACCGTCCGATTCGGCCTGGACCTCTTCATTGTGGACGGGGTTGATTTCGCACCAGCCGTGGTGCGACCTGCTTTTGTAGGTTTCCCGCTTGGGTAGACATCTCGTGAGCCCTGGCTTCATTCAGGCTTACAGCGTTAGGTTGCTTTAGACAGCAGCCGCCCGCAAACGGATGTCCCTGACCCCGCGGATGAGTTGCTCCAGCAATGCCTCATCCAAGTCTCGGTACTCGCAATGTTTTGAGGTTTTCCTCAGGGCGGCCATGTATGCGCTGATGGACTCGCCTCTTGCTGTCTGCGCCCCGAATCGAACCGTGCACATACTTGGATGGCATTGGTGCAAAATGGGCTTTAGTAAAGTCTGCAGAGTTTGCCACGGTACCGACTGTGCGGCGTTGGCTCAGCCAGGATTCTGCGGTGTCGAAAACTTCTGGACCGCAGTGGCTCAGGAAATAGGCTGTTTCCTGTTGTCCAAAACTCCTTGAGTTCGTCGCCTCGAGGAAACACTCGCGAGCCATGTATGACCCCATTTTCCTTAGCTGGGTCGAATGGCGCTGTGTGTAGGACATCGCTGCTTTCCACCCTTGTTTTGCTGGGTTCAAGCCTTCCTGGTGAGTTCAGCTCTTTTCCTGGCGCCTTAGCCTCGAGATCCCACCTTCGTCGCCAGTGTTAGATTCGGGCAATAACGAGGCAGGAGACCAGGATAGTGACAACAGCTCTTTACTATATGGTGAACCCAGCAACCAGTGCCCGGGAAAACCTCTCCTTATATATAGTTTAGCAGGTGGCTTCAACCAATCAGCAACGTGCTTTTTTCCCGCCAAAACTTTTAAAGATACATTACAGGTGGCATAAGGTATTTTGTTGTATTCAGAGGAGTGGAGAACTCTTCTCGTAAAATATTTCTGGACACGATCAATTGTATTGATGTCTTAAATGTGGTATGGGTTCCAGACAGGCGAGCTGTATTCAAGAATTGGTCTAGCAAATGTTTTATATGCTCTGGTTAGTAGTGTGGTGTTTTTGGAGAAGAAGCTACGCAAGATTAGGTTGACAACTCTTAGAGCTTTTTTTGCTATGTATATATTGTTATATTCTATTACATAAAAATTGGTAATATTCTACCTATTTCTTGTTTCTACCTCTACCTCTTCTAGTCAGGCCACCATTACTAATCATTATTAAGACAGGGACTTGCGCCTATGCTGTGATTACCGCCGGCTAAACGCCATTACGGTGCGGAATCGCTACCCCTGCCGCTCATCCCGGAGCTACTGGAAAGGTTGCGGGAGGCCACGATCTTCACCAAGCTCGATCTCCGGGGCCTACAACCTGGTGCGGATACGAGAAGGAGACGAATGGAAGACGGCATTCGCACCGATACGGACACTACGAATACACTGTCATGCCATTTGGGTTGACCAATGCTCCCGCCGTTTTCAGCACTTCATGAACGACGTGTTCCGAGACATGTTGGATCGGTTCGTGGTTATCTACCTCGACGACATCCTGATTTACTCCCGGTCCAGGAAAGCCACCTTCGACACGTCAGTCTGGTTCTGCAACGCTATGGAGCAACAACTCAATGCGAACTGAGAAATGCGTCTTCTTCCGGACTTCCATAGAATTCCTCGGCATATCATCTCGCCCGAGGCATAGCCATGGACCCATGTAAAGTAGAAGCTTTGTGTAGCTGGGAAGCCCTCGTCGGGTGAAGGATGTTCAGCGCCTACTGGGCTTCGCCAACTACTACCGGACCTTCATCCCGGCTTCGCCACACTGACAGCTCCACTTACCCAGCTCCTCAGGAAGAAGGTTGCATTCCGTGGGGTCCCCGCAGCAAGAAGCATTCACAGCCCTCAAGAAAGCCTTCACACGGAACCCGTCCTGAGGCATCCCGACCCGCCCGCCTTTGTGGTGGAAACGGACGCGTCCAATGTGGCTCTGGGAGCGGTGCTGCTACAGGCTCCGGCGAATGGTGGCACACTTTTCCCGCGCTTACTACTCCCGGAAACTCAACCTTCCGAGCGCAACTACACTATCTGGGAAAAAGAGTTGCTGGCTATCAAGGCTGCATTCGAGGCTTGGCGACACCATCTGGAGGGGGCCCGACATCAGGTGGAGGTCCGAACGGACCATCGGAATCTCGAGCACCTCACCACAGCTCCGAAGTTGGACCAGCGGCAGATCCCGTGGGCGGTGGTTTTTGCCCGGTTCAACTTCCGCGTGACCTACATTCCCAGCGGTCACAACCGGAGGGCGGATGCCCTGTCCCGCAAGCCAGAGTACCTCTGCGCCAAGGACCCCCTTCCTCCACGGACAGTGCTGCCGGCAGAAGCCTTGGCCGCAGCACGGGAGCCAGTGGACTTGCGGGCCCAGGTGCGAGAGGCGCAGCGCCAGGACGCCTGGTCGCAGCAAAGGAGAGCGGAGGTGGGCCCCACGTCTCCTTGGACCTTGGAGGAGGACTTACTCAAGTTTCGGGGGCGATTATATGTGCCCACAGGACCACTCCGAGCCCTCGTCATGACCCAGTGCCACGACAACCCTGCAGCAGGACATTTTGGGTTCTTCAAGACCCTCCACCTGGTGACACGGACCTTTTGATATACATGCCTACGTGACATCCTGCGTACCGTGCCGGCAAGCCAAGACCGCCACGGGGGCCCCTCCCGGGCTCCTCCAGCCCTTGCCGACACCCGACAGACCCTGGGGGGCGATCTCTATGGATTTCCTGACAGACCTGCCGCCGTCCTCTGGGTTCACCACGGTGCTGGTGGTGGTGGACATGCTCACCAAGATGGCACACTTCATCCCATGCCGCGGACTGCCCACAGCCGCAAAAACGGCCCGTCTCTTTCTGCAGCACATCTTCCGCCTCCATGGTCTACCGGACAGGGTGGTTTCGGACCGCGGAGTTCAGTTCACAGCCCGCTTCTGGAAGAGCCTGATGGTCGCGTTGGAGGTGCAGGTATGTCTGTCGTCATCGCACCATCCGGAGACCGACGGGGTACAGAGAAGGTCATCGGTATACTGGAACAGTATCTCCGTTGCTTCATCAACCAGCAACAGGACAACTGGGCTGACTACCTGTCCCTGGCGGAGTTTGCTTTTAACAACTCTCAGCACACCTCTACTCAGATGACCCGTTCTTTGCCAATGTGGGGTACCATCCGCGGCTCTTCCATCTGGTACCACCGGACTCTCCTGTTCCCGAAACGCAGACCTTCCTGACGGAATTGCATGCGGTCCAACAGTTGGTACGTCAACAGCTGAATCGGGCCAAGGAGGACTACAAACGGGCCGCCGACCGCTCCCGACGGGCAACGCCCCGCTGGCAGTTGGAGACCGGTGTGGCTCTCCACCAAACACCTCCCGTCCGACCGCCCGGTAAAGAAGTTGGACCACCGATTCATCGGCCCGTTCCCTGTCGAGGCAGTCATCAACCCGGTAGCCTACCGACTGACCCTGCCACGATCCATGCGGATCCACCCCGTTTTTCACCGGTCCCTTCTGGTTCCTGAGGCCACACCGAGTCCCCTTCGGTGCCCAACAGCACCCGTCACTGTCGCTGAGGACGGATCTGAGGAATACGAAGTCCACAGCGTACGAGACTCTCGCTGGCTAAAGGGTCGTTTCCAATATTTGATCGCGTGGAAGGGATACGGGACTGATTTCTCCTGGGTAGATGCCTCCGACGTTCATGCCCCTGACCTGGTGCAGGCCTTCCATGAGCAGAACCCAGCCCGACCGCATCCCGATCGTCAGCCCCGGGGGAAGGGCCCTGCGGTGAGGGATAGTGTTGTGACCCAGGTTCCTGGACCCAGACTCCTGGACTCGGATGATTCAGAAAATGAGGGAGAAGACCTGGCAAGCCCTGCTTCTCTTGAGCCCTCTCCCTCCCTGGCACCCACTCAGAGGGAGGGGCCGGCAAGGCCTGATTCTCCCGGCCTTCTTCTGATTTGGCAACGCCCAAGAACAGTTTTGGAGGGACGCAAGGTTACGAAGGCTTGATCGCGCGCAGCAGCGGAAGAGTTGGGACAAAGCCAAGTCATAATTGTCATGCAGTGACATCTGCAGAGACTATAAATAGGAGGCGGGACTTCCTGGTTTTTTGTCTCGGACAAAACAATGAATTTGGCGCAAGCTAATTCATGGAGGGAAGAATATATTCGTGAGTAATTCTGGCCTTATCTATAATTTCCTCGTTATCTCCAGAAACTTGGCAGGCCCGTGGGTAGACGTGGCCAGGACATGTATCTATGTAAATAAAAGGGAAAAAAAGGAAGGCCTCTGACGGACTCTTTGCTGGGAGTATTGGGGGAAGGGAAACAGAACAACTCCAAAGAGCCATTTGGACCCATTTCCCACAGAAAAGAAAACATCGGGAGCCACAAAACCCTTCCCGTGCCTGACTATTTCTTGAGCAGCCACAAAACTAGCATATATGTAGTTGAATTAAACGTTCTGTTTGCTTCTGAAACTTTTCTTTTCTTGGATTTAGAATAGAATAGAATTTTATTGGCCAAGTGTGATTGGACACACAAGGAATTTGTCTTGGTGCATCTGCTCTCAGTGTACATAAAAGAAAAGATACGTTCATCAAGGTACAACATTTACAACACAAATGATGATCAATATATCAATATAAATCATAAGGATTGCCAGCAACAAAGTTACAGTCATACAGTCATAAGTGGAAAGAGATTGGTGATGGGAACTGTGAAACGATTAATAGTAGTGCAGATTCAGTAAATAGTCTGACAGTGTTGAGGGAATTATTTGTTTAGCAGAGTGATGGCCTTCGAGAAAAAACTGTTCTTGTGTCTAGTTGTTGTGGTGTGCAGTGCTCTATAGCGTCGTTTTGAGGGTAGGAGTTGAAACAGTTTATGTCCAGGATGCGAGGGATCTGCAAATATTTTATCTATGCTTTCATAATAACAAGAGTTGGAAGGGACCTTGGAGGTCATCTAGTCCAACCCCCTGCCCAGGCAGGAAACCCTACACCATTTCAGACAAATGGTTATCCAACATTTTCTTAAAAATCTTCCAGTGGTTGGCCTACCAGGGGCTGAAAAACTCAGTAAATCGTGTGCCGGTGGGTGTTGCACATTGGCAGTTGTGACGCATATTTTGACTGACAGGAAGCCGCAGCAGAGGGGTAAAACGGAGATGAGCACCACCCCCTAGAGTCGGGAACAACTAGCACGTATGTGCAAGGGGAACTTTTTCCTTATTTATCTTTCCAAACAATAGCCAGGGTTAATTTCCATATTTTTTTTTCTTTCCTTTCTTCCTTTTTGCCATCCTACCTCTGCATAATTTGCAACTCTTCCCAACTTCCCAAAGGAGCCACATTTGGCTGCAAAAGGTTCAGCGTTAGAAACTTTCAAAATGCCTTTTAGAAGCATCTCCCGTGGCCTTTCTTGGGAACGACGGGCGATGCTTAGAAATTGGCACTCGCTTTGCAGCTTCCTCTTAGTGTTTTAAGTTGGGGGAGGATCGCAATTCTCGCTCGTTCCCTGGGGCTGTCCTTGAAAAGCTTCCAGAAGTTTCAGCTGGTCCAGCATACAGCTGTTGGAGAAGCTGTAGGAGTTGCAACATTCCTTCACGTAAGCTGCCCTGGCTACCGGGGTCCCTTGGCTTGCAGGTGTAATTTCCAGTTTGGTTTGTCCCCAGCCCACTCCCAACCAAAACTCCTTTATCTAGATCCAGATTACACCAGCCGGTGGGACTCAGCTTGCAAAAACAAAACTTGGATGTTTTATCTATTGAACCTCAACAAACATCCAAAAGAACACGACTGGATTAAAAAGCAAGCAAAAATAAGGAAAGGACAGAGAAATATTGAACTACAGGAAAGAATTTACATCCACGTACTACTAAAAGGTCGGGGGCGCGACGGCTCGGCGGTTAAAGATGCTGAGCTCGTCCGTTGGAAAGCCGGGTTCGAGACCCGAGCGATGCACAACGGGGTGAGCTCCCGTTCCTTGCTCCAGCTCCCGCCCACCTAGCAGTTCGAAAACATGCCGATGTGAGTAGATCAATAAGTACCACTTCAGTGGGAAGGTCACAGCGGTCCATGCATCTCGGCATATAGTATAGAAGAGAATGAATGAGCTGGAAGGGGCCTTGGAGGTCCTCTAGTCCAGCCCCCTGCTCAAGCGGGAGAACCTATACCAGTGGTGGCGAACCTTTTACTCACCGAGTGCCGAACAGGTCCGTGCTTCCCACGCTTTGCGCACGCGTGTGCCATCCATGCTAATGTGCAGCTCCTCCCCCACGCGCTGCGCGCGCAACTGCGCCATCTGTGCTTGCACACAACTTTCGCCCACCAAGCACACCATCTGCGCATGCGTCCCACCTCACCATCTGCGCATGCACCAAGTGCGCACCATCCGCGCATTTTGCAACCGCACCATCTGCGCATGCGTGTGGTTTTCGCAAGCGCAAGGCACGCACGTCAGTGCCATCTGCGCATGCTGCGCACCGGTGCTCATGCGCATGCAGAAATGCGCACACATGCTCAGGAGAGCTCCGAAGACCAGCTGGGTCCCCCTGAAGTGGGCGCATGCGCACCGGAGGCCCGAACACACACATACGCAGATGCAGGTCAGTCGGGTGACGGCTCGCGTGCCCAGAAAAATGGCTCTGCGTGCCATAGGTTCGCCATCATGGATTATACCATTTCAGACAAGTGACTGCCCAGTCTCTTCTTAGAAAAATCCAGTGATGGAGCGCCCACGGTTTCTGGAGGCCACATGACCACGGAAGTGGTCTTTGAACCACTTCAACCTCCTTCAGCCAACAAACAGATTTGAGCCCTGCACCCTAGATAGGGAAATCTTTGCACATATCTTGCAAAGCAACACAACTCTCCCTGAAAGGCTTACATTGTAGCTCCAAGCCGGTCAGGGGTGAAATCTAAAAATTTTCCCTACCGGTTCTGTGGGTGTGGCTTAATTTGTGGGCGTGGCTTTTTTTGGTGGTCAGGTGACTGGATGGGTGTGGCCAATAATAATAAATAATAAAAATAATAAAGTCTACAAAACTTGGGAGTCTACCTTCTTTAAAAATAGAGGCACCGGTCTACTAATTGCCTTTTATTGGGAGGCACCGGTCTACCTTCTTTAAAAATAGAGGCACCGGTCTACTAATTGCCTTTTTTGGGGAGGCACCGGTCTACCGTCTTTAAAAATAAGGGTATTATTAAGGGTAATCTGGGTTCACAACCAAGGTTGTGGACTGTTGAGCAGAGCACCCTACGCATGAAAACGACTGAGACTGGTTGTATACAATAACAGTCACTTGCAGACAAACTGGGGTTTGATATTCCTTTACTTTTAGGGAAAAGGCAAAGACATAGTCCAAAAACAATTCCAGGTCATACACATATATAGTCATTCAGTCAGGGATTCTTCTTACCAATGTAGACTTGCAAAACAAACAAGGTCTTCTTTCAGTTCAGCAAAACACAGTTCAATTCACAACAGTCAGTATCTTGAGGAATCGGTAACTAGCCATGATCAAGCAACGATCATAAAGCTCAAATATACAGTTGCAGCATGTCATCAGGTTACAATGCTGTAGCGTCCCTGTAGATTCCCCACAAGCCATAATTTAGTAGTCCTTTTATACATTGGCTACAGAGCTCAGCCAATCAGGATGCTTGCAATGATGCAGCACAGCCTTAAAGCAATATCATGCCTTTCTATAAACATACATAGTTAGTTTATATATTGCCTGGCCAACTAGTTAGGCAAATAACAATTTCCTGACAGAGGCACCGGTCTACTAGCCGCCTATAGCGCTGATCATCTGTAGTGTGGCCCTTTGAAGCCCCGCAGCAGTCCTTCGGGAGAATGGCGGTATAAAAGTCTAAATAATAAAATAAATAAATAAATTTAAGGCTGTTTGCAGCTATATCACCACCAAGAGCTTCAGGGACAAAGAAGAGGAACAGGGAGGCGTGGGCAGTAGCGGGGGGAGGGATTTTTGCTACCGGTTCTCCGAACTACCTGACCCCATTGCTACCGGATCGTGTGATCCGGTCCGAACCAGGAGCATTTCACCCCTGAAGCTGGTGAACCAACCAATCTACAAGGTGACATTCAGGGGCATTTCTATAGATGACCCCAAACCCCCATTGGTAGAGAAAATCCCTTCAATGGAATCAACTCGGCTACAGTGCAGAAGACGAAATAATCCAGAAGGGGAAAGTCGCTGACTTCCCAGTCTAACACACAAGCCCGGGATCTCCTGGTGGTCCCCTTCCCCAAACCAAGATACAACCCTTCTTTTAAGTCTTTTAAGCTCGGATGAGTTTGACAGGAGGTCGCTAATGAATACCACATGTTATTGCTGGCTTTCCATATATCGGAAAAGCAAAAAAAAAAAAAAAGATAGCTAAAAATAAGTAATCAAGCCCACCGCAATTACATTTAGCTTTAATTACCTGTAAAACATGCGCCTGTCTCTGCAATTAAAACATCGCTGAATCTCAGGATGCTAAAAAGAAAAATCGACTCTTAACAACTAGGGCCGTTATGACAAACCAATAGCAGGAGATGGTGAGTTCTAGTCCTGCCTTAGACATGAAAGTTAGCTAAGTGACTTTGGGCCAATCACTGGGAGACGGTGAGTTCTAGTCCTGCCTTAGACATGAAAGTTAGCTAAGTGACTTTGGGCCAATCACCAGGAGACGGTGAGTTCTAGTCCCGCCTTAAGCACGAAAGCGAACTGGATGGCTTTGGGCTAATCACCAGGAAAAGCTTAATTCTAGCATGAAAGGTGGGTGGATGATTTTGAACCAATCCCTCTCTCTCAGACCAGTCCGCCTCACAGGGTTGTTGTTGTTGTGGGGCAAATAGGGCGGAGGAATATGGTTATATTGGATATGTTCGCCACCTTATTTGTAAAACTAACAAAGGAAGGATGCAAGTGAACAAAACTACTCACCTGTCCTCTGCCACGTTTTTTTCACCTTTCTAGAAGAAGTAAATATTTATTTCCCAATCCGCCCACTCTCTTTCCTTATTCCACGAGGGAAAAAAGAAAGCCACTACGGATAGTTGTCTCTGTCCACACCTTCGACCTTCAAAGCAGCGCTCCACTTAGCGCCCCGGGAGAACAACAGGCCATAAATCTCAGCGGCCAGACCGAATGAAGCATTGCACTTAAAACCACCCTGATGCAAAATCTCGTCCGTGATAGGAATAAACTCGCGCAATAAACGAAATCCCCAGGCCTCTTTGACATTTAGCCCACTCCTAAAGTTGTCAGCTGGAGTCCCTCCGCTTTAATGCACACGTCTCTCCTTCGACTTATTTGCAATTCTCAAAGGCCCAACACAGGGCAGGCTGCAAGCAGGATTCGTAAGAACCAGACGCTTTAAAGCAGTGTTTCTAAAGCTTGGCCCCTTTAAGAAGAGCGGACTTCAACTCCCAGAATTTATATGTGTTTATATACTATATAATCTTTTTGTATGATACCTACATATATTGTTGTGACAAATAAAAATAAATAAAATAAATAAATAAATAGAATTCCCCAGCCAGCAAGGCCAAGGGCTTTGTTAAATAACGCAAAGTGATAAGCATACATAATACTCCTATTTTCCACACAAGAACAACAACCCTGTGAGGTAGGCTGGGCTCAGAGAGAGTCACTGGGCCCAAAGTCACCCAGCCAGCTTTCATGCCCAAAGCAGGACTAGAACTCACCGTCTCCTAATGATTGGCCCAAAGTCACCCAGTCGGTTTTCATGCTCAAAGCAGGACTAGAATTTACCATCTCCTAATGATTGGCCCAAAGTCACTCAGTTGGCTTTTGTGCTTAAGGTGGGACTAGAACTCACCATCTCCTGGTGACTGGCCCAAAGCCACTTAGGTAATGTTCATGTCTAAGGCAGGACTAGAACTCATCATCTCCTAGTGATTGGCCCAAAGTCACCCAGTTGGCTTTCGTGCTTCAGATGGGACTAGAACTCACCATCTCCTGGTGATTGGCCCAAAGTCACTTAGCTAATGTTCATGTCTAAGGTAGGACTAGAACTCACAGTCTCCTGGTGATTGGCCCAAAGTCACCCAGTTGGCTTTTGTGTTTAAGGTGGGACTAGAACTCACCATCTCCTGGTGATTGGCCCAAAGCCACTTAGCTAATGTTCATGTCTAAGGCAGGACTAGAACTCACAGTCTCCTGGTGATTGGCCCAAAGTCACCCAGTTGGCTTTTGTGTTTAAGGTGGGACTAGAACTCACCATCTCCTGGTGATTGGCCCAAAGCCACTTAGGTAATGTTCATGTCTAAGGCAGGACTAGAACTTACTGTCTCCTGGTGTTGGCCCAAAGTCGCCCAGTTGGCTTTTGTGTTTAAGGTGGGATTAGAACTCACCATCTCCTGGTGATTGGCCCAAAGCCACTTAGCTAATGTTCATGTCTAAGGCAGGACTAGAACTCACAGTCTCCTGGTGATTGGCCCAAAGTCACCCAGTTGGCTTTTGTGTTTAAGGTGGGACTAGAACTCACCATCTCCTGGTGATTGGCCCAAAGCCACTTAGCTAATGTTCATGTCTAAGGCAGGACTAGAACTTACTGTCTCCTGGTGTTGGCCCAAAGTCACCCAGCCGTCTTTCATGCCTAAGGAACTAGAACTCATAGTCTCCTGGTTTCTAGCCTTGTGCCTTCACCATGAGACCAAATTGGCTCTCAAACTTTAATCACTACCTCGAAACTTTTCACTTCTTTGAAGTTGGGGGTGGTTTTTCATTCTGGCCATTATGCTAAGAGTTTGGATCTCAAATCCCGCACCCCATTTATTCCTATTTAATTCTAACCCCCTCGACCAGCCAAGTCAAATTCGGTGCGATGTGCAGGGTGGGGGGTGCGGGGGAGGGGTAACGAAAGCAGTAGACAGAGGCACTCTTTTCATTTATTGGAGGAGTTTTTCTAATTAAATAACGACCTCGGGGAGTTGGGAAAAAAAATAGAAGAGCAGCAGTTAAAAAAAACGTGCCATGTCCGTAACCAGGATTATTTGCAAGAATTTTTTTTTGCTCCTTGGGGAGCGATCGGTCAATTAGCTAATTGGTTTTGGGAGAGTGGGGGGGGGGGCTGGCGGTGATTTGGAAAGGAAATGTCTGTTTGACGGTGCGCCATAAAGGGTGTGTGCGGATAATTGACACTTCTGACAGCTGAAAGCAGCCCCCCACCCACCCACCTCCTCTCTTAAACCGTGAATGTTTAATGTCTGTAATAATTGCAGCGGGAGAGGAAGGGAAAGGAAGTTAGGAAAACACCAGGAAAACTGTTGAAACGTGTCAGGCGCAAAATATTTCTCATTTAGCCATTTTCCATTACTACCTTATTTATTTATTTATTTGTCACATCAGTATATATAAGCATAAGCATGAAATAACTATATGACGAATAAGCATATATATATATCTATATATTATTTGCATTTATATCCCGCCCTTCTCCGAAGACTCAGGGCGGCTTACATTGTGTTAAGCAATAGTCTTCATCCATTTGTATATTATATACAAAGTCAACTTATTGCCCCCCAAATGAGAATCTGGGTCCTCATTTTACCTACCTTATAAAGGATGGAAGGCTGAGTCAACCTTGGGCCTGGTGGGACTTGAACCTGCAATAATTGCAGGCAGCTGCTGTTAATAACAGACTGCATTAGTCTGTTGAGCCACCAGAGGCCCCTTATATATAAGCATAAGTATGTAATAACTATACGAAATTGTATACAATCAAAGGGAACATTAGGACAAGAACGGTAGGCACGCTGGTGCTCTTATGCACGCCCCTTACAGACCTCTTAGGAATGGGGTGAGGTCAACAGTAGATAGTCTTTGGTTAAAGTTTTGGGGATTTTGGGAAGAGACCACAGAGTCAGGTAGTGTATTCCAAGCATTAACAACTCTGTTTCTGAAGTCATATTTTCTGCAATCAAGATAGGAGCGGTTCACATTAAGCTTAAATCTATTGTGTGCTTGTGTATTGTTACAATTGAAGCTGAAGTAGTCTTCGACAGGAAGGACATTGTAACAGATGATTCTATGAGTTAAACTCAGGTCATGTCGAAGGCGCAAGTTCTCCTAGTTACAGGAAGTCCTCGACTTACGATCACAATTGAGGCCGACATTTCCATCACTGAGCGAGACAGTTGTTAAGTGAACCTTGCCCCCTTTCACGACCTTTTCCCGCCACTCGTTGTTAAGGGAATCACTGCGGTTGTTAAACGAGCAACGCCGTCATTAAGTGAATGTGCCTTTCCCCCTTGACTTTGCCGGTCAGAAGGTCACAAAAGGGGATCACGTGACCACAAGGGCACATGCCGCCGTCGTAAATATGAGTCGGTTGCCAAGCATCTGGGTTTTGATCGCATAACCGTGGAGACACTTGCAAGTGGTCGTGAGTGTGAAAAACGATCATAAGTCACATTTTTCAGGGTCGTTGTAACCTGAACAGTCAGTAAGCGAACTGTTATAAGTTGAGGGCTCCCAGTAATTTCCCCCTGGGGGGGGAGGATGGGAGTTGGAGTCCAAGATGCCCCTGGGGGGGAGGATGGAGTTGGAGTCCAAGATGCAAAAAGCCGCCCTGAGTCTTCGGAGAAGGGCGGGATATAAATGCAAAAAAAAAAAAAATGTTGAATTTTAGCTTCCATGTATAATACAAGAGAGGAACCTATACAGTAGTGGTATTCAGCCAGTTCTATTCAATTCGGGCGAACTCGTAGCGGCAGCTGCAGGAAGCTCCGCCCATCCACCCGGACATAATCAGGTCCCATTTATCCATGTTTTTGATGCTCTGCACCTGTGAGGAAGGACCTGCGCATGGGCGGAGGGGTTGCATGCGCTCACATTTGAAAACCGGTAGCGAAGGTTAAGTGAATATCACCCCTCAACCTATGGCCTTTCCATGCGGGGCCCTGGTGGCGCAGCGGTTAGAATGCAGTATTGCAGGCAAACTTTGCCAACCGCTAGCAGTTTGATCCTGACCGGCTCAAGGTTGACTCAGCCTTCCGTCCTTCCGAGGTGGGTAAAATGATTGTTGGAGGCAAGAGGCTGACTCTGCTTAGAGCAGGCTATAAAAGCACTGTGAAGCAGTATATAAATCTAAGTGCTATTGCGAAGGAAGGAAGGAAGGGAGGAAGGAAG
Source organism: Ahaetulla prasina (assembly GCF_028640845.1). Taxonomy (NCBI): domain Eukaryota; kingdom Metazoa; phylum Chordata; class Lepidosauria; order Squamata; family Colubridae; genus Ahaetulla; species Ahaetulla prasina. The sequence goes on along the minus strand of NC_080543.1, from coordinate 6,133,146 downwards.
GAAGGAAGGAAATGAGGGAGAGAGGGAAGGGAGGAAAGGGAGGGAGAAAAGGTAGAAAATGAGGGACAGAGAGAAGGAAGGAAGGAAGGAAGGAAGGAAGGAAGGAAGGAAGGAAGGAGTTGTGGTGGCGCAGTGGTTAGAATGCAGTATTGCAAGCTAACTCTGCCCACAGCCAAGAGTTTGATCCTAACCGGATCAAGGTTGACTCCAGAAGTTGTGAATGCTCCAACACTGGAAGTTTTTAAGAAGATGTTGGACAACCCTTTGTCTGAAGTGGTGTCGGGTTTCCTGCCTAAGCAGGGGGTTGGACTAGAAGACCTCCAAGGTCCCTTCCAACTCTTTTGTCATTCTATTTTATTTTCTAAATCAAGATTTACTCAAGACAGAAAGGAGCCGCCGTAGAGAATATCAGCAGCTGCTATTATTCAAGCCCATCCCTTAATATAGAAATCATGCTCAACCTCTTTTACATCTATTTTTCTCGCCACCTGTCGTAGCAGATTCTTTCTCAAGCTCCCATCTGTCATTTGTTTGTGTGGCAGTCAGATTTGCTGTCCTTCGTTTTGACGATGTGAGAAACAAACTTTCGCGCGAAAGGGTTTTTTTGTTTTAAGCCCTCAGGCACCCGAGAAAGGAGGCAATCTTAGGTAACACGTAGAACCATGTTTCTCCATCTTAGCCAGTTTAAGCTGTACGGACTTCAACTCCCAGAAGCCCCTAGCCCAGGGGGTCTGCAAACTTGGCTCTTTTAAGACTTGTGGATTTCAACTCCCAGAGTTCCTCAGCCAGCTTTGCTTCCTGAGGAATTCTGGGAGTTGAAGTCCACAAGTCTTAAAAGAGCCAAGTTTGCAGACCCCTGCCCTAGCCAGCAAGAGTAAGAAAAAACATCCCCCCCCACCAAAAAATAAAAAATAAAAAAAAATAAGAGCAGGAGATGAGAAAAGGAAATTATAATAATTCTACAGCAGTGTTGTTGTTGTTTTTAATAATATCCCTCCATAACTTTTTATCAGTGGCCTCCTTGGCCCTCTCTGAGCTTGGGGGCTTTCTTGCAGACGTTTTATGACCCAAGTAGGTAACATCATCAGTGCTAGAAGGGAGAGTGGGTTTGTTCTCTCTTCATGCACTGAGTAGACAGTAAACAACTTAATCAAGGAACCGCTAAGAACACTCCCACCAACACTGTCAGGGCAAGCCACTAAGATATGAAAATAAGGGCAAATCCCACTCGCTCTTTAGCACTGATGAGGTTACCTAGTTGTGTAGTGAAACGTCTTCAAGAAAAGAACCAAACTCAGAGAGCGCTAAGGACCCCACGGTTCTCCTCCTCCTCCTCCCTCCATCATCTGTCTTCTCCTCCTCCTCCATTCTCCACTCCCCTTCCTCCTTCCTCTATCATCCGTCATTCATTCTCCTCCATCCTCCACTCTGCAAACTGCACTCCTAGCATTGATGATGTTACCTAGCTGGGTAATGAAACGTCTCCAAAAAAAAAAAAAAAAAGAACCAAATTCGGGGAGCACCCAAGACTCCACAGTTCAGTCCTGAGCTACAGCTGGCTGGGGAATTCTGAGAGTTGAAATCCAAACGCCTACAAGTTGCCAAGGCTGAGAAACACTTGAGTTACATTATATATACACCCCCTCGTTCTGATACCGGGTATACGCATTTTTATCAACCTTATTCCCACTTTCTTCTTTTATATAACAGACTGAGCAGGAACATGGTGTTTACACTCTGATATTTTTGTCTCTTTTTCTTCTGACCACTGTGCAATCCTCAGAACCAGCCCTAAATTTTCCCACGACGGTCGTAGCAGAAATTTCTCTATCCATTTTTTGCAACTTGAGTAAATATTCTCCCAGGGTGCACAAATATCAAATTTTCCTTACTTTAAAAAAAGGCGAATATTTATAAGCTCAGGGTTGAAGTGAAGGGTCTTTGATGCTCTCTGAGCTTGGTGGTTTTTTTGCCGACGTTTCATGACCCAACTAGGGAACGTCATCAGTGCTAGAAAGGAGTGGGGTTTGTGGAGAGGAGGAGGAGGAGGAGGAGGAGGAGGAGGAGGAGGAGGAGGAGGAGGAGGAGGAGGAGGAGGAGGAAGGCTGCGAGTCCTTGGTGCTCTTTGAGCTTGGTTGTTTTCTTACAGACCTTTCTATAAGAAGAAGTTGCCTCATCATCAGAACCTTTTTTGAGGTGTAAAGTTTTTTTTATTTTTAAAACACATTAAAACGAAAGACAAAATATACAACATTTATATAGATATCACTGTTTATCAGCTATTCAAGACAGTCCTTTCCTATTATTTACACGTATTTTAGTTTTATCTTACTCTATTTTTGTTTATCTACCATTCCTATTTTCTAACCATTCATACCATTTACTCCAGACTTTATAATATTCTGTGTCCTCTTTCTCTTTAATTTCTTTGGTAAGTTTGTCCATCTCTGCACATTCTAATATTTTTTTTAATTTGTTCTTCCTCTATTGGTGGATTTTCATTCTTCCAATTTTGGGCTAGAGCAATATAGGCTACACGTGCTGCTGTTAATATATGGAGTATTAAATATTGCATATCGTTTGTATAATTTTCTATTGGAATTCCTAATGAAAATTGTTCTGGCTCTCCCCTTTTTTTTTTTATTTACATTTATATCCCGCCCTTCTCCGAAGACTCAGGGTGGCTTACAGTGTGTAAGGCAATAGTCTCATTCTATTTGTATATTTACAAAGTCAACTTATTGCCCCCCCAACAATCTGGGTCCTCATTTTACCTACCTTATAAAGGATGGAAGGCTGAGTCAACCTTGGGCCTGGTGGGATTCGAGCCTGCAGTAATTGCAGGCAGCTGTGTTTTAATAACAGGCTTCTTACAGCCTGAGCCACCACGGCCCTTTATCGGTTTCTGTATTATTTCCTGTATCCACTTTTTAATTTTGGCCCAGAATTGTTTCACCGCTGGGCAGGTCCACCAGAGATGATAATATGTTCCGTAATTGCTCCGTCAGAACCTTTGGCCGAAGAGGTTGTAGAAAAAAATACTTTTAAAGGGTTCTGATGATCCCAGCTGAGCCATGCGATCATCAGAGGCTGTTGTTGTTTTTTTAACTTTTAAAAGCATTTTTCGGCCGAAGAAAAAATACTTTTAAAAGCCTAAAACCTGAAGCCTGCTGGGAGGAAAAACAGACTTTTCCCCCTCTCCCCGTTTTTTGGTGGGGCTAGCAGGCTTCAGGTAGGCTGGGAGGAAAAATGGGGTGTGTGTGGGGGGGTCGTTTTTGAGAGAGAAAGAGAGAGATGAAGGAAAGGAGGGAGGGAGGCAGGGAAGGAAGGAAGGAAGAAAGGAAGGAGGAGAGGAAGGAAGGAGTACAAATCTGGCACTAGATGCAGCTTCAGAGGATTATCCATGGCTGGAAGGGACCTGGAGTTCATCTAGTCCAGGGGGTCTCCAAACATGGTCACGTTAAGACTTGTGGACTTCAACTCCCAGCATTCCTCAGCCAGCAAAGCAAAAAAATATTATATAACTCACTTTTTTCAGTGCTGTTATAACTTCTAACAGACCCTAAACAAATGTCCAAGCCCCCTGCCCGACCAGGAGACCCTACTCCATTTGTCTGAAGTGATGTAGGGTTTCCTGCCTAAGCAGGGGGTTGGACTAGAAGACCTCTAAGGTCCCTCCCAACTCTGTTATTCTATCTCTATTTTTAGGCAAATAAATGGGTCTGTATGCTCTCATTCTCCTCGAAAACCGATCTAGAGGCGGAGAGAGGAGGTTAGCCTTCATGCAACTATAAATCACCAATTAATGGAGTTTATGCGGGAAGCAGTCTGTGGCATTTTATACGTTTTAAAAGCTACAGGTCTCCCTCACGACCTGTAGAGAGAAAATTAAAACCACATTAAGGGGTGGTGGCTGGTTTTTTTTTTTTTGGTTTTTTTTAAATTGCTTCAAGTTTGTTGCTGCTGAATAGAAAACACACAAGACATTTTTCTAGCATAATGAAGTGTTTCTCGCAGTGGCTTCATCAATTTGATTTACGGGGCTCTTTAAATTGCTCGGCCTGAGATTTTGAGTTCAGAGCAAGAGCGGGTTTATTAGACTTTCACTTCCCTGCAGTTTAATTAAGATAAATTTGCAGAAGGGGAAACGGAAGGCAAGCAGAGAGCCGAGGGATTTTACGCTACCTGCTAATCGTGCGGAAAAAAGTTTGCACAACAAAACCAGGAGGGGAGATTAATTCCTTGAAAGCTTCATAAGGGTGCAATTACGGCGTAGACCTCTGCAGTTTTGCTTTTAGTAAATCTTTTGCAGATTTACTTTGAAGTAAAGGCGCCACGAAATCAGACTGCAATTTACAGGTAGTTCTCGACTTACAATGGTTCATTTAGTGACTGTTCGAAGTTAAAGCAGAATTGAAAAAAGGCACTTACGATCGTTTTCTTTTTTTTTTTTATTCAAAACGTTTTACAAAAAAAAAAATTTTCTCCCCCTTTTCCCCCCAACCCCCCTCCCTTCACTAATCCCTCCCCCCTGAAGGACAAGGTATACGATCGTTTTCATAGTTACAACTTTTGCAGCATCCTTTCGGTTACGTGATCAAAATTCAGATGCTCGGCAACGGGTTCATATATACGACGTGTCCCCCGGGAGGGGGGGAGAGAGTCACGTGATTCCCCTTTTACGACCTTCTAACAAGCAAAGTCAATGGGGGAAGCCAGATTCACTTAACGACCCGTGTGACTGACTGAACAACTGCAGTGATTCACTTAACAACTGTGCCCAGAAAGATCATAAAGGTAAAGGTAAAGGTTCCCCTCGCACATATGTGCTAGTTGTTCCCGACTCTAGGGGGCGTTGCTCATCCCCGTTTCAAAGCCGAAGAGCCAGCGCTCCCTGAAGACGTCTCCGTGGTCATGTGGCCGGCATGACTCAACGCCAAAGGCGCACGGAACGCTGTTCCCTTCCCACCAAAGGTGGTCTCTATTTTTTCTACTTGCATTTTTACGTGCTTTCGAAACTGCTAGGTTGGCAGAAGCTGGGACAAGTAATGGGAGCTCATCCCGTTACACAGCAGCACTAGGGATTCGAACCGCTGAACTGCCGACCTTTCGATCGACAAGCTCACCGTCTTAGCCACTGAGCCACCACATCCCCAGAAAGATCATAAGATGGGGCAAAACTCACTTCACAACTGTCTCGTCTGGCAACAGAAATTTTGGACTCAGTTGTGGTCATAAGTTGAGGACGACCCATAGATCATTTATAGATAGACCATAACCATTTAGATATGAGCCAGCAGTGTGCAGCAGCTGCTAAAAAAGCCAACACAGTTCTGGGCTGCATAAACAGAGAGATAGAATCAAGATCACGTGAAGTGTTAATACCGCTTTATAATGCCTTGGTAAGGCCACACTTGGAATATTGCATCCAGTTTTGGTCGCCACGATGTAAAAAAGATGCTGAGACTCTAGAAAGAGTGCAGAGAAGAGCAACAAAGATGATGAGGGGACTGGAGGCTAAAACATATGAAGAACGGTTGCAGGAACTGGGTATGTCTAGTTTAATGAAAAGAAGGACTAGGAGAGACATGATAGCTGTGTTCCAATATCTCAGGGGCTGCCCCAAAGAAGAGGGAGTCGGGCTGTTCTCCAAAGCACCTGAGGGTAGAACAAGAAGCAATGGGTGGAAACTGATCAAGGAAAGAAGCAACTTAGAACTAAGGAGAAATTTCCTGACAGTTAGAACAATTAATAAGTGGAATGACTTGCCTGCAGAAGTTGTGAATGCTCCAACACTGGAAATTTTTAAGAAAATGTTGGATAACCATCTGTCTGAGATGGTGTAGGGTTTCCTGCCTGGGCAGGGGGTTGGACTAGAAGGCCTCCAAGGTCCCTTCCAACTCTGTTGTTATATTATATTATATCTGGGAAAGTCCCAGGTAAAGGTAGACCTCGATGGACCATGATTCATTTAACAACCATTTGGAGTTACAATGGTGGGAATGGGAAAAAAGTGACTTGTGAACGTTCCTTGCACTTTTAACACCATATGTTTGTCCCATTTCTCTATGGGACGGACATAGAAATTACCTCAGCCAGTGGTGGGTTTCACATTATTATTATTATTATTATTATTATTATTATTATTATTATTATTATTATTATTATTATTATTATTATTATTATTATTATTAATTAAACTTTTATACCGCCCTTCTCCCGAAGGACTCAGGGCGGTGTACAGCCTTCATTTAAAACAGTTAATATACATATTAAAATAACAATTAAAAAGCTTATTCAATAAAAGGCCGAAATTAAAACCGTCCAATTGACCATATAAAATACCCAGTAAAATTGTAAAATTTAAAATTTAGAATTTAAAAATCAGGCCAGTCCCGCTTGTATAAATAAGTAAGTTTTCAGTTCCCGGCGAAACATTATGTTACTACCAGTTTGCCCCAGGGATGAAATGCTCCCAGTTCGGACCAGATCCCCTGATCTGGTAGCGATGGCGGCGGGTAGTTCGGAGAACCGGTATCAAAAATCCATGCCCCGCCTCCCCCCCCCCCCCCCCGCATGCCCGGCTGAGCCACACGATCATCAGAGGTTTTTTTTTACTTTTAAAAGCATTTTTTTCTTCGGCCGAAAAAATGCTTTTAAAAGTAAAAAAAAAAGCCTCTGATGATCGTGTAGCTCAGCTGGGATCGTCAGAGGTTTTTAAAAGCATTTTTTCTACAACCTCTTCGGCCGAAGAGGCTGTAAAAAAAAAGATTTTAAAGGGTTCTGGCGATCGGGCAACTCAGCCGGGATCGTCAGAACCCTTTCAAAGCATTTTTTCTACAACCTCTTCGGCCAAAGAGACTGTAAAAAAATGCTTTTGAAAGGCTCCTCTGGCGATCCCAGCTGAGTTGCCTGATCATCAGAGGCTTTTAAAAGCATTTTTTCTACAACCTCTTCGGCCAAAGAGACTGTAAAAAAATGCTTTTGAAAGGCTCCTCTGGCGATCCCAGCTGAGTTGCCTGATCATCAGAGGCTTTTAAAAGCATTTTTTTTACAACCTCTTCGGCCAAAGAGGTTGTAGAAAAAATGCTTTTAAAAGCAAAGAAAAAGAAAACAAAGTTGGCCACGCCCACCCAGTCACATTACCCCACCATCACCAAGCCATGCCCACAGAACCGGTAGTAACAAATTTTACATTTCACCCCTGGTTTTCCCCCTGTGTGTACACTCGCTTCGCCCGTGGGAACCCGGTTTGCGTGCGTACCTGCCTTCCACACATGCTCCTGACCTTCTGTTCATGTGCTTTGCTCGTGTGCACAACTTCCGCGCACATGCCCAGCCTCAAAAACGTGCCTAAATAGGATGGCATAGAGCCGGAGCGGGTGGGTGGGCAGGCCCACCCCACCCACGATATCCGCTACCAGTTCAGGCGAACTGGTTAGAACAGGCTAAATATTACCTCTGACCTCAGCCAACAGTCTCCAAGATAAGTTTAATTAAGAATATTCTTAAGCTAAGTGCTTATGGCGTGGCATTCTTAATAACAAAAGAACAGAGTGGGAAGGGACCGCTGAGCTTTTCTACGGGTAATCCTCGATTTACGACCACAATTGAGCCCCAAATTTATGTCGCTACGTGAGGAATTTGTTAAGTGGGTTCGACTGTTCTTGCCACGTTTGTTAAGCGAACCACTGCCGTTGGTTCAATGAGTAACACGGTTGTTAAGTGAATCAGATTCCCCCATGGACTCGGCTTGTCGCAAAATGGGATCGCATGACCCCGGGATCACTGCAACCGTCATAAATGTGAGCCACTTTGCCAAGCATCCGAATGCAAATCCTGCAACCATAGGGGATTCCACAATGGTCTTAAAGTGTGAAAAATGGGCATAAGTCATGTTTTTCAGTGCTGTTGCAACTTCTAGCAGTCACTAAAGGAATTATCGTAAGGGAAGGGCAACCTGCACCTGGATGGAACGCCACCAGGAAATCTCAGACTGGAAAATCAAGAAACATCTGGGAAAAGGCAGTAACAAACTGCTTCCACATTGCTATAAAATCAACTGCCCGTTCCTGAATATGTCTCCTTAATTTAAAAAAAAAAAACTCACTTTATCAGCTGCTCTGGTAAATATCCAGCTCCAATGCATTAAATTTTCTGGTCCTGCTAGGTTAAACGAGCCAATAACCAGAGCTTGGGCTGTGTGGATTAATTTAAACAACTTTCAGACTAAATACTCATAATCCCTTTGCCCTTCATTTTCTGATAGCATCAAATTCTTTCAGCTGCTAAATAGGACTGCCGATGCTAAATTCTTTGGCAGGTCCTTTCATAAGCCAGCAGAATGCTAATGAGGAAGTGTTAAATATAATTACAGATTAGTGCAAGCAAAAAAAAAAATTAGCTGAACAGTCAGGAGAGTGGAGAATACAGTATTTTAGGAAGTTTTTGTTGTGGTCTGTCAGCAGCCTGCGGAGCTGGCAACGAAGTCAGACAGCAATGAGGCTGAGGAAGAACATGGGACAGTCCTGGAGGAAGGCCCAGATGAGGGCTCTGCGTCGGAGGCAGAGATGGGACCAGGGCCATCTGGGAGTGATGTGCGGACTCCGGAGCCTCCAGAGGCTGACAGTAGTGAGGCAGAGGAACAGGAGGAGCCTGTTCCTAATGCACGCATGAGAAGAGCTGCCAGAAGGCAAGAGCAGCTCAAGCAGAGAGGACAACTCGGGAGTAGGGCCAAGGGATGATTGGCCCCTCCCATGAGGCTTAAAAGACCAGCAACGGCATTTGAGTTCTTTGCCGGAAAACAATGTTGATAGCCTTGTCTTGCTGCATTTGTTTCGTATCGGTGTCTTCTGAACTTTTGCCAAGAAAGGCCTTTGGCAGTTTGCCTAATTGGACCAAGGTTGGTGATAGGACTGAGGAATTTGTGTTGGGAGGAATTTGCTTTAATTTAGTTTGGACTACGCTGGGAATGAAGTAATTCTCAGCTGTTTTAATAGTTTGTTTTTACACTGACTGAGTTTCCTACCTGGATCACAACAGTTTTATTTATGTATTATGAAAATATTTATATTTTATTCCTGGCTAATTAAGAAGGAGAGGTTAATTTAAAGTCGAGAGAGAGATTATACAGTAGTCCTTGATTTATAGACATTTGTTTAGTGACTGTCCGAAGTTACAACGGCAGTAAAAAAAAAAAGTGTCATGAATGTTTTTTCACAGTTACAACCGTTGCAACATCCGGGTTGGTCACGTGATCAAAATGCTTGGCAACTGGCATGTACTTGTGACAGTTGCACTGTCCCTGGGGGTCATGTGATCCCGTTTCGCAACTTTCTGACCAGCAAAGTCAATGGGGAAGCCGGATTCACTCAACAGCTGTCTTACTGACAACAACTGAAGTAATTCACTTAACAACTGTGGCAAGAAAGGTCGTAAAATGGAGCAAAACTCACTTAGCAACAGTTTCGCCTAGCAACGGAAATTTGGAGCTCAGTTGTGGTTTTAAGTTGAGGACTACGGCGAAGCCACTATTTGGACAAACACACACAAACACTACACACTCACGGAAAACACTTCTGTTCCTCTCTCTATAATATGAGCCAGCTAAGGCAGGGGTCTGCAAACTTGGCTCTTTTAAGACTTGTGGACTTCAACTCCCAGAATCCCCCAGCCGGCATACTTCAAGATGCGTGGACTTCAACTCCCAGAATCCCCCAGCCGGCATGCTTCAAGATGCGTGGACTTTAACTCCCAGAATCCCCCAGCCGGCATGCTTCAAGATGCGTGGACTTCAAACTCCTCTATTAGTTAGACCAGTGTACCTCAACCTAGGCCACTTGAAGAGAGCTGGACTTCAACTCCCAGAATCCCCTACCTGGCATGCTTCAAGATGTCTGAACTTCAACTCCCAGAATTCTTCAGCTGACATACTTCAAGATGTGTGGAGCAAAGCTGGCTGAGGAACTCTGGGAGTTGAAGTCCACAAGTCTTTAAAAGAGCCAAGTTTGCAGACCCTTGACCTAGGCCATGTGAAGAGAGGTGAACTTCAGCTCCCAGAATCCCCTACTCGGCATGCTTCAAGATACGTGGACTTCAACTCCTCTATTAGTTAGACCAGTGTACCTCAACCTAGGCCACTTGAAGAGAGCTGGACTTCAACTCCCAGAATCCCCTACCTGGCATGCTTCAAGATGTCTGAACTTCAACTCCCAGAATTCTTCAGCTGACATGCTTCAAGATGTGTGGCTGAGGAACTCTAGGAGTTGAAGTCCACAAGTCTTAAAAGAGCCAAGTTTGCAGACCCCTGAGCTAGGGCAATGCATCTGGCCGCTGCTTAAAAATTAACACATTTATCCTCCCATAAATATGCACAATTCATAGATTTTCTTCATCGTATGCCTGGATTGTAAATCTCTTGGTCTTTAAGACACTTTTCCTGGAAAAGACCAAGTACATTTTCTCTCTGGGTCTAGTCAAGAGTGAATTTGTAGGATTCCGCAGAGTTTAGTGGACCAATATTTGAGGGGCTGCCCCAAAGAAGAGCGGGGGGTCAACCTATTCTCCAAAGCACCCAAAAGCAGGACAAGAAGCAACGGATGGAAACTCGTCAAGGGGAGAAACAACCTAGAGCTAAGGAGAAATTTCCTGACTTGAGGCCAGTGGAACAACTTAACTCCAGAAGTTGTGGCTCCTCCAACGCTGGAGGTTTTTAAGAAGAGATTGGACAACCATTTGTTTGAAATGGTGTAGGATTTCCTGCCTAAGCAGGGGGTTGGACTAGATGACCTCCAAGGTCCCTTCCACCTCTGTTATTCGATTTCTGATTTCTGCTTTGTTTACTTAGAAAAATATCCTATAGTGTTTTTTTTCCCAGAATGCTATTTGAAATAGGACATAACTGTGAGCTACCATGTCTGGAACGGTATTGGGCTTCCTGCCTGAGCAGGGAATTGGACTAGATGACCTCCAAGGTCCCTTCCAACTCTGTTGGAATGCCATGCCATAAATATTCAGCTTAAGAATATTCTTAATCAAATTTATCCTGGAGACCGTTGGCTGAAGTAGTCTCCATTCAATTTCATTGTACACATGTTGGGCATTGACAATAAAGGTTTGATTTGATAGAACAGAACGGAACATTAGAATAGAATAGAATAGAATAGAATAGAATAGAATAGAATAGAATAGAATAGAATAGAATAGAATAGAATAGAATAGAATATTGGCCAAGTGTGATTGGACACACAAGGAATTTGTCTTAGTGCATAGGCTCTTGGAGTACATAAAAGAAAAGAGATATTCATCAAGATTCAGCCTCAACTAGAGTAATGGGAGAAAGGTTTATTTTTATTTATTATTTATTTATTTATTAAATTTTTATACCGCCCTTCTCCCGAAGGACTCAGGGCGGTGTACAGGTGTGGTGTTATGTGCAATTTGTAACCATGGAAACTCAGTTTATGTCAATTGAATTGAATTGAATTAATATTATTATTATTATTATTATTATTATTATTATTATTATTATTATTATTATTATTATTTAATTTTTATACCACCCTTCTCCCGAAGGACTCAGGGCGGTTCACAGACAGATAAAATCAACAATAAATAGGTACAATACAAGTAAAAACACTAATAAAAAACTTATTAAATTTGTCCCATAATTTAAAATACATAAAACCATAAAACCCCATTTAAAATTACAAATAATAAAACTAATTCTATGCCAGTCCTGCGCGGAAGAATAAATACGTCTTCAGCTCACGGCGGAAGGTCCGGAGATCAGGAAGTTGATGAAGTCCTGGGGGAAGCTCGTTCCAGAGGGTGGGGGCCCCCACAGAGAAGGCCCTCCCCCTGGGGGCCGCCAGCCGACATTGTTTGGCTGACGGCACCCTGAGGAGTCCCTCCCTGTGGGAGCGCACGGGTCGGTGGGAGGCAAACGGTGGCAGAAGGCGATCCCGTAGATACCCCGGTCCTAAGCCATGGAGCGCTTTAAAGGTGGTAACCAACACCTTGAAGTGCACCCGGAAGACCACCAGCAACCAGTGCAGCCTGCGCAGGAGAGGTGTATCACCCGCACAGCCGCATTCTGGACCAACTGAACTGAACTGAACTGAACTGAACTGAACTGAACTGAACTGAACTCTTTATTGGCCAAGTGTGATTGGACACACAAGGAATTTGTCTTTGGTGCAGATGCTCTCAGTGTACATGAAGAAAAAATAAAATATATTCATCATGAATCATAAGATACAACACTAGTCATAGGATACTAATAATCATAGGATACTAATAAGCAATCGAAGCATACCAGGAAACAATACAACAATATAAATTGCAAAGATACAAGCAACATGATTATAGTAGCCATAAGCGGGAAGAGGTAGGTACTAGGAAGGATGAGAAAAAGAATAGTAATACAGTCTTAGCAGGGGTGGGTTTCAAAAATTTTAGCAAGGGGTTCTCTGCCCAGTTGCTGGGTGGGCGTGGCCATGGTGGGCGTGGCCTCATCGGCCTCCTGCACCACGGCGGGGGGGATGTTGTTTTTGCCCTCCCCAAGCTCCGGAGGCTTTTCTTGAGCCTCCGGGAGGGCGAAAACGGACTCCCCAGGCTCCGGATGTCCTCTATCAGGAACTTCCGGTAGGCCATTTTTCGCCCTCCCTGAACCTCCGCGCGCTCCCTGCACTTACCTGGATCTAAAACGGGCCATGTGGGGACTCCTGGGAGGGGCAGGGTGGGATAGGCACGGCCAGCCAGGAGTGGGATTTGTGGGTTCTCTGAATTGCACAGAATGTTAGCTAGAGGCTCTCCCGAACCCCTAGCAGCCCAACCTGAGTCTTAGTAAATAATTTGACAGTGTTATGGGAATTAGTTGTTTAGCAGAGTGATGGCATTCGGGGGAAAAACTTGTATTGAATGCCATGTGATGGCATTCGAGTGATGGCATTCGGGGAGGGTCGGGGGGGAGAATGTGTCTCAATCTACTTTAAGATATGTGGACTACAACTCCCAGAATTCCCCAGGCAGGATTTAGGTGGCTGGGGAATTCTGGGGGCTGAAGTCGACAGATTTAAAGTTGCCAAGGTCGAGAAACACGGGCTTACGTCAATGTTTTGGCAAGCCAGTCCTTACTTCTCCAAAACGCTCTTCAGTTTAACAATGAGGGTTTTTTTTAAAAAAAAAATATTTTTCCTATCTCCTTTTTTGGAAACATGTTATATTCATCAAGACTTTTCTTTTTTTAGAGAGAGAGAGAGAGAGAGAGACCGTGCACTCACCCTGTCCAATTATAGATTTAAAAAAAACGCAGTCTGCTGACCAGCCTCATCCAAATGCATTCAGCAGTTGAGTTGGAAATAAACCAGAGATTGTAAGATTGTTAAGAAGAAAGCCTGTTTTTAAAAAAATCTTTTTACCCCTTTGTTTCTTTCATTAACGGAACACAAAAAACAAACAGGAAAAAAAGTAGTATCTGTGTGTCTATGTATTTGACACAACTTTTCCCTTTTTAAACATTAAAAATAGTGTGCGTATGTATATATGTGTATTTATGTATATGTATATATACACACCAGAGGTGGGTTTCAGCCGGTTCTGACCAGTTCTGGAGAACTGGTAGCGAAAATTTTGAGTAGTTCGGAGAACCAGTAGTAAAAATTCTGACTGGCCCCGCCCACATCTATTCTCTGCCTCCTGAGTCTCAGCTGAACGGGAGGAAATGGAGATTTTGCAGTATCCTTCCCCTGCCACGCCCACCAAGCCAAGCCATGCCATGCCACGCCATGCCTTCCAAGCCACGCCCATAGAACCGGTAATAAAAAATTTTGAAACCTACCACTGGTACACACACATATATATACCACCTTTTCCCTTTTTAAAAATTAAAAATATATATTTGATGCACTTTTTCCTTTTTTAATGTTTTAATTGTTTAGTGTTGGTTTTTTGGGTCTTTTTTATTTTATGGGGGCTTTGTATTTTGCATTCTAACTACCTGTATATAATATTTATATATATATATATATATATATATAAAAGCCATTGAGATAGAAAAACGCCCACACAGCATGAACAAACGAGATGATACCTCCCGCCTACCAGCCATTTGGAAACCCGTCCTTATTGACAAACGAGTCCCTAACACGAGGAATGACACCAGACCCACACTCACGAGGTCCACACAGGATGTCACCACCACACATCCACCCAGAAAGCAGACCCAAACCCACACTGATCATGAAACACGACCAAGGACCAGAAGCCAGACCGCAGCTGCAACATTAGCCATTTCAAACCCCTCCAATCCATACATGCAGCAGACTGACACCACGGAGACATCTTCGGACAGAGCTGGCTCTTCGGCTTTGAAACGGAGATGAGCACCACCCCCTAGAGTCGGGAACGACTAGCACATATGTGCAAGTGGAACCTTTACCTTATAGGTTATTGAATATATATTTCTATGTTACTGAATGTGTCTTGAATATGTTATTCAAGACAAAAGTTAAAATGCAACGCTCCCTAAAAATAAAACAAAAACAACACAAAACAACTGAAACATTAAAAAAGCATCAAAAAAAATAAAAACCAATGCATATGTGCGTGATCCCCCCTGATTGAATCCTGAATAATACATTACTATAACATTGGTTCCCATCCCTTACGAAATAGCCCCCACACCATAAAATTCTTAAACTAATCAATCCATTTGCCAATTATTGATCTGTCATCTATATATTATATTAGTAACGAAATAGTTAACTGAAAGAATGATAATACTAAAAAATAAGAGTTATGGAGAGAGCAAACAAAAACAAAAAATAGACAGGCACATATAATTGCCAGGTACATATATGTACATAAAAATTCTACACAGACATCCTAACCAGTAGCCGTGTTTCATTGCAATTATCCACAGTGAAGTATGTTAAGCACTGATTCCTTTGTTGGTTTGCTAATCCCATCAACTCTGTGGTGGGTGGAATAATTGGATCCATATATTTATCTTTCCACGCTGAAAAATACCGTATATATATATATATATCTTTTAGCACTAAGTGGCAAATGGAGAAAAAAAAATCCACTTTTTAAATCCAATTTCCAGGCAATAAGGGTGTAGTTCAAAAGAATAAGAATACCTGAGAAGGGTAGGCCTTACCTCAGAATTAACACATATGATAACTTTTTTCCCCAAATAAAACTTTGTTATGAGGGATCATCACTGGAGGTTTTTAAGAAAAGACTGGACATTTGGACAGCTACCTATCTGAAATGGTATAGGCCCCGTCTCCTGCTTGAGCACTTAATTAACGATTAACCAGTGGAACTACTTGCCACCAGAAGTTGTGGATGCTCCAACACTGGAGGTTTTTAAGAAGATGTTGGCTAACCTTTTGTCTGAAGTGGTGTAGGGTTTCCTGCCTAAGCAGGGGGTTGGACTAGAAGACCTCCAAGGTCTCTTCCAGCTCTATTCTGATGGATTAGATTACAGGTAGACCTCGATTTATGACCATAATTGAGCCCACCATTCCTGTTGCTGGGCAGGTCGATTGTTAAGTGAGTTTTGGCGCCTTTTACGATCTGTCTTGCCCCCACTGTTAAGCGAATCACGCCCGTTGTTAAGTTGGGAATGGTTGTTCAATGAATCTGGATGCCCCACTGATAGTGTCAGACGGTCACCCAAGGGGACCGTGAGGACATTGCAGCCGTCATAAATAGGAGCCAGTAGCCAAGCATCTGAATTTCAATCACATCATAAGTCAGGGGTTTTTTTTCAGTGCCGTCGTAAAGTTGAATCATCACTAAATGAACGGTTGGAAGTCGAGGACTATCTGTATAGTCAGTGGTGGGATTCAAATAATTTAACAACCGGTTCTCTGCCCTAATGACCAGCTGGGTAGGTGTGGCTTGGTGGTCATGTGACCGTGTGGGCGTGGCCAATTCAACGTCACTCACGTCGATGGGCACTTCGTCTTAGCTGTTACAATGTAATAAGGGTTAACCAAGAGGCAGTTTCTGATTAAGCTAGAAACAACACCAGAATGTTTCCTTCCTGCCTTCCTTACAGGATTAGCCCTGTAAAGTGGGGGGAAAAAACAAAATAAGATTTCTTCCAACAACCGGTTCTCCGAACTGCTTAGAAAGTTAACAACCGGTTCTCCCGAACAGGTGCGAACCGGCTGAATCCCACCACTGTGTATAGAGTGTGTGTGTGTGTGTGTGTGTTTGTGTGTGTTGTGTGTCATGTCTTCTTTCACACTCCCTCAATACTTCTAGATCCCTTCTAGATCCCCTGCTTCGCTTTGATTGATTGCCCTCCATCAAGTCATCGTTGACTCCTAATGACCATCTAGATTATCGAATTAAAATTTTAATGATGGTCATAGATCATCATAAAGCACATCGGCAGATGTTCTCCGTGGCGATCTGGCTTCAACCTGGCCCTTCATCTCTTCCGATTGCTCCCTTCGTCCACTGGTGACTGAGTCACAAAATGATAGGGCTGCAAGAGGCTTTGGAGGTCTTCTAGTCCAGGGGTTACCAACGTTTCGGACCTCAGGGACCACTAAATTCATCATTTTAAATCCCGCGGACCACTAATATGATCTGTCTAATGACCGGCTGGGTGGGTGTGGCTAGGTGGTCATATGGCTTGGTGGGCGTGGCCAACCCGATGTCACTCATGTTGAGGGGCACTTTGCCGGCCTCTACTCGCCCCTCCCCTCCCAGCCCCTCCTCGCCTGCCCGCCCGGGTTCATTAGGGCCCCAACAGGAATCAGTTGTTGGAGCTAAGCAGCCACCAGGAGAAAGAGTTGGCAAAACAGCTCAGTTCAAATTGGATCTGATCGAGAAGGAGGCTCAGCAGAAGCACCTCACTGAGGACTAGGAGCGTAGGCTTTCCAAGCAGAGGGAAGACTTGCGGGGAGTGCAAGGCCAGGTACCGGCGCCTGGAGGCTCAGTGGGCTGAGATGGTCAGCCAGTTCCAGGCCATGATGCAGTCCTACTGGAACGAGGCCCTCCGGCTCTTCGCCACCAGCACCACTTCCCTCTGCAGAAAAAGAACTGCAGAAAAAATAATTGCTATCAACTTGCCTTCCATTGAGGACCTGTATACTGCACGAATCAAGAAGAGAGCCGTGAAAATATTTGCAGATCCCTCGCATCCTGGACATAAACTGTTTCAACTCCTACCCTCAAAACGACGCTATAGAGCACTGCACACCAGAACAACTAGACACAAGAACAGTTTTTTCCCGAAGGCCATCACTCTGCTAAACAAATAATTCCCTCAACACTGTCAGACTATTTACTGAATCTGCACTACTATTAATCGTTTCATAGTTCCCATCACCAATCTCTTTCCATTTATGACTGTATGATTATAACTTGTTCCTGGCAATCCTTATGATTTATATTGATATATTGACCATCAATTGTGTTGTAAATGTTGTACCTTGATGAAGGTATCTTTTCTTTTATGTACACTGAGAGCATATGCACCAAGACAAATTCCTTGTGTGTCCAATCACACTTGGCCAATAAAATTCTATTCTATTCTATTCTATTCTATTCTTGTTCTCCTTTATGGGTTCTCAACTTACAACAGTTCATTTAGTCACCGCTGGAAGTCACAAAGGCGCTGAAAAAAGTGATTTATGACCATTATTCACCCTTACGACCATTGCAGCGTCCCTGTGGGTCTCGTGATCAAATTCAGACACTTGACAACCGACTCTTATTTATGACGGTTGCAGTGTCCCAGAGTCACGTCATCCGCTTTTGCGAACTTCTGACAGGCAAAGCCAATGGGGAAGCCAGATTCTCTTAACAACCGTGTTCCTAACTGAACAACTGCAACGATTCACTTAACAACTGTGTCAAGGAAGTAAATTCACAAAATCTCGTCTAACAGCAGAAATTTTGAGTTCAAGGGCGGTCGTAAGTCGAGAACTACCGGCATTTGGTTGTAAGTCGAGAAGTAACCAGCATTTGGTGGTACGTTGCCGTCAGCTTGGAGATAATGTGAAGTCTAATACGTCACAAAGGTTGTCTTTCATGAATGTGAAGCCAACCAAGTTTGTTTAGTTTATTTTTTTTAACTTTTGTTAAATTTCTACGCTCTCCATCTCCCCTACAAGGTGACTCTGGGTGGCCCACACTGCCTTTGGCGGTGTTTGAACCTTCTGGTTCAGTTCCAAGCCAGGAGAAAAGCACGGGAGACAAAATGGCGGCTGATTGGAGGGTCCATTTATTGATGAACAGAACCACATATTTGTAGTTCTGGTGCAGCTGACCACATGGAGTTGAGAGTGAGGGGTATTTATACCTTCTCTTGGGCTGTTGTGCCTTGTCCTCCCTCCTCTCCTCAGCCGGGCCCCTCCCGTCTTGTCCCGGGTCTGCTATCAGACTCTGAGTCTGATAATGAAGATGAACGGCCTGTCATGCCTCCAGCCCCCGGCCCTGGCCCCATACCCGGACAGGATGTCAGGAATGAGCAAACAAACCTCACTCCTACAGCATGTGAGCAGGGAGCCAGCCACGTGCTGGAATTACCGATAGCAGATCCAGCTGAAGAGAATTCAAAGTGGGAGGATCCTCGCTTCCGGAGATCTGAGGGGCAACATTAGCAGAAGGAAGGGAGGGGCAGGCCTGGATAAATGCTGAGTCATAGAGCCACACCTCACAGCCTATATAAAGGACCTGCTTTTGGCATTCCTTGAGTCAAGCAAAGTCTCATCTAGTTTGCTGAAGTCACAACTTGGACTCCTGCCTGCCCTGAGAAATCTGAAAGGAATTTGGCAAAGCTGCAGAGACTTCGTGGCCACATTTGATACAGACTTCCTAGACCCGGTCATTGGAGGGGGAGGGGGACACGACATGGGCTTTGCACTTGAGCTTCCTGTTCCTGTGCAAGAACATGTATTCTATTTGTTGTCAGACTCCCATGGAGCCATGTAGGGGCCATGTTTGTCTGAGTCAAGTTTGGTTGAAGTTTGCCAGGTGATGCAATGTCCTTAAGGAGATTGTACAATGCAGTGAGATCTGCTAATAGATAATCCTATTATGTCCTGGAGGGTCACGTCTTAATCCCATCACCCTGGAGCTGAAGGTCTTTTGTCTTGCAGATAGGTTGGCCCAGAAAGACTTGTGGGCTGCTTTCTATCTTTAAAAAACACGTTTCTCCTTTAGGGAAATATAATATTCTGGCTTTTTTAATATTTCTCAAAATATCACATTCTTCTAGGAGGGGTATAGCTTCCCACAGCGGGAAAGAAGTCCACAAATTGTCCTTGTAAGACGGAAGGATAACTTTCTCTAATCCCTCCGTCCTCACTCATAACAACTCTGGGTGGCTTCGAAACCAATTAAGAACAATCGTAAAAACGTAACGGCATCCCAGCATAAACTAAAATGGCAGCTGAGATCTGAATTTATGCCCCTGTAAACACGGACTCAAGCTGGCCTTGCGCCCCGAGAGAACAGTTGGCTCTTTGGAGTCTTATAAAAGGACTTTTAGTTGGGGTCATCCAAATCGCAGGGGGCAAACTGTCCCACAGAACTGGTTCCGCTTGCCCGGTCAACTTTTAACCAAAAACTATCTACTATTGACCTCACCCCATTCCTAAGAGGTCTGTAAGGGGCGTGCATAAGAGCACCAATGTGCCTACCGTTCCTGTCCTATTGTTCCCTTTGATTATATCTAATTTCATATAGTTATTACATACTTATGGTTATATACAGTATATGCTTATATATCAGTAAGGTTCTACATTTAGGCAAAAAAAAAACCAAAATGCACAGGTATCATATATGTGGTACCTTGCTCAATAGTGCAAGGGATCTTGGAGTCCTAGTGGACGACCATTTAGATATGAGCCAGCCGTGTGCAGCAGCTGCCAAAAAAGCCAACACAATTCTGGGCTGCATAAACAAAGGGATAGAATCAAGATCACGTGAAGTGTTAATGCCACTTTATAAGGCCTTGATAAGGCCACACTTGGAATACTGCATTCAGTTTTGGTCGCCACGATGTAAAAAAGATGTTGAGCGTCTAGAAAGAGTGCAGAGAAGAGCAACAAAGAGGATTAGAGGACTGGAGGCTAAAACATATGAAGAACAGTTGCTGGAACTGGGTATGTCTAGTTTAAGGAAAAGAAGGACTAGGGGAGACATGATAGCAGTGTTCCAATATCTCAGGGGTTGCCACAAAGAAGAGGGAGTCAAGCTATTCTCCAAAGCACCTGAGGGTAGAACAAGAAGCAATGGGTGGAAACTGATCAAAGAAAGAAGCAACTTAGAACTAAGGAGAAATTTCCTGACAGTTAGAACAATTAACCAGTGGAACAACTTGCCTCCAGAAGTTTTGAATGCTCCAACACTGGAAATTTTAAAGAAAATGTTGGATAGCCATTTGTCTGAAATGGTGTAGGGTTTCCTGCCTCGGCGGGGACTAGAAGACCTCCAAGGTCCCTTCCAACTCTGTTGTTATATTATATTATATATTATCATATAGTTATTTCATGCTTATGCTTATATATAGTGTTGTGACAAATAAAATAAATAAATAAATAAATAAAATAAATTCATTGAAACCTGTTCCACCCTCCACGCCCCCAAAATCTGCGAAATATTAAGATGAGTCCTTCTGCGGTCATAAAGTTTGTTCTCCTTAGAGTATTGTATGTGTCTGCCCCAGGGGTGAAAACTACTTACCTTCCCTACCGGTTCGAAAGTGCAAGTGCCGTGCGTGTATCACATGCGTGCGGCGACCCTCTGCGCATGCGCAAACCCTTCGGCGCATGCACAGAGGGTAAAAAACAGGATACTTCCTGGTTAAAACCAGGAAGTGACAACAACCCCCGAACCTGGCCCCATGCCCAAAAGTGACTCCGAGAGTGAGGGGGAAGGGCCGGTAAGGCTTACCTCGGGAGCACCGATTCCTTTGCCTCGGCTCCAGGAGCCAGAACCAGACCAGTCAGAGGACGTAATGAGGCCATCATCCCCTGATTCCTCCCTTCCCCAGGCTACGCCTTCAGACCCAGCTGATGATAATAATCAAGCTTGGCTTGACCTGCGCTTCAGAAGATTAGAGAGGCAGCGTCATCAAAAGGAAGGATATATAAGGAGCTTTGGGACTGCTCTCATTCCACGGGAAGCAAAAGTTTAGCTGAACCGTTTCAAAAAGAGCTGAAAGTCTTGCTACGGGAGTCATTTGTTTGAACTTTGGCAGGCAGCTGCGATTTCTCTGCCAGGACTGATAAGAGCTGTGAATCCACTGGCTGAAGGCCAGCTCGTGGGTCTGAAGTGGGGAAAGAGACAGAACAGGCGGGTTAGCGGAGCCTTGAGCCGCCATCGCTATCGGTTCTCTGAACCACCGGCTATCATCACTACCAGCTCAGCCGAACCAGTCCGAACCGGGAGCATTTCACCCCCGGTCTGTCTCTCCCAGAGGTGGTATTTATCTGGTTCAGACCGGTTCGGGCGAATCTGTAGTGGTGAACTGCAGTTGGGCCCAGGCTGCCTACCCGCCCGGGTGCAATCCCATCCTTTTTTTTGTTCAAAAAGTTTTTATTAGTCAAAAAAGGTTTATACAAATACATATCAGGTATGGTAAATTTTCATTTTTCTTATCTAAAATAAGAATTTTACTCAAATTTTTTAACACATACAACAGCCATAAGGCAAGCAGGTGACACGAAGTAGCAAAGTTTGCAAATTTTAAATACGTAATAAAGAAGAGTCAAGAATAAACAGAATATCGTACAAAAGAGAATAAGGAAAACCAACACAATCCCAAATATCTTTATCACTTCCTAGTTTTGGATCTCAGAACTCTGGGTTCAGCCTGACCCAACTCCAGGGCCGCAACAGCGGCAGCCGCTCAGCCCCATGATCTATAACCTCCCTTCTTCAATTCCTGGGTCATCTGATTCCAGGAAGGCTTTGTGTTCCTCCACATAGGCCGTAGCCTCCGCAATTGTACTGATTTTTTCGTAATGCCCTCCCGGAAAATCATCAATCCTCTGGCATCAGCCATCTGAAGCCCACTCCTTCTGGTACAATTTGCTTGACAAAAATAATATTTCTTTCTTTTTCACGCACTGTCTGGGAATCTGCCTCAGAATGGCTATCTCCCTGCCCCTGTAAATCAGTGCCCCACTCCTATGTTTTCTAAGAATTTCATCTCGTCTCTCTTCTCACAAATTTGACATGAACCTCTCTGGGAACTGCATGCGTGCGTGCATATTGCGAATTAACTCTATAAACTCGATCCACATCCCAATTCATGAAATCAACACTTCTCCCAAGAAATTCTCCCAACAATTTAGTCACAACATCTCTCAAGTCTTCTTGGTCCACTTCTTCCAAATTTTGAAACCTAAGGAAATAAGACATTTTATCCATCTGTAGTCCAAGCACAGCATTGCCTGTCTCCTCTCTTTTCTGCACTGCCCATTTCACCCTCCAGACCTTCCACTTTCTGCTTGTTTTCTGCTGAGACTTGTTGAGTATCCTTTAAATCCTTTTGGATAGTCACAATTTCTTCTCTTATTTCCGTTTGGCCTCTTTGCAAATCATCCAGTTTCTTGTCCATATTGGATAACTTTTCCAGAATTCTCTCCATCTCTCCAGCAGTTGGTCTCTGACCTTTGCCATTTGAAAAAAAAGAATCAAAATCCTCAGGCAAGCACAGTATCC
Organism: Ahaetulla prasina; assembly: GCF_028640845.1. Taxonomy (NCBI): domain Eukaryota; kingdom Metazoa; phylum Chordata; class Lepidosauria; order Squamata; family Colubridae; genus Ahaetulla; species Ahaetulla prasina. The sequence continues at coordinate 6,110,442 of NC_080543.1, read as the reverse complement.
TTGTAATTTCCTCCGGATCCACCAGGGGCACTCACAGGAGCAACGAGTCCAGAGTACAGTTAGTCAACCAGGAAACCAAGGGAAGTGATGTCATCAAAATTCTCATAGTGAAGGCGCAAGCTGGACGCCACCACTGTTCCGCACATGGAGGGGGGGCCTCAAACCTTCCCTCCTAAATTTCTCGATCACCTCTTCTCACCAGAGCTGCACTAAACCGGGAATCTTCTTATTTTAACTTCTCCTCTCTCCAAAAAATCTCGTGCTCCTTCCAGCGGCAGGGGAGAGTAAACCCCCCCGCACTCCGGAGCACACCACTCACGTTTTCCGATATTCCCATCCCTTCTCCTCCACAATTCTAGTCCGTGGCCAGTTCACCACCAGGCTGCTGCAGTTATAAATCCAATGCCCGTGTCACTGGCACAGCGCCCAGGCGACGACCAAAATAATGGCCGCGGCCTGTGGCCTCCGAACCCCGCCAAGCCTAGGACGCGCCAGCATCGGTCCCCACAGTCCTGTATGTCGGCTGGGAGACCCCTGGCGAGCCGTCCGTACGGCAGGTGTCCTTTTCGGAACACCTGGCCCCTGAGGGCCTCGGCGGCGGCCGGATTCGGGCGCTGGAGGCAGGAGAAACCTTCCAGACGTCCGTTGCCACTGGATACCGGAAGTCGTCTCTCGGTGCAATCCCATCCTAACTCGCTGTGTTTTTTACATCACACACATGTGTGGATGGCGCGCATGAGCGAAGTGGCGTGTTGTTTGATATCGCACCTATGTGCGGACAGTGCGCACAAGCAGATTGCCGTGTTTTGTGATGCCGCACGCATGCACGGACGGTGCGCGTGGTCACATTTCCGGTGCTGGGCAAACCGGTTGCTACCTGTCATGTCCCACCCCCCACTCCGACGAACGAGGAAGTCCATAACCAATTTGGCAACAAAGCCTCTGCAGCTTGCCAAGTTCCTCCGAGGTTTATCAGGGCAGGCAGGAGTCCAAGCTGTGACTTCAGCGATAGAGTCCGGTATCAGCAAACTCGATAAGACTTTGCTTGACTCAAGGTTGGAATGCCAAAAGCAGGTCCTTTATATAGGCTGTGGGGTGTGGCTCCATGACTCAGCATTTATCCAGGCCTGCCCCTCCCTTCCTTCTGCTGGCGTCGCCTCTCAGATCTGCGGAAGCGAGGATCCTCCCAATCTGAATTGTCTTTAGCTGGATCTGCTGGCAGCTTCTGGGAAAGGGAGGGGTCAGAGGGAGTAGGGCCGAGTAATTCCAGCACCTGGCTGATGTCCTGCTCTGACGGCTGAGCCAAAGGAACACACGCTGTATGAGTGAGGTTTATCGGGCTTGTCCTCCCACTCCTGGAATCCTCTCTGGGCATGGGGCCAGGGCCGGGGGCTGGAGTCATGACAGGCCGTTCATCTTCATTATCAGACTCAGAGTCTGATAAAAGGCCCGGTTGGAGATGGGAGGGGCCCGGCTGAGGAGAGGAGGGAGGACGAGTCACAACACTACCCGTATGTGAATCTCACCTGTGCTTTCTCCCCATAATATTTGCCTCTAGGTTATTTTTGTTGTTGTTGTTGTTGTTTTAAACGTTGAACATGATTTTTGAATATTTACAGGGTCTGTTGAATGAGGCAGACTTATGCATTTAAATTACAGATAATCTTTGACTTACAACAGTTCATTTAGTGAACTGTTTAGTGAAAAAAGTGACTTATGATTGTTTTTCACACTCACAACCATTCAGCATCCCCATGATCATGAGATCACAATTCAGTGGTTTGGCCACCGACTCATATTTATGACGGTTGCAGAGTCCTGGGGTCACGTGATCACCTTTGTGCAACCGTCTGATTAGCAAAGTCAAGGGGAAAGCCAGATCGACTTAACAACCATGTTACTAACTTAACAACTGGAGTGATTCACTCAACAACAGTGGCAAAAAAAAAGGACACACAATGGAACGAAACTCACTTAACGAATGTCTCAGCAACAGAAATTTTGGGCTCGATTGAAGTCATGCGTTGAGAGCTAACTGTGTATTGCTGTTCCTTCCCATAATTTTTGCTTCTCGGTTATTTTATTTTATTTTTAATTTAAGTGTGGAGCTTGTTTTGAATATCTACAGCATCGGTGTGGAATTAGAGGCCGCCTTCTAAATCTAAATTACAAATAAATAAGCCTGACGCATCCTAGGAACATGAGTCACTCGCTTTCCAAAATGTGCTGGAGTTTCAACTGAGAGAATTTCTAGGGATGGCTTGAAGTGCTCTGGATTTGACTTCCAGGAATTTTGGAAGGCGTCCATCGGATTGGAGAGAAGTTTGGTGTATCCAGGGCATTCTTCCCTCAATTTAATTTCGGTTCTGGAATGAAGATGTGGGGTGTGACCTCCAGATTTTTGTTCAGATATGAGTTCAACAATGCTAAGTGAGGACTTGTTCTAAGTGTAGCTTATTGAACAAGCTATCATGGCCATCATTCAGGGATGAAATGCTCCCGGTTCGGACTACATCACCTGATCTGGTAGCGATCCGGTAGCGATGGCGGCGGGTGGTTCGGAGAACCGGTAGTAAAAATCCCTGCTCCCCCCCCCACTCCAGCTGAGCCGTGTGATCATCAGAGGTTGTTTTTTTTTTACTTTTAAAAGCATTTTTTCTTCAGCCGAGAAAATGCTTTTAAAAGTTTTTAAAAAAAGCCTCTGATGATCGTGCGACTCAGCTGGGATCATCAGAACCCTTTAAAAGCATGTTTTCTACAAGCGCTTCGGCCAAAGAGGCTGTAGAAAAAAATGCTTTTAATAATAATAATAATAATAATAATATTTTAATTTGCATACCGCCCTTCGCCCTACAAAAGGATGAAGACTATTGCTTGACATAGTGTAAGCCGCCCTGAGTCTTCGGAGAAGGGCGGGATATAAATGCAAATAAAAACAAAAAACGGTTCTCTGCCCTAATGATTTCTTCCAACAGCCAGTTTGCCAAACTGCTCAGAAAGTTAACAACCGGTTCTCCCGAAGGGGTACGAACCAGCTGAATCCCTTCACTGATTAAATGGATCTCTCTTCAACCTGCAGATTCCTTATAAGTCTTTTAAAAACTTTTTTTTGTTGTTTTTTTTCTCGTGTACAGAGTTATTTTTTAAAATAAATAAATAAATAAATGCTGTTAGGAAGAATTCTCACCACCCCCAATCTATTTATTTTGGCCGGCCGTGGCGTTCCATATTTCTCCACCCCCCCCCACCCCCCAAAAAAAGAAAACAAAAAACCAACCCAACACCCTCTCAGAGACTTTAAAAATTCAGCAAAAACATAGGAGTTGCTAAGCTACCATTTGGGCTGCCCTTGTAGTTTTTGTTCCTTGACTGAAGTGACTTTCGAGATCACGCAAAATATGGTCAAGGTCATTTAAGATTAAGTCGCTCTGAATTTCCTTTGGCTTTATTATTGTTTCTCTCTAAAGATCGAGTTTTAAAACTTTTTTTTAAAAAAAATTATTTTTCCTGCTTCCAGGTTTAAAAAAAGGAAGTCTCTTTTATGTCGGTCTAGACTTGAAGTTTTCTTAGCCAAAGTGCAAAAATGCTGTTTTTCTCAAACCCTGCCCCATATCCCAGGTCCCAGAAGGTCACAACTGAACCCCAAATTGCTAAGCAAGGGAGTTGTTAAGTGAGTTTTGCCTCATTTTATGACCTTTTTAGCCTTGGTGGTTCAGCGAAACACTGCACTTAGCTGAATCATGTGGTCATTAAGCAAAGGGAGGGAGGGAGGGAGGGAGGGAACGGGAAGGGAAGGGAAGGGAGGGAGGGAGGGAAGGAGGAAGAAAGGAAGGAAGGAAGGAAGGAAGGAAGGAAGGAAGGAAGGAAGGAAGGAGAAAGAAAGAAAGAAGAAATGAAGGAAGGAGAAAGAAAGAAAGAAAGAAAGAAAGAAAGAAAGAAGAAAGGAAGGAAGGACAAAGAAAGAAGGAAGGAAGAAAGGAAGGAAGGAAGGAAGGAGAAAGAAAGAAAGAAAGAAAGAAAGAAAGAAAGAAAGAAAGAAAGAAAGAAAGAAAGGAAGGAAGAAAAGAAATGAAAGGAAGGAAGGAAGGAAGGAATAAAAAAGAAAAAGAAAGGAAGGAAGGAAGGAAGGAAGGGAAGGAGGGGAGGCAAGGAAGGAAGAAAATAAGAAAGAAAATAAGAAAGAAAGAAAGAGAAAGAAAGAAAGAAGGAAGGAAGGGAAGGAGGGGAGGGAAGGAAGGAAGGAACGGAGGGGAAGGGAAGAATGGAGGGTGGGACGGAAGGAAGGAAGAAAATCAGAAAGGAAGAAAAGAAAGGAAGAAGGAGGGAGGGAGGGAGGGAAGGAAGAAAATAAGAAAGAAAGGAAGGAAAGAAAAAGAAAGAAAGAAAGGAAGGAAGGAAGGAAGGAAGGAAGGAAGGTAGTCTTTTACTTATAACTAATTGCTTAGCGGCTGTTTGAAATTATGACGGATTTCTCTGGGGCTACTTATGACTCCAGATTCGAAATACCGACAGCCAGGCCTTCCCCATGGTCATGTGATTGCATTTGGGTTGCTTGGCAACCAGCCCACATTTACGGTGATTTGAGTATCTTGCGGTCACATGATCACAGTTTAAAACTTTTTTTGCAGAATTTTTTCAGGGATTACTTCTGGTTTCTGGGGGGGGGGGGAAACCCCCGCTGCCGACAATGGATTCGTTTAACAACTGCTAACTTCCCTTTAAAAAAAAGTCTTAAAAGTTAGGGGCACGAGGTGTCTTGTTTATTGACCGACACGACTTATGACTAATTCTGAGCTCAATTACGGTCATACCTCAAGGACTACTTATGTGTGTTTGTGCATATACTTGCAAACTGTTTGCATTACATAATTAGATCAAGAATTATAACTTTAGTGTAACAACATATTATACTTCGTATTGGGGGGTTTTTTCCGTTGTACGTTTTCACTTATTTTTTTAAGCCCTTGCCGTGCGTTTTTTTTTTATTATGTATGTTTGGGTTTTGAATCTTTTTTTTTTTTGCTGCCATTATTTTAGAAAGCAATAAAACGTATTTTTAAAACCTAATCCCAGCCGTAAGAGGCAGGAGTGTTTATAACCTGCCAGAGCTCAAGGTATTTGCAGCCTAAGCCACGGTTATTTTCAAACCCCGCAAACTATTAATACGCTGGCAGCAAACCGCAAATGTCAGAACGTGAATTTTTCTTTCTGCAAATACAGGGGGGTAATATTATGGTTAGGTGGTTTCAGAGGGAAGAGAGTGGGGGAAAAAGTGAAGGAATTGGGGGTCTCTAGAAGTTGTGAATGCTCCAACACTGGAAGTTTTTAAGAAGATATTGGATAACCATTTGTCTGAAGTGGTGTAGGGTTTCCTGCCTGGGCAGGGGGTTGGACTAGAAGGCCTCCAAGGTCCCTTCCAACTCTCTATTCTATTCTATTCTAGTGAGAAGCAACCTAGAACTAAGGAGAAATTTCCTGACAGTTAGAACAATTAACCAGTGGAACTACTTGCCACCAGAAATTGGGAATGCTCCAACACTGGAAGTTTTTAAGAAGATATTGGATAACCATTTGTCTGAAGTGGTGTAGGGTTTCCTGCCTGGGCAGGGGGTTGGACTAGAAAACCTCCAAGGTCCCTCCCAACTCTCTATTCTATTCTATTCTATTCTATTCTATTCTATTCTATTCTATTCTATTCTATTCTATTCTAGTGAGAAGCAACCTAGAACTAAGGAGAAATTTCCTGACAGTTAGAACAATTAGCCCGTGGAACTACTTGCCACCAGAAGTTGTGAATGCTCCAACACTGGAAGTTTTTAAGAAGAGGTTGGATAACCATTTGTCTGAAGTGGTGTAGGGTTTCCTGCTTAGGCAGGGGGTTGGACTAGAAGACCTCCAAGGTCCCATCCAACTCTGTTATTCTGTATTCTGCTTTTTTGCATATCAAGGTGAATCGGGTCTATAGTAGCCAGTGGTGGTATTCAGCCCATTTGGACTGGTTCGGACAAACCGATAGTGGTCACCTCCGCTCTGTTCATCCGCCCCAGCGGTATGCCGTCCTATTTAGCCACATTTTCTAAACTGTGCACATGCTTACAAGCCGCTCTTAGGCCAAAAAAATGCTTTTAAAAGTTAAAAAAAAAGCCTCTGATGATCACGCAGCTCAGCTGGGATCGTCAGAGGCATTTAAAAGCATTTTTTACAACCTCTTCGGCTTTTTAAGTTAAAAAAAAAGTTGGCCACGCCCACCCCTCACATCCTGGACATAAACTGTTTCAACTCCTACTCTCAAAACGACGCTATAGAGCACTGCACACCAGAACAACTAGACACAAGAACAGTTTTTTCCCAAAGGCCATCACTCTGCTAAACAAATAATTCCATCAACATTGTCAAACTATTTACTGAATCTGCATTACTATTAATCTTCTCATCGTTCCCATCACCCATCTCTTTCCACTTATGACTGTATGACTGTAACTTTGTTGCTTGTATCCTTACGATTTATACTGATATTGATTGTTTCCTGATTGCTTAATTGTAGCCTATGACTATCATTAAGTGTTGTAAGTGTTGTACCTTAATGAAGGTATCTTTTCTTTTATGTACACTGAGAGCATGTGCACCAGGACAAATTCCTTGTTTGTCCAATCACACTTGGCCAATAAAAATTCTATTCTATTCTATTCTATTCTATTCTATTCTATTCTATTCTATTCTATTCCCATTATTCTATTCTATTCTATTCTATTCTATTCTATTCTATTCTATTCTATTTTATTCCATTCCTATTATTCTATTCTATTCTATTCTATTATTTTCTATTCTATTCTACCCTACTCTATTCTACTCTACCCTACCCTACCCTACCCTACTCTACTCTATTCTATTCTTAATGAAGGTATCTTTTCTTTTATGTATACTGAGAGCACGTGCACCAGGACAAATTCCTTATGTGTCCAATCACACTTGGCCAATAAAAAATCCTATTCTATTCTATTCTATTCTATTCTATTCTATTCTATTCTATTCTATTCTATTCTATTCTATTCTATTCTATTTTGACCTAGATGGCCTCTTTGACCCCTCTTCCAAACCAGCGGTCCTGTCTGTCCAAAATGTGGACTTCGTTATCTTCTAAAGAGTGGCTTTTTTACCTTTTAAATGCAGATGGACCGATGAATCTTCTCCTGATCTCTTCCCCCATGTTCAATTTTCCCTGTAGGGGAAAATGAATCTGAATTATTCTTTGTTTTCAAGCTCTTTGAGAACAATTTTCCCGAATAAGAAGGCAGAGCATTTAGTCGCAGAGCAAACCAAATGATTTTTGCATGCCGTCTCAACATCTCGTAACGCTAGCTACCACCTACCCGGAGGAAGAATTATTGATCGATGTAATCTATCAGCTATACACCGAAGGTGGTTCAGACCGGTTCAGGCGAACCGGTAGCGGAAATCGTGGGTGGGCCCACCCACCCATCCGCCCGCCTGCTCCGGTTCTATGCCGTCCTATTTAGGCAGGTTTTTGAGGCCGGGCGCATGCGCAGAAAGTACATGCATTAGCAAAGCCCTTGTGTGTAAGGCCGCGTGCGCACGCGGGGCGAACCAGTAGTAACCAAATGTGAACCCCATCACTGCTATATACTATCTGCCAGTCTCAGCTCAGCTGGACCCAATTTCCAGCCTTTTTTTTAAAAAAAATCGTTGTTTTGTCAAACACGTTACCCACATCGTAACGATTTCTGAGAAAGCATTGTTTTTTGATGTTCCTTTTTTTTTTTTTTTAATGCAACTCAGATTAGAAGCTCCTTAGGAAAAATTCGGTTTGCGGCAGGTAGAGAGACTGCGTACAAAAATAGAATTTTTGTAGCTCCTAATCCAAAAATCAAGAAATAATAAACTGAGCTATTTGGAATAATCACCAGACACGGATTTAATTTGCAGCAGAATAAATCTGGCAGGATGACTTCAACTCTCTTTCGTTTGTTTGGAAGTATCTTTTTTTTTTTTTTTCTTTTTTTTAATTGGATCTAGGAGCAAATAAATAAATACATTTGTCAACATATTGCAGTAGCTTCCATCGCATCTTGTTTGAATGTCTTTGTTCTGTTTTAATTTAATAGCAAATGAATAAATACATTTCCGTATTGCAGTACGGATAGTTTTCATTTACAACTCTGATTAAGGCCAGAAAATTTGTTGTTTAAGCGGTGGCGTGGCTGCTAAGGGAAGACATGATGAGATCGTACCGGGTTTTATGACTTTTTTTTTTTATTAGTGTGGTTGTTAAGCAAGACATCACAGGATGGACATTTGTGAGACCTTCCCTGCTGGCTTTCTCTTTGACTGCGTTTGTCAGAAGCCAGCTTCATCGATTTACATTAAATCTGGTTTGGTGGCTTAATAGGTAAAGGTTCCCCTCGCACATACGTGCTAGTTGTTCCCGACTCTAGGGGGCGGTGCCCATCTCCGTTTCAAAGCCGAAGAGCCAGCACTGTCCGAAGACGTCTCCGTGGTCATGTGGCCGGCATGACTCAACGCCAAAGGCGCACGGAACGCTGTTACCTTCCCACCAAAGGTGGTCCCTGTTTTTCTTCTTGCATTTTTTTACCTGCTTTTGAACTGCTAGGTTGGCAAAAACTGGAACAAGTAACGGGAGCTCACTCCGTTACACGGCAGCACTAGGGATTCGAACCGCCGAGCCTCTGCCAATCAGGCAACTCAGCTGGGATCGTCAGAGGAGCCTTCTAAAAGCATTTTTCTTCTCTTCAGCCGAAGAGTTTGTAGAAAAAATGCTTTTAAAAGGCTCCTCTGGCGATCCCAGCTGAGTTGCCTGATTGGCAGAGCTTTTTAAAAGCATTTTTTTTACAACCTCTTCCGCCGAAGAGGTTGTAGAAAAAAAATGCTCTTAGAAGTAAAAAAAAAAGTTGGCCATGCCCACCTGGTCACATTAAACCCTTCCACTAAGCCACGCCCACAGAACCGGTAGTAACACATTTTACATTTCACCACTGCCACAGGAACTGTTGTGTCCCACTCCTCCTCTGACGGCCAGGTCTGGGAAGTCTGTATCGAGCGTGGCCACGAAGCCTCTGCAGCTTTGCCAAAGTCCTGTCAGAGTTCTCAGGGCAGGCAGGAATCCAAGGTGTGACTTCAGCAACCCAAATGAGACTTTGCCTGACTCAAGGAATGCCAAAAAGCAGATCCTTTATATAGGCCATGGGGTGTGGCTCATGACTCAGCACTTATCCAGGCCTGCCCCTCCCTTCCTTTTGCTGACGTCGCCTCTCCATTCTCCGGAAGCGGGGATCCGTCCACTGTGTCTTTCTGTCCTCTTGATCTGCTGCCGGCAATTCTAGCACGTGGCTGGCTTCCTGCTCACATGCTATAGGAGGGAGGTTTGTTTGCTCAGTCTGTCCGGGCATGGTGCCAGGGCTGGGGGCTGGAGGCATGCCAGGCCATTCTTCTTCACTATCAGTCTCTGGCTGAGATAGCAGGAGATGGGAGGGGCCCGGCTGCGGAGAGGAGGGTGGGCGAGGCACAACAGGGACATTACAAACCGTCATAAATATGAACCAGTTACCAAGTGTCCGAATTTTGATCACATGACCACGGGGATGCTGCAATGGCAGCGGTGGGTTTCACATTTCGCTGCTACCAGTTCACCACCCTAAATAGGACGGCATAGACCCTGGGCGAGTGGGCAGACCCATCTGCAATCTCTGCTACCGGTTCGCCTAAACCGGTGTGAACCAGCTGAACGTGCAACAATCATAAGGGTGCAAAGCAGTCATATCAGCCACTATTTTCACTCCTGTTGAAATTTTGAACTGTCACTAAATGAACTGTTGTAAGTCGAGGACTACCTGGAATAGAATTGGAAGGGATCTTAGAAGTCTTCCGGTTCAGGGGTGAAATGTAAAATGTGTTACTACCGGTTCTGTGGGCGTGGCTTGGTGGTGGTGGGGTAATGTGACTGGGTGGGCGTAGCCAACTTTTCTTTTCTTTTTTACTTTTAAAAGCATTTTTTCCTACAACCTCTTTGGCCGAAAAAAAATGCTTTTAAAAGCCTGTGATGATCAGGCAACTCAGCTGGGATCGCCAGAGGAGCCTTTTAAAAGCTTTTTTTTTTTAAAACAACCTCTTCGGCCGAAGAGGTTGTAGAAAAAAATGCTTTTAAAAGGCTGCTCTGGCGATCCCAGCTGAGCTGTGCGATCATCAGAGGCTTTTTTTTTTCCCCCGAAGAAAAAATGCTTTTAAAAGAAAGAAAAAAAACCTGATGATCATGCGGCTCAGCTGGGCCTGGGGGCGGGGGGGGGGGGCACGGATTTTTGCTACTGCTTCTTCAAACCACCCACCGCCATCGCTTCTGGATTGGGCGATCCGGTCCGAACCGGGAGCATTTCACCCCTGCTTCTGATCCAACATTCTGCTCAAACAGGTCTGAGACCTTAACACCATTTTGTACAAATCTCTATCCAGTCCCTTCTTAAAACCCTCCCATGTTGGAGCACCCGCAACTTCTGGTGGCAAGTTATTTATTTTATTTATTTATTTTATTTTTTAGATTTTTATACCGCCCTTCTCCCGAAGGACTCAGGGTGGTGTACAGCCAAATTAAAACAATACAATATACAATTTTAAAACAACAAATTAGAAGAACATACTCTAAATGGCCGAAAAATTTAAAAACCATCAAATTTGATCCAATAAAACAGAATACCCAATTTAAAATTATTAAAATTCAAAAAATTCAAAATTTAAAAATTAAGAATTAAGAATTAAGCCAGTCCCGCTTGGATGAACAAGTACATTTTCAATTCACGGCGAAAGGTCCGAAGGTCAGGTAATTGACGCAAACCAGGGGGAAGTTTGTTCCAGAGGGTAGGTGCTCCAACAGAGAAGGCCCTTCCCCTGGGGGCCGCCAGCCGACATTGCTTGGCGGACAGCACCCTGAGAAGTCCCTCTCTGTGTGAGCGTACGGGTCGGTGGGAGGCGTAAGGTAACAGCAGGCGGTCCCGTAAGTACCCGGGCCCTAAGCCATGGAGCGCTTTAAAGGTAGTCACCAACACCTTGAAGCGCACCCGAAAGACCACAGGTAGCCAGTGCAAACTGCACAGGAGCGGTGTTACCCGGGAGCAACGTGTGGCTCCCTCAATCACCCGCGCAGCTGCATTCTGGACTAACTGAAGCCTCCGAGTGCACTTCAGGGGTAGCCCCATGTAGAGAGCATTGCAATAATCCAGACGGGAAGTGACAAGAGCGTGAGTGACCGTGCATAAGGCATCCCGGTCAAGGAAGGGGCGCAACTGGCGGATCAGGCGAACCTGGTAAAAAGCTCTCCTGGAGACGGCCGTCAAATGGTCTTCAAAAGACAGCCATCCATCCAGGAGAACGCCCAAGTTGCGCACCCTTTCCATTGGGGCGAATGACTCGCCCCCAACAGTCAGCCGCGGTTGCAGCTGGCTGTACCGGGGTGCCGGCATCCACAGCCACTCCGTCTTGGATGGAAGTTGTTCCACTGGTTCATTGTTCTCCCCGTCGGGACGTTTCTCCTTGGTTCTAGGTTGCCTTCTCTCCTCGATGAGTTTCCACCCATTTCAACACCGCGTTCCCTCCCTATCCCCACCCTGTCGGTGGATTTGCCGCATGACGTGTTCCTTCCATAGCCGTAGTAGCAGCAGCAGCACCTCCTTTGCAGTTTGTGTTTGTCGGAAACTTGCTTTGTGCTTTTCTCCGCTCCTGACGGTTGGCTGCCTATCTCGATTTTCCAGATGTTAATCTACTCTCTACCACCTCATCTCCTCAGGGAGGGTGCATGTCTTCAGAAAACACCCCCAGACAGTGAGGTCACCCCAATGGCTCTTGAATTCCTTCCATCTTGCAGCCTTGCCAGGAGACTGACTTGCAGGGCCAAAACATGACGTTTCTCCGTAGCCCAGATGAGAAAACACTGGCCACCAACCAAAGGCTATGATTCAAAGATCTCTGCGTGCGTAACCGAGAGTTTACACTGACCTCTGCAGACGGGGCCTGGAAGGCTCGTAGACCAGATGGCCAGCTTTGGATTTGAACGCAGGTTCTTGAACGGGGCTTGAAAAAAAAAATAAGGAAATTCTTTCTGAAAGGGAAACCAGAGCTGGAAAGAAGAAGAAGAAGAAGAAGAAGAAGAAGAAGAAGAAGAAGAAGAAGAAGAAGAAGAAGAAGAAGAAGAAGAAGAAGAAGAAGAAGAAGAAGAAGAAGAAGAAGAAGAAGAAGAAGAAGAAGAAGAAGAAGAAGAGAAGGAAGGAAGGAAGGAAGGAAGGAAGGAAGGAAGGAAGGAAGGAAGGAAGGAAGGAAGGAAGGAAGGAAGGAAGGAAGGAAGGAAGGAAGGAGAATTTAGAGGGTTTTGCCCAGGTTGGGAGGTTGTAAAATGAGATTCAGGCTGGGTTCCTAAAATTTGCTTAGCTGGATGCAGGAGAAATCTAGAGACTGTGTTAGCCTGAGAAAGTAAGAGTAGCACTCACTGTGTTACCTAATTTGGTTATGAAACATCTGCAAGAAAATAACCACGCTTAAAGAGCACCAAGGAGCCCTGTCCTCCTCCTCCTCCTCCTCCTCCTCCTCCTCCTCCTCCTCCTCCTCCTCCTCCTCCTCCTCCTCCTCCTCCTCCCACTCCTCCTCCTCCTTTCCGCAAACCCCACTCCTTCTAGCACTGATGATGTTACCTAGTTGGGTAATGAAAGGTCTGTAAGAAAACAACCAAGCTCAGAGAGCATCAACGACCCCACAGTCCTCCCCCTCCTCCTCCCAACTCCTCTCCTCCTTTCTACAAACCCTGCTCCTAGCACTGATGATGGTACCTAGTTGGGTAATGAAACATCTATAAGAAAACAACCGAGCTCAGAGAGTACCAAGGACCCCCACAGTTCTCCTCCTCCTCCTCCTCCTCCTCCTCCTCCTCCTCCTCCTCCTCCCACTCCTCCTCCTCCTTTCCGCAAACCGCATTCCTTCTAGCACTGATGATGTTACCTAGTTGGGTAATGAAAGGTCTGTAAGAAAACAACCCAGCTCAGAGAGTACCAAGGGCCCCCATAGTCATCCTCCTCCTCCTCCTTCTCTTTCTCCTCCTCCTCCTCCTCCTTTCCGCCAACCCCACTCCTTCTACCACTGATGATGTTATCTAGTTTGGTAATTAAACATCTGCAAGAAAACAAACAAGCTCAGAGAACACCAAGGACCCCATAGTCCTCCTCCCAAGCCACTTGTATCATTTATTGATACAAGAATCTAAGTTTGATTAAGATCGATTTTTGATTCGTGTACTTTGTTTTCTTCATTCATTGGCTGCGGGATACAGAGGAGCCCAAAATTTCCGTTGCTAAGCGAGACAGATCTTACGTAAGTGTTCCTCCATTCTACAACCCCTCTTTGCCACAGTTACTAAGTGAGTGGCTGCAGTTGTTCTATTAGTGACACGGTCGTTAAGTGAAACAGGCTTCCCCACACTACTTGCCCGAAGGTCGCAAAAGGGGATCACGTGACCCCGGGACACTGCAACCGTCATAAATACGAGCCAGTTGCCAAAGGTCTCTGAACCTCTGGACCAATGAGGTTGATGTAATTTCCAGAACAATTTGATCACTGGATTCCCAGAATGCTTTTTGTTCGGAAAAAAAACCAAAGAAGCAGAAGTTGGCCCAAAAAAAGGGAAAATATTATTTTTTCCTAGAAAGAAAGAAAGAAAGAAAGAAAGAAAGAAAGAAAGAAAGAAAGAAAGAAAGAAAGAAAGAAAGAAAGAAGGAAAGAAAGAGGGAGGGAGGGAAGGCAGGAAGGAAGGAAGGAAGGAAGGAAGGAAGGAAGGAAGGAAGGAAGGAAGGAAGGAAGGAAAGAGAAAGAAAGAAAGAAAGAAAAAGGGAGGGAAGGAAGGAAGGAAGGAAGGAAGAAAGAAAGAAAAAGAAAGAAAGAGGGAGGGAGGAAGGCAGGAAGGAAGGAAGGAAGGAAGGAAAGAAAGAAAGAAAGAAAGAAAGAGGGGAGGAAGGAAGGAAGGAAGGAAGAAAGAAAGAAAGAAAGAAAGAAAGAGGGGAGGAAGGAAGGAAGGAAGGAAGGGAGGAAGGGAGGGAGAAAAGAAAGAAAGAAAGAAAGAAAGAAAGAAAGAAAGAGGGAGGGAGGGAGAGAGGAAGGGAGGGAGGGAAGGAAGGAAGAAAGAAAAAAAGAAAGAAAGAGGGAGGGAGGGAGGGAGGAAGGCAGGCAGGAAGGAAGGAAGAAAGGAGGAGGGAGGAAGGAAGGAAGAAGGAAGGAGAAAAGAAAGAAAGAAAAAGAAAGAAAGAGGGAGGAGGGAAGGAAGAAGGAAGGAAGGAAGGAAGGAAGGAAGGAAGGAAGGAAGAGAAAGAAAGAAAGAGAGGAGGAGGAAGGAAGAAGGAAGGAAGAAGAAAGAAAGAAAGAAAGAAAGAAAGAGGGAGGGAGGAGGAAGGCAGGAAGGAAGGAAGGAAGAAAGGGAGGAGAAAGAAAGAAAGAAAGAAGAAAGAAAGAAAGAGGGAGGAGGAGAGGAAGGAGGGAGGAGGAAGGAAGAAGAAAGAAAAAGAAAGAAAGAGGGAGGGAGGGAGGGAGGGAGGAAGGCAGGAAGGAAGAAGGAAGAAAGGGAGGGAGGAGGAAGGAAGGAAGAAGGAAGGAGAAAAAAGAAAGAAAGAAAGAAAGAAAGAAAGAGGGAGGGAGGGAAGGAAGGAAGGAAGGAAGAAAGAAAGAAAGGAAAGAAAGAAAGAAAGAAAGGGAGGGAGAGAGGAAGGGAGGGAGGGAAGGAAGGAAGGAAGAAAGAAAGAAAGAAAGAAAGAAAGAAAGAAAGAAAGAAAGAAAGAAAGAAAGAAAGAAAGAAAGAAAGAAAGAAAGAACCAGCAGATTGCAGTGGATTTTTTTTCTTGATTGACAGTTGGCAATTACCAGAAGAAAACCTAGCCAGCTCTACTGACTCGGCTTTTTTCTTAGGCTGGCAAGCAGAAAGTTAAGACAGCATCTGAGCATGTGCGGTGACATCACCCCATAAGCTCCGCCCTGCAGTGACATCACTAAGCCGCTAAGTAACCGAGAACATTAAGGGATGACGTCATAGCAGGATGGCAACCGCCATATATCTTTCATTTTTTCTCCAGACGCTCCTGGCTCCCAAGGGTTGTCACGTAGTCCTCGATATACAACCATTCGTTTAGTAACCATTCGAAGATGCACTATAAAAAGTGACTTACAACCGTTTTTCACACTTACGACCGTTGCAGCTTTTTCCCATGATCGTGTGATCAAAATCTGGACGCCTGTCAACTGACTTGTACTTATGACGGTTGCAGAGTCCCTGGGTTACGTGATCCCCTTTTGCGACCCACCGACAAACAAAGTCAACGGGGAAGCTAGATTCACTTAACGACCAGGTAACTATTTTAACAGCTGCAGTGATTCACTTAACAAACACGGTTTAAGAAAGTGAATTCTTAAATTCACTTAAGAAAAGACGTAAAAGGGGTGAAAATTCACTTAACAAATGTCTCGCTTGGCAAAGGAAATTTTGAGCTCAGTTGTGGTCGTACGTCGAGGACTACCTTTATAATATTGGCTCCATATACAATGGATTCACACGCCTGTTGTCACTTTGACATGCTGATCATTTAGTGACCGTTTGAAGCCCAACGGTACTAACTAAACAACTGCAATGGTTCGCTTAACAACGGTGGCTCAAAATGGGGCAAAACTCACTGAACCTGTCCCACTTAACAACAGAAATTTCAGACTCAATTTGTGGTCGTAAGTCGAGGACTGCTTGCTCCTGACAGGCTAAAGAGGTCGTCCTCGACTTACGACCACAATTGAGCCCAAAATTTATGTCATTAAGTGAGAAATTTGTTAAGTGAGTTTCGCTCCCTTTTACGACCTTTCTTGCCACATTTGTTAAGCGAATCGCTGCCATCGTTAAGCTAGTAACACGGTTGTTAAGTGAATCAGATTTCCCTATTGATTTTGCTTGTCGCAAAAGGGGATTCCGTGACACTGCAACCGTCATAACTGTGAGTCAGGTCAAGCATCCGAATTTAAATCACATGACCATGGGGATGCTCCAATGGTCATAAGTACGAAAAATGGTGGTAAGTTCCTTTTTTCAGTGCCGTCGTAACTTCGAATGGTCAATAAGCAAACTGTTATAAACCGAGGACTACCTATACAATGGTACGAACTGCTATGGTTCACTTAACAACGGTGGCAAGAAAGGGCGCAAAATGGGGCAAAACTCACCGAACCCCTGCCTCGTCTTAACAACGGGAATTTTAGACTCAATTTGCGGTCGTAAGTCAGGAACTTACCCGTATTCACAAAGTGAATTGCGAATTGCTCCCTGACAGAGGCTATATTTATACATGTCTCAGGAGTGGGTTTCAATTTAGTTTGCTACTGCTTCGCTCGTGTGCGCGCGCGCAGGCTCGCATACACGTGAAGCTTTCCTGTGCATGCACAGAAGTGTCCGGCCGGGTGGGCGGAGCCTGCTGCTGCTGCCACCACTGACACTACCGGTTCGCCCAAACTGCCACTGCCACTACCGATTCGGCCGAACCTGGTTGCTACCAGTTCGGCCGAACCTGGTTGCTACCGGTTTGCCCGAACCTGGTTGCTACCGGTTCACCCGAACTGGGGCGAACCGGTAGCAACCCACCACTGACATGTCTTGATATGTCTCCTCTGTTTATTGTCTTCCTCCACACACACACACACACGACGCACGAACACACAAACGCTTGCACACCTCCTCCCTCCTTGGTGAAGCCATCGATCCTTTCCTTTCTCGGCCTTCGCTTAAGGGCATAAATATTTCAGGAGCCAAAGGGAGCTCCCGCCTTCATCCATTATTCAGCCGAACAGCCTCGCTCTTTAATGCGCCAAAGGCCAGCGCCCGGCGACGTTAAAAGGCACCTGCTCTGCGGGCCGCGTTAAAGGGAGAGGAGGAAGGGAGGGGGCATTTGTCTAAGTAACTAAGATCTAAAAAAGCCGTCACTTTGTTTGTCAAATCCACAAGTAATAACCCAAAAGTACTTTTTTTTTCCAAGAGCCAGCTGGACTTCCTTGTTTTTTCTTTCGAAGACGTTTCGCTTCTCATCCAAGAAGCTTCTTCAGCTCTGACTGGATGGTGGGGAATGGAAGGATTGATCCTCCTTGCAGACAGCTGGTCATTTGCATGCTTTTTAGAGGGTCATTGAGGCCACTTGGAGGTTTGTCTGTGTCCTCGGGGTCACCTCAGTGGTACGAATGGCTATGGAGCCTTCTTGGCCTCCAAGTGACCTCAACAACTCTCAGAGAGAGTACTAACAACCAGATTTTATTTATTTATTTATTTATTTATTAAATTTTTATACCGCCCTTCTCCCGAAGGACTCAGGGCGGTGTACAGCCAAAATAAAAACAAAATATATACAATTAAAACAACATTTAAAAAAGCAAATTATAAAGGCTGATAATTAAAAATGTAGATTTAAAATTTTAAATATTAAGAAAACCCAATTAAAATTCATCGCTAATTATGCCAGATGACTGCAAGGAATATAAATCCTCCCATTCTCTACCATTCAGTTAGAACTGAAGAAGCTTCTGGGATGAGAAGCAAAATGTCTTTGAGGAAAAACAAAGGAAGTCCACTTACCACTTGAAAAAAAGCACCTTTGAGACAACCATGACCTGGATGACTGAGAGTCACCCGCCGCCATCACTACCGAATCGGGCGATCCGGTCCAAACCGGGAGCATTTCACCCCTGCTCCGCACCCATTTGCACCACTCAGGTGACACTGAGGACACGACAAACCTCCAAGTGGCCTTGATGACTCCCTAAAAGAATGCAAATGACCAGTTGTCTGCAAGGAGTATCAATCCTTCCGTTCTTCATCATTCATTCGTGGTAGCTCAGGCTGGTAAGAAGCCTGTTATTAGAACACAGCAGCCTGCAATTACTGCAGGTTCAAGCCCGGCCCGAGGTTGACTCAGCCTTCCATCCTTTATAAGGTAGGTAAAATGAGGACCCGGATTGTTGGGGGTGGCAATAAGTTGACTTTGTAAAAATATACAAATAGAATGAGACTATTGCCTTATACACTGTAAGCCGCCCTGAGTCTTCGGAGAAGGGCGGGATATAAATGTAAATAAAAAAAAATAAAAAAAAATAAAAATTCAGAACTGAAGAAGCTTCTCGGATAAGAAGCGAAAGCTCTTCAAGGAAAAACGAAGGAAGTCCAGTTGTCCAGTTGGTAAAAAGGACCTTTGGGACAGCCATGACCTGGATGACTGAGAGTCTCCATAGACACAAGTATTTTACAGCTGGAGTCCTCGACTTACGACCACAATTGAGCCCCCAAATGTACGTTGCTAAGTGAGACATTTGTCAAGTGAGTTTTGCCCCCCCTTTGACGAGCTTTCTCGCCACATCTGTTAAGCGAGTCACCACGGTTGTTAAATGAGTCGCGCGGTTGTTAAGTGAATCTGGCTTCCCCCCCCCCATTGATTTTGCTTGTCGGAAGGTCACAAAAGGGGGTCACGTGACCTCCCCCCCCCCCGGGATGCTGCCAGCGTCGTAAATGTGAGTCAGCGGTCAAGCATCCGAATGGAAGTCACACGACCGTGGGGATGCTGCAGCAGTCGTAAGTGTGAAAAATGGTCGTCAGCCACTTTTTTTCTTCCAGTGCTGTTGTAACTCCGCATGGTCACTAAGTGAACTGTTGCTAAGTTGAGGACTACCTGCATTGAAAGGCTGCATTAACTGAATTTGCCAAACCTGTTGTGACCCCGGCCCAAGTAGGTAGTAATAAACTTAGTCCGTGAAAAAATAAATTTTATTCGAATAGCTGGGAATTACTTCATTCCCAGCCTCGTTCAACTCAAAGTAAAACAAAGGCCTCCCAACACAAATTCCTCAGTTATCTCACAGACCTTAGTCCAATTAGGCAAACTGCCGAAGGCCCTTCCTGGCAAACGTCCAGAAGCCACAAAAACAAAGACGTACATGGAGCAGAAGACTGAGCAGAAGACGCAGATACCAATGTTGTTTTCCGACAAAGCTCAAATGCCGTTGCTGGTCTTTTAAGCCTTATGGGAGGGGCCAATCATCTCTTAGCCCTACTCCCAAATCGTCCTCTCTGCTTGAGCTGCTCTTTCCTTCTGGCAGCTCTTCTCATGCGTGCATTAGTAACAGGCTCCTCCTATTCCTCTGCCTCACTACTATCAGTCTCTGGAGGCTCTGGAGTCCGCACCTCACTTCCCGATGGCCCTGGCCTCACCTCAGCCTCATCGCTGTCCGACTCTGTTGCCAGCTCCGCAGGCTGCTGACAGACCACAACAAAACCTGAAAGCACCTCTCTCCCCACCTATTTCCCTTCCAGGTATTCCTCGACTTACGACAGTTCATTTAGTGACCTTTTGAAATTACAACGGAACTGACCAAAGTGACCTATGGCCACTTTTCACATTTACGACCGCTGGGGCATCTCCATGTAACGTGATCAAAATTCATATGCTCGGCAACTGACTCATCTTTATGATGGTTGCAGTGTCCCGGGGTCGCGTGATCCCCTTCTGCGACCTCCTGGCAAGCCAGATTTGCTTAACAACGGTGTTACTAACAACTGAGGCAACAAAGGTGATAAAAGGGGGCAAGACTCAGTTAAGAATGGTCTTGCTTAGCAACGGAAATTTTGGACTTGAATAGAGGGTGCGATAGAGGAGGTGAAGGAGAGAGAGGGATGGAAGGAAGGGAAAGGAGAGGAAGATAGGATAGGGGAGAAGAGTAGGGGAGAAGGCGAGAAAGGAGGGAAAGAGGAGAGGAGTGGGGAAGAGGAAGAGGAAGGAGGAAGGAGAGGAGGAGGAAGAACAAGAAGGGAGGGAGGGAAAAGAGGAGAAGAAGGTTTGTTGTGAAATGAAGGGAAAGGAAAAGAAATTTCCTGACAGTTAGAACAATTAATCAGTGGAACAACTTGCCTGCAGAAGTTGTGAATGCTCCAACACTGGAAGTTTTTAAGAAAATGTTGGATAACCATCCGTCTGAAATGGTGTAGTGTTTCCTGCCTGGGCTGGGGGTTGGACTAGAAGGCCTCCAAGGTCCCTTCCAACTCTGTTATTATTATTAAGTAAGGGTACCGGGGCAACCCCAAACGCAATTAAAGTGTTTTATTTTCGTGCTTTCTTCAGGAAAAAAATATGTACGATATGTACGATGTAAGAGAATGCACATTTATAATACGTATATAAGAAAAGAAAAAATTAAAAACTTTTTTCCAAAAAAAAAGAAAAAAGAGAGAGGAAATTTTGGACTCAATGGTGACCATAAGTCGAAGAAGACCTGTTGGCTGGAGAATTCTGGGAGTTGAAATCCACACATTTTCAATGTTTGAAAAACACTGCTTTAAAGTGTGACACATTAGACTTCTGGGGCTTCCAATATCTCAGGGGTTGCCACAAAGAAGAGGGAGTCGGGCTGTTCTCCAAAGCACCTGAGGGTAGAACAAGAAGCAATAGGTGGAAACTAATCAAGGAGAGAAGCAACTTAGAACTAAGGAGAAATTTCCTGACAGTTAGAACAATTAATAAGTGGAATGACTTGCCTGCAGAAGTTGTAAATGCTCCAACACTGGAAATTTTTAAGAAAATGTTGGATAGCCATCTGTCTGAGATGGTGTAGGGTTTCCTGCCTGGGCAGGGGGTTGGACTAGAAGGCCTCCAAGGTCCCTTCCAACTCTGTTGTTATATTATATTATATGGACTGTGGGGGAAGGAATTGCATATATTTAAAATAATAATAATAATTCGTCCACCAGTAAAACTGATTTCTGGAGTTTGGCCCAGCCTGTTTTCATGTATCTGTGTGTGTGTGTGTGCAATTTTTGACAAGCTTTGGCCTCAGGATTCCTACTGTTCGGCCTGAGAACACTTATGCAACTGATTGGGAGTGTGTTGAATTGAGAAGAACATTTAATTTTTTTCTCCCCCTTCGGATAACGCCCCATGAACTCGGTTCCCTGTCACAACAAATCACTTAATTGACTTAAAGATCGCTGTGTGCGCTAAACTATATTCAAAACCCTGCCGAAGGATTCCTAGGAAGGCAAAAATTGATGAAATTATCAATGGTAATGACACCAATCTCATTCAGAGGATTCAGGTAGTCCTCGTGTTACAACTGTTCCTTCAGCAGCGGTTCAAAGTTAGAATAGAATAGAATAGAATTTTTTTATTGGCCAAGTGTGATTGGACACACAAGGAATTTGTCTTGGTGCATACGCTCTCAGTGTACATAAAAGAAAAGATACGTTCATCAAGGTACAACATTTACAACACAAATGATGGTCAATATATCAATATAAATCATAAGGATTGCCAGCAACGAAGTTACAGTCATACAGTCCTAAGTGGAAAGAGATTGGTGATGGGAATGATGAGAAGATTAATAGTAGTGCAGATTTAGTAAATAGTTTGACAGTGTTGAGGGAATTATTTGTTTAGCAGAGTGATGGCCTTCGGGAAAAAACCTGTTCTTGTGTCTAGGTGTTCTGGTGTGCAGTGCTCTATAGCGTCGTTTTGAGGGTGGGAGTTGAAACAGTTTATGTCCAGGATGTGAGGGATCTGTAAATATTTTCACGGCCCTCTTCTTGATTTGTGCAGTATACAGGTCCTCAATGGAAGGCAGGTTGGTAGCAATTATTTTTTCTGCAGTTCTAATTATCCTCTGAAGTCTGTGTTTTTCTTGTTGGGTTGCAGAACCGAACCAGACAGTTATAGAGGTGCAAATGACAGACTCAATAATTCCTCTGTAGAACTGGATCAGCAGCTCCTTGGGCAGTTTGAGCTTCCTGAGTTGGCGCAGAAAGAACATTCTTTGTTGTCCTTTTTTGATGATGTTTTTTAAAAACATCATTTACGACCATAGTGAAGGAGGAAGGGACTTCCAACCGTTTCTTGAAGTTTACTAAGGTTTTTCTGATAGGCAGTTTTGCATGATGAAGGAAAAAGTTTCAGAAACGTTGCTTTAAATCCCACACACCATCTGGCCCCAGATGTTGCAGCTGCCAAAAAAAGCCAATGCAATCCTAGGTTGCATTAACAGAGGGACAGAATCAACATCACACAAAGTGTTAATAGCACTTTATAATGCCTTGGTAAGGCCACACTTGGAATACTGCATCCAGTTTTGGGTCGCCACGATGTAAACAAGATGTGGAGACTCTATAAAGAGTGCAGAGAAGAGCAACAAAGATGATTAGGGGACTGGAGGCTAAAACATACGAAGAACTGCAGGAACTGGGCATGGCTGGTTTAGTGAAGAGAAGGACCAAGAGAGTTTATTTGAGGGGCTGCCACAAAGAAGAGGGAGTCGGGCTGTTCTCCAAAGCACCTGAGGGTAGGACAAGAAGCAATGGGTGGAAACTAATCAAGGAGAGAAGCAACCTAGAACTAAGGAGAAATTTCCTGACAGTGAGAACAATTAAGCAGAGGAACTACTTGCCACCAGAAGTTGTGAATGCTCCAACATTGGAGGCTTTCAAGAAGAGATTGGATAACCATTTGTCTGAAATGGTATAGGGTCTCCTGCCTGAGCAGGGGGTTGGACTAGAAGACCTCCAAGGTCCCTTCCAGCTCTATTTTGATTAATTAATTCATGAATGGTGTGCCTCCAGAAGTTGTTCTTAAAAACCTCCAGTGTTGGAGCACCCACAACTTCTGGAGGCAAGTAGTTCCACTGATTCATTGTTCCATCAGGAAATTTCTCCTTAATTCCAGGTTGCTTCTCTCCTTGATGAGTTTCCATCCGTTGCTTCTTGACCTGCCTTCAGATGCTTTGGAGAATAACCGAACAGAGTAAAAGAATAACAGAGTTGGAAGGGACCTTGGAGGTCTTCTAGTCCAACCCCCCTGCTCAAGCAGGAGACCCTACACCATTTTGGACAAATCCAATCTCTTCTTGAAAGCCTCCAGTGTTGGAGCATTCACAATTTCTGGTGGCAAGTAGTTCCTCTGCTTAATTGTTCTCACTGTCAGGAAATTTCTCCTTAGTTCTAAGTTTCTTCTCTCCTTGATGAGTTTCCACCCGCTGCTTCTTGTTCTACCCTCAGGTGCTTTGGAGAATAGCTTGACTCCTTCTTCTTTGTGGCAGCCCCTGAGATATTGGAAGGCTGCTGTCATGTCTCCCCTAGTCCTTCTTTTCATTAAACTATGGATAGATAAAAATGGTAGATTCCTTCCTTCCTGCCTTCCTGCCTTCCTTCCTTCCTTCCTCTTTCTTTCCTTCCTTCCTTCCTTCCTTCCTTCCTTCCTTCCTTCCTTCCTTCCTTCCTTCCTTCCTTCCTTGATTAGTTTCCACCCATTGCTTCTTGTTCTACCCTCAGGTGCTTTGGAGAATAGCTTGACTCCCTCTTCTTTGGGGCAACCCCTGAGATATTGGAAGACCGCTGTCATGTCTCCCCTAGTCTTTCTTTTCATTAAACCAGACATGCTGTTTCCATGTTCCTAGCACTTAATTCTGACAGCTGCCTCCTTTATCTCCGAGCATCTCTGAGCAGAGATAAACATTCAGGCCCACGTTTCCTCGGAAATAGCATCGCCTGGGAAATCGCCTCAGTCGGTCATGCCAGTCTTGGGATCATGTGCTTCAGCTTTGAAGCTCAGAGAATGAGCCACTTTGGTCTGGGCTTCTTGTGAACCCCGCTGACGTTCTCGCTCGTGTGGGCCTCTGATCTGGGGCACGTGGTGGTGACTACGATCACTTGACTTTTCCATATGTCCTCCTGCTCCTTCCCTATTTTTTTCCCCCCTGTGCGATCTTTTTAAAATCACCTTATTTTTCTATTCGCTTCATTGAGTTCCCTTTAAAGTGGAACGCTCAGTCACTGAGCAAGCCAGTGGCAACTTGAGAAGGATCTGTATTTTTCTC
Organism: Ahaetulla prasina; assembly: GCF_028640845.1. Classification (NCBI taxonomy): domain Eukaryota; kingdom Metazoa; phylum Chordata; class Lepidosauria; order Squamata; family Colubridae; genus Ahaetulla; species Ahaetulla prasina. The sequence continues at coordinate 6,086,523 of NC_080543.1, read as the reverse complement.
TTCTCTTCTCTTCTCTTCTCTTCTCTTCTCTTCTCTTCTCTTCTCTTCTCTTCTCTTCTCTTCTCTTCTCTTCTCTTCTCTTCTCTTCTCTTCTCTTCTCTTCTCTTCTCTTCTCTTCTCTTCTTCTCTCCTCTCCTCTCCTCTCCTCTCTTCTCTCTCTCCCTTTCTCTCTCTCTCCCTCTCCCCTTTTCTGCCTCTCTCTCTCCTCTCTCTTTTGCTCTTTTTCTTTCTCCCTCTTCTCTTTCTCTTTCTCTTTCTCTTTCTTTCTCCTTTCTTTCTCCTTTTTCTCTTTCTTTCTCCTTCTCTCTCTCTCTCTCTCTTATCTCCTTCAATTTCTCTTTTTCTTTTTCTCTCCTTCACTCTTTTCTCATCTCTGTTTCTTTGTTTCTTTCTCTCTCTCTTTCTCTTTTTCTTTCTCTTTCTTTCTTTCTTTCTCCCTCCCTCCCTTCTTTCTCATTTTCTCTTTTCTCTCTCCTTCTCTCTCTTTTTCTCTCTCTCTTTCTTCTCTCTCTTCAATTTCTTTTTTTCTTTCTTTCTCTCTCCTTCACTCTTTTTCTCATCTCTGTCTCCCTCCCTCCCTTCTTTCTCATTTTCTCTTTTCTCTCTCCTTCTCTCTCTTTTTCTCTCTCTCTTTCTTCTCTCTCTTCAATTTCTCTTTTTTTCTTTCTCTCTCTCTCCTTCACTCTTTTTCTCATCTCTGTTTCTTTGTTTCTTTCTCCCTCTCTTCCTTTCTTTCTTTCTGTCTCTCTTTTTTTTTTTTTTGCTTTTCTCTCTCTTTCTCTCTCTCTTCCTTTCTCTCTCTTTCTCTCTCTCTTCCTTTCAAACTCTCACTCTCTGTCTCTTTCACCCTCTCTCTCTCTTTTTTTCCTTCCTCTGGGCCCTTCCCCAGCATTGTTCCAAATGAGGCCCACTTTTTAGGTCAATCTCTCTTTTACTGACAAAGTTACGTCCCCCGACACCAATTTTGCTCCTGTTCTGGTCAATTTGCGGAACATTTCTCAGGTTGATGGACAGTCCCAAGTGTCTTCATTATTACTTTGCAATATTCCATTAAGTTTTCATCCCTTCTGGATGAAAAATAGGTGAGGGGTGCACCATAATAATTCTAAGCCACAGCACCATGGCAGTGGCATCAACTTTAAGCTCTGATGCAATATAAGAAGAGGTAATGCTAAAAGATTAACTTATTCAAAGGTAATATTTTAACAAAAGAATGCAGCCTGAACGGTGATCATTAAATTAGGTGCCAGCCTTAGTACATTTGAGAAAAGTGTTTAGATAATATTCTAGAAGAAAATAGAATATTCTAGAATAGAATACAGAATAGAATACGGAATGGAATGGAATGGAATGGAAATAGAATAGAATAGAATAGAATAGAATAGAATAGAATAGAATAGAATAGAATAGAATAGAATAGAATAGAATAGAATAGAATAGAATAACCTGATTGTCACTTAGAATTATACTAATCGGTATACCTTAAAATGAAATTTTGTTGCATACAGGTCTCAAATGGTCACACCCAGGGGTGGGTTCTACTTATCTTTACTATCGGTTCGCAACAGGATCGCGTGCGCGCTTCTGCGCATGCACAGATACTAGATGGCAACGTCTGGGTGCGTGGGCGGAGCCTCTTGCTGGTTTTACTACCGGTTTGCAAGAACCGGACTGAACTGGGAGGCAACCCACCACTGGTCACACCACTTTCCATATACACTACATAAACATGACAAACTAAATAAATAAATACAAAATTATGCATATGCCCACATATATTATATGACACAGAGAAACAACGCTGTCTAGTTCAGATGTCTCCTTGTACATACATACTCCTTGCACATACATACTCCTTGTACATACTTACTCCGCCACCTTCGACACGGCCTGAGTTTAACTCATAGAATCATCTATTACAACGTCCTTCCTGTTGAAGACTACTTCAGCTTCAATCACAACAATACACGAGCACACAATAGATTTAAGCTTAATGTGAACTGTTCCAATCTTGATTGCAGAAAATATAACTTCACTAACAGAGTTATTAATGCCTGGAATGCACTACCTGACTCTGTGGTCTCTTCCCAAAATATCCAAATCTTTTTTATTATTATTATTATTATTATTATTATTATTATTATTATTATTATTATTATTATTATTATTATTATTATTTATTGGATTTCTAGACCGCCCTTCTCCCGAAGGACTCAGGGCGGTGTACAGCCAAGATAAAACATAATCAATATACAATTAAAAACTTAATTAAGAAACTTATTATACAATTGGCCGAAAAATTAAAATATTTAAAATCTAAAAAACCCCAATTTAAAACATAAATAGAATTTAAAATTTAAAATCTAAACAGTTTAAGAAAAAACTTAAGCCAGCCCCGCACGAATGAACAAATATGTTTTCAATTTGCGGCGAAAGGTCCGAAGGTCAGGTATTTGGCGTAAACCAGGGGGAAGTTCATTCCAAAGAGTAGGAGCCCCCACAGAGAAGGATCTTCCCCTGGGGGCCGCCAGCCGACATTGTTTGGCGGACAGCACCCTGAGAAGTCCCTCTCTGTGCGAGCGTACGGGTCGGTGGGAGGCATGAGGTAACAGCAGGCGGTCCCGTAAGTACCCGGGCCCCAAGCCATGGAACGCTTTGAAGGTGGTAACCAGAACCTTGAAATGCACCCGAAAGGCAACAGGTAGCCAGTGCAGTCTGCGCAGGAGAGGTGTCACATGGGAGCTACGTGAGACTCCCTCTATCACCCGCGCAGCTGCATTCTGGACCAACTGAAGCCTCCGAGTGCATCTCAAGGGGAGCCCCATGTAGAGAGCATTGCAATAATCCAGGCGAGAGGTAACGAGAGCATGAGTGACTGTGCATAAGGCATCCCGATCGAGGAAGGGGCGCAACTGGCGAACCAGGCGAACCTGGTGAAAGGCTCTCCTGGAGACGGCCGTCAAATGATCTTCAAACGACAGCCGTGCATCCAGGAGAACATCCAAGTTGCACACCCCTTCCCTTCTGGGGTGCGCAACTTCCCCCAGCTTTCTGGGACTTCAACCCCCAGAAAGCTGGGGCATTCTGGGAGTTGAAGTCCGCCAGGCTTAAAGTTGCCAAGGTTGGAGACCCCTGTAATGGATCATATGGTGGAAAAAGAATATTTGCACAAGGGCATCCTGTTACACTAGAGCGAAACGCCTCCGAAGAGGGTATTGAATGTTCTCTTCATTTGGAGATTAGAGAACAATGAAGTCCATTCCGCGTTTATGTTCGCCCGCCTCCCTCCCTGCCCGTTTCGTGGGCTGTCCGTGAAGAGAGCGGCTTCTTTCCCCCCGCTTCCCCACCCGCCCCCCTGCCCGGAACAAAATGGCTCCTTGTCTATATTTAGCTCTTCTATTAGCAGAGATGTCAAAGGGGAAATTGCATGTGGTCCCTGCTAAATTGAAGCCAGCAATTCGGCTTCGTGGTTTTTCTTTTTCTTTCTTTCTTTCTTGCAGAACCAGTATCTCTCCTTTATAGGTTTTGTTACGATCAGATTACAGCAGTGACCCAAATTGTGGAAACCTTTTGGTTTAGAAAAGTGTATTTTCTAAAATTAGCTAATAAGGCCACTTTTTTGGAGCAGTACCATAAATGTATATATCGATGGAAAGTTAATTTAATCAAGAATGTCATGCAAGAACTTTGACGAAGGATTTGCTATTAGAAGAGCAGTGACGGTATAAAGAAAAGGGAAACGCGTAGAAAAAAACGCGCTATACAAAAATGATCACCATAGGAAAAAAATAAGATATACAAAAATTACCACCCATGTCAGTTAATCCTTAGTTGGGTAACCTTTAGCATGAATGACGGCCTTGCAACATCTTCCTATGGAGCGAAACAAGTCTTTTATTTCTGCAGCTGTTCTCATGTGAAACCAAGAATGAATGATGGCTTCTATGAACTCGGTTTATCCGCTGGGTCGCTTCTGACTAACCAGTTTCTTTAGTGGGCTCCATAGATTTTCAATTGGGTTAAGGCAGTGGTAGGATTCAGCCAGTTCGCACCACTTCGGGAGAACCGGTTGTTAACTTTGTGAGCAGTTTGGCAAACTGGTTGTTGGAAGAAATCATTAGGGCAGAGAACCGGTTGTTAAATTACTCATCACTTGGTTAAGGTCTGGGCTATTCCCAGGCCATTCCAGCAGTGGAATAGGATTATCTTGAAACTCCAAAAAAAAAAGTGGTGTTATTAGCCATCAAACCTCAAAAATACACTTTCCCCAAAAGGTTTCCACAATTTTGGCCACTACTGTAGGTCCGTAGTTCGTCCATCAGGAAAAGTTCGGCTGATCAGATTATTACTATTATTCCTCTCATCCTTCCTATTACCTATCTCCTCCTACTTAACGATATAACCTTGTTGCTTGTATCTTGACGATTGATATTGTTTTTATTTAGTTTCCTAGTATGATTTTGATTGCTTATTTAGTATCCTGTGACTATTACTAAGTGTTGTATCTCAGGATTCTTGATGAATGTGTTTTTTTGTGAGCTTCTGCACTGAAGACAAATTCCTTGTGTGTCCAATCACACTTGGCCAATAAAGAATTCTATTCTATTCTAATGTGGAAAATAAAGTTTATTAGGTCGCCAATCCTGGCCCGACAAGACAAGAAAAAAGTTTCAGGGAAAATGCCTTGAAGAGAGGAAAAAAATCCTATTTTTTCCAGTGTGGGAACCAACTTAATTTCCATTCTTACAAAAGCTGCTAAGCTCCTAAGCATATTTGATTGGGTAAATTCAGTTGTGGGATTCAGCCGGTTCGCACCATTTCAGGAGAACCGGTTGTTAACTTTCTGAGCAGTTTGGCAAACTGGTTGTTGAAAGAAATCATTAGGGCAGAGAACCGGTTGTTAAATTACTTGAATCCCACCACTGAGTAAATTCTCCATGAAAGCTGATTTACAGATAGGCCTCGGCTTACGACCACCATCGAGCCCAAAATTTGCGCTGCTAAGAAAGACAGTTGTTCAGCGGGTTTTGCCACGTTTTACTGGTCACAGCTGTTCAACGAATCACTGCGGTTGTTAAATTAGTCACACGGTTGTTTAAGTGAATCCGGCTTCCCCGTTGACTTTGCTTGTCAGAAGGTCACAAAAGGGGATCACGTGACCCCGGGACACTGCGACCGTCGTAAATACGAGTCAATTCCCAAGCGTCTGAATTTTGATCACGTGACCATGGAATACTGAAATGGTCATAAGTTTGAAAAACTATAATGAGTCAATTTTTTCAGCCCCGTTGTAACTTTGAGCGGTCACTACACGAATGTTTGTAAATGGAGGACTACCTCTATTGCAGATTGCAGAAATTGTGAGTCACACAGGAAAAGACCGGATACTTTATACTCGCCTTGAATTTGTGCAGAAAAGTATAGCTGCGTCCAGACAACATTCTTACACGGGGTTATTTTTGAGCTATTCATTTTCTATATTTGCAAAGAACCTTGAATTGTAAATCGCCTAAACGTACTGAGGTTGGATAGGGTAGCACTTTAGACTTATATACCGCTTATATATAATATAGCACTTTATATAGCACTTTAGACTTATATACCGCTTCACGGTGCTTTTATAGCCCTCTCTAATCGGTTTACAGAGTCAGCATATTGCCCCCAACAATCTGGGTCCTCGTTTTACCGACCTCGGAAGGATGGAAGTCTACCTTGAGCTAGTCGGGATCGAACTGTTGCCAATGAGCAGTGAGCTAGCCTGCAATACTGCATTCTAACCACTGTGCCTTCCTTCCTTCCTTCCTTCCTTCCTTCCTTCCTTCCTTCATCCCTCTCTCTCTTTGTAATAGCGCTTATACACTGCTTAACAATGGTTTTTATAGCCCTCTCTAAGCGGTTTTTCAGTCCCATTGCTACTTCAAACGGTCACTAAATGAACTGTTATAAGTTGAGGACTTATGTATTCCTTCAGCCTTCACACATAGGCCCATCTCAGAATTACTTCCATCAACACAAGGGAAGGGGTATTTTACTGCCAGGTTATTAAGTGTTTTAGGAATACGGTAGAGTAAACATTTAGAATTAATGCAGAATATACTGTATAGGCAGCTGGACGCAGCCTTAAATTTAGACCAGTCTGTGCGCTTGTGCAAATATTGGCTTTCCCTTCTCCAACAGCTGTGCCTGAAAAAAGCTGTGTGTTTGTTTGTCTGTGTGTGTGTAACATGCTGGAGGAAAAAGAAGTCAAACCAGCTTGCAAAAAAACAAAAATCAAGTGCATTGCAGCCTCATGCTTGGCTGTGCTTTGGAGAAAGTCCCTGGTGAACGGTTTGAGCCCCAATTCATGTGCTGGCTGTTTGCCAAACAGTCCCCTTCCCCTCCCTCCCTCCTTTCTTCCTTCCTTTCCTTCTTCCCTCCCTTCCTCCCTCCCTCCCTCATTCCTTCCTTCCCCCCTTTTCTTTTGTCTATTTCTGACTGTCCCCCATTCTTCCCTCCCTCCCTTCTTTCCTTCCTTCCTTCTGACTCTTCTTCATTCCTCCCTCCCTTCTTTTCTTCCTTCCCCTTTTTCTTCCTTTCTCTCCTTCTCCTGCCCTCCACTCCTCCCTACCTCTTCCTTCCTTCCTTCCCTCCTTCTTTTCTTTTAACTCTTCTTCACTCCTCCCTCCCTTCTTTTCTTCCTTCCCCTTTTTCTTTCCTTTCTCTCCTTCTGACTGTCCTATACTCCTCCCTCCCTCCCCCTTCCTTCTTTCCTTCCTTCTGACTCGTCTTCACTCCTCCCTCCCTCCTTTTCTTTCTTCCCCTTTTTCCTTCCTTTCTCTCCTTCTCTGTCCTCCACTTCCCCCTCCCTCTTCCTTCCTCCCTTCCCCTTCTTCCTCCCTTTCTCTCCTCCTGACTGTCCTCTACTCCTCCCTCTCTCCTTCCCTTCCTTCTGTCTTTTCATTCCTTTCTTTCCTTTTGACTTTCCATTACTACTCCCTCCCTCCCTCCCTTTTCTTCCTTCCCTCTTTTTCCTTCCCTTCTTTTCTTTCCTCTACTCCTCCCTCCCCCTTCCTTCTGACTCTTCTCCACTCCTCCCTCCCTCCCTTCCCCTTTTTCCTCGCTTCCTCTCCTTCCCTCTGTCCATCCACTCCCTCCTCCCTCCCTCCCTCCACCCTGTCCTTTTCTCCTTGCTTGCTTGAGAGAACAAAGCCATTAAATTAATTGGAAATTACAGACATTGCAAACAAGAGATGGCCCCTGGATGGCAGGGTGGATTTTGCGCACCCCGCTGATGTCTCCCTTGGGATAACTTGCACAGCTCGGAATGCTAATTCACTTATTTTTCTAGTCTCCCAGGGTTCAAAGCCCAGTTTTTATTTATTTTTTATTTATTTATTTTGTCACAACAGTATATATAAGCATAAGCATGAAAGTAACTATATAATATATAAGCATATATATATATAAGCGTAAGCATGCAATTGGAAGGGCTCAGAGGCTAGGACGTTGAGCCTGTCGATCAAAAGGTTGGCAGCTCGGCGGTTCGAATCCCTAGTGCTGCCATGTAACGGGGTGAGCTCCCGTTACTTGTCCCAGCTTCTGCCAACCTAGCAGTTTCGAAAGCACGTAAAAATGCAAGTAGAAAAAATAGGGACCACCTTTGGTGGGAAGGTAACAGCGTTCCGTGCACCTTTGGCACCGAGTCATGCTGGCCACATGACCATGGAGACGTCTTCGGACAGCGCTGGCTCTTCGGCTTTGAAACGGAGATGAGCACCGCCCCCTACGGCAACGACTAGCACGTATGTGCGAGGGGAACCTTTACCTTTTACCTTTACCGTAACCTTTACGGTTACGTTACCTTTACGGTTGCTCCCTCTAAACGAGCAGTCTAACTACATTGTCTATTTATGCTATATAAAGATACTAGTATAATTGTATATTATTCATACTATACGTATATTTTCTTTTATGTACACTGAGAGCATATGCACCAAGACAAATTCCTTGTGCGTCCAATCACATTTGGCCAATAAAAAATCCTATTCCTATTCCTATTCTACCTTTAAGCATGCAATAACTATATTAATTGGATATAATGAAAGAAAACAATAGGACAGGAACGGTAGGCACGTTTGTGCTCTTATGCACGCCCCTTACGGACCTCTTAGGAATGGGGTGAGGTCAATAGTAGACAGTTTTTGGTTAAAGCTTTGGGGATTTTGAGAAGAGACCACAGAGTCGGGTAGTATAGAGTCAGGTAGTGTAGAGTCAGGTAGGTAGGTAGTCAGTTAAACTGGGAAATCTAAAACCCCTTCCAGAGGGTAAGGCTGGCCCATTTCTTGCATGCTGTTGCCAAGAAAATTGTTAGGTGTTTCTATGAAGTCACCAGTGGTTGCTTTTGACCTGAAGCTGCCTTTCAAGTATCAAGGACCACAGCGGCCTTGGCTTCTCACATTATTATTATTATGGTTGTTGTTGTTGTCTCTTTTATTCATTAAACATGAAACTCAGTCAACTGAACATTTAAAAATAGATCAAAAATATCATTAACCGGCGCTGATGGTTGATATGGGTTGCTACCAGCATCCTAGGCATCAACCAAGTACTGTCGTGTCCCACTCCTCCGCTGACGGCCGGGTCAGGGAAATCCGAATCAGGCTTGCCTCTTCAGCTCTGCCCAAAGTCCTAGCAAAGTCCTCAGAGCAGGCAGGAGACCAGTAAGTGACTTCAGCAAGTTAAGTTCAACTTTACCTGACTCAGAGACTGCCAGAAAGCAGATCCTTTATATAGGCCATGGGGTGTGGCTCCATGACTCAGCACTCATTAAGGCCTGTCCCTCCCTTCCTTCTGTTGCCTCCGCCTATCCAGTCTTCTGATGCGAGGGTCACTCCAATCAGCAGCTGTTGGAAATAAACTTTCCTCAGGCTCACATGCTGTGGAGGAGGGGGAGGGGTCTAGCTGCTCCGTTTGCCTGGGCATGGAGCCAGGGCTGGGGCCGGGGGGTGCTCCCTCCTCTGCAGCCTGCTTGGGCATGGAGCCAGGGCTGGGACCGGGAGGTGCCCCCTCCTCAGCCTGTCTGGGCATGGAGCCAGGGCTGGGGCCGGGAGGACATTCTTCAGCGTTCGGAAGCAGATAAGCAGACCCCGGCTGCGGTGAGAGCGGGCAAGACACAACAAGTACCTTCTTAAGATGTACGATATTCCGAGTGGTGCAGTTTTTTTGCAGTTCCGCTGGTGTTATTGCGGGAAGCTGCAATTTGTTGATGTATCTTATAAAATTCTTGGACATGGTACCAAGTGTCCTGATGACTATTATTATTATTTCTTTTATTCATTAAACACGAAACTCAGACAACTGAACATTTAAAAATATATCACAAATACCATTGACTGGTGCTATTGGTTGATACGAGTTGCTGCCAGCATCCTAGGTATCAGCCAAGTATCTTCTTAAAATATACGATGTTCCGAGTAACACAGTTTTTTTCAGTTCCGCTGGTGTTATGGCAGGAAGCTGCAATTTCTTGATATACTTTATAAAATACTTGGACATGGTACCAAGTGCCCCGATGACAATGGGTATCACTGTCACATATTTCAGCCATAATCGCGTAGTTTCAATGGCCAGGTTGCGATATTTCGTGGTTTTTTTTCCCCAGTTCTTTTTCTTTGACTCTGGTGTCTCCTGCTACAGCGATATCAATAAATTGTACGCTTCGGTTGTCAACAACTGTGATATCTAGTGTGTTGTGTTCCAAATGACGATCCAGGTATATTCGAAAGTTGTTGTTGTTATTGTTAATTTGGTTTAGCCCCATGAAGCCATTGGAGATATTTTTAAAAAATCAAGATGACAACTGCCTTTTTTTTTTTGCCTTAGGTTGGTCCTTGATTGGGCCATTGTTTGTTTCTTGAGTGACAATAGAATGACAATAGAATAATAGAGTTGGAAGGGACCTTGGAGGTCTTCTAGTCCAACCCCCTGGTTAGGCAGGAAACCCTACACCACTTCAGACAAATGGCTGTCCAATCTCTTCTTAAAAATTTCAATGTTGGAGCATTCACAACTTCTGGAGGCAAGTTGTTCCACTGATTAATTGTTCTCACTGTCAGGAAATTTCTCCTTAGTTCTAAGTTGCTTCTCTCCTTGATTAGTTTCCAACCATTGCTTCTTCTCCTGCCTTCAGGGGCTTTGGAGAATAGCTTGACTCCCTCTTCTTTGGGGCAGCCCTGAGATATTGGAAGATTGCTATCATGTCTCCTCTAGTCCTTCTTTTCATCAGACATACCGAGTTCCTGCAACCATTCTTCATATGTTTTAGCCTCCAGTCCCCTAATCATCTTGGTTGCTCTTCTCTGCACTCTTTCTAGAGCAGGGGTGTCCAAACTTGGCCCTTTGAAGAATGGTGGACTTCAACTCCCAGAATTCCCCAGCCAGCATGAGCTATAAACATGAGCAAGTTGCTTGCTGGGGAATTCTGGGAGTTGAAGTCCACCACTCTTCAAGGGGCCAAGTTTGGACATCCCTGTTCTAGAGTCTCCACATCTTGTATTGACTGTTGGTCTAGTTTTAATCTTGGTGTTAATCTCTGCTCTTCTGGGTGAGGAGTGCTGAGGAGTGTTTTGGTCTTTTTTTCATGTTAGCATTTTGATTGTCTTTTTTCAATGGTGTGTCGACGTTGTTTATGTCTCTGTGCCTGCTGATGGCCAATATGTCTGGGTGCCAGCTTTTCAGGAATTCCACAGCTGTTTCTGGACTTTGGCTTAGTCTAGGAAGCTCACAATTTCCCAGCTGAAACTCTGGTTACATCCGTCCATGTACATGTTGTGCAATTAAGGGATTTTCAGCATGTCTATTGACTGCGAGTTGGTGGTCATGGATGCGCTCCTAATCTTCTGTCTGTTTAAGCACTTAAGCATTTGAAGTACCACACATCTTGATGTAAGAACTGTTCGATCCCTGCTTGAACGGTCCTGTTTAGGCGATGACTTTTAACTAAGTGTTGTTATTCTGGGATGTTGAGAAGCACTGTGGAATCCACAGTTGAAGAAAAAGTGCACACAAATCTCGCAAGCACAGAAAGAGACATAGAAATTGGCGGGGTGTGTGTGTGCATGATAAATACAGATAGTCCTCAGGTTACGACCACAATCTCACTTAGCAACAGAAAAGCAAACATTTCTGTTGCTAGGTGAGACATCTGTTCCGTGAGTTTTGCTCCATTTTACAACTTTTCCCGCCACAGGTGTTAAGCCAATCAGTGCACTGAGTCCCACGATTGTTAAGTGAATCGGGCTTCCCCATTGACGTTACTTGTCAGAAGGTCGCAAAAGGGGATCACGTGACCCCGGGACACTGCAACTGTCGTAAATATGAGTGAGTTGCCAAGAATCTGAATTTTGATGACATTACATGGGGGATGCAGCAATGGTTGTAAGCATGGTTGCAATGGTTGTAAAAAAGATGTTGAGACTCTAGAAAGAGTGCAGAGAAGAGCGACGAAGATGATTAGGGGGCTGGGGGCTAAAACATATGAAGAACGCTTGCTGGAACTGGGTATGTCTAGTTTAATGAAAAGAAGGACTAGGGGAGACATGATAGCAGCCTTCCAATATCTCAGGGGTTGCCCCAAAGAAGAGGGAGTCAAACTATTCTCCAAAGCAGGTGACGGCAGGACAAGAAGCAATGGGTGGAAACGAATAGAATAGAATAGAATAGAATAGAATAGAATAGAATAGAATAGAATAGAATAGAATAGAATAGAATAGAATTTTTATTGGCCAAGTGTGATTGGACACACAAGGAATTTGTCTTGGTGCATACGCTCTCAGTGTACATAAAAGAAAAGATGTTCATTAAGAATAGAATAGAATAGAATAGAATAGAATAGAATAGAATAGAATAGAATAGAATAGAATAGAATAGAATAGAATAGAATAGAATAGAATAGAATTTTTATTGGCCAAGTGTGATTGGACACACAAGGAATTTGTCTTGGTGCATACACTCTCAGTGTACATAAAAGAAAAGATACGTTCATCAAGGTACAACATTTACAACACAATTGATGGTCAATATATCAATATAAATCATAAGGATTGCCAGCAACAAGTTACGGTCATACAGTCATAAGTGGAAGGAGATTGGTGGTGGGAACTATGAGACGATTAATAGTAGTGCAGATTCAGTAAATAGTTTGACAGTGTTGATGGAATTATTTGTTTAGCAGAGTGATGGCATTCGGGGAAAAACTGTTCTTGTGTCTAGTTGTTCTGGTGTGCAGTGCTCTATAGCGTCGTTTTGAGGGTAGGAGTTGAAACAGTTTATGTCCAGGATGCGAGGGGTCTGTAAATATTTTCACGGCCCTCTTCTTGATTCGTGCAGTATACAGGTCCTCAATGGAAGGCAGGTTGGTAGCAATTATTTTATTAATATTTTTTTTATTTTTTTTATTTTATTTTATTAATAATTAATATTAATATATTATTAATCAAGGAGAGAAGCAACCTAGAACTAAGGAGAAATTTCTTGACAGAACAATTAACCAGTGGAACAATCTGCCTGCAGAAATTGTAAATGTTCCAACACTGGGAATTTTTAAGAAAATGTTGGATCGCCATTTGTCTGAAATGGTGTAGGGTTTCCTGCCTGGGCAGGGGGTTGGACTAGAAGATCTCCAAGGTCTCTTCCAACTTTGATATTATTGTTGTTGTTGTTGTTGTTGTTGTTGTTGTTGTTATGAGAAAGGACCATATGTCATTTTTTTTCAATTCAGTTGTAAATTTGAACGATCACTAAAGGAACTGTTTGATGTTAAGGACTACCTGTATGGCAGGATACAAAGGGATGCATATTTAAACCATTGTTTCCCAACCTTGGCAAATTGAAAGTGAGTGGACTTCAACTCCCAGAATTCTCAGCAACAGCAACTGTATGGTGGCTGTGGAATTCTGGGAGTTGAAGTCCAACATTTCTGTTGTTAAGCAAGACAGTTGTTAAGTGAATAGAATAGAATAATTGTCACCGTGAGTGACATGAAGTTGGACATTGAGTTGGCCACACCCACCCAGCCAGTCATTAGGCAGGTCATATTGGTGGTCCGTGGGATTTAAAATTATGAATTTAGGGGTCCCTGAGGTCTGAAAGTTTGGGGACTCCTGCTCTATAGCGTCGTTTTGAGGGTAGGAGTTGAAACAGTTTATGTCCAGGATGTGAGGGGTCTGCAGATATTTTCACAGCCCTCTTTTTGACTCGTGCAGTATACAGATCCTCAATGGAAGGCAGGTTGGTAGCAATTATTTTTTCTGCCGTTCTAATGATCCTCTGAAGTCTGTGTCTGTCTTGGGTTGCAGAACCAAACCAGACAGTTCTAGAGGTGCGGATGACAGACTCAATCGTTCCTGTGTAGAACTGGATCAGCAGCTCCTTGGGCAGTTTGAGCTTTCTGAGTTGGCGCAGAATGAACATTTAATAAATAAAAGACAACAACAAGATTCTGTGCTCAAGAAGTTCACCGATCCCATCTACAGCTTGGTTGACAGCCTGTGATTAAAGACTAGCATTCTTTCCTGCTTTTAAAATTCTAATTCCAGGCCTCCGCTGTCTCTTTTTGGCAGTTCTTCTGAAATGGATTTGACAAGTACATGTACTTCTTGGCAGACAGACGCATGATGTGAGGAGCAGATCTTAAAGGCAGCGTCCCACAGTTTTCTCTTTCCCACATAGGCAACAGATGTTTGCTTAAAGGGAGGAAGAGTGTAAGGTCACCAGCTGTTGGCATCTGGGCGTACAAAGTTGCCCTAGAGAAGTGTTTCTCAACCTTGGCCACTTTAAAGATATGTGGACTTCAACTCCCAGAATTCCTCAGCCAGCTGGCTGGGGAATTCTGGGAGTTGAAGTCCACACATTTTGAAGGATGCTAGCTGAGGAATTCTGAACTGAAATCTGCATCTTGATGCAATATTGACTGTGGGACTCTTGAGTGTTGTCCTCACATCTTGAAGCATGGTGGCTGGGGAATTCTGGGAGTTGAAGTCCACACATCTTGAAGCATGGTGGCTGGGGAATTCTAGGAATTGAAGTCTGCATCTTGAAACATGATGGCTGGAGAATTCTGGGAATTGAAACCCACACATCTTGAAGCTATATTGACTGGGATTTTGGGAGCTGTCCACACACCTTGAAGTATGCTGGCTGGGGAATTCTGGGAGCTGAAGTCCACACATCTTGAAGCTATATTGACTGTGGGATTTTGGGAGTTGAAGTCCACACATCTTGAAGCTATATTGACTGTGGGATTTTGGGAGTTGAAGTCCATACATTTTGAAGGATGCTGGCTGGGGAATTCTGGGAGTTAAAGTCCACACATCTTGAAGCTATATTGACTGTGGGATTTTGGGAGTTGAAGTCCACACATTTTGAAGGATGCTGGCTGGGGAATTCTGGGAGTTGAAGTCTATGTATCTTGAAGGATGCTAGCTAAGGAATTCTGGGAGTTGAAGTCCACCCATCTTGAAGCATGCTTCGTGGAGAATTCTGGGAGCTGAAGTCCGTACAACCTAAAGTTGTCAAGCATGAGAAACACTGCTTAGACAAACGTAATCCTGGCGCATTGCAACTTGAAGCCATTGCTAAAGCCTTTGGTGTTGTGTTTTTCCACCCTCCTTTTGCCAAGTAGCTTAGAGCCGACGCTTAAAATTTTCCCGCAGTGCCTGGATCGATGCTATTCAAGGGCAATATGCGAAATTTGAAGAGGCAAACCACTTCAGATTTCACTGGGTGTCTGCGAAAAGCACAAACAGATTCAGAAGACAATGCCAAGGACAGCGTCGGAGCCAATTCCAATCTGGGTGACACATCAGGGTTTATTTGCTAAATTATACCAAGGAGGGATGCGATAATGAACGACTTGGCAGGATGGCTGAGATGCTGGATAAAAGGAAATGCTTGTAATTAAACTTCGGAACTGACTGGAATCCATGTGACGGCCGCTAATTTAAGATGGCTTTCAGGGAGGATCTGTCTGTCAGTGGCCTCTAATCATGATGGCTATTTATTACCTTCCGAATCACAGGCAATAATGCTTAAATCTGAACTGCCAATAAGAAATAGTAGAAGAGAATTTCTACTTATAAGAGAATATATTATAAGAGAATATATTTATTTTATTTATTTATTTATTTGATTTTTATACCGCCCTTCTCCCAAAGGACTCAGGGCGGTGTACAGGCAAAATAAAACCATACAATATACAGATTAAAATACCATTTAAAAAACTTATTTAAATTAGCCTGAGATTAAAAATTTCCATACTAAAAAACCCCATTTAAAAATTAATAAAATTTCCTATTAAAACTAATTTAAGCCAGCCCCGCGCGGATAAAGAGATGTGTTTTTAGTTCGCGACGAAATGTCCGAAGGTCAGGTATTTGACGTAAACCCGGGGGAAGCTCATTCCAGAGTGTGGGCGCCCCACAGAGAAGGCCCTTCCTGGGGCCGCCCGCCGGCAGTGTTTGGCGGACGGCACCCTGAGAAGTCCCTCTCTATGGGAGCGTACGGGGCGGTGGGAGGCGTGTGGTAGCAGCAGGCGGTCCCGTAAGTACCCAGGTCCTAAGCCATGGAGCGCTTTAAAGGTCATAACCAACACCTTAAAGTGCACTCGAAAGCCACAGGCAGCCAGTGCAGCCTGCAGGATCGGTGTTACATGGGAGCTACGTGTAGCTCCTCTATAACCCGCGCAGCTGCATTCTGACTAACTGAAGCCTCCGAGCGCACTTCAAGGGAGCCCCATGTAGAGAGCATTACAGTAATCCAAGCGAGAGGTAACGAGCGCATGAGTGACCGTGCATAAGGCATCCCGATCAAGGAAGGGGCGAACTGCCGAACCAGGCGGACCTGGTGGAAGGCCCCTGGAGACGGCCACAAATGATCTTCAAACGACAGCCGATCGTCCAGGAGGACACCTAAGTTGCGCACCCTATCCTTTGGGGCCAATAACTGCCTCCAACAGCCAGCCGCGGCTGCAGCTGACTGAATCGGGTGCCGCATCCACAGCCACTCCGCCTTGGAGGGATTAAGCTTGAGCCTGTTTCTCCCCATCCAGACCCGACGGCTTCCAAAC
Organism: Ahaetulla prasina; assembly: GCF_028640845.1. Taxonomy (NCBI): domain Eukaryota; kingdom Metazoa; phylum Chordata; class Lepidosauria; order Squamata; family Colubridae; genus Ahaetulla; species Ahaetulla prasina. The sequence continues at coordinate 6,070,421 of NC_080543.1, read as the reverse complement.
ACCGGGACAGCACTTCAACAACTTCATTGGGGTGGTCCGGGTGGAAAAGTACAGCTGGGTGTCATCAGCGCACTGCTGGTATCTCACCCCAAACCACTGATGATCTCACCCAACGGTTTCATGTAGATGTTGAACAGAAGGCGAGAGAATCGACCCTGAGGGACCCCACAAGTGAGGCCCCTCGCGGCCCACCTCTGCCCCTGTCAACACCGTCTGCGACCGGTCGGAGAGATAGGAGGAGAACCACCGATATACGGTGCCTCCCACTCCCAATCCCCCAACCGCGCAGCAAGATACCATGGTCGATGGTATCGAACGCCGCTGAGAGGTCTAATAGGACCAGGGCAGAGGAATAACCCCTGTCCTGAGCCCTCCAGAGATCATCCACCAATGCGACCAAAGGTGTCTCCGTGCTGTATCCGCGTCGGAAGCCGGACTGGAACGGGTCTAGATAGACGCCTTCATCCAGGTATTGGGGTAGCTGTCGCGCCACGGCATTTTCTACAACCTTCGCAACAAAGCGAAGGTTGGAGACTGGACGATAATTACCCAAAATAGCTGGGTCCAGGAGGGCTTCTTAAGGAGGGTCTCACCACCGCCTCTTTCAAGGCGGCAGGAAAACCCTTCCAACAAAGAAGCGTTGATAATCCTCTGAGCCAGCCTCGTGTCACCTCCTGAGTGGCCAGTACCAGCCAGGAAGGGCACGGGTCCAGTAAACATGTCGTGCCGTGAAGCCTCCCCAACAACCTGTCCACGCCCTCGGAGCCACAGGGTCAAACTCATCCCAAATGGACTCAACAAGACGTGCCTCCTCTCCCTCGCTTGATCATCCCAAATTCGATCCAGACCGTCCCTCAGCTGAGCGATTTTATCGATAGATAACCGCTAAACTCCTCGGCTCGGCTCTGCAAAGGGTCATCCCGCACCTCCTGATGTAGGAGAGAGCGGGTCACCCGAAACAGGGCGGCCGGGCGGTTATCTGCCGACGCAATGAGGGTGGAGGCGTAGGAACGCCTCGCTTCCCTCATTGCCACTAGGTAGGTCCTAGAATAGGACCTAACTAGTGTCCGATCAGTTTCGGAGCGACTGGACCTCCAGGTGCTCTCCAGGCGTCTTCTCCGGCGTTTCATCTCCCTCAGCCCCTCGGAGAACCAAGGGGCCGGTCGAGATCTACGCCGGGTCAGAGGCCGCAAAGGCGCGACACGGTCCAAGGCCCCGGCCGCGGCCTGTTCCCAGGCCACGACCAGTTCCTCAGTCGTGCCGTGGGCCAGTTCCTCAGGGAATGGCCCAAGCTCCGTCAGGAACCTCTCGGGGTCCATCAGGCGCCTGGGACGGAACCACCGTGTAGGTTCCGTCTCCCTGCGGTGGTGAATGGCGGTTCGGAAGTCTAGGCGAAGGAGAAAATGATCCGACCATGACATTGGTTCTGTTACTAAGTCATCTAATACCAGATCATTTAACCACTGTCCAGAGATATAAAGCAGATCCAGTGTGCCTCCCCCCGTGTGCGTAGGGCCATCATTTACTCGAATCAGGTCCAAGGCCGTCATGGAAGCCAAGAACTCCCGAGCTGCCGTCGATGACGAGCCAGCTGATGGCAGGTTGAAATCCCCCATGACTATAAGTCTGGGGGTCTCAACCGCCACAGCAGCAAGTACCTCCAACAGCTCAGGCAGGGCTGTGGTCACGCAGCAAGGAGCCAGGTACGCGATCACCAAGCCCAACTGATTCCTATAGCCCCACCGCACATAGAGGGATTCACAACCGGCAATCTGAGGAATAGTGGTCTCCCTCGGCTCTAGATCCTCCTTGATAACAACCGCCACCCCCCCACCCCTGCCTTGGACCCTCGGCTGATGAAATGCTCGGAAACCTGGAGGGCACATCTCAACAAGGGGGACCCCCCCCTCTGGGCCCAACCAGGTTTCCGTAATGCCCATAAGGTCCGCGGACTCCCCCTGAATAAGGTCGCAAATCAGGGGAGCCTTATTAACCACGGACCGGGCATTACATAACATCAGCCGAAGATCCAAGCTCTGAGGATCATGGCCACCCGAGGAACGGGTAGGGACTGAGGGGCCGGAGCACGCGATCGCTTTCAGACATCGAACGCGTGCTCCCACAACTCGGTACGGCCCCTCCCCCCCGCCATATCTGCCTCTCCCACTTACCGTACAGATCGAACATCCCTCTAAACCTGGAACGTCCTCCCCCCCTGCCTTCAGACAAGATGGAATAGTGTCGCGAACTAGCACAGGGGCTGGATCCCTCCCCGACGGGTTCTCACCCCCACCCGTCGAATCCCTCCCCCCCCTTAAAAAACCCTTATTTAAAAAACGGTTTAAAAAACCCCACAGATTCTTCTTCCTCGCATGCCACCTCTCCGGGTCCCAAGACCCCTCGTTAAGGCCGGCCCTCGATAACCCAGAGGGCCATTCCTGCGAGGCGGGGGAACCTCGCAGTTGGAGAAGGTCAACCGACGAATATTTCATGCTAAAAGATTACATAACAGTGGGGAAAAAAAGGTGTTCCTTAGCCACTTGATGTTATCGCAGCCTACGGACAAAGTCAGGACAGTCACAAACCAGGTCCAAATGCCCGGTAAGGGCAATAAATAAGATGGAAGTTCGGCTGATGGATTCCGCCATTCAGTACTGCCCATAATGGATACAGCACAAGTTTTTGCCCGCTGGTGCCGCCCATGATCAGGTCCGAGGCCGTCCAAGATTGATGCCATAAATAAATAAATAGAGATTCTTCTCTACGCATGCGCGGAAATGGCGGCGATCTGAGGATCATGCAGGCGGTGGGTCGGCGTTTTTTCTAGCCGCGATGCCTCGGGGGCGGTTTTCAAGCTATCTGGGCCTGCCGCCCCGCAGAACATCTTTCCGGCAGCCGAAATGAGATCTTTGGGTCTTGTTAGACCCTCGGCTGCCGGGAATGGGGCTGGAGAGGCGGGCGAGCGGCGGACGGTTGCCGGCGGCCATTTTGGTTGGGCGCCCGCGGAAACGAGCCGGTTTGCGGTTCCGTGGCGAAGCGGTCGCTCGGACATCAGCGACCAGTTGGGGGTGCGATGTGCTGACCAGTGGCGGTATCGTACAGCGGCAGTGATACCATCAGCGGCTTGGATACCAGTAGCGGCACTGATACCATCGGCGGCAACGGTAGATGGCGCCGGCCATTCTGGAGGGGCGCGGAGCGGCGCTCGTTAGGAATGGCCGGGCTGGATCGTGGTTTGCTGCGGCCGGCCGCACATGTCATCGGCAGCTGGATGTTCTGCCGCTCTATCCTTCAGTGGCATGGCTCAGCGGCATGGTTTCTACGATTCCATGCGTTATGGCCGCACTTATTATCAGCGGCTGGCGGCTGGATTGTTTGCCGGACTATTTAAATACCGGGGACGGGAAAAAAGTTTTCAGCCGCAGATGTCAAATGATGGTATATATAAAATATTTATATTTATTATTATATATATTATTATTATATATTATATATATTATATAATATATATATATATATATAATATATATAAATTATTATAATATAATAATATATTATAAGAGAATATATTAATAATATATTATTCTTATTAAGAGAATAGTAGAAGAGAATTTCAATTGCGTTCAATTGTATTAATCTGACATTAATACAATTGAATGCGTCCAGAAATATTTTACAAGAAGAGTTCTCTACTCCTCTGAAAACAACAAAATACTTTATACCACCAGACTTGAAATCCTGGGATTAGAAAATTTAGAACTCCGCCGACTCCGACAAGACCTATGTTTAACACACAGAATCATCTATTGCAATGTCCTTCCTGTTGAAGACTACTTCAGCTTCAATCGCAATAATACAAGAGCAAACAATAGATTCAAACTTAATGTTAATCGCTTCAATCTTGATTGCAGAAAGTATGACTTCTGTAACAGAGTTGTTAACGCTTGGAATACACTACCTGACTCTGTGGTCTCTTCTCAAACTCCCAAAATCTTTAACCAAAAACTTTCTACTATTGACCTCACCCCATTCCTAAGAGGTCTATAGGGGACGTGCATAAGAGCACAAGCATGCCTACCGTTCCTGTCCTATTGTTTCCTTTTGTTATATCCAATTAATATAGTTATTACATACTCATACTTATATATATAAGTATAGTTGTATAGTTATTTCATGCTTATGCTTATATATACTGTGTGACAAACTAAAATAAAATACAAAATAAAAAGGTGTAAAACTTTCCTTCCCCCCTCCACCCGCTAAATACCATATTGTTGGATAGGACCCATTTATTTATTTTATTTATTTATTTATTTTGTCACAACAATATATGTAACTATCATACAGAAAGGTTATATAGTATATAAAGGTATAGAAGAAAAGAAAAACAATAGGACAGGAACGGTAGGCACGTTTGTGCGCTTATGCACGCCCCTTATGGTCCTCTTAGGAATGGGGTGAGGTCAATAGTAGAAAGTTTTTGGTTGAAGCTTTTAGGATTATGGGAAGAGACCACAGAGTCAGGTAAAGTATTCCAAGCACTGATGATTCTGTTACAGAAGTCATATTTTCTGCCATCTAGATTAAAGCAGTTGACATTAAGTTTAAATCTATTGGTTGCTCTTGTATTATTGCAATTAAAGCTGAAGTAGTCTTTGACAGGAAGGATTATTCAAGATCTTTTCGGATCCTGAGCTAAATGATGGCTGTTAAACCATTGCTCAGCTAATCCATCAGTTCCTTTTTCTATTCGCTATTCTATTGACTTTGTTCAAAGTTTCAACGGCGCTGAAAAAAACCAGACTTACGACAGTTTTTCACACTTACGACCGCTGCTGCATCCCCGGGGTCACATGATCCAAATTTGGGATGCTTGGCAACTGACTCATATTTATGACGGTTGCCGTGTCCCCGGGGGGGGCGGGGCGGTCATTGCCACCTTCTGGCGATCAAAGTCAATGAGGAAGCTGGATTCACTTAACAACCTCGTTCCTAACTAGAACAATTGCAGTGATTCACTTAACAACGGTGGCATGAAAAGTCGTAAAAGGGGGCAAAACTGACTTAAACGTCTCATGTAGCAACAGAAACTTTGGGCTCGGTTGTGGTTGTAAGGCGAGGACTAACTGTACAGATAAAATGACATTTTTAAAAAAAAAAAATATCCCTTGATTGAAGCAGTGGCTTGCAAGGTTTATTGCTTTAATAACTTGCACAGCTTTTTAAACATCTCTGCAGAACTTGCTCCTTATTGACGTAGTTTTCCGCTTGCAGGATAATAGAAGAAGTTAAAAAAAAAAAAAAAGGAGGATCTTGGTAGCTCCTTTTCTGATTAATGAATTTTATAAAAGGCATCAGCTCTTGAATGTGTATATATACCGGTATATCTTTTAATTTAAAAAAAAAAGTTAGTTGGTAAACCTTCTGCCAGGTTCGATTTAGCTGCAGGGAGTTTACACGTTTTAGGGAAACAATGAATATTTGCGATCCCTCTCTTGGGTTGTTAGAGGTGGAGCATCCATTTGCCCCCCTCCCCATACAACTTAATAGAATAGAATAGAATAGAATAGAATAGAATAGAATAGAATAGAATAGAATAGAATAGAATAACAGAGTTGGAAGGGACCTTGGAGGTCTTCTAGTCCAACCCCCTGCCCAGGCAGGAAACCCTACACCATTTCAGACAAATGGTTATCCAACATCTTCTTAAAAACTTCCAGTGTTGGAGCATTCACAACTTCTGCAGGCAGATTGTTCCACAGATTAATTGTTCTAATTGTCAGGAAGTTTCTCCTTAATTCTAGGTTGCTTCTCTCCTCGACTAGTTTCCACCCATTGCTTCTTGTCCTTCCTTCGGGTGCTTTGGAAAATAACTTGACTCCCTCTTCTTTGGGGCAACCCCTGAGATATTGGAAGACTGCTATCATGTCTCCCCTAGTCCTTCTTCTCATTAAACTAGACATACCCAGTTCCTGCAACCGTTCTTCACTCTCGAGGTTAAGTTTCTAGTCCATGTGATTTGAGAAGTGCGTGGGATACGGTCGAAAAGTCAGATCAGAATTTTGTAATCTGATGGAATGTGTTCTGTGTGTGCTTGTTTGCATTTCGTTGTCTGAAACAGCTCAACATAAATAAAAGCGGCAGAACTTAATTACTGTAATTACAGTAGAGTGATTGGTTTGTTCCCTTCGCTTCAAAAAAAATCTACTTTTCCATCTCTTATCACTGTTCTATAGTTGATTTACTTCCTATGTTCCACCTGCCCCTTGAATTCCCATTCCATCAATTTTAGTGGCGGCTGCCTTGACCAACTGGGAAAGCCATGTAACATGCTAAATAAACACGCTAAATAAATGTTTCTCCAGACTGATCTTTGGCAAACCTACGAACTCAGCCCTTTGTCATGTAGGATCAGCGTGTACTGACAATACTCATAAATCACAGCTCTACATTTCATTGCCCATTCAAGGTTATTTCCAAGGAGTTCAAGATCTTTCCAAGAGGGTTTTTTGGGGTCGGGCATTAAAAAACAAACAAAAATCATGTACAGATATTTGTGCAGGAGAACTTTTTCCTTTCTTCTTCTGACAAAAAACAAAATAGTTAGTAAACTGAATTTACTGGGCTTTAGAATTTCTGGTCTCTTACTTTGTTTGGCTCTACCTAAAAGCCAAAAAAACATCATGATTAATAGGAGCTTGCTATCTTGCAGAAATCTTAACAGATGAGAAGGGCGATTCCGTAAGTCCAACTAGCATAAACTAGAGTGGAATGATTCAGAAGGAGCGTTACAGATTTTATGATAGGCGGTTGTGAAAGCAACCGTCGCTTCTTCTTTTTTAGCTTTCCGTGCAAAAGATGGGGCTGCTTGAAGAGGACGCATTAAAACAGCCCCATCACTGTGTTTAAGCTGATGTGGAAGTCTGAAAAATAAGATGGGGCTGCTTGAAGAATTGTTTTCATGAGCTGACTCATTAAAGTAGCCCCATCACTTTGTTTAAGCTGATGTGGAAGTCTGAAAAATAAGATGGGGCTGCTTGAAGAATTGTTTTCATGAGCTGACTCATTAAAGTAGCCCCATCACTTTGTTTAAGCTGATGTGGAAGTCTGAAAAATAAGATGGGGCTGCTTGAAGAGCTGACTGATTAAAACAGTCCCATCACTTTGTTTAAAGTGATGAAGTCTGAAAAATAAGATGGGGCTGCTTGAAGAATTGTTTTCATGAGCTGACTCATTAAAGCAGCTGCATCTCTCTCTTTAAATCCATGTGGAAGTCTGGGGGAAAAAAGATGGAACTGTATTAATTAGCCGCAAGTCCAAAGCAGCTCGGTGCAAGTCTGAAAAAAGATGGGGCTTATTGAAGAGTTGCTTTCATGGGCTGACTCATTAAAGCAGTCTCATCACTTTGTTTAAGCTGACGTAGAAGTTTGGAAAAAGATGGGGCTGCTGACTCATTAAAGCAGCTCCATCTCTGTTTTTAAGCTGATGTGGAGGTCTGAAAATGAATGGGGCTGCTTGAAGAGATGTCTTCAATGAGTTGGTTCGTTAAAGCAGCACCATCTCTTTGTTGAAACTCGTGTGGAAGTAGGAAAAAGAGAGAGAGAGATGGGGCTGTATTAATTAGCAGGGAGTCTTACGCAAGTCCTTATGGAATCATTCCCAGGCGTGCACAGCTCCCGTATAAACCTATAATGTGTTTTGACAATTCTCGCTTTATTAGGACACACAAATGAATTAACATGCATCTCTCGACACATTTCAGCCCACAGGCTTCAAAACAAGCCCTCTGGATGTTTCTCTCCTGCTGTGATTTATTTGTCCCCAAAATTGCAGCTGATGAAATTGCAGCTCATCCTCTCCTCCCTTAGAGTACAAAAGACTCAAAACTCAAAAGACTTCATTTGTCACCTGTGTTTCTTGGAGTTTGCAGTGATACCCAGATGATATGTTCAATGGTGTTATTAAGCTGGTTCGGGCCGGTTCGGGCGAACCGGTAGTGGTGACCTGAGCCCCGCCTCCGCCTCGCCTTCACCTACCCGCGCCTGTGCTATGCCGTCCTATTTAGCCACATTTTCTAAGCTGTGCACATACGTGCAAGGCCCACACGTGAGCAAAGCACATGCGCGAAAGGGCGCTGACATTTTCGGTACACGGCGAACCGGTGGTAAAATTAAGTGAAACCCACCTCTAGATAGGTTGAATTTCAGAATTAGCCATTGGAGAAGTACATTACATGCAGTCCTCGACTTACAACCACAATGAAGCCCCAGATTTATGTTGTTCAGTGAGACATTTGTTAAGTGAAGTTGACCCCCATTTTACGACCTTTCGTGGCACCGTTCTTAGGTGAATCACTGCCGTTGTTAAGTGTAACACAGTTGTTAAGTGAATCTGGCTTCTTCATTGATTTTGCTTGTCAGAAGGTCACAAAAGGGGATCGTATGACCCTGGGAGACGGCAACCGTCATATATATGAGTCAGTTGTCAAGCACCTGAATTTTGATCACGTGACGATGCTGCATCGACCGTAAGCATGAAAAGGGGTCATAGATTACTTTTTTTTCAGTGCCGTCGTAACGTTGAATGGTCACTAAAAGAGTTGTTGTAATTTTAGGATGGTTGCAATATCCTGTTGTATATTTTTCCAAAAACTGCATTTTTATTTATTTATTTATTTATTTATTTATTCAAATTTTTATACCGCCCTTCTCCGAGGACTCAGGGCGGTGTACAGCACAAATAAAACATAAATACCAAGAAAGTTAAAATACAATATTAGTTAGAATAGAATAGAATAGAATTTTATTGGCCAAGTGTGATTGGACACACAAGGAATTTGTCTTGGTGCAGATGCTCTCAGTGTACATAAAAGAAAAGATACATTCATCAAGGTACAACATTTACAACACAATTGATGATCAATATATCAATATAAATCATAAGGATTGCCAGCAACAAAGTTACAGTCATACAGTCATAAGTGGAAAGAGATCGGTGATGGGAACTATGAAACGATTAATAGTAGTGCAGATTCAGTAAATAGTCTGACAGTGTTGAGGGAATTATTTGTTTAGCAGAGTGATGGCCTTCGGGAAAAAACTGTTCTTGTGTCTAGTTGTTCTGGTGTGCAGTGCTCTATAGCGTCGTTTTGAGGGTAGGAGTTGAAACAGTTTATGTCCAGGATGCGAGGGATCTGCAAATATTTTCACGGCCCTCTTCTTGATTCGTGCAGTGTACAGGTCCTCAATGGAAGGATAAAAAACTGATTCAATACACTAAGTAATTAAAATAGAAATGTAAAATTCTAAAAATTCTAAAAGCCCCACTAAAAAAACCCTCAATGAAATCATTAGGCCAGCCCTGCTTGGTGCAAAAAAGAAAGTTTTGAGCTCGCGTTTAAAGGTCCGAAGATCAGGGAGAAGACGTAGCCCCATGGGTAGTTCATTCCGCGGGGCCGGAGCCCCCACAGAGAACGCTCTTCCCCTGGGGGCCGCCAGCCGACATTGTCTGGCCGACGGCACCCTAAGGAGACCCTCCCTGTGAGAGCGCACCGGACGATGGGAGGCTGTTGGCGGCAGTAGGCGGTCCCATAAGTATCCCGGTCATGCTGTTTCTTAGCGGGAACTTGACTTACGACCGAATAGGTAGTTCTTGACTTACAACCACAATTAATAATAATAATAACAGAGTTGGAAGGGACGTCGGAGGTCTTCTAGTCCAAATTGAGCCCCAAATTTCTGTTGCTAAGAGAGAAATTTGTTAAGTGAGTTTTGCCCCATTTTACGACCTTTCTTGCCACAGTTGTTAAGTGAGTTACATGGTTGTTAAGTGAATTTGGTTTCCCCATTGATCACGCGACACCCCGCCCCCCCAGAACACTGCGACCATCATAAATATGAGTCAATTGCCAAGTGTCTCAATTTTGATCGTGTGACCCTGGGGATTGCTATAATGGTCATAAGTGTGAAAAACGGTCGTAAGTCACTTTTTCAGTGCTGCCGTAACGTCAAACTGGTCACTAAACGAATGGCCGTAAGTCGAGGCGTGTCTATAACTGCAGGGCTCAATTGCAGTCATAACTCGAGGAATACTTGTAATCCCAGCTCAATTGGAATCAAACCGAGGCGGCGGCTTCTCTTTCCAAGAATTAAATTTTATTTTATTTCCCTGTGTCTTCCAGGCCTGGAAGAAACGATGGTTTATCCTTCGCAGTGGGCGGATGAGCGGTGATCCCGATGTCCTAGAGTACTACAAAAACAATCACTCCAAGAAGCCGCTGCGCGTGATCAACCTCAACTTTTGCGAACAAGTGGACGCCGGGTTGACCTTCAACAAGAAGGAACTGCAGGATAGTTTCGTCTTCGACATCAAAACCAGCGAGAGGACCTTCTACCTGGTGGCGGAGACGGAGGAGGAAATGAACAAGTGGGTGCGGAACATTTGTCAGATTTGCGGGTTCAACCAGTCGGAAGACCATCCGGGTGAGTTCCGCGTTTCACATCAAGGGGCGTCAAATATTTTGGGCAGAGGAGAGCAGTGATAAATTAGGAAGTAGGAAGCGTAACAGCATAACAGAAGAGGTCACCCAGCTGACCTGCAGCTGCACATGTGCTCACGCCCAGCTGGTGTTCGGACCTCCGGTGTGCACACGCAAAATTCAGGGGACCCAGCGGGTCTTCGGAGCTCTCCTGCACACGTGCGTGAGTTTGCCCATGTGCGTGAGAGTACTGGTGCGCAGCGCGTGCATGCACAGATGGTGTTCGCGCGCGTGCATTGCACATGCGAAAACCACATGCATGCACAGATAATGTGGTTGTGCGTGCAGCACACAGTGGGGGCACACGCAAAAGCTGTGCCCATGCACAGATGGTGTGGTTGCATACGCAGCATATGGAGGAGGAGCTGCGGGTTAGCACGGATGGCACGCGCGCGCACGCAAAGTGTGCAAATCACGGATGTCTTCAGCACTCAGTGAGTAAAAGGGTTCGCCACTGCTACCCTATACCGTTTCAGACAAATGGTTGTCCAATCTCTTCTTAAAAACTTCCACTGATGAAGCACCCACAACTTCTGGAGGCAAGTTGTTCCACTGGTTAATTGTTCTAGCTGTCAGGAAGTTCCTCCTTAGTTCTAGGTTGCTTCTCTCCTCGATTAGCTTCCGCCCATTGCTTCTTGTCCTGCCTTCAGGTGCTTTGGAGAATAGCTTGACTCCCTCTTCTTTGTGGCAGCCCCTCAAATATAAGAAGACTGCTATCATGTCGCCCCTAATCCTTCTTTTCATTAATCCAATCCCTGCAACCGTTCTTCATATGTTTTAGCCTCCAGTCCCCTAATCCTCTTTGTTGCTCTTCTTTGCACTCTTTCTAGAGTCTCCACATCATTTTTACATCGTGGTGACCAAAACTGGATGCAATATTCCAAGTGTGGCCTTACCAAGGCCTTATAAAGTGGTATTAACACTTCACTTGATCTTGATTCTACCCAGTGGTGGTATTCAAGCGGTGCTATCTGGTTCGTGCAAACCGGTAGCGGCAGCTGCAGGAGGCTGTGCCCAGCCGCCCAGATGTCATCATGTCACCTTTTTGATGTTCTGTGCATGCGCGTGCACTCACATTTGCGAACTAGTAACAAAGGTAAATGAATACCACCCCTGATTCTATTGGGGTGACCATTGGTTTAAAATGGTATAAGGGATTCTTTCTTGAGCACAGGGCTGAACTAGACGACCTCTGAGGTTCCTCGCAGGCCTACGATTTTAGGATCCACCCATTTTAAAGCATGCTGGTTGAGGAAGTCTGGAAGTGTTGTGTCTGCACTCCATGAGCCGGCCCTCCTGCCAGAAAGTGACTCGGAAAGGGAGGGGAAAGGGCCATCAGGGTTTACCTCGGGAGCACCGGCTTCCCTGGCTCAGCTCCAGGAGTCAGAGGCAGGCCAGGTGGAGGAGATAACGAGGCCTCCGTCCCCTGACTCTTCCCCCCCCAGGACAAACCTCCAGACTCAGCTGATGGCAATCAGGCCTGGCTGGACCCTAGGTTTCGTAGGCAGGAGAGGCGGGAACAACAGAAGCAGGGGTGGGGCAGGCCTAGGAAGTGCTGAGTCATGGAGCCACACCCCACAGGATATAAAGGCAGCGAGAGCTGCTGTGTCTCTTCGTAGCAGGCAAATTAACTGCTGAACTAAGAGCTGAAGTGCTGTTTGACTTATCGGTGTCGAGGGAGATAACAGAGCTACTTGGCAGACGCTCGCTCTTTTGCTGCCAGGGCTGATAGTGCCGGCTAATTAAGCCATAGCTCGGACGGAGGCGAGGGAGGACAGAACATCAAGTTGATGTCAGAGTGAGATGCAACCTGGTGAGATGGAGGAATTTTCGGATACTGAATGATTAATCAGTGGAACTGCTTGCCTCCAGATGTTGCAGGTGCTCCATCACTGGAGGTTTATAAGAAGAGACTGGACAGCCACTTGTCTGGAATGGTATTGGCCAGTGGTGGTGAACCTTTTACTCACCAAGTTTCGAACAGGTCCGTGCTTCGCACGCTTTGCACCCGCGTGTGCCATTTGTGCTAACGCGCCGCTCCTCCCCCGTGCGCTGCGTGCAACCGCACCATCTGTGCATGCGCACAGCTTTCACGCGACCCACTGTGCGCTGTGTGCGCAACCACATTATCTGCGCATGGTTTTCGCACATGCAATGCATACGCGTGCAAATGCCATCTGCACATTGCCTGCGGTGCACCGGTACTCTCGTGCACATGCGCAAACTCGCGCACATGCGCAGGAAAGCTCCGAAGACCAGCTGAGTCCCCTGAATTGTGCACATGCGCATCGGAGGCCCGAACACCAGCTGGGTGTGTGCACAGGCACAGCTGCAGGTCAATTGGGTGACAGCTCGCGTGTGCCGTAGGTTTGCCATCATGGGTAAAGGGTCTCCTGCCTGAGAAAAGGGTTGGACTAGATAACAGGGGTCTCCAACCTTGGCAACTTTAAGACTTGTGGACTTCAACTCCCAGAATCCGTCAGCCAGCAAAGCAAGGCAAAGCAAGGCAAAGCAAGGCAAAGCAAGGCAAAGCAAGGCAAAGCAAGGCAAAGCAAGGCAAAGCAAGGCAAAGCAAGGCAAAGCAAGGCAAAGCAAGGCAAAGCAAGGCAAAGCTGGCTGAGGAATTCTGGGAGTTGAAGTCCACAAGTCTTAAAGTTGCCAAGGTTGGAGACCCCTGGACTAGAAGACCTCCAAGGTCCCTCCTAACTTTGCAGTACATCATAATCAATTCTGAACATCGTAATTAAAAATCGGAGGTGTTTCTTTTGCGCTGAGAAGGCGTTGTGTTTGCGGGCGTTTGGATGGCATGCAGGCGAGAGAGGCCACTTCCTATGCGCTGTGGGCGGTAGCAGATTTCCCCAAGAACTAGCCGATGTCCCCCGAATGAAATCTTTAATCCAGATGTTGGCGTCTTGGAGGGTTTTAAAGGTGGGAGCGAGACTCTCAATCCTTTGGAGAGCCAACGGCTCCAATTCTTACATTTGCAAATTCATTCAAACATCCAAAACCGCCTGCTCTAAAAAAAATAATTTTGCTACTGATGTTTAATCGCACAATTCAGCCTTTTTAATTTCTGTTGTGGGGGTGTAGAGGCAGGAAATGGGGGGGATGGCTAACACAATCCTGGGTTGTATAAATAGAGGCATAGAATTAAAACCATGTGAAACATTAGCACCGCTTTATAAAGCCTTAGGAAGGCTTTATACCTGGAATACTGCGTCCAGTTTTGGTCACCGCCACGTTACAGGAAAAAAAAGATGTTGAGATTTTGGAAAAAGTGCAAAGAAGAGCAACGAAGATGATCAAAGGCCTGGAGGCAAAAACATATGAAGAATGGTTGCAGGATTTGGGTAAGGCTAGTCTAGAGTGAAGAAGGATTAAGGGGGGCATGATTGCAGTATTCCAGTAATTGAGGGGCTGCCACAAAGAAGAGGGGGTCAACTTATTCTCCAAAGCACCAGAGGGCAGGACAAGAAACAATGGATGGAAACTAGTTAAGGAGAGAAGCAACCTGGAATTAAGGAGAAATTTCCTAACAGTGAGGACAATTAACCAGTGGAACAACTTGCCACCAGAAGTTGTGGGTGTTTCATTTCTGGAGGTTTTTAAGAAGAGACTGGACCAGTGGTAAAATCCAATTTTTTTTACTACTGGCTCTGTGGGCGTGGCTTGGTAGGCGTGGCAGGGGAAGGATACTGCAAAATCTCCATTCCCACCCCACTCCAGGGGAAGGATACTGCAAAATCCCCATTCCCTCCCCACTCCTGCGGGAAGGATACTGCAAAAACTCCATTCCCACCCCACTCCTGGGGGAAGGATACTGCAAAATCTCCATTCCCACCCCACTCCTGGGGGAAGGATACTGCAAAATCTCTATTCCCACCCCACTCCTGTGGGAAGGATATTGCAAAAATCCCATTCCCTCCCCACTCCTGGGGGAAGGATACTGCAAAATCCCCATTCCCTCCCTACTCCAGGGAGAAGGATACTGCAAAATCCCCATTCCCACCCCACTCCTGGGGGAAGGATACTGCAAAATCTCCATTCCCACCCCACTCCTTTGGGAAGGATATTGCAAAAATCCCATTCCCTCCCCACTCCTGGGGGAAGGATACTGCAAAATCCCCATTCCCTCCCCACTCCTGGGGGGAGGATACTGCAAAATCCCCATTCCCACCCCACTCCTGGCGGAAGGATATTGCAAAATCTCCATTCCCACCCCACTCTGGGGCCAGCCAGAGGTGGTATTTGCCAGTTCTCCGAACTACTCAAAATTTCCGCTACCGGTTCTCCAGAACCTGTCACAACCTGCTGAATTTCACCCCTGGACTGGACATTGTGGATAGTCACTTGTCTGAAATGGCATAGGGTTTCCTGCTTGAGCAGGGGGCTGGACTAGATGATTTCCAAGGTCCCTTCCAGCTCTACTCTGATTCTGATTCTGATAGTGTCCCAGGGGCCACTTGCGAACTACACTTAGCATAGCAACAGCACTTATATACCGTTTCAAAGTGCTTTCCAGCCCTCTCTAAGCGGTTTACAGAGTCAGCC
This sequence comes from Ahaetulla prasina, assembly GCF_028640845.1. Lineage (NCBI taxonomy): Eukaryota > Metazoa > Chordata > Lepidosauria > Squamata > Colubridae > Ahaetulla > Ahaetulla prasina. Next base: position 6,055,333 of record NC_080543.1, on the reverse strand, counting down.
TCTTGCCCCCAAACAATCTGGGTCCTCATTTTACCCACCTCGGAAGAATGGAAGGCTGAGTCAACCTTGAGCCGGTCAGGATCGAACTGCTGGCTGTGAGCAGTAAGTGTGCAATACTGCGCTCTAACCACTGTACCACCAAAGGCTCTTAGAAACATGTGGTACACTTGCTCTATTAGTTTGTGTTGTTTATAGTCTAGCAGGCAAGCATCGAGCTGAAGTTCCTAGGCTTCTTTCGCTAAGCCGTACTTCCCAAAGCCACAAGGGTTTTCTTTCGTTGTCTTTCCTGAATGTGTTGTGGAATCCAGCCCTACCCACTGCGAGTTATGCTTAAAATAAATACTTCCCAGAGTACAAGGGCTTCCTTTGGAATGCTGGACGAGAAATGACCTTTGAGTCAAAGCACAGAGTTGGAAATATTTTGGCACCGCCATGGAGACTTCCATCATCAGATATTAAATTATCTATCTCTCTATCTATCTTATCTATATCTATCATCTACCTCTATCTATTGCTCTATCTATCTATCTATCTATCTATCTATCTATCTATCTATCTATCTATCTATCTATCTTTCTATCTATTCATCATCATCCACCCATCCACCCATCCATCATCTCTATCTCTCTATCTCTATCTCTCTATCTCTATCTATCTATCTATCTCTCTATCTATCTCTCTATCTCTCTATCTCTATCTCTATCTATCTATCCATCATCCACCCACCCACTCACCCATCATCTCTCTCTCTCTTTCTATATCTATCTATCTATCTATCTATCTATCTATCCATCCACCCACCCAACCATCTCTCTCTCTCTCTCTCTCCATCATTCACCCACCCACCCATCTATCATTTCTCTCTCCCTGTGTCTCTCTATCCATCCATCCACCCGTATCTATCTATCTATCTATCTATCTATCTATCTATCTATCTATCTATCTATCTATCTATCTATCTATCTATCTATCTCATCTATCAAAGTCTTCCAATTTCTCTCCCTCTCTCTCTCTCTCTCTCTCTCTCTCTTTCTCTCTCATCTATCAAGGTCTTCCAATATCTAAGGGGCTATCACCGAGAAGAGGGCCGCGGTGTGGCTCAGGCTGTAAGAAGCCTGTTATTAAAACACAGCTGCCTGCAATTACTGCAGGTTCTAGTCCCACCAGGTCCAAGGTTGACTCAGCCTTCCATCCTTTATAAGGTAGGTAAAATGAGGACCCAGATTGTTGGGGGGGCAATAAGTTGACTTTGTAAATATACAAATAGAATGAGACTATTGCCTTACACACTGTAAGCCGCCCTGAGTCTTCGGAGAAGGGTGGGATATAAATGTAAATTTAAAAAAAAAAAGAGGGGGGTCAGCCTATTCTCCAAAGCACCTGAAGGCAGGACAAGAATCAATGGATAGAAACTCAGCAAGGAGCGAAGCCACCTAGAACTAGGAAGAAATTTTCTGACTGTGACAACAATAAGTGGAACGGCTTGCCACCAGAAGTTGTGGGTGCTCCATCACTGGAGACTTTTAAGAAGAGATTGGACAACCATTTCTCTGGAATGGTGTAGGGTTTCCTGCCTGAGGAGGGGGTTGGACTAGAAGACCTCCAAGGTCCCTCCCAGTCCTATGATTCTAGAATCCACCCGGGGTTAAAGCATGCTGGCTGGGGAAGTCTGGGAGTTGAAGTCAGAGGGAGATTCAATCTAGTAATAGGGAGGAATTTTCAGAGAGTGAACCCGTTAATCAGTGGCACGACTTGCCTCCAGAAATTTTTGGGTTGCGCTCCAACGCTGGATGTTTTTAAGAAGAGACTGGATAGCTATTTGTGCGGAATGGTATAGGGTCTCCTGCTTGAGACGGGGGTTGGACTAGAAGACCTCCAAGGTCCCTTCCAACTCGTGTTATTCTGTAAAGGTATAGGTAAAGGTTCCCCTCGCACATACGTGCTGGTCGTTGCCGACTCTAGGAGGCGGTGCTCATCTCCGTTTCAAAGCCGAAGAGCCAGCGCTGTCCGAAGACGTCTCCGTGGTCAGGTGGCCGACATGACTCAACGCCAAAGGCGCACGGAACGCTCTTCCCTTCCCACCAAAGGGGGTCCCTATTTTTTCTACTTGCATTTTTTACCTGCTTTCAAACTGCTAGGTTGGCAGAAGCTGGGACAAGCAATGGGAGCTCACCCCGTTACACGGCAGCACTAGGGATTCGAACCGCTGAACTGTCGATCTTTCAATCAACAAGCTCAACGTCCTAGCTTTTCTGTAAAACAGCTTGCCAAGGCAGGCCCTTACACACTGCCTCCATCACAGGCAGCAAAGTACCGGCGTCCGCTGTGGCATTTGCTTTTCCGCAGAACTCTTTGCCGAAGGCCTCCTAACTTTGCAGTCCGGAAAGCATTACATATTGCAGCAAAGCCCAAGTACTTCCTTTCTATTGTGTTCAGCACACACTCTCGTTTCCTTTCCTGGCGCAGGCTCCTTATAGCTTCATACTTTCGTAGGGTAAATTGTCACAGGACCCTTGGAGGGATTGGGATGGGGGTAGTGGAGGGTTGGGCTGAGCAGGGGAAGGAAGGAAAAAGATGGGAAGCGCAAGGAAGGGAGGTGGGGGTGGGAAATGAAATTCAGTGGTGAAAAAAAGAAGGAGTAGGGGTGACATGAAAGCAATATATAAACCTAATCTTACATAGCTTCTTCTCCAGAAACACTACACTACTAACCAGAGCTTATAAAATATTTGCTAGACCAATTCTTGAATACAGCTCGCCTGTCTGGAACCCTCACCTCGTTTCGGACATCAATACAATTGAGCGTGTCCAGAAATATTTTACAAGAAGAGTTCTCCATTCCTCTGAATACAACAAAATACCTTATGCCACCAGACTTGAAATCCTGGGATTAGAAAATTTAGAACTCCGCCGACTCCGACATGACCTGTGTTTAACACACAGAATCATCTATTGCAATGTCCTTCCTGTTAAAGACTACTTCAGCTTCAATCACAACAATACAAGAGCAAACAATAGATTCAAACTTAATGTTAACCGCTTCAATCTTGATTGCAGAAAATATGACTTCTGTAACAGAGTTATTAACACTTGGAACTCACTACCTGAGTCTGTGGTCTCTTCCCAAAATCCCCAAAGCTTTAACCAAAAACTATCTACTATTGACCTCACCCCATTCCTAAGAGGTCTGTAAGGGGCGTGCATAAGAGTACCAACGTGCCTACCGTTCCTGTCCTATTGTTTCCTTTCATTATATCCAATTAATATGGTTATTGCATACTTATGCTTATATATACTTATATAATACTTATACTTATATACTTATGCTGACAGTTAGAACAATTAATAAGCGGAACGACTTGCCTGCAGAAGTTGTGAATGCTCCAACACTGGAAATTTTTAAGAAAATGTTGGATAACCATCTGACTGAGATGGTGTAGGGTTTCCTGCCTGGGCAGGGGGTTGGACTAGAAGGCCTCCAAGGTCCCTTCCAACTCTGATGTTATGTTATGTTATGTTATGTTATGTTATGTTATGTTATGTTATGTTATGTTATGTTATATATATGCTTACATATTATATAGTTACTTTCATGCTTATGCTTATATATACTGTTGTGCCAAAATAAATAAATAAATAATAAATAAATATTATAAATAATAATAAATAAGTATTTGAGGGGCTGCCACAAAGAAGAGATGGGGGTCAACCTATTTTCCAAAGCACCAGAGAGTAAAACAAGAAACAACGGCTGGAAACTAATCAAAGCGAGAAGCAACCTGGGTTTAAGGAGAAACTTCCTAACAGTGAGGACAATCAATCATGGAGCAGCTTGCCTTCAGAAGTTGTGGTTGTTCCATCGCTGGAGGTTTTTAAGAAAAGATTGGACAACCAACTGAAATGCTATTGGATCTCCTGCTTGAGCAGGGGGTTGGACTAGAAGACCTCCAAGGTCCCTTCCAGCTCTATTCTGATTGAATTCTACAGAGGAATTATTGAGTCTGTCATTTGCACCTCTATAACTGTCTGGTTCGGTTCTGCAACCCAATAAGAAAAACACAGACTTCAGAGGATAATTAGAACTGCAGAAAAAATAATTGCTACCAACCTGCCTTCCATTGAAGACCTGTATACTACACGAATCAAGAAGAGGGCCGTGAAAATATTTGCAGATCCCTCACATCCAGGACATAAACTGTTTCAACTCCTACCCTCAAAACGACGCTATAGAGCACTGCACACCAGAACAACTAGACACAAGAACAGATTTTTCCCCGAAGGCCATCACTCTGCTAAACAATTAATTCCCTCAACACTGTCAGACTATTTACTGAATCTGCACTACTATTAATCGTTTCATAGTTCCCATCACCAATCTCTTTCCACTTATGACTGTATGACTATAACTTGTTGCTGGCAATCCTTATGATTTATATTGATATATTGATAACCATCTGACTGAGATGGTGTAGGGTTTCCTGCCTGGGCAGGGGGTTGGACTAGAAGGCCTCCAAGGTCCCTTCCAACTCTGATGTTATGTTATGTTATGTTATTGACCATCAATTGTGTTGTAAATGTTGTACCTTGATGAACGTATCTTTTCTTTTATGTACACTGAGAGCATATGCACCAAGACAAATTCCTTGTGTGTCCAATCACACTTGGCCAATAAAAATTCTATGCTATTCTATTTAAGCAAGAAAAACGAAATGCACAGGTACCGGATATGTGGTACCTTGCTCAATAGTAGTAACTGTGAGAGGGATCTTGGAGTCCTAGTGGACGACCATTTAGATATGAGCCAGCTGTGTGCAGCAGCTGCCAAAAAAGCCAACACAGTTCTGGGCTGCATAAACAGAGGGATAGAATCAAGATCACGTGACGTGTTAAGACCACTTTATAAGGCCTTGACAAGGCCACACTTGGAATACGGCATCCAGTTTTGGTCGCCACGATGTAAAAAAAGATTTCTTTATTTGCTTGTTTGTTTGTTTGTTTGTTTGTCAAACATATACAAGGTAGCAAGTGTAATGTTTGTAGAAATGGTTTTAATATGGCTGTAAACCTCCCTGAGTCCTTCGGGAGAAGGGCGGTATAGAAATATGATTAATAAAAATAAATAAATAAATAAGTATGAACATAAACATGAACAAAGGAAGTAAATACAGATAAATGGGGACAGCAGGACAGGGACGGTCGGCAGAATGGTGCACTTATGCACGCCTCCTTTACGGACCCCTTAGGAATGGGGTGAGGTCCATGATAGACAGCTTAAGGTTGAAGCTGCGAGGGTTTGAGGATGTAACAATGGAGTCGGGTAGAGCATTCCAGGCGTTGACCACTCTGTTGCTGAAGTCGTATTTCCTGCAATCGAGTTTGGAGCGGTTTACCTTGAGCTTGTATCTATTATTTGCCCTTGTATTGTTGTGGTTGAAGCCGAAGACGTCAATGACAAGTAAGACGTTGAAGCAGACAATTTTGTGTACTATGCTTAGGTCAGACCGCAGGCGGCGCAGTTCCAGATTGTCCAAGCCCAAAATTTCAAGTCTGGTGGCATAAGGGATTCTATTGTAAGTAAAGGAGATGTGGAGACGTTAGAAAGAGTGCAGAGAAGAGCAACAAAGATGATTAGGGGACTGGAGGCTAAAACATATGAACAACGGTTGCAGGAACTGGGTATGTCTAGTTTGATGAAAAGAAGGACCGGGGTGACATGATAGCAGTCTTCCAATATCTCAGGGGCTGCCCCAAAGAAGAGGGAGTCAAGCTATTCTCCAAAGCACCTGAGGGCAAGACAAGAAGCAATGGGTGGAAATTCATCAAGGAGAGAAGCAACTTAGAACTTAGGAGAAATTTCCTGACAATGAGAATAATTCACCAGTGGAACAACTTAGGATATTGTTCAATTCTTGATCGTTTGTCTAGTGTTAATGTTGTGTTTTTCTTCAGAAAATCAGTGGTGTGTTGATTTACTGGAAAAAATATGTTTGGGGCTTTTTTCTTTTTTTTTAATTCAAAAAGTTTTACAAAAATTTTTTCCCCCTTTCCCCCCCTCCTCTCCCCTCCCTTCACAACCCCCCTCCCCCCCCCGACTTCCCGGAACGGGCACAAGGTATAGTTAAAAATAAAACAAACATATGCTAAAAAATTTTCATCCCAACTTAATTATACCCCTACAATCATCAATTCCTAACTTCCCCCAAAAACAATCAAGAATAATACATCATAATCATTCAAAAACAGTCTGATAACTCTTAGTCTGATATATGTTTGGGGCTTTTTAATTCTCCCTTTTCAGTGGAATGTAACCTATCCCCATTATGCATGGGGATTTGCACCTGGAAAATTCCTTGTGCCCAATATTTATAGGTAATCCTCGACTTATGACCATAGTGGAGCAGGGGTGAAATGCTCCCGGTTCGGACCAGATCGCCCGATCCGGTAGCGATGGCGGCGGGTGGTAAAAAAAAAAAATGCTTTGAAAGGGTTCTGACAATCCCAGCTGAATTGCCTAATCTCCAGAACCCTTTCAAAGCATTTTTTTTTACAACCTCTTCTGCAGAAGAGAACCGGCAGTAACAAATTTTACATTTCACCCAGCGGTGGGATTCAGCCAATTCGCACCACTTCGGGAGAACCGGTTGTTAACTTTCTGAGCAGTTTGATGAACTGGTTGTCGGAAGAAATCATTAGGGCAGAGAACCGGTGGTTAAATTATTGGAATCCCACCACTGATTTCATCCCTATAGTAGAGCCTGTGTCGTGTCCCACTCCTCCGCTGACGGCCGGGTCAGGGAAATCCGAATCAGGTGTGCCTCTGCAGCTCTGCCAAAGTCCTAGCAAAGTCCTCAGAGCAGGCAGGAGACCAGAAAGTGACTTCAGCAAGATATGTTTAGACTTTGCCTGACTCAGAGAATGCCAGAAAGCAGGTCCTTTATATAGGCCATGGGGTGTGGCTCCATGACTCAGCACTTATCCAGGCCTGCCCCTCCCTTCCTTCTGTTGCCTCCGCCTATCAAGTCTTCTGACGCGAGGGTCACTCCAGTCGGCAGCTGTTGGTAATAAACCTTCCTCAGGCTCACATGCTGTGGAGGAGGGGGAGGGGTCTAGTTGCTCCGTTTGCCTGGGCATGGAGCCAGAGCTGGGGGCTGGAAATACTTCCTCCTCAGCCTGTCTGGGCATGGAGCCAGGGCTGGGGCCGGGAGATGCCCCCTCCTCAGCCTGTCAAGCATGGAGCCAGGGCTAGGGCCAGGAGGCATGCTAGGACATTCTTCAGCGTTCGGAAGCAGATAAGCAGACCCCGGCTGTGGTGGTGAGATCGGACGAGACACAACAGCCTGCCTGCCTGCCTGCTCAATGAGGCCCTAAGTTGTAG